>NC_141677.1:18561936-19161936 GCF_028749965.1 Puma concolor
GCCAGACTGAGTTCACACCCTGGCTTAATATGGCACCAGCTGCTGACCGGTCTGCTGGGCACTCTGGCTGAGGTGGCCTCATGCTATCCCCTTGAGATTCACCTACGCAGACTCTAGCCTGGTGCTTTTGTCAACTCAACCATGCACACGGCCGACAGCGTGGTCACGCACCATGTGGGCCCGTCCCCCACCCTAACCCAAAGGCAGTGAGTGAGAGCTACTGTTATTGGTCACGTCACTCTTGATTGCGACACACCGTTATCCCTGTCAATTTTCTCCTTTCATTAAATGGTCTAATTCCGCTACGTGATCATTTGTTAATGGTTCTGCGGGAGGTTCCCACAGCTTTCTAATATTGCTTTTCATCAACTGCATGGAATCCTACATCTTTTGCGAGATCAGCAATTCCAGCTTATAACTGATTTGTACTATGTGCATGTCATACGGTCACATAAAAAAAAAAATCTAACCATCAGCAGAGAGATCTAAAACAAAATGCTCACAAGACAGCCAGGGACAAAGGCAACTGTTCAGTGGGGAAGGGCTGGAGTAAGGCCCAACGTCACGAGTGCTTAGTCTACCAGAGAACTTTTTTAAAAAAACTACATTGCTGTCAGGTCTCTAACTCGAGGACATGAAAACACTTAAAAATATTTGCCTGTGTCTGTGTCTATGTGTACACAGCTTATCTGTAAGTTCCCACACATCCCATGTATTAGCACTGGTGCACTGGGAAAAACACAGGCCAAAGAATCAATAATCCTGTAGCTAAGATTTAGACTCAGCTGGGTGGCTTTGGCCAAATCCCTCAGCAGCTCCCAGCCTCAGTTCCTTTACCAATAGAATGAACTCCCACCTACTTTACACGCTTGCTGTAAAGGTGAAGTGAGACACAGAGCAAATGTTCAGTACAGGTCGGCTGAACTGGAATCTTTTCTATGGGACATTTAGTTTAATTTCAAAGGTGGTATACTATAAAACTGGAACTCCGGATGCCTCACTCCCTACACCCATCTGAGTCACAAACCTGTAAAGACACCTAAGCAAGTGAGTGACATTTAGATATGCGACCTGCAAAAAGAGAATCATTCGTAACGAGCTTCCTTAAATAGCTAGTACACAAACGCCGTTCCAAGCGTCAGACCCAACAAAGATGAAACTCAAACAGCCTGGTGTGAAGATCCAACATTTTTGTGCCTGAGAAACCACTGTGTCCCTGGAAAGTACCGGAACCCAGAAGTTTGCTTAGCAGGTCACCGTTTTTATCGTCCTCCCGCAGGAGGGCTCTCTCTTGCTGCTTTTCTGCCGCCTGGCACCCTGCCCCACCTCCTCACCTTCGGGTGACACTGCAGGATGGAAAAGAGCACATTGTGCGTCCTCAGGAAGATGCTCCCATACTCAGGGGGCTTCAGGTGGTCCAAGGGCACGGTGAGCAGGATGCCGAAGGCCAGGCTGACGTGGTGCGGGTTGCCGATGGTCCCCTCCCCCCGCCGCAGCAAGGCTGCGAGCACGTCCAAAATGGATTCCACCACCGCCAGGGGCACAGTCTGCTCCCGACAAGCCTCTCGGTTTTGCAGCTACAGAAAAAGATGGAAGAAAGGAGAGAAAATGAAGGTGATTCTCTACAGAGAAAATACAACAAGTGAAGTAGACGGAGGTAAGAAGTAACGCGACAGCGGTAAGAATGTCCAAAATGAACTGATGCAGTCAGAGGCACCCTTCTGAGGAGACCAGGAGCCCAGCGTTCCATCTCCAACGGCGACCCACGCTGGGACTCTTTGTTGGACTCATCGACCACAAAGAGAAGTAATTCCTTATAAGGACTGACTCCTCCAATTTCTCAGAACAAGGAAACTTCACACCAGATACACCTAATAATATTTTCCCAAAAAGGTCAATAGTTCTACGTATCTATATAAAGTTTCTTCGTTATGTGTCTTAAAAATCAGCTCCAGATGTTTGATAATTGTTCTAGAGAATAAAGAGAATGGACTCAAAATGATGAGGGGCAACTCAAGGTCTGACCTACGTAAGCTGGGAGAGCTCACCAGTGACCCTCTTCCTCACGCTGCCATGTGTCACCAGCAGCCCTGCTGGGGCCTCTCACAGCGCCCATCTGTCTGGGGACACCGGCTGTGCTGACTTCACGCCGTTAGATTTACAAGCGTGCATATTAATGCAGCCCTACTGTGCACAGCACCGACACTGACCGCGCACCGCACGAGCCCCTCTTCCCTCCAGCCGTCACTCTCCCTCCTGGTCCCCACTACACGCACTGGGGAAAGATGAGGGTCACCCACCAAATGCAGATTCCCAGGAAAACGAAGAAGCAACAGACCAGAACCCAGAGCATTAAGTCCACTCCTTAGATCCTTCTGCGCTGAGAATGTGCTAACCCAAGCCAATTCTCTCAGGTAGCACAAGAGACTTACAGCGGGTGATGATGTTGAAACAGATACGGCTCTTTTGAACCCCAGTGCAAGGATACTGACTGGAGACTCTAGAGGGCAGAAACACTGGGACAGTCCCAATCGAGAGGAGGGTTTTGTGCTGGTCAAATAGAAAGTCATGGGACTGCCCCACGTGTCCACCAGGTGCCAAAATCTAACAATCGGGTGCGACTGTGACAATAATCTATCTGCAACACTACTATCCCATTCTATAAAGCCACTTTCCTCTCACTGTATCACACACTGTAAACGTACACACACCCCTGCAAATGAATGAATGCACTGAACTGACCCCAGAATTTGTGGGGACAAAAGAAAGCCCCAGAATTCCTTCTCATCTCATCTACTTTAAACAGGCTTCCACAGGAGCCCCATCTGATTGCCGCGTGCCTTCCTGTGCCGCCCGCCGAATGCCGCCCGAGGCTCCCCGACACGCCTGCACACCGCCGCTGCACCCCATCTGCAGGGGTCACACGACAGCGCGGCCGGCACGGGCACGGACAGAAAAGCGCTCTGCCGGCAGCCGTCTTCAGGACGCGGCGCCCAGAAACACACTCTGCAGAAAGCCAGAGACGGCAGAAGCCAAAACGCGGCCTACAGGAACAGGGGTGAAGAGTCGGAGGGCACGACCCAGGAGGACTCACGGTCAGAGCCGTGACTATCTGGGGGCTCGCACACCAGAACAGACTCGCTTTCTCTCCACCGAGTGGGCAGCTCAGGAGCAACTTGATCAGGGTGATGGCTGACAAAGTGGCCTGAGGGGGAAAAAAAACACGAAGTTAGCAGAAACGGCCAGCTCTCTCCTAACAAGTGTATCTTGGGAAGAAGCCGGGTCACGGGCGTTGAAGAGATACAGCAGGGCCCGTTAGCACCCCGGTGTCACGGGCATGGACCAGACCTGGTTTAAGGCTAAATCCTGAGGGGGAGGCCCTTTCCACCCTCAAGCAATCAGGAAATAAAGAAGATGAGCCCACCTGTGGCAAAGTAGAGGCCTTTGCAGTAGCATCTCACTAAACCAAGCAAAGGCACCAAGAGAGTAAAATAAACAAGGCCACAGATCGGTGCAGCAACCTAATTACACAGACCTCGTCTCGTCCAGATGGTGTGGAAAGAGGCAGCGAGCCGTAAGTCACCTGTACAAGAATCGTATGTGCTCCTGGGGAAAAGGAGGAGGCAGGGGAAAACACGGACACAGTGAAACCATTAGATTACTGGTGATGGTTTTAAACCAGGAGAAGGAACTCTGTGGGAAAGGAACTCACTTTAGCGAGTGCCTATGTCAACAAACATCTGACCCTAGGCTGGCATTTTACACCATCGATTTCAGCCTCATGCCAGCCCTTCCTCCCCTAACCCCGCGGCCCCACAAACCCACACGATTCTGGCCTCTGCCCTTTGCTCTCCCTCTCCCTCTCTCAAGCCCTGACCAGCCACGCCCCTACACACTGCCTCACCCCGAGGTAGCCCCGCCCCCTGCCCCCCCCCCCCATCTTCTCGATTTCCTGATTGCTTGAGGATGGAAAGGGCCTCACCCTCTCTCCCACCCACCTGTACCCACCAAGGGCCTGCACACTGGCGCCTCCCTCGCTGTCCACCTTCTCACACCCACACAACCTCTGCCCTGCTGCGCACACAACACCCTCCTCCCTGTCTCCATAGCAACTTCCCCCCCCCCAGCCAAATCCTCTCTGGCCCTGAATGCTCAGCCTCCAGTCTTGCCTCCTCTGTAAACCAGCCTCTGACTGAGACTGACCCTTCTCAACACTGGGGCCCAATCATGCTGCACATGCACATGATGGAAACTTCCAGAGGGGCAAGTGCCACAGCCACATAGCAGTGGCCCTGGTCCAGCCTGGGCCTCTTGCTCACGCACGAGACACGTGAGCTCTCCCGCTGCCCCTCTGTGGCCTCAATTACCCTCTCCAGCTCTTTTCCCATCCAAATCAAAACTGAAGCCAGTGTGCTGATTACAACCACAAGTCAAGAAGCCACTCATGAGGCAGAGAAAGCTCAGAACCAGAAGGCATGGGCTGCACGGCTGGCTCTGTGGCATTCTTCCTCCTGTGCGAGCAGGGACAGCTGACCAGTCCAGTGCACACGGCTGCTTGGCAGAAATTCCAGCACGTAAGCTCCATGCAGAGGCTCTCCAAAATATGTGATGCCAAATGCAAATGCAGGGCTCCATTAGCAACCACCAAATACACGAAGTGCAAAGGACTGCAGGGCAGCTTGCCGATCAGAGCGATTCTCAAACGGGATCGGGCCCATGTGACCGAATCAGTTTTTAAACAGTATGACGGGGGATGTCTTAAGCAAAGAATGAGCAGAATTTAGCTTTTTTATATGCCAGAATTACGAGGATGCTACGTTTAATATTTCATATAATAGCACACAGAGTTGTACTTTGAAAAAGCTCCCCTTTGAAAAATAAGGCCCCTTACACTAAAGCCCCGGGCCTCTCCGCAGGCCACAGTTCCCTCCATAAACCCCCTGGCCCAGTCTCTACCGGGTAGATTTTGCGTGTTCATTTCCAGGGGTGATACCACAACTCGAATAAGCTTTCCCCTTCGAGCGGATTATCATTTATGCCCCTGCCATACAAGGGAAAACGGGTACCCACCTGCACGTCTCCCTTCCACACGTTACTGGCGTCTAATCCTTGGAGAACATACCGCATCACCATCCTCAAGTCCTCTGTCGTCCCAACTTCTAACATTTGGGCCAACAAGGCTCCCAAATGAGGCTCCAGATCCTGAATCACCTGACCCGAAACTGCAGGATCTGTGCGGAAAAGAAACCCAAACAAACCCAAACGGCTAAGGTGTGACAGGAAAGGGGCACGTGAAATACACCAGAGTAACCACACGATGGAACAGAGTCCCAGCCGGTGAAAGTCACCATTTGAGGGGTGTGGAAATACTCGTGGGGCGTGTGGCACGGTGTGACAGCGCTCTCCCGCACACGGCTGACCTGTGCAGAGCACACACGGCGCGGGGGGGAGAGGACGACAGCGGTTAGCAGTGCTTCACGCCGGACTCTGCACGCGGGTGACTGTTACTTTCTCTACGTGCTTTTCGACGTTCCTTGCACGGGCAAACCTCAGAGATACGACAGGATTGGCTCCAGATCGCCGCCAGGAAGCAAGGGTCGCAATCAAGTGGATCAAATGAATTTTCTGGTTTCGCGGCACAGATAAAAATTATGTTTCCACTATGCTGTCGTCTATCTGGTGGACAAGAGCATTACGTCCAAAATGCGATGCACATACCTTCATTTAAAAATACTTGTTCCGTGAGGCACCCGGGTGGCTCAGTCGCTTAGGCGTCTCACTTGGGCCCAGGTCATGATCTCACGGTTCATGGGTTTGAGCCCCGCGTCGGGCTCTGTGCTGACAGCTCGGAGCCTGGAGCCTGCTTCAGATTCTGTGTCTCCCTCTCTCTGCCCCTCCCCCACTTGCACTCTGTCTCTCTCTCTCTCTCTCAAAATTAAATACGCATAAAAAAATATATTAAAATAAATACATAAAAATATTTTTGGGGCGCCTCGGTGGCTCAGTTGGTTGAGCATCTGGCTTCAGCTCAGGTCACGATCTCAGGGTTCCTGAGTTTGAGCCCCGTGTCGGGCTCTGTGCTAACAGCTCTGAGTCTGGAGCCTGCTTCGGTTTCTGTGTTTCCCTCTCTCTCTCCGCCCATCCCCCACTCATGTTTTGTCTCTCTCTGTCTCTCAAAAAATAAATAAATGTTAAAAAAAAAATTTTTAAAACTACTTTTTTGCTAAAAAATGCTAACCACCATCTGAGCTTTCAGTGAGTCATAATCACTGATCACAGATCATCATAACAAATGTAACAACAAAATAAGTTTGAAATATTGCAAGATTTACCAAAATGTGACAGTCATGAAGTGAGCAAATGCTGTTGGAAAAACGGTGCCAACAGACTTGCTCAAGCAAGGTTGCCACAAACCTGCACACTATGAAAAACGGGAGTATCTGTGAAGTTCAATTAAGAAAATCGCAATGAGGGAGGGCGCCTGGGTGGCTCAGTAGGTTGTGCATCCAACTTCAGCTCAGGTCATGATCTTGCAGCTCCTGAGTTCAAGCCCCACATTGGGCTCTGTGCTGGCAGCTTAGAGCCTGGAGCCTGCTTCAGTTTGTCTCTCTTTCTCTCTGTCCCTCCACCGCTTATGATCTCTCTCTCTCTCAATATGAATAAACGTTAAAAAAAAAATTTTTTTTTTTTTTTTAAGAAAAGAAAAGTGCAATGACAGGGGGCGCCTGGGGGGCTTAGTTGGTTAAGCATCCGACTTCGGCTCAGGTCATGATCTCTCCATCTGTGAGTTCGAGCCCTACATCAGGATCTGTGCTGCTGAGAGCTCAGAGCCTGGAGCCTGCTTCAGCTTCTGTGTCTCCCTCTCTCTCTCTGCACCTCCCCCACTCATACACTCTGTGTGTGTGTGTGTGTGTCTCTCTCTCTCTCTCTCAAAAATAAATAAATGTTAAAAAAAAAAAAAAGAAAGAAAAGTGCCATGAAACAAGGTGTTGCCATATTCTTTTACAAAATCAGTAGGGACACAGGAGCGGCATGGCACTTTTAAATTTTTTTTTTTTCAACATTTTTTATTTATTTTTGGGACAGAGAGAGACAGAGCATGAACGGGGGAGGGGCAGAGAGAGAGGGAGACACAGAATCGGAAACAGGCTCCAGGCTCCCAGCCATCAGCCCAGAGCCTGACGCGGGGCTCGAACTCACGGACCGCGAGATCATGACCTGGCTGAAGTCGGACGCTTAACCGACTGCGCCACCCAGGCGCCCCTGGCATGGCACTTTTAGAGACGTGAAAAGAACTCCAAACTTCCGGGTCTGCCTGTCGCAATCATCAGGCTGCCTCCCACTTAACGTGGGAAGCCCTTCTGATGTCACCAGGGCAGACTGGTCCCCCAGGTCAGGGCATTCAAGGCCCTCTATAATCTGAACCCAGCCTACCTTCCCAGCCACATTTCGGCTCACAGACTATTCCACATTGCCAGAATACCTTCCCAGTCTTTGCTCACTACATAAGCATCAGCGGTGGAGGGGACCACAGGCTTTGATGGATAAAGACCTCAGCCCCAGCGTCCAACAAGGTGTAAGATCCTGGACCCCTGAGCTCTCCGAACCTCCATTCCCTCACCAGTGAAATGGGCAGAACCGCACCAACTCCTGTGGTTAGCAAATGAAGGAAAGAGCAACGCGGGCATCTGCCGTGCGGAGGGCTCAGCATCAGCGCCCCCACCGTCTCCGCCTACCCCACCTACTCTTCGAAGGCCACTGCTTTTTGACGGTTTGCCCGCACACGCTCTAACCCACGGTCCCCAGGTCCAGGGTCCCGGAGAGCGCTGCACCGTTGTGCGATCTGTGTGAACACCTGCTTACTCGATTACGCAGGTTAAAATCAACACTTCAGGGGCACGGGGGTGGCGCAGTCGGTTAATCGTTCGACTTTTGGTTTCAGTTCCAGTCATGATCTCACGGTTCGTGAAATCGAGCCCCGCAGAGGGCCCTGCGCCGACCGGTGGAGAGTCTGCTTGGGATTCTCTCTCTCTCTGCCCCTCGCTTGTGCGCACCCGCGTTCTCTCTCTCTCAAAACAAATAAACTTAAAAAAAAAAAAAAATCAACACCGCATTCATCTCCAGAGTAGGATGTGGTTCCACGTGTGTATGGAGCATTTGTAAAAGCAACGGTTTCTCGTAACTGAATTGAGGCAGCCCTCAGTAGGCACTCCTTCCAGACCTCTCACTCCAGTCCCTCTTCCAGACAAAGTCTAGCAGCTCAAGGAGAGGAGGCCCGGACCCAACAGCAACGCCTGAGCCTGCGGTCTGAGGGACAGTGGGGCAGGCGGCCTCGGTCCCCCGATTGCCACTACAGAGGCTCTGTCCCTGGGCTTCTAACCCTCAAGTCCAGGGACACACAGTCAGGACCTCGAGTCCCCCTCGGGTCGAGAGGGTTGGAGGGAAAGAGACACACACGATATTCTGTATCACAAAGGGGAAGAGGGGCCAGAGCTTCAGGCCACCCGCTGCCGTTTCTTGGATCACTCATTTAGGACACTGTAACCAGTGTTCGTCAAAGACTAAAATTCTAGCCTCCCCTAAGGTGAACACCGTTCCCTGAAAGAATCGCTGACAGAATAAGATAGAACATGTGACACCAAAGCCTTTTCAGTCAATCCACAATCAAGGCAGGGACAGAGAGGCTATTGAAAGGGAGACAACGGCAGTGTTATTCTGGCCTCAACGCTCCGGTTCTGGCACTGGTCCGGGCGGCTCCACTTCCTACAAGGTCCTACTAAACGCTTTTGTGTCTGATCACGCCTGCAACCCCAGCTGCGGCTCCCTCCCGCCTGTCGCAGCTTTTCCTCCGGGACACAGAAGTCGGCATGCCTTCTGGGGGCTACGCCCGGCCGACACGCTCCCCAGTCTCACCTCTAAGGACTACCCTAACTAACCCCGACCCTCGGTAACAAAACCAAAAGAAAAGCAACCCACGCCAACCTGAAACAGAGACAACCTCGGGGACAGCAGCTATCAAATGCTTCTGCACACAGCCATTACGAGGTCTGTGGTCTTGACTGGCTGGCCCAGGAGGATGACATCAAACTAAAAGACCGTGAAGACAGCTAAGCTCCCGCCCAATTAGCACCCGCAGCCCGATGACGGCCAGGCATCACACTGAGACCCAGGGGTGGAAGTTCACTGAACTGCCTCGAGGAATTTTATGAGGTTCCCTATAAATTATTTGCGGTTTTTTTCTTTGACTTGGCTTAACGTCGCCTTCAGTTACTGGAGGTGGCAGTGGAGATTGGACACGGGAAAGCCTACCAAGAAGAATGAAATTTATATGTTAACCATCAGGGCCAGGACAGATAAAAGATAAAAAAGATAAAGAGTAACAGATTTCAAAACTATAAACCAGAACAATCCCCCAAATAAGTAAAAAACTAAGATGTCAAACAACATACCTAGAAGGCCGCAATCTGTGTAGAAACCAGAACCGTGAGCTTTCTACGGACAGAGAATGCAGACACTGGACATGAGCTCCTGGGAGCGGGGCAGTGGGGGGATTTTCTCACTGCCCACAGCATGTACCTTCCACAGTGAACAGCTGCTCCACGGGAGTGTGGGGGGGAGAGGGGCACTCACCATGCCGGTGGCTTACCAGCTTTTACCAAAAGCTCTATGGTACAGAATTAGCTCAAGAGAAAATACCTTACCTGCCAGAACTTTCGTCACAGAATGAAACACGGAGGCAAAAACAGAATCCTTCTTGGGATGGAGTTCTGGGGCCAAAAAGAACAGAGTTAAAAACCGCACGGCCGCCTGGAAAGACTGCTGGTCTCCTGCAAGGGCCGCTAACCCTGACAGCAGTTGAGAGTAAACGTTCTGGTAGAAGGCGGCATGGGAGGTCAGCATCTCGCCAGTCATTTGGGAACCCTGGGCCCCGTGCCTGGAGCGCTGGCCCACATCCGCCTCCAAGAGGGTGCTGACCGACGAGATGAAGGTGGAGGGAAGGCGCTGGCCCCGGGCCCCGCGTGCCCAGCACAGTTGCAGCACGGCTCCTGTCTGGACAATGGCCTTCTGCAGCAGCTCAGGCAGCGCTTCTGAGGCCTCATGGTGCTGCCTCCGCTCTTTGACCAAAGGCCCCAGGACTTGGCACAACTTGGTTAGAGACACCAGAAGGAGCTGCTGGCCCAGAGGATTCTGGTTTTCCACCTGCTTGCCTGACGGTGCTTCGGTGGACAGTTTGCAGAGGAATGCAATGATTTTCCCAAAATTGAGCACCAGGCTGAGCTTCATCTGGATAAGCATCTGCAGTAGCTGTTCCAAGAATGTCCCTGTCAGTTGGAGGAATTCCAACCAGGAGGGGTTATCCGCAGCAACAGAAAATCTACTACTGGCTCTGAACAAGGAGGTCAGCATGATCTCGAAAATCTCACTAGCGTACATGGTCTTGAGGACTGAGCGGGCACCTTTCCCTCTCTGCAGGTGGTCAAGAAGTCGGTAGCAAGTCTTCAAAAACCTGAGGGTCAGTGAGGAAGGGCAGGAGCTCCCCAGCCTGGTGACGGCCACGGACAGTAACAGAAGAAAGTAATGCACGTGATAGGGAGTCGAGAGGCTGTCCAGTTGCAGAGCAGAAATAACTTCCAACAATCCCAGGATGCTCTCTAATTGTTCTCCCTCCAGCTGAATGGGGAAGCCACTCTTGACCAAGGACAGTAAGTTTTGGGCAGTTTCTCCTTTTGGTTCTACACCTTCGGGTCCAACTTTTGCAAATCTGTTTTCCCAAAGAGCCACACCCATGTGCTCCTTTTCAAAGAGCCAGGGCAGCTGCTGACTGAGAAGACTCGGGTCACCCTGGGCCCCAGAACACAGGATGCCCGCACAGCCTTCGGACAGGCGCATTAAGAAAGCAGAATGGAGGGGCTGCATTTCCGGAAAGAGAGGGCTGTGAAGGACGGCACTGGATATTCTTTCAAGTGTGAGGTCTGCCTCTTCTTCTGCTGAGACCTCCTGGGCTTTGCTCGTCGGTAAAGTTCTCAGCAGCACACTGGCCAGGGATCGCACATCATCCGGGCAAAGATAGGATATTAGAATTGTGAGATTCGACACGATCAAGTGCCAGTGCGCTACAGGGTACGTGAGAGCACTCACTGTCCCCACCTGGCCATCCCAGGAGGCGGTCGTCCTCCGATTCAAGCTTTCTCTGCCAGACCCAAGAATGTAGGCAGCATCACGCCTCAGAGTGCAGAGAGCTTCCTCAGACCGGAAACTAGTTTGCATTAAAGTCCTTTTCATTTTCTGCAGGTAGAGCTGTTCTAAGCAATACCTGCTAAGAGAGTCAAACCGAGCCACCAACTTTTCTATCTTCTTCCAGTGGTGCGTTTCTACCCCGGGGAGCAACGAGGGGAGGTTTGCAGTCTCCACAGCAATGTCCGTAAGAGCCCCGGACACAGAGCAATACTGGCTGCAGTTCATGCTGAGCATGGTGTCAACCTGGGCCCAAGTGTAAGAGAGCAGGAGTGCAGAGTCACTGACCTTCTGCAGCCAGAGCTCAAGCTCCGGGCCCGGGGGGTCCAGGAGAAGGTCCAGCAGGGGCTTCACGAGCTCCCGGAGCATCCTCTCCATGGTGCGCTGCATCCGCCTGATGACGGGCAGAGGCGTGCTGCCGTCCAGGCTCCTCATGTTGAACATGATGCAGTGCAGCAGTGAGCTCAGGGACAGCGACTTCAAGGCCATGTCGGCATCGCCCCGCAAATAAGGCAAGACCAAAGACTGGAACTTCTCCAGCACGAGCGACCACGTGTCCAAGATCTGACTCGGAGGCAACTCCAGGAGGCACTCGCAGAGCACCCGGGAGGGGCCCGCGGCCAGCACGGGCTGTCTCAGGGCCTCGGCGGCCGGGCGGCAGATCACCCCCAAAACCTCCTCAAACAGCCGTGGCACTTGTCGGAGCTTCGTGTAAGTCTGGAAGAGGGTGTGAAGAAGCGCCTCCTGTGCTTTTTTCGTTCGAGAGTCTGTCACTTCTGCATCAATCCAAGCTGAAGCCAACAGGTCGTCGAGGTCTGGCTCCAAAACCAGATGGTTCAGAGACGTCAAAGCCTTGAGGCAGCGGAACCAGGCCGGCACGGACGCTTGTGAATGGTTTATCAGCAGCTCAGCCAAACGGCGGTAAAAGCGGAACTGAGCCTCTCCGTGCCGGATCCTGTCGGCGGCGATGTTGTAGATACCGCTGTGGGCCACCGAGGTCAGCAGCTGTTCCACGACCAGCAGTTCTGAGGTCCAATCCGATGCGGCCAGGGTGGCCAGGTGCTCCTCCTGCAGCTGTGCGATCCTCAAGCAGCCGAACAGCCTGGGGAGCACCTGGAAGCAGAGAAGCTGATTCCCCTCCCTGAAGTAAGAGTCCAGAAAGAGCTTATACAGCAAGGCCACTGAGTTGGCTACAACGGCAGCATGCAGTGACGGTTCACAGTAGCCCGTCTCCACCAGCCTGGCAATCACAGTGTCCGTAGGAGCGAGAACATTCTTCAGGGCCCCTATCTTTGCGTCACCTTGCTGCTGGTCCAAGAGCTCCTCTTTGTAGGACGAGAGCAACTCAGGCTGAAAGGCCCCACCTCGAAGCACGGCCTCAATCTGACTCTTCACATCCCGGCTCAGCGCCTGCCGCAGCTGGCCCTGGCCGGCCTGTGTCCACGGGCCCCCCGAGAGTAAGTGCCTCAGGACCAGGCAGGGCTGGAGCAAGTGCCCAGTCACCTCGCCAAAGGCACGTCGTGGGTTGACTTGCTGCTGCTGGACCAACAGGTAGTGACCAAGCGCCAGGTGAATGACTTCGAATAACTGGGCAACCTTGGCTCCTTCTGGCTGCCTACAGGCCAACCAGCACAGCTGGCTTAGCAACGCCACTAACAGCTCCTGTCTAGCCGTGTAGATGACGGCGAGGGCGGGTGTCGAGAGGATGCCCTGGCAACAGCTCAGCACGGCACACATACTTCTTTGGGATTCCAAAGGAGAGAAGTCAGCTATCCTCTCGTTTATGATCTGAGCGTTAAAAAAGCAAGAAAACTCATTACTACACCCACCCACACACAAGAAGAATACAACTGAATCGGTGAACTCACTCTTTGTCCTTATCTTGAGGAGGAGGAAATCCCCAGATCACCGTATCTAAATCAACTTGACATTCGCTTACTGCGCCAAAGGAACGGCAGAGAACCTGTTTTAAGTCCTTCACACAGCCATCTCCGACCCGTATAAATTCAGAAAAGGGATCAGTGCCTTTGTAATTCTGCTGTCCCTTCTAAAGAGCTTGTTTTTCATAAGACTTGAACTCCAAAGATTACCTTCCCTTATATCCTAAGCCTGAAATTCAGCTTAGAAGTTATACGTGGATGGACAGTGGCTTTGGGCTATGATCCTATGGTCCGAAATACGTTTTTACAATTACACTTTATATTAAAAAAAAAAAAAAAAAAAAAAAAAAAAGCAAAAGGTACTCTTAAAAGAGAAAAGCAGAGGGGTGCCTGGCTCAGTTGGTTAAGCATCCGACTTCGGCTCAGGTCATAATCTCACGGTTTTTGAGTTCAAGCCCCGCGTCAGGCTCTTTGCTGACAGCTCGGAGCCTGGAGCCTGCTTCAGATTCTGTGTCTCCCTCTCTTTCTGCCCCTCCCGCGCTCGCACTCACTCTCTCTCTCTCTCTCTCTCTCAAAAATAAACATAAAAAAAAGTTAAAAAAAAAAAAAAAAAAGGTCATCAGGGCCCCTGGGTGGTTCAGTGGGTTGAGTGTCTGACTCTTGATTTCGGCTCACGTCACAATCCCAGGGTCATGGAATCAAGCCCAACGTCAGGTTCTGTGCTGACTGTGGAGCCTGCTTAAGATTCATCCCCTCCCCCTCCCGCCACCACCATCACTCTCCCCCGCTTGCTTGCTCACTCTTTAAAATTAATTAAGAAAAGGTAATCGACCACCACCCTGAAATAGTTCTAAGCTTCCCTTTAACATTAAACAGCACAAAGTGCTTAGCACAGTGTAGAGCATACAAAACGCATTTGATAAGTATATTATTAAAATTCTAGTAATATTATTTCCTTCTCTTTCTCTACCTTGATACTTCCTATACCTTGAATAATTAACCCCAAAATAAATGAGCCTACAGCATTAACAGAAATCAAGAGATGCACGTTAACACACACAAGATAACACAGGAAACAGATAATCACCTTGACTAGGGAAATCTGAAGGTTAATTGTCTTTCCATTCTTGAGGAGATTCTGCAGTTTTCTGCTGTGTAGAATATTATCTATATAGATCCAAAGCCTTTCAACAATGTCTTCCTTCAGTTCAAGTTTTTTCTTATAAAATGCAACCAATGACTGTCTTGCCCAATCAAGTAATACCTGAATTTGGAAGAAATAGGCTCTGAAAATATATATTTTCTTACCAAGAAAGAAAGATGCTGAACATTTATAAGGATGTTCCATGTATAACCAAATCCAATTGCCAGAGAAAAAGCTGTCTTTTAAAACCTACCTTTAGTATTGAGGGCACCTTTTGGGATGAGCACTGGGTGTTGTATGGAAACCAATTTGACAATAAACTTCATATATTGAAAAAAAAAATAAAAAATAAAAAAAATAAAATAAAACCTATCTTTAGTAATATTATTTTATATATAATAGAATGTCCTAGTAACTTAAGATGCTTATTATTATAAAATCGATAAAAAGAAAAACTAGGGGCACCTGGGTGGCTCAGTTGGTTGAGCGTCCAACTCTAGATTTCAGCCCAGGTCATGATCCCAGGGTCGGGCTCCGTGCTGAGAAGGGAGCCTGCTTGGGATTCTCCCTCTCTCCCCTTCTGCCCCTCTCCCCTGCTTGCTCACTCTCTCTCAAAAAAAAAATAAGTAAATAAATAAACAAATAAACAAATAAATAAAATAATAAAAACAGAAAAAACTAATTTTGTCTTCATTTGAGGCCAATAAAAAGTTTCAAGTGAGACTCTAAACAATTTCTTCTAACTCTTCTCGAGTTATGCTAAATTTCAAAAGTTAGAAGCACAACAATTGCTCAGAATGGCCGCTCAAAATGAATCACACCCAGAAGCAAAAACAGAGTCAAAAGGCAGAGGTTTGTGTCCTGGCTTTCCCACGTTACCTGTAAAACCTCTAGGCCTATTTACCTCATCCAGAAGACGGAGACGGTCTTCTGCGAAATAATGCAGGTGCTTTATGAAGGGGGGAGGGGGGTGGTCAGACATGCATAGTTTCCATTACTGTAACACGTTCATCAAAGGGGTGAGGCCTCAGATCATGACAGGAGAAATGTTGTAACAGTATGAACAGTGACAGATGCTAAAAGGGAAAATAGTTCTCAGCGTAAGACTACGGAGACCTTGATCCAACCGCCACTGCTACTTCCGCCTTCAGCTCACCCTGGGTAGCACCTGCCAGGTGACTATCAAGCAGCTAAGATGATTCTCAGGTGCAGCCAAATTTAGAACCCACCGGATGTGAGAGCGCTCTGCATCCTGGACCTCATCATCATCTTAATAGATGTAACACATCTTTGATGCATTTTGTGCTGTCTTCTTTAATACTAGCACATGGGTGTGTGTTAACACAGTTTCATGAGCTCAACATCCTGGTGTCTCTAGTATATTAACAGGATTTTTTTTGTTTGTTTTTTGCCAAATAAGCTTGAAAAATGTTAACAAGACATGCCTTTCTTGGTTCCTAATCTACTTCTAGAATGGCTTACTACAGATACTAAAGCTTCTCTACTTCCCACCGGGTCAAATTCCAAAGCTGTTTAACAAATCACCAAAAAGCAGTTGCTTATGGAGCATTACCTTGGATTCACAAACAAATGCAGCTACCTACAGACTCAGATCCTAATTTTTGTAACCCAGTTCCCAATTCGTTCACTGATGCATATAGTTGATTTGAAATATGAGAGGCGTTTCTTTTTTTTTTTTTTAATATGAAATTTATTGTCAAACTGGTTTCCATACAACACCCAGTGCTCATCCCAACAGGTGCCCTCCTCAATGCCCATCACCCACTTTCCCCGCCCTCCCACCCCCCATCAACCCTCAGTTTATTCTCCGTTTTTAAGAGTCTCTTATGGTTTGGCTCTTTCCCTCTCTAAGAGGAGTTTCTAAACACACACACAAAAAATACTGACTTTGTAACAGAAAATCTCTGCTAATGAAATATTTGACTCATTCATTTTTTTTTACTGATATTACTTTTAACCTCTAACCACGTTTTATTTTCCGACCTTTTTTCTTTTTAAATTTTAATTAAATTTCAACACATAATTTATATAAGTGACTGTTCTTTTTAGTAGTAAACAAAAAGGTAAATTTCACATTAAACTTACTTGCTCTTTATTTGGAAGAACGCACTGGTGGGAAATCCAAGCAAAATGAGCTAGTTTTAGTTTATCTTCCCAAGAAGTTGTCTTGCTTTTGAGCTTAAAGGAAATGCCGGAATAAATAGCAGCCATTGCTACACTTTATCTAAAATTTAAAATGGAAAAAAATATTATATTAAGGCCAAACTCAATAGGCACCAAAAAAGAACATCATGTATCTTATTATCTACATAATACATATTCCTTGAAAAAAAATTTTAATGAACTAAAATACATCAACAGAGTTATTGGGCATAAATCTATACATAAAATGCTTTAGCCCATGAATTTTCTGGGGGAAATTGACAAAAGCAGGCATAAAAAGAATTACACTCACATATGTACCAGTATTCCTGCTGTGATCAAACATCATATCCTCCGATGTGAATGTGCAGGAATACAACCGGGCAAAACCCAAAGTATTCAAATTATTTGTGAAAGGAGATTCACGTGAGGTTTTAGACTGAAAATGTCTGCATAAATCACCTGCAACTATGTATCATCTATATGACTATCATCTATGTGACAAGCTCCACTAGTTTAGAGAGAGAAATAAGCAATCTTTGGAGAAAATATGTCACCAAGTAGAAAAGAAATATAGTATAAAACCAGTCCCAACAGATGTACTGTTATTTCAGCTGCAACAGTAACTTTCCACTGTAACTTTATTCTGTTTATATACATGTAAGCTTATAGACATGCTCTGCTTCCAAAGACTCGATACAGTTACACAATTGAAACTATAAAAATAAGATATAAGAAAATTATAAGGGAAAGCAAGCATACTGACCAGCTATAATTCCATAAGCCTGAAGTAAATACAGCTTTGAGTTTCCTAAACGTCATTAAAAAAAAAAAAAAAAAGGCGGAAACCTATCACATTAAGTCATATTCATTATACACAAGAAAACAAGTTCCTCAAAAGTGAACCATTTTCCTACTCGGTACTGAAATTAAAATATTGTAAATAAAATCAAAATAGGACAATACCCCCCCCCAAAAAAAAATCGCAGTTTCATGATTCTGACATACTACCAAAGGGAAAGAATTTGCTATGCCAAGGGCTGGATCACTTGTATTTCTTCAATCTACGGAGCCTGAAATCCTACAGACCTACCTTCAGAATTATACAAGGAATGAGCGACCACCACGGGAAGGACACTAATATCAGCACAGCATCCTTCCCTCTATGAGAGAACAGAAGAGTCAAGTGCTGTCAGTTTTCGCATTTTGTCAAGAGGTCCACACGTGCCCATTCAAAGAAGAACTTACTTGTAACTTCAGTGTGTCAGAAAGCCAACGTACCAGCTACAAAGTACTTAAAAAGTGTCGGCAGAATTGGTTACAAAGACCCTCCCGGAGGCTCAACTTTCCGCTCCCGGTGCCATCCGGCGGCCTACGCGAGGGGGCGTGAAGACCACCAGGCCGAACGCGAAACCGTGTTAGTACCCACGCAAAGGGAGCCTAAGCGCGGCCACACTCGGAACCCCGCGGCGCATCGTGAAAGCAAGCAACGAGAACCAGAGAGCAGCGAGGAGCGACGTAAGGGGCTGCCGAAGGAGCGAGCCCAGGCGGCTCTCCGCAGCGCTCGCTGTCCGCGGCGCGGGGACGGACCCGGGGCGGAGGACCCTCCCCGCTTAAGGAGCCCACCTCGAGGCCAACCCCGGATAGGGACGGCGGGCCGGGGCGTAGCGCCCGCCCCGCGGGGGAGGCTCACCTCGGGGCCGGCCCTCGGTGAGGGGCACACCTGGAGGACGCCCCCAGGGAAGCTCACCTCCCGCCCCGCCCCGAGCAGGGCGGCGGCGCGGCCGGAGGGCAGTCCCCAGGTTAAGGAGCTCACCTGGCGGCCAGCCCCGCTTAGGGACGGCGGGCCGGGGCGCAGCACGGTGGAGGCGGCCGCAGGTCCGGACTCCCGGACTGGCCCACCACGTGGGACCGGCCCCCGCGCTCCTTCCGCCCGACGCCGGCGGCGCGGCGGGGCGGGGCGGCGCGCACGCCAGGCATCGCCAGCAGAGCGCCGAGGCGCCTCGCCCATTGGTGGAGACGGTTGCGCGTTGGAGGCCCGAGCGGCCCAGCCCGCGGCCCGCTCCGTGTCAGTCAGTCATGGAGCGGCCGCCCATAGCCGCCGCCGCGGGGGCGGCAGGGCGCGGGGCGCGGGGGCCCGGCTGAGCCGGCCGTCGGAGCGAGACCCTGCGGCAGAGACGACGGAGGCGGAAGCAACCCGATCCCGGAGGCGGCGGCGGCGGGAGGAGCCGGAGCCGCCTGGGATGTTCAGTGAGTGCGGGGCGCGCGGGCGGGGAGGGCCGGGGGAGGGGGGTCGCGAGCCGAGCGCGCGCGCGGGCGGGCGGGGGCCGGGAGGGAGGGCGCGCGGGCGGCGGCGCGGCGGCGCGCGGCGAGGCCTAGGCGGGGCGCGCGCCCGCAGCTCCCGCCGGCGGGGCGGTGGGGGCGGGGCGGGCGGGCGGGGCCGGCTGTGCGCGGGCGCGGCGGCCGCGCCTCCGCCCTCGGCCTGCGAGTCCCAGGCGGCCGCGGGCGGCGTGGCCTGCAGTCGGCAGCTACACCTGGAGGGCTCCGCGTTCCTGCTCGGGGTGGGTCCCGCCGAGGCGGCTGCCGGGCACCCGCCGGGAAGGGGTCCTGAGCGCTGGGCAGCCGGGGCAGGAGCACAGGTCCGCATCTCCTTTTCATTTAAGGAAAAAGGAAATGCCTTTTGGCCGAACTCACGATTAAACTTCGCACATGGTGCTTGCGGGTGGCCGGGTGTGAAATCGACCTCTGCGTGTGACAGGGGGGCGATCTCGAGTTAGACTAGTTGCTGCTGGAGGATACCGACCTGCAAGGCTGCCTTTGAGGTTGCTTAACTCATGACAGCAAGAGGTTTGTGCGCTTAGGCGGTACTCGCGGAGCTCCAGGGCTTTTTGAAAATGTATCAGGGGAGGCGTCGGTCAGAAGTCAGTTGATGGTTAGAAATAGTGGGTGTCATTTTAGACTTAGCGGAAGTGGAGGACTTGAAAGCTTCATGCAGTTCTCCCATCAGTTGTGAAAGTGTCGTTATACTGCGGATCTCGCAGCTTGTGTGGTTCTGGGATCAGAAGGTAAGTCTGCCAATCCCATGCGGCGTTCGTCTTCAATTACCTAAACTCTGACCTTGCAGATTGAAATCTTGGAATGGGGACTCCCGCGAACAAGCAGTTGGGTGCCGTGTCCGGAGGAGCAGTGAGGGTGGAGTTTGTCTGCTCTTAGGTGATACAAGTGCGTGACCTGCCTGAGTTGTGCGGTGGGAGGACACGGCGGCCGTTCCCCTTGCTCGCAGCC
The DNA here is from genome assembly GCF_028749965.1 of Puma concolor. Taxonomy (NCBI): domain Eukaryota; kingdom Metazoa; phylum Chordata; class Mammalia; order Carnivora; family Felidae; genus Puma; species Puma concolor. Next base: position 18,581,644 of record NC_141677.1, read on the forward strand.
CTGCTTGAAAGTGAGAGTAGGAAAGGGAGTTTGTGCCACATCTTTAAACTTCCGAGGAACTTCAAGTAGTGGATGGCGCTTGATGACCCTGTAGACCTAAGGTTGAAACCATGTAACCTCTTTGAGCCTTAGCTTCCTCTTCTGTAAAACGACGTGAGGACTGATAACTTAAAAGTAGGTTTCTTAAAGGGTGCCCCCCCCCAAAAAAAAGGAATAAGGAATATGAAAATGCCTGACATAGAGAAAGCACTAAGTAGTAGCTATTGCCATTTCCTTTTGGGGAGAATACCTTTTAGATTCCTTGTGGGCCTAAATTCTTCGTGTAAAATGTGAAGCCTGCTAACTTTGATTCGCTTTGCCAATTACAAATCCTTCTTGCCTCTGAAAAGGCAGTGTTAAACTAGGAAGCCAATGGGTGGGCTTGCCTTGAGTGTTTTTTCTTCATCATCAGACAATAAATCAGGTTCTTGTGTCTTGGAATGATTTTGTTGCTCCTGCCTATAAATGTGAGGTTTACATGTGCTTCTGTCCCTGTGAAGCTAGGCGAAGGCCTCACTTAAGCGCTCAGTAACTGGTTTGGGGGGTTTTGTTCTTACAAACAAATGTCCTTCGTAACACCTGTGAAGGGCATCCCAGGAGAAAGGGAAGGGGTTCTGGTTTGGATGATTGGTCTTAGCTGGAAGGGAGCCCTAGCGGTCCTCTGTTAAACCAACATCACCCAGTGGATGCTGCTGGAAGTCGTTTCCAGCCTCCTTGCGTGTGAGGGGCAGCTTCCCAGGTAGCAGTTGTTCTGACCATTCTCTCAATGAGCAACTGGGAAGCCTTCACTGTTGTCAAGAAGCCTCTGCTTTCATGTGGAACCTTCTCGGGCAGCAGGACATTGTAAAGGGTCAGGGCCCAGACCCTGAAGCCAGGTGACCTGAGTTTCCATCCTGGCACTGTGAAACCCTAGGGTAGTGTCTAACTTCTCTGGGCCTCAGCTTTCCTATCCAAGGAATGTTACCTAGTTTCCGGGGCTGTTGAAGCGTACGGGAGATGATCTGAGTGTGGCCCTTAAAATAGTGTCTTGCCAGTGGCATAGGCTCAATAAGTATTAGGTGTTAGCAGTGGTAGTGTAGGAACCAGTGTGGTGAGCAGTGAAACAGGTTGGTCCTGGGTTTGGCAGTGGACCGGGCTGAGCTGAGCTGTGTGGAGGAGTAGGCCTTAACCAGGTCGGAGTGCCAGTGCGGGGGGGGGGGGGGGGGGGGGGGGGGGGAGGGCCTCCCGTCAATGGAGGAGTCTTGGCCAGAGCCCCTGACATGAGCAGGCGGGGTTGGTACCCACCAGTTGGGTAAACAAAGGTGGATCAGAGTAACCTAGAGATGACACGATGGAGATTGATGCTTTTTTTCTTTTTTTTTTTTTTTTTTTTTTATCCTCCATGCTGGTGGACGCAGTAGAAAGGTTTTAAGCTGAGCACAGTTGCCATCAGATTAGCTTTTTGGAAAGATTGTGCCTGCAGTAGCACGGGGTTGGATTAAAAGTAGGGAAGGCCCATCCATCCACTTGTCCTGACAGCTTTTTGTCTGCCTGTGACTCAAAAAGGAAAATGACTGCTTAGCAGACAGGCATTTCTTTCCAAATCTGGAAGCTTAGAGAGCATTCGCAAAAGGCACGAAGAAACCTTTAGATCATCCCAGGCAGCCTTACCTCTTAAAAGTTGTTTTCAAGGATATACTGTACATACCTGATTACGAGGCCAGGCTCCCCGCAAACATCTGTCTGTAAAGAGGGTGTCACCACGTGTTCAAGTCTTTCCTATTTATTACAGGGCACTCTTCAGTTACTCTGTTTTTGAACAACAGGATGCTGTTTGGGAAATACATAGTGCACTACAAAACCTCAGTTGCTGCTAATTTGGTATGTTTATACAGTGAATCAGTACAGTCAGTGATGACTGAAAAATGTTCCGCCCTCCTGAATACGTATTGATGGCTTCGGTTGGTTGAGATTTCCAATGAGAGCATCGTGTGTGGATTCAAAAAGCATTCTTTCGCAGCTGATTTGGCAAACGTGAAGGTGATGTGCTCTAGAAAACGGAATTCAATCGTTCAGAGGGGCTTAAGTGACCACAGAGACACTGATATGTGGAAGACGAAAGTGAAATGGAATAAAATTGTTTCATGAATTAACCTATTGCCTTTTATAACGTATTTTTAAATACACGTAGGTTAGTAAGTTAAAGATTATAAGCAGACATTTGAGTATTTCATCTACAGCCCTCAAAGGTTTTATTTAAATTAATCCTCACAATTTCTTCTTAATTTTCTCCTTGCAAGGGTATCATTGTCTTAGGTTTGAGATTAACCTCCTATTTGGACATTTCACAGAAATTGTTGATCTTTTTCTCTAAAACAGATTCCCTTTTCTCATTTTTTAACTTTTAGAAGGTTTAAAGAACATTGTGTACCGGCAGGGTTCAGAAAATATCACGGAGAACTTCCATTCATAATTCTTTGTTGAGCAGTCAAATAAGCTACTCTTCTGGTAAAATGTATTGAAATGTATCTTAGTCACCTTGCAGTGTTTGGTTATAATAAAAGGTAGTTGTGTCTTACTAGCAAAATGCAGCTGACCTTTGAACAACACAGGTTTAACTGTGCGGATCCACTTATATACAGATTTTTTTTCCCATAAAGACAGTACAGTACTATAAATATTTTCCTTGTGGTTGTCATCACATTTTTTTTTCTCTGGCTTACTTTATTGTGAGAATACAATATGTAATTCTCATACGAAATATGTGCTAATCGACTGTATTTGTTATTGGTAAGGTTTTCAGTCTACAGGATATTAGCAGTGAAGTTTTGGGAGAGGCAGAAGTTATATGCAAATTTTTGAGTGGGGGCTGGGCAGGGTCAGTTATGTTGTTCAAGGGTCAACTGTACTAACTTTTGGATATTTGGTAATTTAGTAATCAGAAGTGTTTTGCCCAACTTTGTGAATCAGCGTTTTTAGATGCTGATACATGAGTTTCACAAAGTAACGCCATGCTCTAGAACCGTGTTGTCCACTACAGTTAACATCGGCCACGTGTGGTTACTTAAATTTAATTAAAATAAAAGTTCAGCACTAGGCACAGTTTAATTGCTCTTTAGCCCTTTATGACTGGTGGCTACCGTACTGAACAGTGCAGACTTAGAGCATTTTTATTATTGCAGAAAGTCTTGTACTGCTCTAGAATGAAATTCCACTTGAGACACATAAATGTCTTAATGTCATTAAATTGTTCCTGACACATTCCCCCTATTCTCTGAGAGTAAACCATTCTGGTTTTTTTTCCTGTCTACAATAGTGTTTGCGAACAGAGCACGTAGAAAAGTTTTCGTTCTGAAGTCGTAGTAAATGTAGATATCCATTCTTGTTCCATACTCTTCCGTGTTAGTGAAGTTTTGATAGAAATAGTTCTTCTGTGCTGTAAAACAGTTTTAAAGCAGGAGGCAAATATTTGTGGCTCGTAAAAACTCAGAAAAATCACGAACCTACAGTAAACTGTCACGAATTCCAACAAACAGAAGCAAGACAGCACTCACTTTATTCTTCATGTAAGTTTCAAAGATGAGAAAAGCTCCATCCTCCGGGAAGTCTCCCGTCTGTGTGGGCGAGCTAAGGAACGGTGATGGCAGGACTGGACAACCTGCACTAGGGCAGAGGGATAGCAGTTTTAAACCTGAGAGTAGCATAATCAGATCTGTCTTCTACTCTGGCTGCATCCTAGAGGGCGGTTTGAGGTAGGGCCAGAGGTGGGGGGGATATTGGAACATTGCAGTTGAGAAGTGATTTGTGCTGTCACATTGCAGTGGACGGGGTAGCAGCAGTGGCTGCAAGAAAGAATTCTATAGGGGCGCCTGGGTGGCGCAGTCGGTTAAGCATCCGACTTCAGCCAGGTCACGATCTCGCGGTCCGGGAGTTCGAGCCCCGCGTCGGGCTCTGGACTGACGGCTCAGAGCCTGGAGCCTGTTTCCGATTCTGTGTCTCCCTCTCTCTCTGCCCCTCCCCCGTTCATGCTCTGTCTGTCTCTGTCCCAAAAAATAAATAAACGTTGAAAAAAAAATTAATAAAAAAAAAAAAGAAAGAATTCTATATACAGTAGGAGCTGGTGGCCTGTTAGAAATGAGAGGGAGAAGAACAATCTCAAGACGATGGCTGGGTTTTTTGCTTCGGTGGTAGACGATGGCATCACCAAGCTGGCTAGGAGCAGTAGGACAAGGAAGAGGGTTTGAAGGAAGACAGTAAATTTGAGCACGTTGAACTTAGATGTTTGCAGCATCTAGGTAGAGATGTCCCTCAGACTGGAGTTCAGGAAGGTGGTCCGACTAGAGACGGTGTGAGTCTTCTCTAAGTAGAGTCATGATGTAGGGAATGTGAAGAATGAGAAGCAGACCAAGAATGGGGGAGGGGCAGCGACCAAGGGAGAGGGAGCTTCAAGGGAGGAGGCGCGTTCAGCAGCCAAGAGACCTTGTGGGGTAGTGTGGAAAGGGACTGTTTGATTTGGCAAGAGTTGAGGAATCTCAAGTCTTAGTAAATAGCCTGCTGAGGTGGGAAGCAGGGTCAGTTGGTTGGATAAAGAGGCTGGTGCCGTTTTGGAACGGCTGGGTGAGAAGCTATAGGGAAAGAAACTAGTTGGTGAGAAAAAAACATCTGGAACATCGTAGAGGTCCCAGCTGATGTTGGAGAAAAGCAATTCCTAGGGGCATCTGTCCACCTAGTTGTGTGAGTTCTCCCCATCCCCCACCCCAGCCCCAAAGAACCTCCAGGTGCTGCATTGCATCCTCAGCCCTCAGCACTGAGCCTTATCTTCGTGCCGTCTGTTTCTTGGGGCACCATAAGAAAGAGCACAGCTTCTCGTTCAAGTATATTCGTGTCAGTCTGGGAGCACAGATCGAATATGAAAGGCCATCGTAATGTTAACATTATATGAGGTATTAACTAAAACTGAGTGTACTGCGGCTCACTTGTCATCTGTGCTTTATATTTTCACAAAGGTAATTGAATACACTTTACCATGATGATTAATGCAAAAGCTAGCTTTCTAAATCCTCCTTCGAATGACCTTTTGATAGATACTGCGTCTATAGTACTGCAAGTAAAGAAAAAAGAACTAATATATCTGAGTACCCAGTAGGCACTTTACATGCCATTTAACAAAAAATGCACAATCATTTTTACCTGTTTGAAGCCTAAATGTATAATTGGAATACTTTTGCTTCAAAGCACACTCACACACACCCCTAGCCACCTGCCAGTGGGCTCATTTAGGGAGCTGATTGGAGAATGGTGGTGGTGAGTTTGCCTGGATTTATTTTGTGTTTTGTTTTTTATTTTTATTTATTTTTTTTTAATTTTTTTTTAACGTTTATTTATTTTTGAGACAGAGAGAGACACAGCATGAACGGGGGAGGGGCAGAGAGAGAGGGAAACACAGAATCGGAAGCAGGCTCCAGGCTCTGAGCCATCAGCCCAGAGCCCGACGCGGGGCTCGAACTCGCGGACCGCGAGATCGTGACCTGAGCCGAAGTCGGACGCTTAACCGACTGAGCCACCCAGGCGCCCCGTGTTTTGTTTTTTAATTTTTATTTTTGAGACAGAGACAGCATGAGCAGGGGAGGGGCAAAGAGAGGGGAGACACAGAATCTGAAGTGGGCTCCAGGCTCTGAGCTGTCAGCACAGAGCCCGACGTGGGGCTCGAACTCATGGAGCGTGAGATCATGACCTGAAGTCAGACGCTCAACCGGCTGAGCCACCCAGGCGCCCCTGCCTGGGTTTATTTTGAACTCACTCAAAGCTGCCACCTTACCCAGGAGGTGCTGTGCAAACAGTAGTCTATTGGCCTTTCATGGAATTGTGAGTCCTTCGCCCACCTAGCCCTTGACTTGGTGGGCTGGGGGTGTCTCTCCTAGCACCCCTCACCAACATGTATGTTTGAACATAAGTGGATGGGGTTAGGTTGCAGTCTGTAACCAATAAGAAATTTACTTGGCTGCAGCCCCATCTTCTTAAGAGTGTGCCTGGTTTCCAGGTGTCTTTGCCTCTCCCTATTTCTGAAGTTAAATATCAAGAGTGTGGCTGTGGTTTTTCCTGCGCTGTTGCTACTTCGAGAGGGGAAGATGGTCACATCTTGATTTTATGTAGCAACTTTGTTAAAGTATTAGTTAAACAGTATGCAACTATTGATATACAAGAAATAGATACATATTGTGTCAGAATCCCCATTTTAATTTCTAGAAATACAAATATGGCGTGAAAAGAAAGGTATGCAGTCATCTGTTTTTGCCTTTAAAAGTTAAGATATTACGTAAAACGGAATGTTGTGGGAAATTTTGAAGTTTTAACAAAGATGTAATTGTATCCAAATTTACTTTAAATTTAAAAGATTGTATAATTCTGAGAATAGCTAAGCAAGTAACTTGAAATTGCAGTGTTCGTCTCATGTCTGAGTCTCTCAAAAGACAGGTCTATTTTAAGGAGTTCTCTCTCTCTCTCTCTCTCTCTCTCTCTCTCTTTTGTGTCCATGTATGGGTATTGGTATTACGGAAATCAGTAGGGGGAGGGGAACTGGTTTCTCCACAGAACTCTTCATTATTTATCTACTTCATCTGAAATATGTGTGCATTGGAATCAAATTCAGTTAAGTCGATTGGATCATGCCTCTGGTATTTCTGTTGAGTGCAGTTGTAAAAGAGAGTCAATGCCAGCATTCTTGCTGTTAAGGTCCTTGGCCCTACAGTTGGCTCACCGCCCACCCTCAGGAAAGGTCCCTTGTCATACATAGTGGTTTGGGTTCAGAGAAACTGCCATTTGGGGCAGCTAATTGAGACAGATTCATTAGAATCAATATCTATAAACTAGTTTCTAGCAATTCCCAAATAGGGCCATTTTTTTTTTTTTTTTTTTGCTATTGTTCATTCTCCTATTTGCTCTTCCATACCTTTCATATTTTGTCCCCTCCTCCTCAGATGTGCATAAGCATGGCCCCGCTGTGAGGACATGTGTCATTGCAGGGTCTGTTCTCTCTGTCGGTCTTTCTGTGTCTTCCACATGCACGGTTTCTTCCCATTAGAGAGGTGATCTCTTACTCCCACCTTGTTTGGAGCACTAAGGGACACCCATTGATATAAGCATGCATTCCCGTGGTGACAAGAGATGGGCAGTAGGAAATCTGAAAATGTTAGTCTCAGCTAAAACACAAGGAATCGGGCTGCTTTTGAAGAGTTTGGGGACTCTGAGCTCTTGAAGTTAGATTGAAAGCAGCTTTAGCAAGCATCCTGGGGCATGGGGGCGTGGCACGGGTTGGGAAATTGGGAGCTGGTTGGATTTGACTAGTCCCGACTTTGGGCCAGACTGGGAAAGGGCAGTATCGTCACAGTCTCTGTGTGCATTTCATTGTTTTTCTCTAAATATAACATCGAATCAGAATCTCCAGGGCTGAAATTATTTACACGCACAGTCACAAGAGGTTCTAGGTATGGCCAGGTTAGAGAACCAGAGAGAATCCCTGATACAGTCAAAATGATACAGTAATGCCTATTAGTAATCTCCAAAAAACAATTATCTACCTTCATTGATGGACAGATGAATGCTTAGAGCAGTGTTCCTGGTTGACATTCCTTTCCCTTCTTTTTTAGCGAGTGATATTGTACTGTCTTTGGTAATCCAAAACTGAAATGCATGGGGGATATAATTTTTCTATAAATGGAGTTAAACATATTTATAGTTTATACATATTTATGATGTCCTAACATTTATATTTTTGTATAGATGTATATGTTTTAGTGCGTGTATCCCCAGCCTTCCCTGTTTGTTCTGTTGTCTGACTTTTCCGGAATTGAAAGGCAGACCTTCAGAGTTTATTTTAAAAGGGCCACCACAAATCAGTTTGGAAAGAAAGAAATATTTTTGCAAATGACTTTAGAACAGTTTGTTGCTACGGTATCTGTGTAAATGTTTGGTTATTCAGCACACATTATACACTAGAATTGCAGACAGATAAAATTAGATGCAAATAAAATATTTTGAAATGTTTAAAGGGGAAAAAAAAGGCAGATTTCTGGAACGGGAGGAATTTCAAATCCTAAAAGAGAACGGAGGAAATCACAAAGAAGGCCAGTGCATGTCATTGAAACAAAAAAACTCAAACACACCCAAATGAGTTACCAAAAGCGGATCTTCCACAGAAAACATTGGGAGCCCTTGGTTTAGAGAAGATCGCGGTGATGGGGACAGTCCCATGTGTGTGGCTAATGTTACATGCGCTCCATTTTTACGTGACCAAAGGGAACATGCAGAACTCATCGTGGTCATTGGCCACATGGACTACGGTGCCGTGTACTCCTGGCAAAGTAGCATCTGAGACCATGGCACGTCCTGTTACTCGTTATAATCAATTTAGTAGTCAAGGAAAATAGTCCTTTGGAGGGGAACCCTCAAATTGGCATGAATTATCAAAAGTCATTTACCCCTCTTTGGTGCGCTTCATTTCCTTTCCTTTCTTGTATGAATTCGTGAGACATTTACCGCGTATACATACTCTCTCACCATGTTGATGCTTTTCTGTGCCCGAGGTTATAAATAAAGAGTAAGAGAGGTCAATAATGTGATTACAACGAAAACACATTCCTCAAATCTTGGACGTGGTGCTGCCAGCCTTCTCCTATTTGGAAAAACACAGCCTTCCTCTCCTCCCTATAAATTTCTCACTTCCTCAACATCTATTCATCCAGTTTCTGAATTTCTCAGATCTTCGATTTTGCATTGCCTCCTGCCCGCTTTATTAGCTGGTTCACTGCCAACTAACACCTCTCTCCCCGAGTAGGCGAAATAAAAGACTCTGGGATTGACCTGGTCCCCTGTTAGCAACCCTGATGAAAAGCTCCACCAGAAAGAGTGAAATCATAGTATAAAATGAAGTTTGGGGGGGGGGGGATCCATGGGGTGTTATCCTCGGTGACATTCCTGTTGTCCGTAATTGAAGGTGACCGTATGACTGTCGAGAAAATGGACAAAATGGAGAGTGCCCCAGGTTAGTAATGAAGGAACTTTGCTTTGTCTCAACTAGGTCACTTGCTTAGCCACGTGGCTGGTCTGTCTCCTTATTTTACCCATGTGATGTCCTCGTTGGGTTGGCCGATCTCGCAAATGCCTCAGTGTTCTGTGGTTCCCTCTGAAGGTCATGAAACGAATGCGCACCGAGCAGATTCAGATGGCAGTGTCCTGCTACCTCAAACGCCGGCAGTATGTGGACTCCGATGGTCCCCTAAAGCAAGGACTGCGGCTGTCACAGACTGCTGAGGAGATGGCAGCCAACCTCACAGGTACCCGCGGGCCCGCTCTGGGGGGGGGGGCCGGAGTGTCCGTGACAGGTCACACTTCTCCGGAGGCCTCGGTGGGCACCACCAGATGATGGTGCTGGCCTTCAGAGATGCTATCTACCCTTCAAAGCCGCTCCTAGAAGCCTCCTGTCGTAATCCATCCCGCCTCGGAATTCTAAGTGGTTTTGTCTGTATCTGATGTTACGTGCGACCTGTCCTTCTGTGAACTCCCATGCGACAGGACCCGGAGGGCCAGGGTTTCTGTCCCCTTCCTGCACTCATCCCTCTGCTGTAGCCCGGAGCCTGGCCCACGGGAGTCAGGTTTGCTGGGTGAACGAATACTTTGGGACCAGTGGTTGGAAAGATTGGCATCCTAGATATGCTCCTGAAGTTCTAAATTTGGGTGTTGTTTCTTGTTTTGAAATCAGATGCTTTTTCGGGGGGAAAAAAAAAGTGTCTTAAATCTGTCCAGAGTAACAAACACTTATTACTTAGCTATGCTGTCAGTTCGGTTTTTATGTAATAGAATTTTCTTCTATTGGATTCGTGTACTGGAGATTTGGGGGGAAAAAACGAATGGCTGCAGTGTTTTTAGGGTGACTGTGCCCTTTAATGGCTGCAGGTGGAGTTCGACATTGCAGTGACTTCTCCAGCATAGCCCTGATTCCTCTTATCTGCTCAGACTGGACTCTTCTCTTTTTTATTCTTGCACTTCGTTCTGCTCTTCTGAGTATCTGCCTCCACCTCCTCCTTCCCTTAATGGTTTCAGCCTCCATACTGGTAGCAGCAGCTTCCTCTGCCTCCCTGTATTACCTCCAAAATCATGAAGCCAGACCCTGCGTGCTCTTAGGGTATGTTGCCATTGCTGTAGAGGAAGAATGATGGGACGGTAAAAACCTGAGGGTGTCCTCAAAGGGGTGGTTCCTGACTCCCCCCGAGACCGTAGAAGTAGCCCAGTCAGGCATCTGCCTTCCTGTTCCTCAGCATCAAATCCACTCCGTTCTTCCTTTCTTTCAGACTGGGTTACCCTCGACAAGAACGGAGCCAGATGACAGACGTGGAATAAATTACTACATGCCTTATTATTTCTAGTAGGATGGCCAGTTTATAGCGCCAGAGTAATTCCTTGTAAACTTGCCATCACAGCCCTTGGTGTGCATTAATCATCTCCGGCTGCCCTGTATTCATTAGAACCTGGGAACAGTAATTCTCTGCAGTTGTTGGTAGAAGATAGAAGCAAGAGCTATTACACAGACTTCCAGAACATGACTCTTAGTTGCCTTAGTTAAGACATAATGGCTTCCTAGGAAGGTCTCTGTTGTCCCTGGAAAACCACCAAGAAATGTGAGAAACATGAAATGTGATCATCCTAAGATTTTGTCCGAGGTCTTTCTGTCAGTTGAGCAATCTGAATAATATGTCTTCATTCAGCAGACCACCTATTGAATATCTGCTATTGCCAGGTGCTGAAAAGTCCTAGAGATAACTAAGGTTAGGATCCTAGCTCCTAAAGAGCTTAACATTGTAGCCAGGAAATGAGGCAGATAAATCACTGATGATAGGAGGGTATGATGTAGTAAGTTCCACAAAGGGAGAATGCCTCAGGTTCTGTAGGGACAAAGACGATGGTCGTCTCAATTAGCCTAGCAGGTCAAGGATTGCTTCCCAAAGGTCTCGTGGTTGGGACGCCTGAGCGGCTCAGTTAAGCATCTGACTCTCGATTTCAGCTCAGGTCATGGTCTCACCGTCATGAGATCAAGCCCCGCATCAGGCTCCACACCAGACATGGAGCCTACTTAAGATTCTCTTTCTCCCTCTTCCTCTGCCCCTCCCCCACTCACATATGTGCACTCGCGCGCGCTCTCTCTCTCTCCCTTAAAAATTAATTAATTGAAAAGAAAAAGGTCTCGTGGTTCCTAGCATACAGTCAGGGGTTAGTAAATAGAAGGGATGAGCTAGGTTTCAAAAGAACCATTAGGAGTTCACCAGGGGCCAGTGGAAGGAGGGTATCTAAATTCTCAAATGTGAATTATGGAAAGATCACTTTGGTGGCTGTGGTGTTTGGGGAAGGCCCAGGGTAGAACCAGGGAAACCACTTACAAGGCCACAGAATAATCCAGTGAAAAGTGAGGACGACCTGAGTTAAGGACGCGGTAACAGTGGAGAGGAGAGGAAAGATCTGAGGAACTTACAGGACTTGGTGACTGGTTAACTCAAGTTGGGAGCCTCATGGAGGACAGAAAGGAGTCCCCTTCTTCCATGTGCAGCATAGTCTCCTGCTTTAGGCTGTCGCTCTGAGTTCCAGTGGGGCACACTGACTTCTCATCTGTACCCCCTCCCTGTACATTTTATGTTGTGGCTGCTTCAGACCTGCTGCATTAGATTCCACTCCTACATTATATTCCATTTTCTGAAATCTGTTAATGTTTCATCCAGATTATTAAAGATGGCTCCCGCGGCCCCCAGCCACCTTTCCCCAGTGTCTCCCTCCTCCCACAGAAAGGGTGAGGGAATGTCGTTTTTCTTCTTAGAAAGCATAAATTCATAGTATGGAGACTAAGTGCATGTCTACGTACTGAATATTAAGACTCCAGCCTTCTTGGGGTGCCTGGATGGCTCAGTCGGTTTTAAGCATCCGACTTTGGCTCAGGGCATGATGTCGTGGTTCATGGGTTCGAGCCCCGCATCGGGCTCTGTGCTGACAGCTCAGAGCCTGGAGCCTGCTTCCGATTCTGTGTCCCTCACTCTCTGCCCCTCCTCCACTCATGCTCCGTTTCTCTCTCTCTCAAAAATAGATAAACATTAAAAAAAAAAAAAAAAAAAAGAATTTAAGACTCCAGCCTTCTTGCCCACATTCTGCTGCCCAGAATACCAGTAGCCAGTCACATATCCTTCAGGAAGGTGATTACAGATTCTTCCCTGGTGAATCTGACCTGCCCAAGACAGAAGACCTACAAAGACATTGACATTGGGAAATAGCCCATCCAAGTCATGCTGGGTGATAAGCATACGAAGTTTCTGTCAGCTCTGTAGGGCCTCACTTTCAGCCATGAAAGAACCTACCATACCCTCTGTGAAAAGGAGATGTGGAAAGAAACCGTGAGAAGCAATTTGGATGAAGCAGACAGCTGAGAGAAGAAAACTTCAAAAATACCTTCAATGATCGCCTCGAAACAAGAAGAGAATGCTACTTTTAAAAAAACAAAGAACATTCAGAGAACAGCAAGAAATTTGGTAAATTTAACTACAGGGTAGTAAAAATGAAAAATCAGTAGGAAGGCTGAAAGTTGAGGAAACGAGATCTAACCTTGAAATCGTAGGGTTTCCAGGGGTGCATAGCTGGCTCAGTTGGTACAGCATGTGACTCTTGATCTCGGGGTCGTTCGTTTGAGCCCCACATTGGGCCTGGTGCTTACTTAAAAGGAGGGGGGGGGGTGGAAGAAGAAAGAAATAGTAGGGGTCCCAGAAAGGAAACGGAATCACAAAATTTCTCAGAACCAAGAGACATGAGGGGGCACCTGGGTGGCTCAGTCGGTTAAGTGTCTGACTTTGGCTCAGATCATAATCTCACAGTTCAAGCCCCGCATCGGGCTCTCTGCTGTTAGCACAGATCCTGCTTCAGATCCTCTGTCCCTCTCCTCTCTCTGCCCCACCCCTGCTTGCTCTCTTTCTTTCAAAAATAAGTAAACATTAAAAAAAAAGAAAAAAGAACCAAGAGACATGAATTTTAATTGAAAGGGCCCACTAAGTGTTCATCACGGTGGTTGAAAATAGACCCACACCAAGGTACCTTCTTGTAGGATGTCAGAACATGGGGTCAGATGCTTTCAGATAGGTCTCTCATGAATTTATGGACCTGTCCTCTCACTCACCTTTCTCTGTGCTTTATACCTTTTCATTCCTCCACTGTCATTTTATTTTGGGTATCGGGAAGGAGAGGAGATACATAGGTGTCATCACTTGGTCATATTTAACCAGAAGTCCCAGCATACTTTGAAAACGTACTGAAATGTCCATTGCTACTGATGCGTACTCAACACCCTCGTCCATCCATCCTGCCACATATTGGATTAATAATTGTGTTTCCCATCCCCATCTCGTGTATCTTTTCCGCCTTAGTCCAATCCGAATCCGGTTGTGCCAACATCGTGTCCGCAGCCCCTTGCCAGGCAGAGCCCCAGCAATATGAAGTACAGTTTGGACGACTACGGAATTTTCTCACTGGTAAGTACTCAGCACTAGGAACTACTACTTATCAAGAAAGAATCATGCAAATTTCCCTCAGAAGCTAGTATATTCCAGGTATGGTGTACATAGTAGAGATTCCAAGGTGGTTTCGCACAGCCCTTGTACTCAGTATTACAATCTATTGGAATTCGTGAGAGACTTAAATCGCAAGGTTGAAGTGTGCAAGAACCAGGGCTCCAGATGTTTTGTTCACCGTTTTATCTGTGGCTGTCAGCAGAGTGACTAGAACTTGGGTTGAAACAGCGAAAGCTCAATCAGCCGTGTAGAGAAACATACTTAAATGTAGAGAATTTGAAATGTACATTGAAATTGCTGTTACTAATATAGCACATCTCAGGATGAGCTTTTCCCCTTATTTCCCCAAGTGCAAGGCTGTTGTTCTCATGAATCAGCAAGATAAAAAATTAGAAGTAATTTAGACCATTCATGGGTGGTGTAATGACCACTAGAATGCAAAATCAGTAGATACGAGTTCCGATCAGTTCTGTTAACTCCCTGTATGACTTTTTAAATTAATCACTTAAAAAAAAAATGGAGTTGCTTGGCCTCTCTGGGGCTCTGGTTTCCTTGTATTTGAAATAGAAAAGGTGATTCAAGGGGCGCCTGGGTGGCTCAGTCGGTTAAGTGTCTGACTTCGACTCAGGTCATGATCTCACAGTTCGTGGGTTCGAGCCCTGCGCCGGGCTCTGTGCTGACAGCTCAGAGCCTGGAGCCTGCTTCGGACTCTGTGTCTCCCTCTCTCTCTCTGCTCCTCCCCGACTCATGCTCTCGCTCTCTCTCTCGCTCGCTCTCTCAAAAATAAATAAACATTAAAAAAAAAATTTTTTTTTTTCAAGAAAAAGCGATTCAAAGGTATAACCAAGTGTTCTCATCCATCCAGTCCTAAGATGACTGATTATACTTTTAATGTTGGAAAGATTATTGCAGTGAGGGAGACCAGCTTGATTCAGGTTATTAATCAAACTTCCTTGAGTACTTTCTTCATATACGATACCTTGAAGTACAAGAAATACAAAATTCTCTGCCCTCAAAGGATTGAGAGTAACTGACAGATAAAATGGTTAATAGTAAATTGTAGTTAAAACTCTTTGAGATTGTTTTCTTTTTTTTTTATTTGAAAAATCCTCAATAATAATCTTTAATGGTAAAGATGCATCTAATGCAATCAGTTATAAACCAAAATAATACATCTAGTTTTATTTCACTTAGGGTTGTCCTGATTTTACTTGACCTCTAATAGTTTGTATTTTAAAAAAAAATTTTTTTTTCAACGTTTATTTTATTTTTGGGACAGAGAGAGACAGAGCATGAACGGGGGAGGGGCAGAGAGAGAGGGAGACACAGAATCGGAAACAGGCTCCGGGCTCTGAGCCATCCGCCCAGAGTCCGACGCGGGGCTCGAACTCACGGATCGCGAGATCGTGACCTGGCTGAAGTCGGACGCTTAACCGACTGCGCCACCCAGGCGCCCCTAATAGTTTGTATTTTAAAGGAAAGATTCCATATTTCCTGTGTCCTGCGGTTGGGGAAAATGGCCAAAATGTTACAGGGAATAAACGTTACGAAATAAAACCTTAGAGAGGGTTATCTTATCAGCCTCAGAGTTGTTGATTGATGGAATTCAGAAGTGTAGTCTTTTAAATGGTTACAAAAATGAAAAAATCATGAAACTTAAAGGTTTAGTAAAAAGAGTCTATTAAGTTTAAACTGAAAAGAAAGAAATTCCATTAAGATCCTCATATCATATGAATGTTAAATATCTCAGAACAGTGATCAGCTGCTCTCCATCTCCAGTAAGGATTAAAAAAAAAAAAAATTGAATTTATAAGAAGGATTTCATTCAGAGGTAAGCAAGAACTTGGAGATAATTTAATCATTGGCATTCGCTTTGGAGGCTTAAAGCAGTATTTCAAAATTTTTAATTCAGTCTTTAGAAAGACGTTTTACTCTGTTTTTAAAATAGGGCTCTATTTCTCTCTCCACGATAGATTTGTCTCTCTGTGCTATTGGTGGGGAAGCTGGTTTGGAAAGGAATGCCTAACTCTTCTCAGCCTTTCTCTTTGATCCATTCAGCCGATATTTATGTTAAGCAGTGGTATTGCAATAGAGAGTATTGATGTGGAGCCCACTGTCTAATGAGGGAGACAGACAAAAGCATAAAGCCCCAATGTATCATTACAATAGTGATGCCTTCCCTGTACTCACCCCGTGAGATGACTCTTGTCATAGATACGACTTATTGCCATTATGCATGACACTCGTGACTGTAGTGATACTGTATAGATTTTTGTTTACGTTTTTAAATCAATGAAGCATAGATATGATAGGCTCATTGGAATAATTTTATGATACAGAACTGTGGTTACTTCTTGCAATGGAGAATTATTAATACATTTAATTGCTCACTGATGTGATTTACCCTGGTGCAACGTTTTCTGCTTCAATTTATTTCTTTGGGCTTTTGATGTTATTCTTAAATATTTGCGGGGCGCCTGGGTGGCTCAGTCGGTTGAGTGTCCGACTTTGGCTCAGGTCATGATCTCATAGTTCATGAGTTCGAGCCCCGCGTCAGGCTCTGTGCTGACAGCCAGTTCAGAGCCTGGAGCCTGCTTCAGATTCTGTGTCTCCCTCTCTCTCTCTGCTCCTCCCCTGCTTATATGCTGTCTCTCTCTCAAAAATAAAGATTAAAAAAATATATATATACCTGCTCAAACTCTTAACATGGAGTAAATGTTAACTCCTTGTATTTGAGGATGCTGGTTTTTTCCTAATATGTGGTATCTTCTTTATTCTCATCTCATAATTTCCTTCAGCCAGAACTTTACATTGCAGTAAATTGTAATCTATTAACCCTCTCCTTTGTCTTGTTTCAAAACTGAGGAAGTTGTCTGTTATTTTACCTATAATTCCTTAATCCACTGGGCACAGGTTATTTGGAGGGGGTGAATATATGTTTTGTCGTGTGTTTTTACAGACTGCTTTTCCTGAGACATTTTTGCATACCCTCAGGCCTCTGAAGAGTAGTCAACCAAGTCAAATGAACTAGTGTTTCCTGAGCACCGAAATAAAGTATAAGATATAGTAATTAATCTAAGTAAGAAGCAATCCTAACCACAGAAGTCTAAAACTAAAAGTTTTTAAATAAAGTTCAAATATAGTGGAAGAATTTTCACAAGCCAGTGTGAAATCAGTGTTGAATTTTGTACGTCTAGGAGTCGCATTCTGAAAGAAAGGTGAACGTTGGTTGGGGTAGTCGAGAAGGCCTTCCTGAGTAGGGGGTAGAATTTAAGTTAGCATTTGGAAGGTGGGTTGGATTTCAGTAAACGGTGGAAGAGGAGGAGGAGGAGGAGGATTCGGGGTGTGGGGAAAAGATAGGAACAAGAGAGTAGAGATGGCAATTTTCTCCTCTAGGAGCAGGGAGAAAACGAGCTTGGTTGAGAACAGGGCTTTCCGATTGCAGACAAAGCCAGACACCTTGGAGCCAGGCTGAGGAGAGACCTGACCACTGGGCCTGGAAGCGTGAGCCTCTTCCTGTCTCCTCGCGGAGACAACCAACAGGAATGTTAGTCTAAAGGCAGTTGGTGACAGGGTTTGCAAGTGGGATGGCACAGAGGCCAGCCTGAAGTCCGCTACAGTACTTGCTTGTGAAGCGAGGTGAGTAAGGACCAGAACTCAGCGGAGGTGTGAAAATGGAAAACAGGGTCTGGATCTCACAATTAAATTTCCAAGGTAGACTCTCCAAGGCTCAAGATCAAAGGAGGATGACTCGGGCTCTGTGACAAACCGGGGCTTAAGCTACATTGGGCAGAAATAAGTCAGGTTGTGCCTTGTACATCATGATGATGGTGGCCTCCCACGGTATAGACTGCAGTAGGAAACCGAGGCTAGTATTTAAGAGAAGATACAGACTTGTGATAAAGAACTCAGCATCAGCTTCACGGAGGTGCAAATTCCAGTTTTAGGAGATGATAAATCTCGAAGATAGTAGGAAAATAAGAGCCTCTCAGGCTGGAGCACCCGGAGTGTTTTTTTCCTCCGTAAGTTATCTGTGGGCGAGAGATTCTGGGAGCTCACCTACTGCTGTGGGCCCTTTTCTTCAGGAGGCACAGTAGGAAGAGCAGAGGCTTTGGAACCATTCGGTCCGGGTGTGAATCTGGGGCCAGCCGTGACCCTTAGACACAATGACGGATGTCAGGTGCCTGGGTCACAGGAAACACACACTCCGTGTTCACTCCTGAAAGTGAAATGACCATTTGAGGAACACGAGGGAGAAGTGGAGCCCAGGAGAGAGGGACGTGAGAAGTCAAGCTGGGCAGTGTGGGGTTTCAGAGTAGAGGCCGGGGTGCCACGTAGTGGGGTCAGACCACACAGAGACAGGCAGGAGGACACAGACTGACAAGCTCGGTTTTCACTTAACCTCGTGTCCTTTTCGCTGCTGATTTCTGCAAACTCCACGAAAAGCTTCCTCTTCTTTCCCACCAGAGGAGTGTGGCTCCAAGTAGGCATTTGTTACGTAGCCAGCGGGTAGATGGATGGGAGGAAAGAGAATCATGCTTTTCGGAGGACATGCTCCTTTTGAAATTAGAAAAAAATCTATTTTAAGTGGGTCCCCTTTGAGCAGAATCCAAAGTGCGTGTTATGATTGCAAGGAAACAAGATTGATCGTGTGGGTCTCACCTTGTTCCACATAATGAGTATGTTGATCAAAATGTTATTTTATACCTGACCGGTTCTCTTCAGACAAGAGAGAACAGCTAAGCAATTTTGAAACTGAGCTGAAACAGCAGTGAATTTCAGTCAGTTTTGAAGCAGTGCAGCCCTGTTTCTTGCTGGCTAGGTTCTTTCTATAAACTTATTAAACTAGGGGCGCCTGGGTGGCGCAGTCGGTTAAGCGTCCGACTTCAGCCAGGTCACGATCTCGCGGTCCGTGAGTTCGAGCCCCGCGTCGGGCTCTGGGCTGATGGCTCAGAGCCTGGAGCCTGTTTCCGATTCTGTGTCTCCCTCTCTCTCTGCCCCTCCCCCGTTCATGCTCTGTCTCTCTCTGTCCCAAAAATAAATAAACGTTGAAAAAAAAAAAAAAATAAACTTATTAAACTAAAATGCCTCTCATTTTGAAAAGGAAGCCTGAAACTAAGATTTTAAGGAATTGCAAACAATTCTTCATCCCCATCGTATATTGGAAGTCCAATTGATAAGGATTGAGCTGTTTTGGTTTTGGTTTTTTCATTAGTATTTTGGGGAAAAAAATTTTCCAGAGCTCTTCTAAAGAACTACAGCATTTAGGGGCACCTGGGTGGCTTAGTTGGTTAAGTGTCTGGCTTCGGCTCAGGTCATGATCCACAGTTTGTGGGTTCGAGCCCCGCGTCGGGCTCTGTGCTGACGGCTCAGAGCCTGGAGCCTGCTTTGGATTCTGTGTCTCCTGTGCTCTCTGCCCCTCTCCCGCTCACGCTCGCTTGCTCTCTCGAAAGTAAATAGACCTACAAGAATTAAAAAAAAATTACAGCTTCTAAAGAAAAAATTTTTGGGAGCTCTTCTAAGGAATTACAGCATTTACAGAAGAAGCATTTAAAGAATTGGGGTGCCTGGGTGGCTCAGTCGGTTAGGCATCCGACTTCAGCTCAGGTCATGATATCACAGTTCGTGAGTTCAGGGCCCCACGCCGAGCTCTGTGCTGACAGCTCAGAGCCTGGAGCCTGCTTCGGATTGTGTGTGTGTCTCTCTCTGTCTCTCTGCTCCTCCCCCTCTCCTGCTCTGTCTCTTTCAGTGTCTCAAAAATGAATAAACATTAAAAAAAAAAAAAAGAATTAAAGACCAAAGTCTGTATCTGGGCCCTCCATAGAAACACAACTGATAGGGCATATGTGCAGAGAGATACATTTCAAGGAGTCAGTGCATGCAGTTCTGGAGGCTAGTAAGTCCAAAATCCTCAGAACCGGCAGGCAGGCTGGATTTCCGGGGAGAGCAATCTTTGTTCTTATAAGGCCTTCAATTGATTGGACGAGGCTCACCCACATTATGGAGGATAATCTGCTTTACTCAAAGTCTACTGACTTAAACGTTAGTCGCGTCTACAAAACAAAATACCTTCACAGAACCATCCAGAATAATGTTTAACTAAGTATCTGGGCATTATGACCGGGCCAAGTTGACACGAAATTCACCACCACAAGTCCACCCCCTGTCAACTTGGCACCCGCACCCATCTCCTGAAAGCGTACTTACTCTCCAAATAAAGATTATTAACAAGGTCATTATTCCACCTATCATGATATAGCTCTCCTGAGGACAATGAAGAATGCACTAATCCTTCCCCCAGAAGAAAAAACAAAGTCCTTAGGTGATTTACTCTTTTCCTTGATGTCCTGAAACTTAAATACTATGGCATAAAGTTAACGATACTTAAATACTCTGATACAAAATCAGAGCAACTTGTGTACATGATAAGGGACTAAGAGAGGAAAGAAAACAAAGATATTTGCCTATAGGTAGATATACACACGCACACATATTCACAACAAAATAGGGAGGGTTACATAAATAATCTTCATTTCTGTAACTGGTCACATATTTCGTTCTTGGTGGGTAACTACCTTCTTCTACCCGTTCTGTATTTTCTTTCCCTTCGGCGAACCCCTCAGCTGGTCCTGGGTCTTTACCGGATGGGATGACCCACACCTTCATTTCTGAAGAGCCTTGGGCCATTACTGGACCTGCCTCGATCAGAGTCTTGTAGTTTTCCGTCACCCTTAACCAAGGGACAGAATGAGACCAAGGGATGCCCTAAGGGATCTCCTGTAGTCCAGACATTCCCTTCCTTTCCTCCACTGTGGAGTGACCGTCCAGCGTCCCCTTGGTAGTCAGGATCAGTCGGCCCAGCCAGCACTGCAACTTCCTTCTTTGCCTGATGGAGACAGGAGGAGCCCAGAGCGGCCTGGTGACAGTCGCAATTTCAGTTCATTTTCTAAATTTTTTTTTTTTGTTCAACGTTTATTTATTTTGGGGACAGAGAGAGACAGAGCATGAACGGGGGAGGGGCAGAGAGAGAGGGAGACACAGAATCGGAAACAGGCTCCAGGCTCTGAGCCATCAAGCCCAGAGCCCGACGCGGGGCTCGAACTCACGGACCACGAGATCGTGACCTGGCTGAAGTCGGACGCCCAACCGACTGCGCCACCCAGGCGCCCCTCAGTTCATTTTCTAAACACGACTTGCAGTAGGGACGCCTTTATTCTAAACTGTACGTATTGTACAATTAATTCACCTGCGATAAAGTGAAGTAGGGTGTTGGGTAGAGATACCATTCTGGTATCATTTATCATCAACTTAGGGAGGCAAGATTCTCCGATGTTCCTGATTTTGAGCCATGAATGGATTCTTTTTCACGAAGGGGAAAAAAAGATGCTGGCAGAAGCAGCAAATGCTGACTTAAAGCATTTGGGTACTTGTTTGTTGATGTGCAAACATTACGCTAGATATAAAACCCTTATGGCTGCCGTATTTCCGAATGAAACCGAAACTCACAAATCAAGTGCAAGCAAAACCACAAAAGCATTAAAGTTCACATTAACAGCAAGTGAGTATATCGGATGGATTTTGCCGGAACTAACTTGCCGCTCCAGGTGGAGTTGGGGACGGTGCTGCTGGCTGTGACACAGGCTAGTCTGCACTCAGCTTCCCGGAGGCCCTTGCACCCCACGTAAGGTCCTGCCACCCCCACTGGCCTCTGGCTGAACGACCTTTGTGCCTTCATGGCTCACTCTGCCCTCACTTAACGTAGGTGTCAGATACACCTCAGGGCTTTTCTCGTTCGCCTGTGACATTTAAAGCCGGACGCTTTTTTGAACATCCTTTGTCACGTAGCTTCCTGATGTTAAAGTCTCAAATTAGTAAATGGTTTAGCCTTAATGACGTGAAAATGTCTCATCTGTAAATTATCACTGCAAAAGAGAAGTTTTATTTTGTAGTCAACATAATCAAAATGATTACACTGGCAGATATGGGACAACAAGGGATGGATGTTGTCATCTTAGTGTTGGGGCGTGCCAGCCTGGGTAGGGAAACACGGTAATGAACTCACAAAAATAAGTACTCCCTGATATCACTTTAGGCGACGGCTGCCAGAAGTAATCACAAAATTAAATCGAGCACTAAAATCGCATGTCAGTACTTGCTTAATGGCCATCCAGACCATTCTGAATACACTTGTGTTCGGGTTTTTTTGTTTTTTGTTTTTTTAATCATCATCGAGTTAAAAAGTGTCTGTGAAGAACTCACAGTCTCCCAAGAATATATCTAAGGACCCTCAGAGGTCCACGCTCCCCAGTTTGAGAAACAGATATTGAAGGGAAAGTACTGAACCTCGAAGCCCTGGGCACAAGCCCCTGAAGTGTCGTGAGGACTTAGGCAAGTCACTTAACCTCTCTGGGCATCAAAGTCCCGATTTGTGGCCGACTTCAGACCCAGTTTTGCTGGACTTCAGAGTCCCTGCTCTTCCTTCTTCAGTCAAAAGGCTTTGAATTTGCACAATTCCACGTTGGGCTTCTGTTTCAATCGATAGTCCTGACCAGAAAGGGTTCTGGGATGGTGGGCTCCCCGGGAGAGTCCCATTATCCCTTGAAATTATACTGATTATAAAGCCCTCGTTTTTTGTTTTTTGTTTTTTGTTTTTCATTGTAGATTCTGATTCCCAGCATAGCCACGAAGTGATGCCTCTCCTCTATCCTCTCTTTGTCTACCTCCATCTCAACCTGGTCCAGAACAGTCCTAAGAGCACAGTGGAAAGTTTTTACAGCCGCTTCCATGGGATGTTTCTGCAGAACGCTAGCCAGAAGGATGTCATTGAGCAGCTACAGACCACTCAAACCATCCAGGACATCCTGTCTAACTTCAAGCTTCGAGCATTCCTAGATAACAAGTACGTGGTCCGTCTCCAGGAAGACAGCTACAACTACCTGATCCGCTACCTCCAAAGCGACAACAACACCGCCCTGTGCAAAGTCCTCACCTTGCATATCCATCTTGACGTGCAGCCTGCCAAGACAACGGATTACCAGCTCTACGCCAGCGGCGGCTCCTCCCGGAGCGAGGGCAACGGCTTAGAGCCCGCCGACATGCCCGCCCCTCTCCTGCAGAACGAGGCTGCCCTGGAGGTCTTGCAGGAGAGCATTAAGCGCGTCAAGGACGGCCCTCCCTCCCTCACCACCATCTGTTTCTATGCCTTCTATAACACAGAGCAGCTGCTGAACACTGCGGAAATCTCCCCAGACAGCAAGCTGCTTGCTGCGGGGTTTGACAACTCCTGTATAAAACTGTGGAGTTTACGATCCCGGAAGTTAAAGTCAGAACCCCATCAAGTAGACGTGTCCCGCATCCACTTGGCTTGTGACATTCTGGAGGAGGAGGTATGAGTATCAGTTTTCTTGCCTACACCTGCCTTACTAATTTGCTTAGAGTTCTTACCAAACATGACAGATCTTGTGGAGAATGGACTTCGTTATTTCCTTCACCGTGTAGCCGCAGCCAGACTAATGCCCATGTAACCTGTAGCCATTGAATTCCTGCTCATGCCTAACCTTGGAAGACATGAAAACTATTCTTAACAACATTAACTGAACATCATTAATGATCGATCAGTGTTTGTTACTGTCTGAATGTGGATAACATTGCTAAGCCTAATTAAAGACCTTTAGCTAATATCGAGATTTACAGTAAGTGTGGGTGTGGGTGTGTGTGGTGGTGACAGCGGTGGCGGCCAGGGTGTACGTTTGTGCAAACATAAACATTTAGAAGTAGGATTGCTGGGGCAGAGGGCCTGCACTTTAAATTATGATAAATATTCTCATTTTCCGGTCACATCAACAGTAAATGAGAACTCTGGTCTCCCTTCACCCTCACCAACACTGGGCGTTACTGGCCTTCCTGAGGCCAGTGCACGTCCTCTGGCTTCATGTCCCCCGGGGCGTTCCCAAACCCCATTTTGAAAAGTACACAGGAAGTGTAGTTGACATTTCACCCATCAGTCGGGGTAATGATCTTGTTCGGTTTGTTTAGGGATGGTTACCGAAAAGGCAGGCCGAGTGGCCCGAGTTTCAAGTCCCTGAGAGTTACTGTCTTAGAAAAAACGTGGGCAAAGAGAGAAATTTCATAGAGTTCGCCTTCCCTGAAAGTGGCCCCACAGCAGCTGGGGGCTAGAATATTTTCGTCATCTCACCACTGAAATTCAGGGAGCTGTGGCTCAAGTTAGTTTCGATGGAAAATTCTTTGCATGGGGTTGAACAATTAAGGAGTTTAGAAAAGTTCAACTTAATTTCCATAGGTGATAAGGATATCAAGAATATTGGATGCACAAAATAAGCCCTTTTTTCCAATTCTTGTTTTCTTAGTCAACTTCCAGTTAGTATGATCTTTGAGTTTTTGTTTCTTGTGAATGAGATGATACAGAGGAGTTTGTGGTGATGAGTAAAAGGTTTAAATTCCAATACACACCCTTTGATTTCTAGAATCTTACAGGACCCTCCAAAATATCTTTTTAACTTTATTTATTTATTTATTTTGAGAGAGAGAGTACGAGTGAGGGAGGGTCAGAGAGAGAGAGAGAGGAAGAATCCCAAGCAGGCTCTACACTGTCAGAGCAGAGCCCAGTGCGGGGCTCGATCCCCCAACCATGAGATCATGACCTGAACTGAAACCAAGAGTCAGACACTCAACCAACTGAGCCACCAAGGCACCCCCGAGATATTTTTTATTGCTCATGTATTTGAATGTTTAGATTTCTTTTCCTAGGAGACAATTCTAGCCTCTCGAGCGTTCTTCACATACAACTGAAGGTTGCTGCCTTCATTGAGTTACAGCCTTCTGTAAATACAAGGAGAGAAATTATTCCTGCTGACCTTATCAGCTTGATGATGTTGTTTGGAGATTATTCTAGGCATTACAAGTCAACATAAAGGAAGATAGCAAAGAGAAAGGTAAATACGAAGAAGGAAAGAACATTAGGTTCAAAAAATGTTGTAAGATTCTACCTTGGCGGGGGCGCCTGGGTGGCGCAGTCGGTTAAGCGTCCGACTTCAGCCAGGTCACGATCTCGCGGTCCGCGAGTTCGAGCCCCGCGTCGGGCTCTGGGCTGATGGCTCAGAGCCTGGAGCCTGTTTCCGATTCTGTGTCTCCCTCTCTCTCTGCCCCTCCCCCGTTCATGCTCTGTCTCTGTCTGTCCCATAAATAAATAAAAACGTGGGAAAAAAAAAAAAAAAAAGATTCTACCTTGGCTACCACTGAGAATTAGCTTTGTGACCTATTCGGTAGAGATTTCCAGGCTTTGGAAGGCGTGCATTTGAAGACCCAGAAGCGAAGAATAACGTGATGATTTCCAGGAAGTGATAGAAATTAAATGTAGCTATACCGTTGGGAGTGGTAAGACAGAAAGCAGTATGGCGCCACAGGCTGCGTGAGGGACTATGGTGGCCTGAGCAAGGGGAGTGGCGGCAGGAAGGGAGCACAGTGGACAGGTTAGATGAGAGCTCCAGCATTGGACCCAGTGGAGGGGCTGGGAGGGAAAGGAAGAGTCGAGGAGGACATCTGTGTCTCAGACTTGACCACCTGGGTGGATGGTGGGACACGCCATTCAACTCAGATGAAGCGATGTCAGGGGAGCGCTTGTTTTGTTCAGGTATCTTCCTGATTTATTCGCCATTATCCACATGGAAAGTACCAGAGATTCTGCTCCAGTATGAAGGCACTGCTTTCCTTGTGAACAAACTTTCTTTTACCTTTAGAACTAAAGTTGAGATCATCCCATTAGGTTGTGAGGGGTTTCCTGTTTGGGATTTCTACCCCCCCCCCACCCATTTTGTCATAGCAGTTTAGGGAAGTTTTTGTTGTTATGGTGGGGAGGGGGGTTGTTTTTGGTTTTTTGGTTTCTGACAAGGAACATTTTGGGGGAAAGCAAGGTATAAATCAGTTCTGATAGTTTTTAATGTTTCTCCAATGAGAACTTGGACTTCCTTGTAGAATTTACAACTAAAATAGAAACTCTTAAAAAATTTTTTTAATGTTTATTTATTTTTGAGAGAGAGAGAGACAGAGTGCAAGTGGGGGAGGGGCAGAGAGAGAGAGAGAGAGAGAGAGAGGGAGACATGGGATACGAAGCAGGCTCCAAGCTCTGAGCTGTCAGCCCAGAGCCCGACATGGGGCTCAAACTCACGAACCACAAGATCATGACCTGAGCCGAAGTCAGATGCTTACCCGACTGAGCCACCCAGGCACCCCTAAAATAGAAACTCTTTTTTTTTTTCTCACATTGATTTATTTTTGAGAGACAGAGTGAGACAGTGCACGAGTGGGGGAGGGGCAGAGAGAGAAGGAGATACAGAATCTGAAGGAGGCTCCAGGCTCTGAGCTGTCAGCACAGAGCCTGACGCGGGGCTCGAACCCACAAACCGTGAGATCATGACCTGAGCTGAAGTCGGACACTCAACTGACTGAGCCACCCAGGTGCCCCTAAAATAGAAACTCTGAATGCAAAGATCACAAACTCACATGCTTGTAGAAGCCAAGCAGGTAAAAGTAAATGGTAAAGCTACCTGGATCAAAGAGCTGGTAGGAAGTACGAAAGGACACGAAAACCCAATCAAAACTCCACTTTGCAACCTCTGCCTTAATCTTTGTGAAGCAACAGCCGTTGCACAAATTAGTGGATAAAATGTTTTAATAGTAGGCATTTAAAATACTGATCAGACCCAGCAATTCCATTTCCAGATATATGCCCAAGAGAATTGAAAAGACATGTCCACACAAAAATTTGTACATGTTCAAAAAAAAATTTGTACATGTTCAAAAAATTGTACATGTTCATAATATCATTATTCATAATTGCCCCAAAGTGTGAACAGCCCAAATGTCAATCAGCAGATTAATAGATACACAAAATGTGGTATATCTGTGTGATGGAATACTGTTCAGCCATAAAAAGTTATAAAGATACATATGAGACCTGCTGTAATGTAGATGAGCCTTGTAAATAAACATTTTGCTACGTAAAAGAAGCCAGCCACAAAGGACCACATGCTATAGGATTTCATTATAGGAAATATCCAGAATAGGCATATCCGTAGAAACAAAGTAGACTGTTTCCCCAGGCCAGAGGCTGGGGACAGGGAACTGGGCAGCGATTGCTAATGGGGAAAGGGGTTCTTTTTTGAGGTGATGAAAATGTTCTGTACTAGGTAAGTGGTCATAGTTGCACAATTCTGTGAGTATACTAAAAGCCATCGAGTTATGCTGTAAAAAAAAAAATTTTTTTTAATGCTTATTTTTTGAGACAGAGACAGAGCGTTAGCAGGGGAGGGACAGGGAGAGAGGGAGACGCAGAATCCAAAGTGGGCTCCGGGCTCTGAGCCGTCAGCACAGAGCCCAACGTGGGGCTCAAACCCTTGAACCACAAGATGACGACCTGAGCTGAAATGGGACACTTCACCAACTGAGCCACCCAGGTGGCCTGAGTTACACTTTTTAAAGAGAGTGAATTTTAGAGTATGTGAATTCTGTCTCAGTTTTAAAAAATCAGAAAACAAAAGCTCCAATGAGGGCATAAAATGTTCTCTATTAAGTCAAGTAAAACTGGATTTACGGCACTGCCCCGATATCTTCAACTTGGAAGATATTCTGGATTAACCTCTGAAAAGCTGTTAACTGGCACGGCAGTGCCCTTCTTCCCAAAGGTAGCAGCGCCCCCCCCCCAACCCCCGCCTCCTGTCTGAGACCCTGCATCCTCTAAGTTAGCAATGAGGTCCAGCGTTTACCCTTGTTGATTGGTAACTATGTCTTTTTAATATTGGAGCAACATAGCCAAACCACAGATACCAGATCAAGGATTTTCTCTGTGTTTCAGGTATGTGTACACGATCACCCTCATCCCTGCCAGCCTCCCACCCTCCTAGCAGCCCTGCACTACAGCATCAGTCCACGCACTGTCTAGCGAGCCTTGCCCCAGTCCAGCAGTCTTTCAGTCTGAAAAGGAAAGCAGTCAGTGTTGTGAATGACACTCAGTTCTGTGATTTGTGTATACAATGGTCGTTTAGGTCTTTGCCGGCCTATAAGAGTGTAACGTGAGCCTTGTTTGTACTTTTCATTTTTCTAGTAGCCACATGAAAAAAAGTAAAGGGGAAGAGTCAAATTAATAATGTATCTTATTTAATCCAGTGTGGCTAAAGCATTATCATTTCAACATGTAAGCAATATTAAAAAAATTATTACCGAAATCTGTTATATTCTCCTTTTTTGTCCTAAGTCTTGGAAATCTGGTGTGTTTTACGCTTACAGCAACGTGTTCAGCTCCACGAGCCGAGAGCCGCCTTCTCTCGCTCCCAAGTCTTAACCAACTCCCAAGCCCGCCATATTTAATCTCTTCCAGTTCCATTGGCACCTGATGATGGGAGAACAGCCCAAGGCCAAATCTCAGACCCCAAAGAGTACCCTTGAGCTAAGAAAGCCTGGAGTGTGAGCTGAGGCACATCGAACCTCCTAGTCCAGGAGCAGACATCCATAAGAAGTCCGAGATTTGTAGGGCCTCCATGACCTAAAGCAGGGTTTAGCAAACTATGGCACAGGGGTACGAAACACAATATTCGAAGACCTTTTTATGCTTCCTTTTCTTATTTTTAAATTTCTTACGCGTGTTTTATAATGCACACGGTGTCATCCAGTAGTACACGAAATTTACAAATTAAAAATTCCTGTTTGGAACCAATGCGCATTTGCTGTCGGTTCAGCCGATTGTAGGGAGTTTGGGGTTTTGTCCTGTTGGCACGAAAGGAAGGAGAGGGAGAATTGGGCTGGGCATGTGTGAATCAGCTGCTTGTTCAGAGTTTCAGCTTGACTATGCTGAGGCCCTTGTGGGACTGGGTTGAGCCACAGAAGAAAATGTGGCTGGGTTATTTTAAGCTGTGGTCCTGGCATAGGGCTGATAGTGATAGCCAGCAGGAATGCTCTGGTTTCCCCATCTCTTGGTCTATACGTCAACCAGGCACTTTTCCGTGTGCTTGGGACAGTCGTCAAGACCCCTGGAAGTGCCAGCTTGATTTTAGGGTCCCCACCTAGGAGGCGAAGACCCAATTCCCTAACTTCTTGCTCCAAATGAAGACCACTTAAGCCTCAGAGATGGTAACGTGCCCTGTGGATTACCTTCAAAGGGTCTCTGTGTAATTCATCCGGGGTCGTTTTTTGCTCCCACAGTTCTTATATAAACTTTCTGGTGTACAGCAATGAGTCATTCTTGAAATTTTAAAGTGTTGTTGTAACCTCTTTTGAAAGGAAAATTACTAGTATTCTTGGTAACGCTCGGTAGAACGTTGGGCTCCCGAATGCTTATGTATTTTTAATGTTGAATGTCTGGAATAGCCATTTTGAATATTCATGGACGTCAGTATTTATTTTCTCTTACCTTTTCCTCAAATATGTACACATTGAAGGCATTTGTCTTATTTTGATTTTCATCGTGTTCAAATGGAAATGAGAAAGATGCCCTTTTCCTGTACCAGAACCTAAGGCTCGTAGACCTTTTTATTTCTAAGGCAGCAAAGCCAGTTGGTTCAAAAATCTTCTTACTCCCCGTTCACCTGGGGTTTAATTAAAACCCGTGTTAATTTATGAATTCCCGGACCGAGAGCTGTAGTGCTAAGTAAGGTGCTTGTCTACGAGAGAATGAAGGGAACCGGGATTTTGAACACAGATAGTGTCCTTGGGGGGAAGAGGGTGAGGAAGGGGACTTCCCTCAGTACTATGAGCGGCTATCTTCTTTTCTGTCCCCACACACAGGAATTTATTTCCAAGAATCCCATGAGTGTCTTGGCTTTGTTTAAAGCTATTCTAAACCCATGCTTTGTTTGGGAAAATGTTTGAGACCCTCCAGAAAGTCTCAGTTTAACATTTCATCTTAGGGGGGGCGCCTGGGTGGCTCAGTCAGTTAAGCATCTGACTTCAGCTCAGGTCATGATCTCCTGGTTCGTGAGTTCAAGCCCCGCGTCGGGCTCTGTGCGGACAGCTCAGCTCGGAGCCTGGAGCCTGCTTCAGATTCTGTGTATCCCTCTCTCTCTGCCCATCTCTCCTCTCTCTCTTTCTGTCTCTCTCTTTCTC
The DNA here is from genome assembly GCF_028749965.1 of Puma concolor. Classification (NCBI taxonomy): domain Eukaryota; kingdom Metazoa; phylum Chordata; class Mammalia; order Carnivora; family Felidae; genus Puma; species Puma concolor. The sequence continues at coordinate 18,611,367 of NC_141677.1, forward strand.
TCAAAAATAAATACACATCAAAAAAAAAAAAATCCCATCTAGGGACACCTGGGTGGCTCAATTAGTTGAGCATCTGACTCTTGATTTCAGCTCAGGTCATGATCCCAGGGTCGTGGGATCCAGCCCCGAGTTGGGCTCCGTGCTCAGCATGGATTTCTCTCTCTCTCTCTTTCAAAAAAAAAAAAAGAAGAAGAAGAAGAAGAAGAACAAAAAAACCCTTCATCTTTATTTCTTTTTGGACACCAGCAGTTTATGCCTGGTCGCAAGGTGTGAGCGTCGTTTATTGGTAACTGCACCTTTCTGGTTTACTATTCGTTCTGATGTGTCTAGGCTTTATTGTGACAGCCCCTACGGTGGTTTTGTATTAATTTCGAATCAAGACCACGTCTGCCTTCGTCATTGACCCCAGTCATGGCCAGGAATTTTCTTAGTAGGGTAGAAACAGGGAGCGATGTGGTTTATAAAGCAGCTAAAACTGACCGATGAAGACCTGCCCACAGAAGAAAAGAACCTAAGAACGTAATGCGAATTCAGAAGTAAATCTTTCCAAATGATGCCCATCCGAATTAACAGTGGAAATTACCATTGACTTGTCTTTTGATCAGCTTTTGAAATCTCTTCTCCCCAGCCTAACGGAAAGGTCCACAGTATTATAATAATAGCCTCGCATCTGTATACTTTTAATGTAGTCTTAGCTGCAGGACGAATGTCAGGAAGCCAATTTGTAAGTTGTAGGAGACTTTTTATGCAGTTATGCAGTCATGCGATGTTTTCCTGGGCTCACCCTTAAGCGCGAGGCCGCTGACACTGGGCAGATGCTCTGTTTTTGCTGGACTCTTTGGTTTTCATGGCAGACCACTAAACATTTTTTTTCTTGTGTGTCTCTTTGCCATCCCCCCCACCCCCACTGTTCCCAGGATGATGAGGATGATAATGCGGGCACAGAGATGAAGATACTTCGGGGACACTGTGGACCAGTATACAGCACAAGGTTCCTCGCAGACAGCTCAGGGTTGCTCTCTTGTTCTGAAGACATGTCCATTAGGTACTGGGACCTCGGGAGTTTCACCAACACTGTGTTATACCAAGGACATGCCTACCCTGTGTGGGACCTGGACATTAGCCCATATAGCCTGTACTTTGCCAGCGGGTCCCATGACCGCACCGCGAGGCTGTGGTCATTTGATCGGACGTACCCGCTGAGGATATATGCCGGGCACCTGGCAGATGTGGACTGTGTCAAATTCCACCCTAATTCGAACTACTTAGCCACAGGCTCGACCGACAAGACTGTCCGGCTGTGGAGTGCCCAACAGGGGAACTCAGTGAGGCTCTTCACCGGCCACCGCGGCCCCGTGCTCTCTCTCGCCTTTTCTCCCAATGGTAAGTACTTGGCATCGGCCGGCGAGGACCAGCGGCTGAAGCTGTGGGACTTGGCCTCTGGGACCCTTTATAAAGAACTGAGGGGCCATACGGACAACATCACCAGCCTCACCTTCAGTCCGGACAGTAGTCTGATCGCCTCTGCGTCCATGGACAACTCGGTGCGCGTCTGGGACATTAGGAACACGTACTGCAGCGCCCCTGCAGACGGCTCCTCTGGAGAACTCGTGGGCGTGTACACCGGGCAGATGAGCAATGTACTGAGCGTGCAGTTCATGGCCTGCAACCTTCTTCTAGTGACTGGAATCACACAAGAAAATCAGGAACATTAATTTCTTTTTTTTTTTTTTTTTTTTTTTTTTAATCTTTGTTGTAACGGACTGGGGCAGTAGTGGAAAGGCTCCAGGTTGCAAGTCTTAGGACGAATTGAGATTGAATCACTGACTGACTGTGAAAGACTCCCCGCTTCCCCCCCCCTTCTCCCGTGCAGACGTCCCGAGCGCGTCACCCCTTCCCTCCCTCCGTCCCCCCGAGGGTCGAAGGACTGGGGGCGGGAGAGGTGCTGTCATTGGACATGAGATGGAGAATCAAGAGGCTCTGGAGGTCGGATTGCCAGTTCTTACAAAGATCCCCCCGCGTCCTCGCCCGGGCACCTTCCGGTGTGTGTCTCGCTTTCCCCGCGTGTAAACCCGAGATGCTGCTTCCCTTGCCACCGCCACCGCCGAGTGCTGCGTTGGGCCCGAGGATGGCCGCAGGGCGCGCTCAGGACAGTGCCCCAGGATCATGTGTTCTCGGTCGCCTGGGTGGAAGGGGGCTTTACTGGGGTAGGAATGAGGGGGTGGGAACTAGGAACGGGGCGGGGATAATCCTGGCAAAAAGTCTTTCCTTTCCCGTGATTACAGAGAACCAGGATTTTTTTTTATTATTATAATTATAATTATTATTATTATTGAGAAGAGGAAACCTAGCACTGGCAGAGGGGCTTTCTCTGCTCTCATCTTTCAGGTTTTACTCCTGGCACTGGCTGTGATACTTGGAATCTTGAGGTTCAGGGAATTCAGAGAATTTGGTAGCACAGTGTTTTGGGAGAAAGGGAAAATTTCTGGGGTGACGGACTGATCACTCCGGCTGACATGTTTCTCGAAGCGGGCGGTGGGGGGGTGGGGGGGTGGGGGGTGCGTGTGAGCAAGTCCTGGGCTCTGGCGGTGATGGTGGGAGAGAGTCTCCTCGCGGCTGCCCTTCTGTGAACCGTTCTCTCCCCCCGAAAGGACAGATTGCGGCAAAGAGATGAAAATAAATCGAAGCGATAAGGCAAAAGATAGAATTAGAAAATGTTAAATTTCCAAACGCCCCCCTCTTCAGAGGCGTGGCTCTCTCAGCATCCTTTTCTCCTGCGATCGGTTGCTCCCACCTGCGCTGCAACAGCGGTTTAATGAACAGTTTGCGGAACAAATCGTTGAGTACGCCCGCACGCATAGCCAACTGTGCTTTGAGGATAAAGCAAGTTCGAATTCGTGGAAAAAGGATTAAATATTTCTGTTTTCTGAAAAGAGTTATTTTGTATTTTGTTTTCTATTAAAATGTATTTAGTTTCAAAAAAAAAAAAAAAGTGTCGTATCTCATTGAAACTGTGAGGACAGATGGGCGTGCGGCCTGTCCCGGGGTGGCGCGCAGCCCGCCTCTCCCGGGGATGGCAGCCAGGGATGTAGGCCAGGCCAGCCCCGATGCAGGTGTACTCTTCTCTGCCCCTGTGTCCTGTGCAGCTTACTGTGAATCGTGATTCCTCTTCCCATTCACAGGAATTATTGGTCGCACTTAAGACTGATCAAATTTCTGGGGCTCCTGGGTGGCTCAGTCGGTTAAGCATCCAACATCAGCTCAGGTCATGATCTCGTGGTTTGTGAGTTTGAGCCCCGCGTCGGGCTCTAGGCTCATGGCTCAGAGCCTGGAGCCTGCTTCACGTTCTGTGTCTCCCTCTCTGTCTACCCCTCCTCCACTCACACTCTGTCTCTCTCTGTCTCTCCAAAAAAAAAAAAAAAAAAAAAAGACTGATCAAATTTCTAAGGGGCATAAGAGCTGTGTTGTTTCATTAATTTAAACCATTTATTGAACAATTCCGGATAAAGGTCTTGTGCAAAAATTTAAATGATGCAAGAATTTTTTAAATGTACTGGTGAAACATCAAAAGTTCTCAGGAAACCAAATAGGAAGATTCTAGCATTATGTGTGAAAATTCTGTTTTTACTTGAGCCTAAGATGCTAATAATAATAGGAAATGTTTCTTAATCATAAAAATCTGTATATTTGAGATACCGTAAGAAGGATCCTATGGTAACTTAGCCAGCGTCACCTTCCACATCGTCTGTGGAAGAGCCTAGATAGAATTCAGATGTGTTCTTATCTGTAAGAAGTGAACTCTCAAGTTAGATTGTATGCTATATTGCTAGAAGCAATAATCCCTAAATTGAGCTGAATCATTCTCCAGAAGTGAAAATACCACTGATCAGGGATGATTTGGAAAGGGTTTGTGTTTGTTTTTGAATGCAATATTTCTTTGATTAAACACAAAAAATGTATTAGGTTGGTCAGTCTTAAAATTACCGATCATGTATATGCTTTGTAATTTCAGTTGAAGCTCTTAATGATCCGTATGTTTGGCCTCTTTTTGCTGTTTTGAACTAACTTTAATGTGGAGTAATTTAACTTAATAGAACCCTCCTCACAACGTCCCCCAGATTCTTAGAAATATCATATGTGTGATTATGGCCACGAGGGTGCATATGAACATCGTTCTACTCTTAACGTTGCTCTCCTGCGTTGTTTTATTGTCTCTTCAGAGCAGTTTTGTTCGGCGGACAGGACTGGTGATATCACCACTTGGTACATGAAATATCTAAAGCCCAGAGAAGCTATATTATCTACACCCAACAGGGAATGATCACATGTCTTGGATGTTTTACAGAGAGGAGCTCTATTTAGTATCCTCAAGTTCTAGCTGGAGGATATAGCCTTGAAGATAGAAAAACCTTAAAAAAAAAAAAAAAACCTTCAGGAAGGAAATATGCATATTAAATATATATGTATGTATATGCAGTGCTTACTATCTCTCAGAAATCATTCTATGATCTCCATAACGACTCTGGGAGCGAAGTGCCATTTTTATCCACATTTTACGTTGGGGATTTTGAGGCCCTGTTGGATTAAGTCACTTGCCAGAGAGTCACGCAGCTAGTAACCAGAATTTGAACCTGGGCAGTCTGGCTCCAAAGTGCATGTTCTTCCCCAGACTCTTGTCTTCCTTCGTTCCCAGGTAAAGAGTGACCTGAGGTTACTAGTAATTAAATATTCTTGCCAATAGTTGTTAGACTCATGCTTCCCTTTGCCAGAGAAATCAGCAGCGAGCAGATCAAACTGACACTAACTACAAACAAACAATATGTACAAGTTTCTAAAAGAAACTTGAGAATCTTCAATTATTTTGAGCCACGATGATAAATCTCTGTAATGTGCATCAGGTAGGGGAAAAAACAGCTTGAGATTTCTTAGACTGAGAGGCTCAGAAAACCTGACTGTAATTTCAATTTAGCAGTAGACAGGCCAAAAGAAAGAGAAAGTTAAGATAAAGGAAAGTAATAAATTGAGATGAAACGGGAAACAATTTGAAGTTTATGTGTGTGTGTGTGTGTGTGTGTGTGTGTGTGTGTGTGTGTGTTTATCCTTAGCTTCTAAGTATAGCTGTGATTAGCTTTTCACTTGTTTTTATTCAGATATTAAAAATGTCGTGGATGTATTAAAAAATCCATTGAGTATGTAGGCTTCTAACTTTGCTATTGCCCAGATATTTAAGTATATGGATTAAAAGATTAGTCTGTGGGTGCCTGGGTGGCTCAGTTGGTTGAGTATCTGGCTCTTGATCTCCGCTCAGGTCAAGATCTCACGGTTCATGGGATGGAGCCTTGAGTCACGTTCCATGTTGACAGCAGAGAGCCTGCTTGGGATTCTCTTTCCCCCTCTCTGCTCCTCCCCTGCTCATGTGCGTGTTTTCTCTCTCATAATAAATAAACGTTAAAAAAAAAAAAAAAGATTAGTCTATACTTCAACTTGTCGTTCGGTTGCATGTTTTAGAAAAGTGTCCCTTATATCTATGCCCGGCCCACAGCAAGGATTCATGTTATCGAGCCCCACATGGCAGCCAATTAATTCTGAAACTGCTTTATGGTAAACAGAAAATCTTCACTATAGAATTTGAGGAATGCAAATGTTCCTTGTCAGTTTGGCCCATCGAAGGACAACTTAAGATACTTTCCCATGATTGGCTGAAATTTCTATATGAAAGATTTTTATGTTAAATATGTGAATGTTATGATCAGATAATGTGTTAGTGGGCAAAACTGCAGCAGTTCGCAAACTGATATAGACCCTGACTTGAGTTCATAGTTTAAAGGGGGAAGCGAATATTGATCATACAATACCATAAATAAATACATAATTTCAAGCGGTAGGGAGTGCTATACTGGGTGCAATGAAAGAATATGCCCCAGGAATCGAATTTACACTAAGCATTCAAGGAAGGCTCCCTGAAGAAGTAACAATGAAGCTGAGACCTGGAGGGGAAGCAGGAGTTAGCCAGGCAGAGCTCAGGAAAGAATGGTCCAGACCCCCAACTGGGGAAGGACCTGGTACGCTCAAAGAAGTCCACTGGAGCTGAGGCAAGGTGAATAAGGAGCACAACGGCTCGACATGAGTTCGGATAATTGGCAGGGTTTTGGGGCACTGTTGGGAGTTTGGCTTTTATCCCAGGTGGGATGGAAACCATTGAACGGTGTACCTCAGCCAAGTGACGAAGTCCAAGTTGCACCTTAACGTCACTGCCAGCAAGAGGACATAGACACATTTGCAGTGGACTTGCACTGCAGCATCAGGATAACTAAGCAACATTTACTGGACCTGTCTGTACCGAGCACTGCAGGGCAGCTGAATGATGGAAGCCAGCGACCGTGTGCCAGGCAGCCCTACGTGGCGTGACCTGTGGGGCAATGAACCGAAAGCAGCCTCTAACCAACAGCCTGTGAGGACCCGAATCCTGCCAACTACCACACAAATGAGCTCCGATGCAGATGCTGTCCCGTTCGAGCCTTCGGATAAGACTGCAGCCTCCTGATCGACCTTGCGACAGAGACATCCAGGTAAGTCTGCCTGGTTTCCCAATTCACGGAAACCGTGAGATATTAAACCACTAAGGTTTGGGGAGATTACTTCTGTAGAGTCGATAACTAACCTATCAGTCCCACTCCATAGTCCGTTCTTTTAACTGCTACGCTCTAGAAAATGAGATCATTACTGATTAAAAAAAAATCACTGGCAGGTGTAAGGAGCATGGATTGAGGGTATGAGAGTGAGCGAGGAGGCCAGTTAAGATCATTGCAGATGTCCAGGGGTGAGATGGGGGTGGCATGGGCTAGAGTAGCTACGGGGGAAATGGGGAAACATGGACAAATCGAGTGAATGTTACAGAGGTGGATTGACTAGACTTTATTGGGTTGTATGGGGGGAAGAGACAGAAATAGATGACCCACACGTTTCTGGCACGAGCAGTTGGGTGGGTAGAGTTGCCATTTATTGTGATGAAAATCCTAGAGGAAGAGGAAGTTTGGGGCAAAAGGTTGAGAGGTCGGTTTTGTACCTCTAAAGTTTGAGGTGTGTACGAGAAAACCAAGTGACGATACTGGATAGGCATTGAGATAGAGACACGTGGGGCTTAGAGCAGAGGTCTGGCCCTGACATGCTAGTTTGGGACTTCTGTTCATTAGAGGACTTTCTGCCACGGGCAGAAATCTGACTCCAAGTGGTTTAAATTTTTTTTTTTTCAACATTTATTTATTTTTGGGACAGAGAGAGACAGAGCATGAACGGGGGAGGGGCAGAGAGAGAGGGAGACACAGAATTTGAAACAGGCTCCAGGCTCCGAGCCATCAGCCCAGAGCCTGACGCGGGGCTCGAACTCACGGACCGCGAGATCATGACCTGGCTGAAGTCGGACGCTTAACCGACTGCGCCACCCAGGCGCCCCTGACTCCAAGTGGTTTACAAATAAGGCATTTTATTGGTTCCCGTAACAAAGTGTACAGGTCAGGTGGGTTTCACGTGCAACTCACCGTGTGCTGCGACTCCTCTGTGTTCTCTTCTGCGGTTGGCTTGTTCACAGCCTGGCTTTTCCCATGGTTGTGAGAGGGCCGCCAACAACAACGAAGGCCAGGCTCATCCTTAGTCATGTCAAGTGGGGATGTGAGCTCACTTTCCATTCCTCGCTTTTAAGAGCAAGGAAAATGTATCTGGAAGCTCCAGCAAACCTCTCCGATTTGCAGTAGGCCTGCTGATCATGGAACCTGTCCCTGATGAGGGCAAGAGTCATTAGCATGTAGTTGGAATTTAAAAGCTACCGAACAGATGTGATTACCAAGGTTAAGAGCATAGAGTAAGAAGAGATGAGGGCCTACAACTACGTCTTGACATTCCCCAACATGTACAGTTTCAGAAAGGAGCAGCAGCCAACAAAGGAAGGGAAATAGGAGAGGGCCCTGTCTCAGGAACCAAGAGAAGAGAGTACTTCACAATGGAAGCAGGGGTGGCCTGGCTGGCTCCGTTGGTGGAGCGTACGACTCACTCTTGATCTTGGGGTTGTAAGTTGGGTGTAGAGATCACTTAAAAATGAAATCTTTAGGGGCACCTGGGTGGCTCAGTCGGCTAAGCATCCGACTTCAGCTCAGGTCATGATTTCACGGTTCATGGGTTCAGGCCCCACGTCGGGCTCTGTGCTGACAGCTCAGAGCCTGGAGCCTGCTTCGGACTCTGTGTCTCCCCCTCTCTCTCTGCCCCTCCCCTGCTCATGATCTGTTTCTCTCTCTGTCTCTCTGTCTCTGTCTCTCTCCAAAATAAATAAACATTAAAATTTTTTTATGAAATCTTTAAAAAGAGATAGGGTTGTCAGCTGTCCTGATGCTACTGAGAACTTGAATAAGGATTAGAGAATATCCGTTAGCTTCAGCAGATGGCAGGTGGCTCACAATCTGGGCCCTAGCAGTTTTAGTTGAATAACGGAAAAGGAAAGGACGTTGAAATGGATTGAAAAGTGGAAAGGTAAGAGACACACACAAATATGGATACTTCATTTGTGACAGGTGACATATACAGCAATGGAGGAAGAACTTGGCTGTTACTAAAGGGCAAAGACAACTGGCAGTCCATTAGGGGGGAAATTAAATTGGACACCTCCTCTCTACACACAAAACCAGTTCCAGATGCGTTACAGAACGCCCTCATGACCTTGGGGTAGGAAGACATTTCTAAAGAAACCAAGAGCCCTCACCGAAAAAGGAAAAGTTTGATTAAATCCAAACATCCGTTCATCAAAAGAACCACGGAAGAACTAATGGGCAGGCCGTGAATGTGGGAAGATACTTGTAACACACGAGGGACAGAGAGGAGAGTCTAGAGCAACATCGTACAGTGGAATGGGCTGTGCAACGAAATGCTCTCTAGTTCCGTCCTGTCCTACAGAATACTGTGTGAGGAGGGAAAGTTTCCGTAGTCTCTCCCATCCTGCAGAAAGTGCTTTGAGGAAAGAGGCTCTACAGTTCTCAGCTGTCTGATAAAGTAGCTTCTAGTCACAGGTAGCCTGGAACATTTGAAATATGGATAGTGTAACCGAGGAACTGATTTTTTTTTTAAATCAATGTGTATTTAAATGACCACAGGAGACTAGTAGCTAATTTATCAGGTTACAGAATTCTAAAATATATGAAGAACTACAAATCAGAGAAAAAGCCTATATTCAATGGCAGGGAGAGGCAAAAGTCTTCAAGGGAAGGAGGCACTTCATCAGGAATCCAAATGGCCAATAAACAAATTCAAAATCACTCAAGGGGCTTCTGGGTGGCACAGTCAGTGAAGCGTCCAACTCGTTTCGGCTCAGGTCATGTCACTGGTCGTGAGTTCGAGCCCCACATTGGGCTCTGCACTGACAGCTTGGAGCCTGCTTGGGATTCTCTGCCTCTCCCTCTCTCTACCCTTCTCTCTCTTTCCCCCCCCCCCCTCAAAATAAATAAATAAACTTTAAAAAAGCGTGTTTAAAAATTATTCAACCTTGTGTTACTCAGGGAAATGCAAATGTAAAACAATGAGATACTGTTAAACATCCGTCAGACTAAGACTAGCAACAATGTAAAAGTCTAACAGTGCCACGTGTTGGTGCATCTGACCCGCCTACACTGGTGAGAATGTAAATTTGTAACCTACTTGAGAAGCCATATGGTATTGTGCAACTAAGCTGAAGAGAGGTGAACTCTGTTATTCCCGGCATTCCTTTCAGCCGCCAGGCTACATATATATGAAAATGTCCATGGCAACATTGTCTATCATTTCCCAAAGCTGGAAACAAACTAAATGCCCATGAATAGAAGGGATAAATACATTATTGCATAGTCATGCAACGACAACCTTGACTCTAAGAAAACACTAGAGCTAGGGGGCGCCTGGGTGGCTCAGTAGGTTAAGCATCCGACTTCGGCTCAGGTCATGATCTCACACGCTGTGAGTTCGAGCCCGAAGGGCTCTGTGCTGACAGCTCGGAGCCCGGAGCTGCTTCGGATTCTGTGTCTCCCTTTCCCTAACCCTCCCCCGTTCATGCTCTGTCTCTCTCTGTCTCAAAAATAAATAAACGTTTAAAAACAATTTAAAGGAAACACTAGAGCTATAAGCAACAACGAGGATGTAGCTTACAGTGCTGACTGAAGGGAAAGACACATCATTCCTATAGAATGATTGCATTTACATAGGCCTGAAATCAGACCAAGCTAATCTGTATAGATGTTAGTTATGTGTTCCAAGATGACAGAGCTGTAAAGGGGGAAGGGTCCTGATCAGGAGGAGGCGCTGGAGGGCCAGGAATGTTCTACTTCTTGACTTAGGTGGTGGTTACCCCGGCGTGCGCTTGAGAACTCTTCGTTATGTGGTACAATTTTATTTCATTATAATTAAATTGAAAGAGTAAAAAGTAGATGAGAAAGTGGAGTGCGGGGTGCAGATAGCATGAGACACTCGAGAAGGGGCAGAGAGTGAGATGTTAGTTTGCCCGTTTGCTTTGGTTCGGTCTCTAATGGAAGTTCCTCAAGCAGGGGCTTTCAAATGTTGAGGCCTCAACAGACAGTAAAAATGTATTTTGGGGCACCCGAGTGACCAAGTCGGTTGAGCATGCAACTCTGGATTTCGGCTCAGGTCATGATCCCAGGGTTGTGGGATCAAGCCCCTCGTCAGTCTCCTTGCTGAGCATGGGGGCTGCTTAAGACTCTCTCTCTCTCTGTCTCCCTCTGCCCCTCTCCCCACTTGCACTCTTTATAAAATAAAAATAAATCTGCTTCAGGTGAACACGAACCCCGTTTTGGGTGAGCTAGTGCCCCTTGTTGGATAAAAATGAGCCCTGGGTGAAATCCACTTCTCTCTCTCTCTCTCTCTCTCTCTCTGTCTCTCTCTCTCCTCCCTCCCCTCCCTCCTTCCCCCCTTCTCTCCCCCCCTCTCTCTCTGCCCCTCATGAGATTCTTTCTCTGCCCCTCACTCACTTGTACCCCCTCTCTCTAAATAAATAAATAAATAAAATATCATATATACAATATATATTATATACATATATAATAATGTATATATGTACATGTATATGTATATATAGAGACATATATGTATATATATGTATATGTATATATATGTATATATGTATATATAGAGACATATATACATATATATACATATACATATAGAGACATATATACATACATATGTACATATATACATATATAATAATTAAATAATGACATAATAATATATCATATACATATATGATATATATTTATTTATTAAATAAATATATATTTTATTTTACACTGTGACCTAGTATGCACATATACTGGGTTTTATTAAATTAAGACTCCATTGACTATAGGAGGCAGCATTCTTTTATACACCGTTTATTTTCACTGCCATCAAATGTTGAACAATGCTTTCTTGTCACTTAGAAGTTTTATGTCTATTTAAAACGTTATGTTCATTTAAAAACTTTGAGACTTGCATAGTTCCCCTCCCTTGAGTGAAATGTGTTGCGATTGTGTTCTGGAAACTTGAGCTTCGGTTCAACTTTTTGAGTCAGCCATCAGGATTGAAGTTTTCCCTTCTGTGCCCCTAAATAAATGTTGGATAAGGCATCCTAGAAGAGGGCGGGCACCCTTGCTGCCCCCAGGATTTCCTTCCAAGCTATTCTGCAAGGTTTGATGTTGGCCCCTTCTTTATCTTAGGTGTCAACAGAAGGCTTCCAGAAAACACCCAGGCTTCGCATCCCTTCCTCAGACTGTCCTTAAATAGTCTGCCGATGGAAATAATGGGCGGTCGCGGTGAGACGAGACCGTCCTGACACCGGGACTGACTTCATGCGTCCCAAGTGCCACCTGGCCAAGAGCAGCTATAGTGTCATCCGGCTGTAAGTCCCGTCCTCTCTTGATTCCAGAAATGTTCAAAAAAAAATTGTCTTAATTAAATCTTAGACTCAACAGAGTGTAGTGCGTAACAACTTCCTATGTGTGTTGTACTGTGATATATAATTGTTAGTATTGGTCACAACCTACTGGTTAATTTCATGGCCCACTAACGAGGCCGGTACATAGAAACTGGACAGCACTACCCAGGGCCCCTCTGAATGCTGGGGAGGGGAGCCCAGATTGGGGGTGGTGGAGGCAGGGGGTGTTGCCCGTGGAGATGAGTAGGTAGGAGGGCTGGGATCAGAAGTCCTGGCTCCAGGCCCTTCCCCAGTGCTTACAAGCAGGAGGAAAGAAAGGAAAAGGAGGAAGAGGAGGGAGGTTATAAATAAAAGAATGAGCTTATGAACCAATATGATTTTTTTGGTTCACTCGGGTTTGTATTTTTGCATTAGGTTTTGTCCACAACACTCAGCTTTGACAGAGATAAGATAACCAGAGCAAGCTGCTTAGCCTCTTTGACCTTGAGATTGATTTTGAAAACATGAAGAAGAAAAAACAAACAAAAAACCCAGAGAGTTCAGTGAATGCTGGCTATTTTGTCTGGGTACAATCCCGGCAGCTAGACCTGATCTTCCCCTAGCCCAGCGGTGCTGCTCAGTCTAGCTTCCTGGAGAGGCAGTAGGATGTACAGCTTACTCCCTCCAGCAGTGTAGACACCGAATTCAGATGCTACGAAATGCACATACCTGTCAGAAAGCAATCTGGGCTTTTATTGGGGGAGGGGGGGAGGGGAGAGGGTATTTTAATTGGCTTGCTTAGTTTGAGCTGGTGCAAAGGAGGGAGCCCAGGGTTTATTTGCAGAATGTGGAACACTGTGGCCTGAAGAGGTGAAGGGTGCTGTTGATTCCCAGCTGCAGTGAGGTATGCCATGGGCATGGGTAAGTTACTTGGCTTCTCGGAGCTTGTTTCCATCCTTGAATGTGGGAAGAAAGAATTGAATTGGTATTTAAGATACTTAAACTTTTATAATCAAATGGTGTCATGATATAAACTTAGTAATACTAACCGAAAAATCTAATTCGGTAAAATATCTGTTACCAAAAATATGGAAAAGCCAACCAGTTTGCCTAGGGAAATCAAAGATAAAATCAAAAGGTAACAAGGGTTGATGAAACTCAATCATGATGATTGCACAACTCTGAATACACTAAAAACCATTGATCTGTGCACTCTAAATGGGTACATTGTATGGTGGGTGAATTAAATCTCAATTGTTACCAAAATTTTTTTTTCAAAAGATACGATGTATATCCAAATATGTAACTGGCCTATAATTGGCACTCAAACGTTTACTAAATGAATCAGTAAGTGAATACATAGCAAATGATAGCCACACAATCATGGGAGAAAACATGGCTCCTTTGGCCCTTGACAAGACTTCAACACAACTGCCTACAGGAGTTTTTAGGCTCACATCTTCACTGGAGCAGAGTCACAAATATCAACTCAAGGCTTCAAGTTTTATATTTTGAATTGTTCTAGTTTCTTTTGCTATTTCTAAAACACAAGATTTATGCTTCCTAAAAGTGTCTCTAAAATTGATTTGAAATGTATTTCTTGGCTCAGCTAATATCCCTAGGTTTATCAATGAGAATAAAACCACAGGTAAGTATACCAAAAGCAACTTTTACTTCAGAAGAATAAAATAAAGTGATTTGCAGTGATATCAAGCTAGAATTCAGTGTCCAGAAATGCACCATACTCTGCTGTGCACTTAATCTACCTCCTAATCATAGTCTTTGTTAAGGGCTAGTCCTAGAAAACAGAGAAATTGACAAACCCACCTCTTAAAGGACAGAAAACTAGTATTTCCATAATTAGAGACATTTCTCTTTAATTGTAAACTCTTTTTTAATCCTCCCCCCCAAAAGAATCCGATCCCTAGATTTCAGTGCTACTAAGAATCTGTCACCCCCAACATTTTGCTCACTCTTTGGAGAGCCTCCTCCCATCTTAGCTTACCTCATCTTTCTCTGTTAGCCAGTTTTCCCACATTGGTTATTATTATTATTTTTTTTAATGTTTGTTGATTTTTGAGAAAGAGAGAGACGGAGTGGGGGGGGGGGGGGGCGTGTGCAGAGAGTGAGGGAGACATAGAATCCAAAGCAGGCTCCAGGCTCCAGGCTCCCAGCGGTCAGCACAGAGCCTGACACGGGGCTCAAACTCACAAACCATGAGATCATGACCTGAGCTGAAGTCGGACGCTTAACCGACTGAGCCACCCAGGCACCCCTTCTCCCACGTGGGTTCCAAGCCTTGTCTCTTTTCTAGACTTACTAAGAGTTCCCAAACTATGACCGTCACTTTGACTCTGACTCGAGACTGTATGACCAGTCAGATCCCACCACCTGAGCACACAGCAGGGCCAGGATCAGGCATGTGGCTCACAGCCGGGGCTCTGAAGACATCTCGTCCTCAAGACTCTGCCTCACAGCACAGTGCCCTGTGCGTCCTGAACAGTGAGGACAGAGCTGCTCGGGCTTCCTCCCAGCCACAGTCAGAGCACACAGAGGGCCTGCCGACTGCCGCTGGGGAGTCCTGAAATGGCCTTCTATCTGTGCGCGGTGCCCATCTGAGCTGTGGTCCGAAAGCGTGCCACAATGAGGCCACCTGGGAGTCTCCCATCAACTGCATCAGACAGCTTACTGTCCACATCCCTCGTCTCCCTCTGCTGGGCGCTGAGCGATATTTACATGAATTAGAGGCAGGCCATGAGTTAATTTCCCCTCTCCTTCGCTCTATTTTTGGACTTGTCTCTCAGGGCTTCTTGTTCTGATGACATCGTTCTTACAGCCAGTGGTTCGTACATTCGTTCTGAAGGTCCCATCGATCTTCCCTCACTCCCCCATTCTCTGACCTTCTTTGTGAATAATGAAGAACATGAAAAGTGAATCCCTTGAGGAGCAGGAAGTAGCTTCTCCCTCTCTCGGCCAGCTGTTTCTTTTCTGTGGGACACCCCTCCCCGCCCCGCCCCCAGTGTAGCAGCAGGATTCAGAGACTCTTTGGGGGCAGTGTTCTTCTTTTGGTCTCTGGGACATTTGGAGGTGGGGAGGGGAAGGGGGGTGCAGCTAGAAGCATAATAGAATAATAATAGAGGATAATAAGCACAGGTGTCACTTACAGAATATATACCGTGTGCCAGGCATGGTGCTAGATTCCAGAAACTCCGTGAGAAACTAGATAGAGATGCTGCTTCATTTTTCAGTTAACAGGGAGGCCTTGCTCACGGTGGGTGCTCAGACATCATTGATCCGAAATGTTTGCCTGTAGGTTGAACGTCAGCATTGCCGCTTAAGATCTGCCCAGCTTCTCGTAAGTGTGCACAGCCCCTCAAGAAGTTCCTGAGAACAGTAATGCCATGGATCTAGCCTATGAGCAAATGACAATAACCTAAATTACTTCTCCCCGGTCAGGTGGGGTGACGCAGCATGGCGCCCCGTCCACTGATTCGATATTCTGCAAGTTCAAAGAAGGTGATGTTAAGTGTGGCCCAGGAATTTTAAGATCATATACAATATTTCATGACACTGAGCCCTACTTCAACCGTGCCCTCTAAGCAGTCATAGGTAGGACCCATTTCTAGAAGCTGTCAGGACTGTTGGATGTAGGGTGAAGATTTTACACTTCCGGGTTTGTTCAACTGGTTACCTCCAGTTTTCAGGTAACAGAGAGGCCAGGCTTCGTATAAGTGCTCAGACACAGGAAATGTTTGCCTCTAAGTTGAATACTAACAATGTGTGCTGAGCCTGCCTGGTAATGTTTTGTTTTGTTCTTGGTGAGTGTGCCCAATATGTCAGGAAATTCCTATGCACATTAATGCCCTAGATCTAGCCTATTAAAGAAAAATCCTTCCTTTTTTAAGTTCAATTTATTAAAACAGTGCTCAAGAGGTGCCTGGGTGGCTCAGTCGGTTAAGCGTCCAACATCAGCTCAGGTCATGATCTCACAGTTCATGGGTTTGAGCCCCGTGTCGGGCTCTGTGCTGACAGCTCAGAGCCTGGAGCCTGTTTCCGATTCTGTGTCGCCCTCTCTCCCTGCTCCTCTCCCGCTCACACTCTGTCTCTGTCTCTGTCTCTGTCTCTCAAAAATAAATATTAAGAAAAAAAGTTTTTTAAATAAAACAATGCTCAAAATCCAGGGTGGTTTGGTTAAGCATCCAACTCCTGATCTCAGCTCAGGTCTCACGCTGTGAGTTCAAGCCCCACATTGAGCTGGGCATGAAGCCTACTCAAAAAAAAAAAATATTTTTTTAATTAAAAAAAAAAAACCTCAAAATCCAGTTTTATGGCAAATTTCAACACTTTGTCTAAAACTTAAGGCTATTTTTACTGTGTTATACATTACCTGATCTGATGATTTGGTCTCAAACAAAGCCAGAAAATTGGCAGGGCAAAATGTCTTCCTTAATCATTCTTTTATTGCTTTAAGACCACGTATTTTTATATTGGAGGTCTAGATCATGGTTTTCTACCACTTTACGTGCCTGGCCCAACACATGGGAAGGTAGCCGACCTTTCTAGGTATATAACCGTATGCAATGCTGACATCGTGCCGGATAAGCTTAAGCAGGTGCACTGCTCGATGTTCTGCCCATAGGGAAGATTTGCCCTGTCTACTTTCCAGGTTGTCCCTGAGTGTTGCTACAATGTGCACTGGATAAGCAAGAGATTGCTAGTGTGCTGGAGGCTGTTTAAGCCACGTGATCCCAACAGGCCTGAAGCTACTGCAGGCATCAGTGGTAGAGAAGATACAGTAAGAAAGTGATGGCAAGCTCCAGAGGGAGAGTCACAAAGCAGGCTCAGGGTATGGAACAAGGCTGTCCAATCTGCTACTTAAAAAAAAAATCGTTCTTGGGGCACCTGGGTGGCTCAAGTCAGTTGGGTGTCTGACACCTTCAGGTCATGGTATCATGGTTCGTGAATTCGAACCGGGTTCTGCACTGACAGTGTGGAGCGTGGTTTGGATTCTGTCTCTCCTCCCTCTGCCCCTCCCCTGCGCGCATGTGCACACACACACACACATACACACACACACACACACACACGCTCTCTCTTTAAAAATAAATAAATAAAACATTAAAAAAAAAAATAGCTCCTGATGTGCTACAGGGCTCTGGAAGAGATCAGATGTTTGACCATGGACACCAAGTGGCCATGCGTTCAGAACTGCCTATGATAACCTGGCTTCTGTCAGACTCATTAACTCACGGGATCAGGTGAGCCCAGAGACAATCCATCATAAGATGGAAATGGTACATCCAAATCGAGCCCAAACAGGACAAGGGAGTATAAGTAAACCACATGAGCAAGTAGCCAGACCCCTGCCACTCACCACGGTTGCACCTGTACCCCTCCCTCAATTTACATGAATAGCCATTGAGGTAGAGGGTCCCCTATGATCAGGTGAAACGGGAGAAAATACCCAAAACGTGATTTATGACGGTTGCCTCAGTGAGTAAGCTCAAGCCAAAAATGGCAGCTACATTGTAGCCACACTCAGGGGTGACCTTGAAAGTAGACAGGGGAAATCTTCCCTATGGGCAGAACATCGAGCAGTGCACCTGCTTATGTGTGGTGTATGGAAGGAAGAAAAGCACAAGATGAAAATGCACATGGGCTTATAGGTGGTGTTGAATGACCTGGCTGATCGTGTCAGGAACCTGGAAGCCCACGACGAGGAGGTCTTGGATGGAGGAATGTGGACGGCCATGAGGGAGTGGACATAAGGTGGGAAGATCTCTGAAGTACATGCTAGGCTCAGCAAAAGTATCCACCTCAGAAGAAGGGCCATTCAACTACACAGACAAAATGACTCGGCCTGTTGACGTTAACCAGGCTAATCAGCCACCCCAGAGCAGAGTGGCATAGTGCCAGAGATGGATGCCCGACGTGGGCCCAATTGCATGGATTGTCACTTACCAAGGCTGTTCTAGCTACCATTGCTTCTAAACGCCCAACCTACCAGTGATTGAACCCATCTCTGATCCCCCAATATGGCACTATTTTTGATGCAATCAACCACCCACTTGGGAAGTTTCCAGCATTGGGCCTATTCTTTTTATTTTTTTAAGTTTTTTTTTTTTAATGTTTATTTATTTTTGACGGAGAGAGAGAGTCAGAGCATGAGTGGGGGAGGGGCAGAGAGAGAGGGAGACACAGAATCCAAAGCAGGCTCCAGGCTCCGAGCTGTCAGCACAGAGCCCGAGGCGGGGCTTGAACCCATGAGCTATGAGATCATGACCTGAGCCGCAGTCGGACGCTCAACCGACTGAGCCACCCAGGTGCCCCAGCATTGGGCCTTTTCTATCCCGGAAGGGTCCACAGTTTGTCCTCACAGGAGTAAACACTTAATTCCAGCCATGATGGCCTTTTCTGCCCACAGAGGCTCAGCCAGCACCACAACCAGGGAATGAGGAAGTACCTGATCCATGGAGCATCCAACCAGGAGGCCCACTTCACCAAACCCATCCCAGAGCACAACAGGGCACCAGAAGGCCTGCTCTGGCATTGCTGCTAAGTCAGTATGGAAACAAGGATGCTGTCTTCCAGGTCATATGCGCTGAATCTGAGGTCTCTGTACTGCGTTATATCCGATAGAAAGAATGCAAGGGTCAAAGAACCAAAGGACAGAAGTGAGAGTGGCCCCCTTATCATCTCTTTGACCCAGGGGGGATCTTTGTGCTTCCCATCTCTCCTCCTCTGTGCTCTTTGGGGGTTGAGGGACACATTTCAGCCCATGCACCTCCCAATAACCTGCTGTACTCAGCGTCTGCTTCTCAGAGGCCCCAAGTAACACAGAAGGTAAAAAGGTGGGTGAATTGGCCACCCAATTCAGTTTACACAGAGGATTAAGTTAGTCGTCTAGAGGAATCCATTGTCTGATTTCATTGTTTATTATTTCCTTACAGCCCAGAGCCTTTGAAGCATTTTACTACATAGATATCTCTGTCAGATAGAAAAGATAATCCCAGAGGTTAGAAGGAAGGAGATTTGGTGCCACACTAGAGCTGTCTGTTACCTGAGAAAAGTGCTGACTTTTCTTCCAGGAACAAGGAAATTTACTTTTTCTCAGCAGACTTTATAAGTGTTGTGGGAGACTATTGCAAAATCGAAACAGATCCATAGATACAGAGAACAAACGGATGGTTGCCAGAGGGAATGGGGTGGGCACAAATGAGTGAAGGGGAGTGGGATGTACAGGCTTCCAGTGAAGGAATGTAGAAGTCACAGGGATAAAAGGTACAGCATAGGGAATACAGTCAGTAGTGCTGTGACAGCATTGTATGGTGACAGATGGTCGCTACACTTGTGGTGAGCACAGCAGAATGTATAGACTTGTCGCATCACTACATTATACACCTGAGACTAAGGTGGTGTGTGTGTCAACTATATTTCAGTTGGATGGATGGATGGATGGATGGATGGATGGATGGGTGGACGGACAGATAGATGATAGATAGATAGAATTTTTGGCATGTTAAAATACTGCTTGTTTGACATACCAGTTACATGCACATTAACATATTAACTGAAGACATCCAGTGGGAAAGAAACCTGTTTAGCTTTGGTTTAACTTGCTCCTAAGAAAAATGATCCAAAATTTGGAAACAGGCAAAAGGGATCACTGGGTATCCTTTCAGTGTCCCACTCAAAGTTGGTAGCAAGCTTGCTGGAAGAGCCTTTGTTTGACTTGCTACTCACCTTTGATTAGGATATTTGCAACTCCGAAGGAGATTAACTTGAAGACAATTGATGGTACAGCAAACAATATTTGTCTTATTAGAGTAAAGATAACCTCCAAAAATACCACGTATTGCCTTGTGGGAAATTAACCATGTTAACATAGTAATCTTATTCTACATTTTTTTTTAAAATTTTTTAACGTTTATTTATTTTTGAGACAGAGACAGAGCATGAACAGGGGAGGGGCAGAGAGAGGGAGACACAGAATCCGAAACAGGCTCTGGGCTCCGAGCTGTCAGCACAGAGCCCGACGTGGGGCTCGAACTCACGGACCGCGAGATCATGACCTGAGCCGAAGTTGGCCGCTCAACCGACTGAGCCACCCAGGCGCCCCTTATTCTACATTTTTTAAAAAAAACTCTTTTCCTTGTTCTTCAATACTTCTGGAACTAGGTTTACCATCCTGCTATTCCCTCATCAACAATGTAGTTAATAGATCTTTGACACATTTTGATTCTATATTTGTAAGAGGTAGTCATGCTTCATAAGTTATTGGAAATTGTACTTTAACAACTGTTTCCAAAAGTTACTTAGTTGCAGGAACACCACTGGTTTTTGTTGTTGTTTTCTAATCTCTTGCTGCCCATCCCTAGTGTTTTCTTCAGGCTAACTTCCTAAAAGTGAAACACTAAAAGGAAGTGTATTTTTCTTTTTCTTTTTTTTTTGGGGGGGGGGACATTATTGCCACATAGTCCTCCAAAAGATTGTACAATTAAGAATACCACTGGGGCGCCTGGGTGGCTCAGTCGGTTAAGAGTCCGACTTTGGCTCAGGTCGTGATCTCACGGTCCGTGAGTTCAAGCCCTGCGTCGGGCTCTGTGCTGACAGCTTGGAGCCTGGAGCCTGCTTTGGATTCTGTGTCTCCCTCTCTCTCTGCCCCTCCCCTGCTCATGTTCTGTCTCTGTCTCAAAAACAAACAAAACATTAAAAAAAAAAAAAAAGAATACCACTAACAGGTGTATGAGTGTGCTGTCCCTTACATTCTCCACAATAGTGGGCACCACATTTTTAAATATATTGATCCATTTAATACATTGGTTAATATAATTGGTTAATTGAATAGAGAGATTAGAATCTCATGGTTTTGATTAGCACTTAATTATTAGTAAGGTCAATACTTGTTCATATTTTTTGGCCCTGTTTTTCTAGGTGTGTGTTTATTTTTCCTAGGAATTTTAGTTCTATGGAAAAGATTTTTGGTATTTTTATCGAGATTGTGTTAAATTTAGAAACTGACCAGAGAATTCATGATACTGAGATGTTTTACCTAAGAATACTGGATATATTTCCATTTGTTTTAATCTTTCAGAAGTGTTTTAAAGTATCCTCCTATAAACTTTGAACATATATGTTTATGTTTATTCCTAAATGTATTTTCTATGTTATATAATTGTTGTGTATCTGAAGACTTTTAATTTTTGTATGTAGATATTATATTTTGCTATCATAATGAAACTGTATTGTTCAGTTAGCTTTATCATTGATTCTCTGAGACTTTCTAGGGATACTATCATATCTTCTGCAATCGAGATCGTTTTACTTCTGTTACCAATTCTCCTAACAGATTTCTTTTCAGAGTTTGCATTGACTAAAACCTCTAGTAGGAAGTGAAATCATGTAGATAGCGGGCATGCTTTCTGGTACCTGATCTTAACAGAAATGCGCCTCGTGATTCCTCTTTAAGAAAGATGTTGGGGGGTACCTGGGTGGTTCCGTCGGTGAGGTGTCTGACTCTTGACTTCAGGTCAGGTCACGAGATCGGGTCACAATCTCATGGTTCGTGAGTTTGATCCCTACACCCAGACTCTGCGCTGGCAGCACGCAGCCTGCTTGGGATTCTTTCTCTCTCTCCCTCTTTGTCTGCCCCTCCCCTGCTTGTGCAACGCGAGGTTCTCTCTATATAATTAAACAAACTTGAAAGAAAGAAAGAAGGAAGGAAGGAAGGAAGGAAGGAAGGAAGGAAGGAAGGAAGGAAGGAAGGAAGAAAAAGAAAGAAAGAAAGAAAGAAAGAAAGAAAGAAAGAAAGAGAAAGAAAGAAAGAAAGAAAGAAAGAAAGAAAGAAAGAAAGAAAGAAAGAAAGAAAGAAAGAAAGAAAGAAAGAAAAGAAAATGTATCCTTCTTCACAGTCAGTGCTTTTTTTGGCTTGAATTCTACTTTGTCTGCCATCAAGATCACAGAACTTGCTTTTTTGTTTGTTTCCATTTTTCTGTCTCCTTTTTTCTCACCTTTCTTTTATATACAGACTGCAGTTGATCTTGCTTTATTAGACACATTGGAAACCTTTCTGTTTCATAGATCAACCTGATCCATTCACATTTTTTTATCCATCTTGCGTTAAAATTGCTTTGTATACGTATAATTAGTTGAAATGCTTCTCTACATGTGTTTTCTTTGCTGTTTTAGTTTTATTTTTATTATTTTTTTTAATGTTTACTCATCTTTGAGAGAGAAAGACAGACAGAGTGTGAGCGGCTAAGGGGCAGAGAGAGAGAGGGAGACACAGAATCTGAAGCAGGCTCCAGACTCCGAGCTGTCAGCACAGAGCCCGATGCGGGGCTCAAACCCACAAACCGTGAGACATGATCTGAGCTGACGACTGAGCCACCCAGGCACCCCCGCTGTTTTATTTTTTAATTTTCTTTTTTTACTTAAAATGTTTTCATGCTTGTTTATTTATTTTGAAAGAGAGAGAGCAGGGGAGGGGCAGAGAGAGAGACAGAGAGAGAGACTCATTCAGGCTCCAAGCTGTCAGTGCAGAGTCAGACACAAGGCTTGATCTCATGAAACATGAGATCATGACCTGAGCCGAAATCAAGAGTCAGATGCTTAACTGACTGAGCCACCCAGGTGCCCTTAAATTTTCTTTTGATATTTAGGAAACTTTGTAATTTTATACTAATGCTTAGTTTTGGAATTCTCTCCTTTATGTTCTTGTTTTTATTTTATTATTATTTTTTAATTTACATGCGAGTGAGTTGGCATATAATGCAGTCATGATTTCAGGAGTAGAATCTAGTGTTTCATCCCCTGCATATAACACCCAGTGCTCATCCCGACCAGTGCCCTCCTCCATGCCCCTTATCCAATCAGCCCATTCCCCCATCCCAGAGCCCCCCAGCAACCCTCCGTCTGTTCTCTGTATTTAAGAGTTTCTTATGTTTGGTACCCTCCCTGTTCTTATATGATTTTTGCTTCCCTTCATTTACGTTCATCTATTTTGTATCTTAAATTACACATATGAGTGAAGTCATATGATACTTGCCTTTCTCCGACTAATTTCGCTTAGCATCATAGCCTCCAGTTCCATCCATGGAATTCTCTCTTTCCTGATGCCAGTCCCCTTTTGCTTTCTGATTTGTCCATTTGTATTCACATCCACCGTTCCCATCTGTTGTCTAGACAATGAGTTTGTTTTGCTTTTTCTTTCTCTCTTCCTTCCCCTCCTATTTTAGTTGCTTAAGTTTTTACTTAGAACCTATCACATTTATATATTACTATTTTATTCTCATTCCCAACTTTGTTCTGGCCTTAAATTTCAGTTAATTTTTATTACATGCTCATCATCAGCTCGTTTGCTAACAATCTCTCAATCATCTCTCAGTTGAAGGTCACCCTCTCACAGACTCCTCAAGAAAGATTCATAAGTTCCATATTTCCCAAGCTTTTCCATGTTCAAAACAATTTTCCTATACTCTTGATACTCAAGTATATTTGCAGATACAGTCAAGGATCGAGGGATGAGACTCTCCTGGATTTGGCATAGGCCCTAGGTCCAATGACCTTCCCTTATAGAGGAAAGAAGGTGAAATTTAAAACACAGAGGAACCTAGGGGAATGCCATGTGAAGACAAAGGTAAAGACTGGAGTTACACAGCCCCCAAGGCAAGGGATGCCAGTTTTGTCAGAAGCCACCAACAGTTCAAGGCCAGCCATGGGACAGATGATCCCTCAGAGCCACCACCCAAGGCCCAATGCTGCCATCACCTTGAGTTCAGATTTCTGGCCTCCAGAACTCTGAAAGAATAGACGTCCATTTGTTTTAAGCCACCGAATTCCTGGTAATTCATTATGATAGCCCTGCGAAGCGAACATAGACAGCTTGGCTGGTTATAAAATCTCTAGTTCATGCTTTCTTCCCTCGAGTTTCCTTTCTTTCTTTTAAAAACGCTGCTCCATAGCTGCCTACTTGGCATATTACTTTTGAAGAGTCTGGAGGCTGAAAAGCTGTCTCATTCTCTTGCCCTTACAAGTCATTGGATCCTTTTGCCTGGAAGCTTTGAAAACATGTTTTTATTTTTTTATTTTTAAATACTTTTTTTTAATTAAAATTTTAACGTTTATTTATGTTTGAGACAGAGAGAGACAGAGCATGAACAGGGGAGGGGCAGAGAGAGAAGGAGACACAGAATCTGAAACAGGCTCCAGGCTCTGAGCTGTCAGCACAGAGCCCGACGCGGGGCTCGAACTCACGGACCGTGAGATCATGACCTGAGCCGAAGTCGGACGCTTAACCGACCGAGCCACCCAGGCGCCCCTGTTTTTATTTTTAACGTTTAACCGTTTTGCTATCCTATGTCTGAGAATTGATTGTTCAGTGTCCATTTTCTCCAGTGGCTGTGGGCTTTTTAAACAGTAGACTCAGATTATTTTTATTTTTGGAATGTGTTCTTAGATTATAGGTTTTAATGTTAGTTCTGGTCTATTGTTCTGATTTGCTTCTCCATTATAAGGATCTTGGACCTTCTTCACCTATCATCTCAGCTATTTGTTCCCTTTTCTTTTGATTGTTTTGCTGCTTCTTTCCAATGCTGCTCTTTAGATTTTTTATTTAAAACATTTTTCCTTGGGTACTTATCCATTTAGTCAATTCTTTTTTTTTTTTAATTAAAAAAATTTTTTTTAAGTTTTATTTATTTTAAGAGACAGGATGAAAAGGGGAGGCGCAGACAGAGGAAGAGAGAGAATCCCAAGCAGGATCTGTGCTGTCAGTGGGGAGCCTGATGTGGGGCTCAAACTCATGAACCATGAGTTCGTGACCTGAGCCAAAACCAAGAATTGGGCGCTTAACCGACTGAGCCACCCAGGCGCCCCCTTCATAAAATTTATTTTTTAATATTTATTTTTGAGAGCCGCCTGGGTGGCTCAGTCAGTGAAGCGTCTGAGTGCAGCTCAGGTCATGATCTTGTGGTTCATGAGTTCGAGCCCCGCGTCAGGCTCTGTGCTGACAGCTCAGAGCCTAGAGCCTGCTTCAGATTCTGTGTCTCCCTGTCTCTCTCTGTCCTTCCCCCACTGGCGCGCTCTCTCAAAAATAAATAAACATTAAAAATACTTAAAAATAAATAAATAATAAATATTTAAGACAGCTCCAGGGGACAGGGAAGAGGATCCAAAGTGGTCTCTGTGCTGACAGTAGAGAGCCCAACACAGGGCTTGAACTCACGAAATGTGAGATAACGACCTGAACTGAAGTCAGACGCTTAACCAACTGAACCACCCAGGTGCCCCAGAATCTGGCTCATTTTTTAGTTCTTTTCTTTTGGTCACTGGTTTGGCCCACAAGAACTTTCTCCCCACCCTGCTGCCCCGCTCCATATTTTCATCTTTAAATTCTCCTTCGCTCTCATGACCTTAGGCCAATTTGAGACCCTTACATCACCCTCTTCTCTTGTTTTCACAGTTTTTTAGGAGTCCTCCTGCCCCAGGTATGTTCAAAGCCTTGTGACAGACCTGGACAGATAGCTCTGGTAGAAACTGGTGTTGATTTTTCTATGTAATGGCAATATGAGGTCTGTAATTACATTATAGGTGTGAGATTTGTGTGTCTTTATTTGTTCTTTTTGTTACTCCATAGAGTTTTGGGGAGCAGGTATGAGAAGCTTCATATTTAATCGGCTTCAATTACCAGACGTTTTCCCTGGCTGCTTTATTTTTTTTTTTAGATCCTAAATTCACTTCAGCAAGTTTAGAAATTGCTTTTCATGGGTTTAGTTGGAATTATGTTAGATCTATAAATTAACGTGAGAAAACCAACTTGGCTGCTAGGCATGTGCTTTGGAAACTGATTGCCAGAATTCAAATCCTACTCTGCCATCTACTATTTGTGTGATTTGGGGCAAAATGCCTCGCCTCTGGGGGCCACAGCTTCTTCATTTGTTTAAAAACAAAAACAAAAAACAAAACAAGGGATGCCTGGGTGGCTCAGTCGGTTAAGCATCCAACTCCTGATTTCGGCTCAGGTCAGGATCTCATGGATCATGAGCTCGAGCCCCGTGTTGGGCTCTGCATTGCAGGGAGCCTGCTTGGGATTCTCTCTTCCTCTCTCTCATCCCCTTTCCCTTAAACTAAATAAGCAAACATTAAAAAAAAAAAAAAAAAAGACCCACCCCCTAAAAATGTAGTGCGATTATGTGTATAAATTGCTTAACATAGAACCTGGTACATATCGAGTAGTATTCAGTCTACATATCCAGGAAAATATTGCATTTCTTCATTTTATTTAAGTCTTATTTCTACCTAAGCACAGCTTTATTATTGCCTTCACATTTGTCTTGTACATTCTTTTTAATTTCTTAGGTGTTTTACCTTTTTATTGCAATTATGAATGCCATTTTTTGGCAGTGAATTCTCTACCTTCATACCCAGGAAAACCTATTTTTTGCCAATGTTGGGTTCAACTGTCTTGTAGAATTCTCTTGTCGCTTCATTATATTTTCAGTTGACTCTCTTTGGTTTTTTTAAGTAAAGAAGGATATAATTTGCCTGTAATGACAATTTCATCTTTCTCTTGTCCATAACTACACCTCGCTTATTTTTGTCTCTTGCATTGGGTAGGACCTCCAGCACCACATTTCACAATAGCGGTGATAAGTGGCATCTATGCTTTATTTCTGGTTTAGATAAGATGGTCTCTGTTGGTTCACTAGTAAGTATGATGTTACCTAATGGCTTGATCGAGATGCTTTTTCTCAGGGCACTGATTGTGCAATGTGGCAGTTCTATTCTTATCATGTTAGTTTAGTAATAATGTGTTTTTTCTAAGTCTTTTAATATTCTGTCGGATATGATTTGCCGTGGTTTTATTAAGGATTTATATGTTGATATTTTCCTGTGTTTTGCTTTTGGTGGTGATCTTTGTTAGATGTAAATATTAAGGCTAATGAATTTCATAAAATGGATTAAGAAGTCTATCTTTTTCTTATGCTTCGGAATAGTTTATATACCAGGGGAAACATTTATTCTTGAAAAATTTGAAAGAAGCCTTCGACACAAGTATTTGTAAAACTAAGCAAAAATAAAAAATAAAAATAAATAGCCCTCAACACAAGAGTTTATAAAGATAAGAAAAATAAATTTTAAATGTTTCCTCTTTTTTCTACATAGGAGGCTATCTCTTATTGTTTTCTTAATTTTTTAATAAATACTTTTAGCATATTTTTTAAAAAGCTTTGAATTTTTTTTTTTTTTTTTTTTTTTTTTTTTTTTTTTTTTTGAGAGAGAGAGAGCGTGAGCAGGTGAGGGGCAGAGAGAGAGGAGACACAGAATGCAAAGCAGGCTCCAGGCTCTGACCTGTCAGCACAGAGCCTGATTCAGGACTCAAACCCACAGACCGTGAGATCATGACCTGAGCCAAAGCTGGATGCTTATGCGACTGAGCCACCCAGGTGGCATATTTTTTAATAGACATTGGAAAATCCAAAAAGACACATACCCTAATACCCTGGCCATTCACTTCTCCAAAGAGAAAACCACTGTTCCTTGTGTATCCTTGCAAAGATACTCTGTTAATATATGAGTGTGTGTGTGAGTATATATATTTTTATTTTTTACTCAAATAGAGCATACTATACATGCAGCTCTGCACCTTGTTTTTTTCGTTGTATGTCTTACGGTATGGTTCCAAATTGGCACATGTAGAGTTGCCTCATCCTTCCTAAAGATTGCATGGCCTTCCACTGCCTGGATGTACCCCAATTTATTTAACTGATGCCTAATGCTAGACTATAGTTTCTAGGCTTTAAAAAAATTTTTTTTAATGTTTATTTTTTTAAGAGAGAGAGAGGGAGAAAATAGGGGAGAGGGAGAGAGAGAGAGGGAGACACAGAATCTGAAGCAGGCTCCAGGCTCTGAGCTGTGAACACAGAGCCCGATGTGGGGCTTGAACCCATGAGCTATAAAACCCATGAGCTATAAGATCATGACCTGAGTTGAAGTCGGAAGCTTAACCCATTGAGCCACCCAGGCGCCCCCCCCTTCTTTAAATTACTTTTCCAGTCTTTTGCTATTATAAACAATACTGCAATGAATCTTTGTATAAGTTTATCATTCCATACATGTGAGAGTGTATATAGAATTTAAATTCCTAGAAGTGACACACCCATTGGAATGGCTAAAATCCCAAACAGTGATAACACCAAATTCTGGCAAGGATGTGGAGGAACAGAAGCTCTCATTCATTGCTGGTGGGGATGTGAAACAATGCAGCCACTTTGGAAGACAGTTTGGCAGTTTCTTACAACACCAAACGTACAATCCAGCGATCTCTCTCCTTTGTGTTTACCAAGAAGAGGTAAAAACTTTTGTTTGTATAAAAACCTGCACGTGGATGTTTATAGCATCTTTCTTCCTAATTGCCAAAACTTGGAAGGAACCAAGACTTCCTTCTGTAGGTAACTGGATAAACTTCAGTACAGACGAGGGATTAGTATTCAGGGCTGGAAAGAAATAAGCTATCAAGCCATGGAATGACATGGAAGAAACTCAAAGGCCATTACTAACTGAAAGGAGCCAATCCGAAAGGCTACATACTGTACATTGGACATTCTGGAAAAAGGCAAAACTATGAAGACAGTAAAAAAGATCAGTGCTTCCTGGGGCGAGGGGGAAGGAGGGATGGATAGGCAAAGCAGAGGATTTTTAGGCAGTGAAACAATTCTGTATGATGTTGTAATGGTGGATACGTGTCCTTATACATTCATCCAAATGTACAACACCAAGAGTGAATCCTAATGTTAACTATGGACATCCATCAGTGGACTCTGGTGAGGGTGTTGTTGGGGGCGGGGGGAGGCTGTGCTCGTGTCAAGGCACGGGGCAGGTGGGAAATTCTGTATCTTCCTTTCAATTTTGTCGTGAACCTAAAACTGCTCTGAAAAATAGTCTATTTTTAAAAATCCTGGAAGTGACATTGTGCGATCAAAGGATATATGTATTTACATTGTTAATAGATATAGCAAGTGCTTTCGTGGAGCAATTGACATTTTTCACCAACATGTGGACCCCTCACCCTCATCAAGGCAATGCAGCAAAACTTTTTGATCTTTATTCAAATGATTGAGGAGAATCATGGTATCTGCTTGTCATTTTAGTTTTCATGTCTCCTATTATAAATCAGATAGGGACACCTGGGTGGCTGAGTTGGCTAAGCGTCCAACTGTTGGGTTTCAGCTCAGGTCACGATCTCAGGGTTGATGAGTTCGAGCCCCGTGTCGGCTCTGGGCTGACAGCTCAGAGTCTGGAGCCTGCTTCGGATTCTGTGTCTCCCTCTCTCTCTGCCCCTCCCCTGCTCGTGCGCTCTCTCTCTCTCAAAAATAAGTATTTTTTAAAAATTGATACCCTACTCCTACTCCAATATGGCTTCATCTTACTTTAATTTACTATATCTGCGACCACTCTGTTTCCAAATAAGGTCACATTCTGAGATACCAGGAGTTAGGATTTCAACATATCTTTTTTGGAGGAACACAATTCAACCCATAACAACCTCCCTCTAGAGTCTCTGGGGAGGGGGTGAGAGAGAACGTAAAAGCGAAAGATGCCGTAACCTTCTGCTTACACTGCATTCAGCCTGCCTGAGTCATATTGCTGAGATAGTTACAGCCTCAGCCTTCACTCTAAGCACACAATGCAGATGAGTTACCAAAAACTTCAATCTGGACTTCAGAGGAATTTACAAAACACTTCTGCCCCATGTACATTGCACCCCTTCCTGGTTCATGCTTGAGGGAACTGTATGTAGGCTCATCTTTCAGCCATTGCCTCGCCACTCCAGTCCTTGACTGGATAACCTGCAAGCTTGAATTAAGAGAAAAAGAAATGTACAAAGAAAGGTCAAATGACAGCCCCACCTCCATCCTTATCAGATCAGAGACCTCACACCAGGAAGATTTTTGTTTGCTTCTTGTACTGCCCATGGGGGCGGGGCAGGGCAGGGGTCCTGCTGTCCACCTGAGCTCCCTGTTCGCCCTTTGAGAGGTACAGGAACCCACAGGTGGAACTGTTCTCGAAGTAATTCCACTGCTCTCAAGTTTCCGTCAAAAGACATCCTTTTTGAATTCAACACCTGTTGCCCACTAAACCTATTAAGAGTCTATTCATGGAAGGCCAGATTTTACTGCTTGGTTCAACCACACCTCTACCAAGAGCCCTTTCTGTCTGTCATTGGTCAGGATTTGGACTTTTGTTTGTTGTCTCAGGATTAAGGCACAGGCTTTTCTTGCTTTTCTATGGTGTTTTATACTATACCCTGCATCCTAGAATTTAGACACCGATGAGAGGCTAACCTAAGTCATGGTTAACTTGGGTGGGGATTCCATGCTCCCCTGGGTCTAAGAGGTTGGAATTTAGAGGAAGGCATGCTTCCTGCTCACTTCCTGCTCATCAGGGCATTTGAAGCACTATTTAATTCCACACCACCTTTCTATGATCAGTACTTCCTCTCAAAAGTCCTACACTCCTTACCTACCCAGGGCACCCCAAGTAGGGTGAGGTAAGTGAGGCACTCTCCTGGGGGTGAAACTTAAAGGGGCCTAAAAAGTGTCCGTAATCAAGATAACACTTTCATCCAAAAATAGAAAGAATAATTGGCAAAGTAGGCCAGCTGCTAACTGCCTAATTTTGTAAATAAGGTTTTTAGGGGTGGGATTAACGTGGGAGGAGAGAGGCAGGATTGTGCAAATGCAGAAATGCATTTGAAATTTTGATACATTGCTCGTGGTGGATTTTTTTGCATTAATTTTGATTTTAAAAAATATTGCATTAAAATATTCATCTTGATTATGGAGCTTTAGGGTTTTTTTTTTCTCGAATCCATACATTTTGCGATTGAAGCACGTGTCTCTCACTAGCCTTACCCTCGTATCGGCTTTGTAAAATTACCAGTCAACAAAAACTCAATCCACCTTCTTCAGCCACGCCTCATACATGTTAGAGAATCAGGCTGGACCCATCCCTAATCCCCCAGCGTACAGATGCCTGCACCTTGAAGTCTCCTTGCGTCCCAGTGGGTTTTAAGATCCTCTCCTCTGGCTTTCCTTGCACGTGCATTAAAATACTACATTGCATTTAGATTGGTCTTCTGCACTCTCAGCAGCCGGGGTGTCTCGACCATGTGTTTTTGCACTTCGGCTCAGGTTAGGAAATGATCTCTTCCTTTCCTCAAAGTTATCCAATTTCACGGCTCGCCAACCACCTCCTCCAACCACGACGCCTTCCATAACCGCGCTGACCTGCAGCGGTGTCCTCTCCAGCAACGTTCTGCGTCTCGGTCCGTGCTCGGCCCTGGGACGTAGGGTGACAGGACCGGCCCCAGCCAGGGTCGCCGGGGCCGCGGACCCTCCCCGAGCCCAGACCAGCTCGCTGTCGGGCCGCCGCATCCCTTCACCGGTCATCGTGTAATCCGGTCTGCGCGCTCCGCCGAGTCGTCCGGCGTGAGAAAGGGCTCGCAGGTTTTTACGGAAAGGGACTGAGAAGCGCGAAAAAGCTCCCCGCACGATAGTGCGCAGGCGCAGCAGCGCCCGACGCTTTCTTCAGCCCCGTCTTTGGCGCCGGCGGCTCCGCGCCCCGCGCTCGGCAGCCCGGTGGGGGGCGCTGCGGGGAAGGACCCCCGAGGCGGGAGGGGGCTCCTTGGAGGGGGTGTGGTGCGGCGCCCGGGTCGCCGCCCTCGGGGGCGGGCACCCGTGCGGGCGGAGGGCCGCGGCTAGGAAGGGCATGGGGCGGGCGCGACCCGGGGCGTGCGCGGGGGCCGGGGGCCCGAGGAGAAGGGTGACGGCGGGTGACAACGGGCGGGGCTGCGGGCGGCGCCGCGTTCACGCCCTCTGCTCGGCCGGGCCGGGAGGGTCCTCGGCCTCTGTGCGCGCCGGGCCGGGCAGGCTGAGGCGCACGGGGCGGACGCGGCGCCATGCACGGCCCGCCTGCTTGGCCGCTGCGGCTGCTCGTGTGGCGAAGCCCGGCCGCCAGAACGTGGGCCCCGGGCGCCCGTGTCCCGGGGCCCCGGCCGCAGTTGACGGGCCTTTGGCCGGCGCGGCCTTGGGGCGCGGGGCCGCGGCTCCTCGGGGATGCCGGAGCCGCGCGAGGCCCGCGCCGCTGGACTAGCGGCTACCCGGGCGGGGGTCCCCGCGGCCCCGGGGGCGGAGCAGGCCTCGCGCGGCTCCTGGGACTGTGGGCGCGGCCCCCCGGCGCCTGCAGGTGCTGGGGGCTCGCCGGGCCCGGCGCTGCGCGGCTCCCGCGAGCCGGGCTCCCGGGCGGCCCAGCACTGGCCGCCCGGGTCGGGGACGAGGCCAGGCAGCGCGGGCCGGCTTTGCCTGCGGCCGCGGCGACTCCCGGAGACGACTCGCGAATGCGCTCCGCGGCGGCCAGGCGCTCGGATGCCCGGAAACTTCTGGGGCTGGCGTATCCGGAGCGCGGGAGGCTGGCAGGTAGGGCTTTTTCTCCGTCCGTTCTCTTCCCAACGCTGGTCAGCACCCCTTACAAAGCGCGTGGTCCCGCGACCGCCGAGAGGGGACACCGCGGGGGCTGCAGAGAGACCCTGGGCCACTTGTAACACTGGGTGTAAGCACGGGCTGGCTTCTTACCTGGGGATCTCCACCAAGAAGGGCTGGGTGGAGCGCTCACCTCCCGGTAGCACTGTCGAGCGTTCAGGTTGGCCGAGTTGTGTTTTATGTTTCTCAGCTTGACACATGATACGAGTGGAGCAGTATTTCATTATTGGAACCTTTGGGTCTGTTCTGCTTTGGAATTGCCAGTATTCTCAGAACGGGCCGCGTCCCTCCACCCCCCCCCCCTTCATTGTAAAATTTATTCTAGCCAAAAATATACCTATTTTGTATTATACACTGATACTACTTAAAAACATTTTTTGCCTTAGACAAGTTTATTAAACAGCATTTTTTTTTTTTTTTTTTTTTTTTTTTTTTTTGCTGTGTGAAGTAAAACAGTCTAAACCTTTCAGATTTGTCTCGTGCTTCTTGCCTCCCTCAATGGTAAGCAGGAAGTTACTAGCTCTTCAAAAACAATCAAACACTGCCTACCATCAGTGATCTGTAAACTCCAGAAACTTTGAGCAAACTATAGACCAAACCCCAACTAAATCGTAATTGAGTAATTTTTTAAAGAAATAAAAGTGAATGTTTTTAAATGTGTATTTTTTTAATTATTTTTTTTCAACGTTTATTTATTTTTGGGACAGAGAGAGACAGAGCATGAACGGGAGAGGGGCAGAGAGAGAGGGAGACACAGAATCGGAAGCAGGCTCCAGGCTCTGAGCCATCAGCCCAGAGCCCGACGCGGGGCTCGAACTCACGGACCGCGAGATCGTGACCTGGCTGAAGTCGGACGCTTAACCGACTGCGCCACCCAGGCGCCCCTAAATGTGTATTTTTTTGAGAGAGAGAGCGTGAGCCGGGGGAGGGACAGAGAGGGGGACAGAAGATCTGAAGCAGGCTTCTTGCTGTCTGCACAGAGCCTGACTTGGGGCTGAACCCACTGACTGAGGGATCACGACCTGAGCCAAAGTCAGACACTCAGCTGACTGAGCCACCCAGGCGCCGCAAAATGAATGTTTCAGAACGATTTTCTATAGCTCCTCGTTTTTAACCATAATTCGGGAAATGTTGGCCTTTTAAGATTTAAAAGTTTCTGAGATTCCCCTAAATCCTCATTTCTTTAATAAATATTTATTGAGCCCCCTCAGTGTCTGGTGGGCCATGGGTTGCATGGGTGAGCAGAAAGAAACACAGTTCCTGTTCCTCCTAGGGCTTTCAGCTTAGTGGGGAAGAAACATAAATGAAATAATCATATGACTGGAGAGAAAACTGCAACCGTGATGAGGGCTTGGGATCGAGGCCTGTGAGGTTGTCAGATGCAGCCCTTGAAACAGTGAGAATCCCACACGCTTTGCCGCAAATCCCCTGCTTTAGAAAAGATTTTCCAAGAGAGTCATTTGCAATGTAGGGCAGGTTGGTGCTATGGAGGAGGGCAGATAGGGAGAGAATGTTTCTCTTCTTACTGTTGAAGCTTAGGGGAATTCTTGGTATCACTGAGGTAGAAAGAATTTATGTCATGGCTCACTTGATTGTATGTAGATTTTGATGGAAATAAAGATCTTTTACTCTATTAAAAGAACATTTTGAGACTGGAAGATCCCACTGGACTGTGAGCTGCTTGAGAATGGCGCTGGGTCTAATTCTGTCTAGTTCTTAGCATGTGTGCTGCCTAGAGCAGGGGCTCCGAGTGCCTGAGGTGGAAGAATAAATAATGGTACAACCAGGCCCAGATTGAGGCCCAAACGTAGAGACCCTGAACCCTACAGGGTGTGTCTGCCATTCCCATATGCAACTCAGAGTGAGTGCTAGGAAAACCAGGGGTGTTTAAAGTTTATTTATTTATTAAGAGAGAGAGCGTGCGAGGGAGTGGGAGAAGGGCAGAGAACGAGGGAGAGAGAGAAGCCCCAGCAGGCTCCACGCTGTCAGCACAGAGCCCCACGTGGGGCTCAATCTCACAAACCGTGAGATGACCCGCGCCGGAACCAAGAGTTGGACACGTAACCGGCTGAGCCCCCCGGTGCCCGGTTTTGTTTTATTTCTGAGATATTAGGCGCTGAGAAGGTTTTTTAGGTGTCAGGCTTTGCTGGTGCCCACATGGGCTCGGCACCATGGGTAGCGTAGCCCTGCATCTCGTGTGCCCATCATCCCTGGACCTTCTTACTCTGTTCCCACATGTCCCACCACGCTGGTATGTGGAGAAGTAAAGCAAGAGCTGTGCCGCCTTTTATTATAAGAAGAGCTAGTTTGGGGCGCCTGGGTGGCTCAGTCGGTTGAGCGTCCGACTTCAGCTCGGGTCATGATCTCACAGTTCGTGAGTTCAAGCCCCACGTCGGGCTCTGTGCTGACAGCTCAGAGCCTGGACCCTGCTTCAGATTCTGTGTCTCCCTCTCTCTCTGACCCTCTCCTGCTCATGCTCTGTCTCTCTCTGTCTCAAAAATAAATAAAACATTTAAAAAATTAAAAAAAAAAAAGAAGAGCTGTTTTGATCTGCCTCGCTGAATAATTGTGAACATTTAATCCGAGAAAGGCTGAGGTTGGTTCACTAATTCTTCTAAACAGACAATCAGCATGTGTTGTACCTTATAAGGAAATCTGATGAAAAACCCTTACTAGGACATACGGTTTCCTTAAAAGTCATTGTGTATGATATATTGAAGCCAATCTGGATGTTGGCATTTGTGGGATTAAAAGGAAGTGGGGTGTCATGTCGTCATTAATTTGTAACTTATCATCATAAGGGCAGCCTCAGATGTTGGCACAGCTCTTCGAAATGCTACAGATAAAGAGCTGTGTGCGTGTGTGCGCACGCATGTGTGTATTATAATCAAGAGACCAAAAAAAAAAAAAAAAAAACCCGAGTTGCAGAGAAGGAATTCCAATGTTAACGTGCTGGTTTTTAGGAAAACAAACGCAAACGTCCTTTTTTAACAATTCAGCCATACATCTGATTAACGACATTTTCCTCTGTCTTCAGCAGTTTGCTGAGTATGCCACCTGAAGTGCGTGACCGGGAAAGTTGGATCTTAAGTAATTTGTGTCAGAAACTGTAAAATCAGGGTCTGCCATTTGAACTGTTTCCAGATGTGTGTGTGCAGAGAGCGGTCGTAGCGTCACCCACACCCCCCCCCCCCGGTCTTCTAGAGGCACTGCAGCCCCACACCCGCCCCTGTGCCCCCTCCCCTGCTACCCACTTGCTAGAGGAATCTGCAGCCCATCTTCCTACAGCTGTGGCCCACAGCGGTGCTCTCCGGTCTCACTGATAACTCTTCCTCTTATCCCCTTGGCCAGAAGGAGTCTTCAAAGATACAGGGGCTCACTGAGGAGCCCCTAGTGGACTGCTGGGATAAGAAGTCATTTGTCAGAGCCCCTTGCTGCGCCTGGCAGATAGAGGGGGGCGGTGGAGGGCTCTGACCATCCCATTGAGTTAGGGGCAGGGAGCACTGCGTGAGCTGATCTCAGCAGTGAGGTGTGTGGGCCGTTGGGGTCCTGTGGGGTCGTGACCACAGTGCCAACCTGGAGGTGCACACAGAGACACCTTGCCAGGCAGGTTCCCGGTTACACTGTGCAAGATACACCACACCCCTCCACCCACACTGTTCAGTTGAGGCCTCTGTGGAGGACCTGGGAGGGTGCCTCTCACTTAAAATACTGATAAGGGCTGTGTGCTTTGAGATTAGGGCCATTCTGAGAACCCCATGCCCACCGGGAGCTTTTGCTGAATGTATAAGTTATATTTTATGAAGTGACCAAAAACAATGAAGTGATAAAGCCAGTGAATACGGTAAACAAGGAGCGGATGAGCCGTGCTGAGAGCGACTATTCCCTGAAGTCCCCAGTCAGGACAGAGGCTCTGACAAGGACAGTACTAACTGGCACATGAGGCTACACCTTTGAAATGGGGACTGCTCCAGAAAGCGGGGGATGTTTGTTTGCTCTGGAGACACCATATATCAGAGAACACCTTAACGTTCTGTAGCTGTGCTATGAAACGTGTTAGCATTGATTTAAGTGGAAAGTGCATACCAGTTTTAAAAGAACTTGGTATGAAGAAAAAAAAAAGTGAAGTATCATTGTAGGGTTCGCTATTATTTTTATGTAGATTACATGTTGCTTAATAACTTGGATATATTGGATCAAGTGTGTTGTTAAAATTAATCTTACCCACTCCCTTTTACTCTTTTAATGTGGCGATTAGAAGATTTAAAATTACATAGGTGGCTCAGTCGGTTAAGCGTCCGACTTCAGCTCAGGTCATGATCTCGCGGTCCATGAGTTCGAGCCCCACGTCAGGCTTTGTGCTGACAGCTCAGAGCCTGGAGCACCTGCTTCGGATTCTGGGTCTCCCTCTCTCTCTGCCCCTCCCCCACTCGTGCTCTGTCTCTGTCTCTCTCTCTCTCTCAAAAATAAATAAACATTAAAAAAATAATAAAATTACATGGGTGGCCGTCGTGTCCCCTGAGCAGAGAGTACTGGAGGCAAAGGCAGTCCCCCCCGCCCCCCAATTGCAAATATGACCCAGATGCCTCAGTCTTCAGCACGTGCTGACAGTCTGGAAGGTCTTTGTTCTGCGTGAACCTAAGAAGTTTCCTAAATGCTCTGCTTCCTGCTAGTCCGCCAGCCCCTCGCGTCTTCACTTCCTTCCCCGTCCAGTTTAGATGCCAGGCTTCTTCACCTCACCCTCGAACCTGGAGTATCTTCTCCTTTGTTCCCCATGGTACCCACCTTGCATCCACGGAAATGTCTCCCAGATGCCTGAAAACTCAACATGTCCAAAGTCCAAAGTTGCCTTCCTCCCCCAAACTGCCTTTTCTGCTGCCGCTTCTCTCAGAGAGTGGGCTGCTGTGTGAACCCCTTTGCCAAAGCCAGGGACGTTCTTGACTCCTTGTGATGGGGACAACGGAAGTGCCATCTACTATGTATTGTTTGCTAGATATCGGGCACCGTACCAGATGCTTTACATGTATGTACTGAATTTTCTCCTTGTGGTATCTCTATGAAAGAGGTATTATTTTTATTGCCGTTTTACAGATGAAGAAACTGAGGCACAGAGAGGTTGAGTGACTCACTGAAGGTCCAACAGCTAGATGGCAGAGCTAGGTCTCAGTTTAGAACCTACCCTCCTAACACGCTTCCCAAATCCGGTCAATTCTCGGGTCCTCTGGAGCCTCGTTCCTAAAAACATCTGCAGTCCTTGTCACCTTCCTTGTCCCCTCTGTCCCCACCCTAGTTCCCCCAGGCCCCCTTGCCTGAAACCCTGGAACACCACACCGTAAGCGGTCTCCGTCTGCGGTCATGCTGGCCTCCAGTTCTCTCCTTTCACTCTGCAGCCAGAGCGGGACATTTAAAATTCAAAGCTGCCTGTAGCACTCGCCCGCCTAAAGCCCTCTGACAGCCTGCCATACTGCAAATTCCCTGTTCCGCTTCACAATCTGGAGCCCCCCACCTCTCCACTTTGTTTCTCAGGGCTGCTTTTGTGTCACGAGGTCCCTATTCCAGCTCTGTCCTGCAGCCATTCTGCTGCTTCCTGGCCTGCCCCAACCCCAGGCTCATGCCGATTCCTCTGCTTGGAATGTAGGAAGAAGAGGAAGGCTTTGTGTCAGAACAGGGTTCTGTACTATATGAACTGGGTGACCTTGGGCAAGCGCCCTCACCTCTTTGCTGGAGTTGCCTCTAAAATAATGAGGATAAGAGGGGTGCTGGGAAGATTCAAGGAGATAATGCCTATCAGAGGCTTCAGATCGTGGTGGGGGCTCGTTTTTGTGCTTCGTCTTTAGTCCTGGAACGACACTGGGGATAGCTGTACCGGCCTGATGGTCAGATGCGTCGCTGAAAGATTGGTTCTATGTCCAGCAGCTGGTGGTCATGCTGTAGAGCTTCTTCCACCCACCCCAAAACCTCTGTGCTTTCATGAGTAAACTCTGCATTTTAGGATTTCTTCCCTCCTCCCTTTGAAGGATATTTCACTTTTTGGATGCCGTGGTTCAGTAGAACGAGGATAACCTTCAGGAAGATACCTGAAGAAATCTGTCAAGAGATACATAACAGTTGCTGGGGTCCCATCAGGCAAGAGGCTTAACCATGGAAAACAGTTGAAGAATTTCAGAAGGGTTGCAGTGTCCTTGGCATGTTGGGTTTAGGGAGGAATCTGGAATGATAGTTCTGGTTCAAATCTAAATTATTCACTAATGTCAAAGACAGTTGTAGGGAAGACGTCCATTAAAAAGAATCCAGCTAACTGAAAGCTAAAAAAAATCTTTTATTTTACTTTTGTCTACGTTCATTTACTTTTATCTATTTTATTTTACTTTTGTGTCCTGCATTGTAGGAGAAGGACACAAATGGCAATAAAACAGGCTGATAATCTTTTTTTTTTTTTAATTAAAAGGAAAAAGGGGATATCCTGGAATGAGTTTGGATTCAACTAAATTCTTTCCTCTTTGTAATTGTTATTATGACTGTGTCAGAACTAGGGTTCAGAATCTAAATCATGGGGCATTTCATTCACGAACTCCAGATTCTGATTTGGAATCATCAATTTGAATTAAAAGACGGGAGGAGGAAGGGGGAAATGGACCCTTCTGGCACTTCACATGCATTGCACCCGTGGAGGCGTTTGCCAGAGCGAAAGAGCAGACTGGAGAGACTAGCTAGCTACTGATGACAGATGAAACAGAAAGGCCTCTCGGGTTAATCCCTCGTTCCTCAGGACACCTCTCTCCGGAGCACACCAGCTCCCTGAGGTTGTGCTGGGCAGAATCCCTAGTAAACATTCTCTGTGCCTGGTGGGCTTTCAGTCCCTCTGGGCTCTTGTCGTCAGGAGCGTGGCATTTTGAAACAAGACCCCAGGTCTTGCATCAAAATGAAACGGCCCTTGACCAGGTTCACATTATTCAGTTAAACTGTGGTTGTGCGGTATGAAGCCAGACACAGGAACTTTCTGGCTCTGTGCAAAGAATCATTTCCATGTGGACTTTCCGAGGCACCAGATATTCCGTTCCTAGTTAGGCTCACTGAGGCACTTTGATGTGATAGACTTTTATGCCTTCTTTGCCCCAGTTCAGTTTTTTTTATTCATCCAGCAGATGTTTATTGAACTTCTCCTGTGTCTCTGTCCCCGTAGGCGGTGGGAGTATAGCAGTGGACAAAACAGACAAAAATCTTTTAGGTCCCAGTGGAGAGTAGACAGTAAACAAGTGACACTTTTGGTTTAGAATGCCAGAAGGTGGCAAGTGCTAGCAGAAGAAGGAAGAGGGAGTGATGCAGGCAGTGTTTGGGTATTTGTATTTTAACGAAGGTTGTCAGAAGGTCGTCCGCTAAGGTCTTCTCCAGAACAGGATGTCAGGAGGCCTCGAGGAAGGAAGAGAGCCATTGTGGGAAATGTTCCCTCCCTAAATGCCTCCCCTTTCTCCTAGCGCTCTGCCAGCCAACTAACCGTTGGCACTGAGTCTGCTCTTTGCTCTTTTTTAAACCTAAACAAATATTTTTGATTGAAGTCTAGTTGATGTGCAAAGTTATATTCGTTCCAGGTGTAATATATTGAATCATCAATTCTGCCCTTTACTCCGTGCCCACCGCGATAAATGTAGTCGCCATCTGTCACCAAACAGCATTTAGTACTGTATTCTTGACTGTATTCCTCAGACTGTACTCTGCATCTCTGTGGCTTATTTATTTTATAACTGGAAGCTTGTTCCAGTTCATCTCCTATATCTATCTCTCTCTCTTTTTTTTTAATTTTTTGTTTAACGTTTATTCATTTTTGAGAGACAGGCAGAGACAGAGTATGAGCGGGGAAGGGGCAGAGAGAGAGGACACAGAATCTGAAGCCGGCTCCAGGCTCTGAGCTGTCAGCACAGAGCCCGACACGGGGCTCGAACTCATGAACCGCGAGATCATGACCTGAGCCGAAGGCGGACGCTCAACCAACTGAGCCACCCAGGCACCCCTGTATCTGTCACTTAATACTGTCTCCCACCTTTCCTCTGGTAATCTCCAGTTCTCTGTATTTAAGAGTCTAAAATATTTTGTTTGTCCATTCGTTTTGTTTTTTATGCTCCAAATGTAAGTGAAGTCACATGCTGTTTGTCTTTCTTTGTCTGACTTACCTTACTCAGCCT
This sequence comes from Puma concolor, assembly GCF_028749965.1. NCBI lineage: Eukaryota > Metazoa > Chordata > Mammalia > Carnivora > Felidae > Puma > Puma concolor. The sequence goes on from NC_141677.1 coordinate 18,652,007, forward strand.
AATACCCACTCGGTCTATCCATATTAGAGGAAATGGCAAGCCCTCATGCTTTTTTATGGCAGAGTAATATTCCACTGTGTGTGTGTGCGCGCGCACGCGCGTATACCACACTATCCATTCATCTGTGGATGGACACTTGGTATTGTAAATAATACAATCTATATTCTTTTTATTGAGGTTACGTGAAAGTAATACCTTTAACTGCAGTGGTTAGCATTAGACAAAACACCAAGAGAAGCAATTGCTACTTGCAGGGTGTGAGAGCTCCCATCTCCTGGGGTTCCGTCCGTGTCGTGTTCATCTAGGAGCCTCGCCATGACTTTAAGGTGGTGGTACTAGGTGGGTTCCTAATAGGACCAAGCTCAAAGTACACAGTAGCACATACCCTGCCCCCCAGTCACCCTGGTCTTAAGAAGGAACTTTTGTTGCCTGCGTCTGATTACTCTCCTGGAGTTGTCCTGTGTGTACGTAAACTTCGAAACCAACAAGAAAACGTTAACATCTGGGTCCTGGGCTGTTTTCACTAACATTGTAGCTTGGTGACGTCAATACCTATAGAGTCGCCCCCTTCTTTTTAATAACTGTGTAACACTCAGAAAATAAATGCTCCTTTATTGATCTAACTTGTTCCCCATTTGTGGATGTTCCGCTGGTATAAGTGATGCTGTAACGAATGTCTGTGAGGGTACATGTTTTGCATACACTTAGGGGAGTCTACCTAGAAGTTAGAATCTTAGAGGCAGAATTGCTGGATCAAAGGGAATGTACGCTCACATTTTAACCGATGTGATCGCATCACTCTCCGTTGCATTTGTGCCACTTTGCACACCCACTAACATTGCAAATGCCTCTTTTCCTACAGCTTCTTCCAGCACGGTGTGTTATCGATCTCTGATTTTTTGCCAATCCAGTAGATGAAAACTGGAATACCTTTGTAGTGTAGATTTGCACTCCCTTATTAGGAACGCACTCACCTGTCTTATGTGTTGTTCCTGGTTGGGTTGTCTCGGTATCTTCCTTTTCCGTCAAGACTCTATCCCACTGGTTTTTAGACGGATGAACAATTGTGTTATTATCTATTGTCCTATCATGCCAGTACTCTGGTGCTTTATTCCCCAAAGCAGTAAGATTAAGAGGGAACATACCACATGTGTCATGGATGACAGCAACTGCTTCCCAAAGGTTATTTAAAGTTTTGAAATTCTACACATAATTCAGAGATCTACCTGCGTTGCTTGAATTCCTGGCAAAGAAGACACGATCAAACCTGGGTAAAAGCACAAGTCATCTTCTCTGGCTACTTGGGGATGCTCAGTCACCCTCCTCACTCTGTCCCTGGAAGCTCCTCGGTTCTTGCCTTTAGTCAAGGGCCCGGGAGCTGAAAGAAGGAAACCCGCAGCACCTGCTCTGCGCAAGCTCTGAGAAGCGCACGCTCTGAACAGCTGCTGCGGGCAAGACGCTTGGTGAATTCGGCGCCCCGCCCCTCGCCGAAGCACCCCCGGGCCTGAGAACTTCCTGTGTTTTCTAGCCGCAGTTGGGTTTCTGGCCATGTCCAGTGTCATCACCATGTCCGCTCCCTTCTTCCTGGGGAGGATCATCGATGTCATTTACACAAACCCCACCGTGGACTACAGCTATACCCTGACCCGCCTCTGCCTGGCGCTCAGCGGCGTGTTCCTGTGCGGTGCTGCTGCAAACACTGTTCGCGTCTACCTCATGCAGACTTCAGGTAAAAGGGCCCTCACCTTGCCGAGCGAGGCGTTCCAGAGGATTCGCACTGGGGCTCACGTGGGGTTTCGTGCGCTCCGGGCCCCCTGTTCCTCTTTTCCCACAGTCCCGTCCAGCGGGGACAAAGCCCCATGTCTGGCCAGACGTGGGAGCTACGAATATTTTTCGATCCGGCGCTCACTTCTCAGCTCCCCTGGTACGTGGGTGGAAGGGAGGGAAGCCGCCTGTCTTACGGGAGGCACGGCCCGTGGGCAGGAGGCTGGAGTTCTGAGCCTTCTCCAGGGAGCTGTGGAAATCTTGCATGCTCTGTGTTTGTGTTTCCCCTCCAGTGGGCACTGGGGCGATGGTGTTTTACAGCCTTTCCGTGACGAGGCCTGGCTGTTAACAGGCCGGTGACAACCACAGAAATCACAGAGCCCGGGGTGCCCGACTCTTCCGCCGGCTGCTCGCCACTTAGCTCATAAAACGCTCTGCAGATGATTAACCGGCCCTTGCCGTTGCCGAGCTCAGTACAGAAAAGGATTGCCAAGGGGGAACAGAATCAGCTTTGGGGAAGTTAGCGTAGGAAGCCTCATTTGTAAATAGTACTGTTTAAAATGTCTCTCAGCGATCAGCGATCCTCTGTTTTATCCCCGGATCCCCTCCTGCGCATCCACGGTCTCCGCACGGTTCCTGAGGCAGAAAGAGTGCTCGTTACCAGTGTGTGCGTGTCAGTGTGCCGGGGCTCAGGGGGGCCAGTTGCCGGCAGGTGGACGCAGGGCCCCAGACGTGCTGGGAGGAGGTTGACGACAGCCGCCCGAGCCGCTGCCTGTTAGCTGGCTCGACCCAAGCTGATGCCGTTCTTGTTTGCTTTTGCAGGTCAGCGCATTGTGAATAGGTTGAGGGCTTCGTTATTCTCCTCTCTTCTGAGGCAGGAGGTTGCTTTCTTCGACAAGACTCGCACTGGAGAATTGATTAACCGCCTCTCCTCGGACACCGCACTCCTGGGGCGCTCAATTACCGAAAACCTGTCGGATGGGCTCAGGGCCGGGGCCCAGGCTTCCATTGGCATTGGCATGATGGTACGTCGGCCTGGCTGGCATCGGCGCCTTCTGGTCAGGGCTTTGGCCTGTGCCGGGCCTCTCAGTCAGGGGATGAGCTCTAGCTGAGCTGTTCTCATCGCCCCGTAAGCCACTTAGCCAGGAGCGCTGCCACAGAGGCACGGGGGATGTGGGGCTCGCTTCCTCCTGTGCGGCCTCCTGCACCCTTCATTTCTCCAGGATGACTCCTTACCTGGAGCGTGCACCATTAACATTTAGGAAAGATTGCATTATTGCCTGGGTTTTCTAAGAATGTGTGAAAGAATGTTGCTGAAAAAAGCAACAGGCAGAAGGAGCGCTTTGAGCGCCAAGCTGTGTGTTAGAGGAAAGGTAAGTAAGTTACATTCCACCCGCCTTCCCCCGGCCCCCACCAAAAAATGCAGTAGAGCTGCTATTGCTCTCTTGATAAGACCAAGGGATGGTTTCCTTTCCTCTTCGTAAGGAAGACGATAAACTCTATCCTGTACACGAGTGGGTCTGTACTCCACTGAAGTGAGCTCTCTCCACTCCCGCAGCCCCTTTCCCTGCCTTAACCGGGTGGCTTGAGCACCGTCGTCTGTTTGCCTCGCTTCTTCAAACCCTGTTTCTGTTCAGACCTGTGCTGCTGGCCGCTAGAATGTAACGCAAACTACATAGGTCATTTTAAACTTTCTAGTAGCCACGGTTTATTATTATTTTTAAATGTTATTTATTTATTTTGAGAGAGAGAGAGAAAATAAATGTTATTTATTTACTTTGAGAGAGAGAGAGAGAGAGTGCGAGCAGGGAGAGGCAGAGAGAGAGGGAGAGAGAATCCCAAGCAGGCTCTGTGCTGTCGGCGCAGACCCCAAAGCAGGGCTCGATCTCACGCACCGTGAGATCCTGACCCGAGCTGAAGTCAAGACTCTGACACTTAACTGATCGAGCCACCCAGGCACCCCTCTAGTAGACACATTTTATTTTTTTTTATTTTTTTTTTTTTAATTTTTTTTTTCAACGTTTTTTTATTTATTTTTGGGACAGAGAGAGACAGAACATGAACGGGGGAGGGGCAGAGAGAGAGGGAGACACAGAATCGGAAACAGGCTCCAGGCTCTGAGCCATCAGCCCAGAGCCCGACGCGGGGCTCGAACTCACGGACCGCGAGATCGTGACCTGGCTGAAGTCGGACGCTCAACCGACTGCGCCACCCAGGCGCCCTGACACATTTTAAAAAGCAGAAAGAAATGATTTTTTAAATGTTTATTTGTTATTCTTAAGAGAGGGCGAGAGTGAGAGCAAGCAGGGGAGGGGCAGAGAGAGAGGGAGACAGAGAATCGGAAGCAGACTTTCCACTGTCCGCGCAGAACCCGACGTGGGGTTCGAACTCACAAACTGTGCGCCGAAGTCAGATGCTTAACTGACTGGGCCACCCAGATGCCCCCAAGATGAGATTAATTTTAATAATGTATTTTACTTAATCCAGTATAACAAAGCATCAGTTCCACATGTAATTTTTCTAACAATCATTAATCTGATATTTAATATTATTTTTTCATGTTAAGATTTCAAAATCCAATGTGTATTTTATACTCATGGAGCATCTCAATCCGGATGCTAAATTTTCATTGGAAATATTTCAGCTGTATTTAGATTTCCTAACGTTTGCCATTGAAAAGGTAGATTGACATGCCAGAACTTGACCTAAACTTGACCAATAACAATAGAAATGAAATATTGGTTTTTAAGTTTAAATTTTAGTGAAAGCTAAACAAACTTAGGGATTCAGTTTCTCAGTCACACTGGCTGCGTTTGCAGTGATCAGTGGCCATGTGGCCCTATCGTTGTGAGCAGTGCAGTCCTAGATCCCCAGAGTGAAGATTCTAATTGATCCCATCTCCCAGGTGGAGCAGCTTGGGTTTTTGTCCTCTTTGCGTCCACGCAGCGTTCAGTCCAGAGCAGAAGGACGTACTGCCAACCTGAGCCGGTAAGATCTGGTTTATGAAATGAAAAGCCGCTGTGAAATCCCGTGTTTTCTCAAGAAGACCCATCCTGCACTAACGCATCATTCCTAAATATCGATAGTTCTGGGGCTCAGGAAAAGCTGGGAACCTCTTCCTGCAACAGTTTCAGACAGTTCAGAATAAGTCCAATGGCTAATCCGAAGGGGCCTTAGTCTGCTCAGGCTGTCTTAACAAAGTACCATAGAGCGGGTGACATAACCGACAGAGATTTACTTCTTACAATTCTAGAGGTTGGAGTCCAAGGTCAAGGTGCTGGCCAAGTTGGTTCGTTGTGAGTCTCTTCTATTGGCTTGGCTTGTAGGTGGCCGCCATCTTGACATGTGCTCTCATGGCCTTTCCTCAGTGCTTGCGTGCAGGTTCTTAGGGGTCTCTTTTCTTAAGGACCCTGATCTCATCAGGGCCCCACCCTCATGACCTCATTTCACTTTAATTACTTCCTTAGAAGCCCCATCTCCAAATATAGCCACACTAGGGTTAAGGCTTCAGCATATAAATTTTGGGGGGGCACCAACATTCAGCCTCATGAGTTGGCATCACCTGGGACCTGGTTTTTAGCCCTGGAGGAACAAAAGTAGCCTTAGTTTCTCACAAGCTCCCTGGACCTGACCTCTGATAAGTCTGCTGACAAGAACCTAGTAATGTCTATACCAGACTGCAAGTTTAGTAGTTTACATTACGGGATCTTCCTTCCTACAGTAAGATGTGTGTTCCTGGGGCGCCTGGGTGGCTCAGTCGGTTGAGTGTCCGACTTCGGCTCAGGTCAGGGCCTTGCAGTTTGTGAGTTCGAGCCCCGTGTCGGGCTCTGTGCCGACAGCTGAGAGCCTGGAGCCTGCTTTAGAGTCTGTGTCTCCCTCTCTCTGCCCCTTCCCCACTCGTGCTCTGTCTCTCTCTGTCTCTCAAAAATGAATAAACGTTAAAAAAAAAAATGTGTGTTCCTGCTCTTCCAAATGCTCCTTTTTGGTGACAGGACCCTGCATTAGGCTTCAAAGACTTATTACCAAGCACGGAACCAGAGCAGAGAGAGGTGGGTGGTGCCGAGACATTCTGATGGCTATTCCGGCCCCACCGCAGAGGACGCCCCATGCAGTTGGTTTGCTTGAGCTCTGTCGGATTCAGGCGCCGGAACTGTGAGGCCTGCCTTGATTGCATCCCTGCCCCTGAGCATGGCCTGCAGGTGACCTGCTGGACTGCACGGCCTGTGTGCTCAGGGTGGATGGGTCCACAAGTGGTCAAAGGTGCCCACCACCTTCCTGCCTCAGGGCCTTTGGGCACTTGCCCTTGTAAGACCCTATTACACCTGCAGTTATCCTCTGTGTGTCTCTCTCTTTTACCCATCTGCTATCTAGCTGTCACTCTGATAAAACTCCACATGGATCAGCTGTCTCCCAGGTGCCTGGAATAGTGTGAGCTCTCTGTAGGCGTTCAGTAACGGGCTGTTGAATGAACGATTGGCTGATCCATTTATCACTGTACGTTTCGGTCTGCGACTTTTCCTTAGCGTTTTAAGAAAGCCTCATGCCGACTATACTATTTCCCATGCAGATGAGATTTGGCAGATTTTAACCATTTGTTGAAGAGACGCTGGTACCATTGAAAATCCAATCACCGAACTGCAGGGTTGGCAGGAGCCCCATTATGTTATGTCTCTAGAAGTTGATTATTTCCTCCTTGAGCAGCTCCAGTTGCTAGAAACTTCTTATGTTGAGTCCACATCCCTCCTGCCGAGACTTCGGTCCTCTGAGCCCTGGAAACAGCTCCAACTCTTCTTCCACTTGTTAGTCCTACTTTCACCTGATCGTCGATTGATACGGGGTTTTGTGGTGTCTTTGCCGTCTTGGCCATTTCAGTGCGACGTTGCTCTGGTCATTCAGTGCCTTAGAGGGGACCCAGACTTGAATACAGAATTCCTGGTGTGGTCTGGCCAGCGTGGAGCAGCCCGGGCCTCCTTCCTTCACTCCTGTCCTGCCTTCCCCCCCTCTCTCGTTGGACAGCATGGTCTAAGGTGCACACAGCACTGTACCGGCTGTGGTCCAGCACTGGACGGTAAAATATTTCCATCCTTTCTTCAGCAGCTTTGTCCGTATTACCCCTGTGTGGTGTGCTCAGTACTCAGGGGGTTTTATGAAGCTTGAAGGTGTCTGAATAACACACACACACACACACACACACACACACACACACACACACACACACACACCTGTAGTAGGTAATGAAAGTGTCTTGCTGCTCTGTGTAACAAACACCTAACACCTTTTGGCTTTTGTTTTTGACAGTTTTATGTCTCACCTCAACTGGCCACTTTTGTTTTGAGTGTGGTGCCTCCAATATCCGTCCTTGCTGTGATTTATGGACGTTACCTACAGAAGCTAACCAAAGTTATGCAGGATTCCCTGGCACAGACCACTCAGGTAAAAGCCCCTCCCTTACGTGGTCTCCGCTTGGAGGAGATGTGCTTCTGCTTTTCAAAAAAGTACTTCACTTTTCCTTAAGGGAGCCCTCAAGAAGGCTAGAAACCCAGACTAGGTTTCTATGGGCTAGAATCCTATAGATTCTATCCTTCTAGAATAGGCTAGAATCCTAGAAACCTAAAACACTCTGCCTTCTAGACTAGATTACTACCCACACCTTGAAGTAGATCCCACTTGACTAAACATTGTGTGAACTCTTTAGTTCTTTACCATCACTGTTTCTTATAGGATCACAAAGCTCATTATATTTTGAAAATAATGTCTGCGTGACGCTTTGTCCTTCGTTAATTGAGAAGTGAAGCTTTGCAATGCTATCCAGTATTGCATTTTTTAAAAACTAAACATAGCTGGTACATTTTCATGTTACAAAAAACATGGGTGTTTATAATTGAAAACTTGAAAATATCAAGAGAAAAAATAACACATAAAACTCTACCTCTCAGAATGAATGGTATTAACATTTTGGAGTCTATCCTTTTTACCTACCTTTTTCTCTGTATAAAAATATATTTCACAGGGCACCCGGGTGGCTCAGTCGGTTAAGCATCCAACTCTTAATTTCGACTCACAATCTCACAGTTTCGTGAGTTCGAGCCCCGCGCTGGTCTCTGCACTGACCACACACAGCCTACTTGGGATTCTTTCTGTATCTACTCTCTCTCTCGCTCCCTCTCTCTCTCTCTTTCTCTCTCTCTCTCTCTGCCCCTACCCTGCTCGTACTCTCTCTGTCTCTCTCAAAATAAGTCAACTTTAAAAATATATATATATTTCAGCATCTATTAGCCCCTGTTTGCCTTTCTATCTACATATATATGGCGTGTAAATGTGTAAATATAACAAAAATATATTTGTTTCCAAAAATAAAATTGTTCATATACTCTGCTTTGTAATCTATTTTTAATGTCTTAAAAATGAGAGCCCCATTTTAACTTTGCTCTAGAAATCTTGAAATGTGACTTTCCTCCCCTGAAATGTATTTATTATTCTCCCAGCTAGCTGAGGAAAGTATTGGAAATATAAGAACTGTTCGAGCTTTTGGGAAAGAAATAACAGAAATAGAGAAATACACCAGCAAAGTGGACCACGTGATGCAGTTAGCAAGGAAAGAGGCGTTTGCTCGGGCTGGCTTCTTTGGAGCAGTAAGTAGATCATTTTGAAAAGAGTGCAAAGGACAGATGTTACGACTGAAACAGATTTGTATTCCCTTGACTTTGCCGTAAATAGAAAATAATTCTACTCCACTTCAAGATTAGGTCTGAGAGTTCATTTTTGTGAAAGAAGAGGAAACCACTGCATGTGACTAAGCGGCGGTGGGTGAGGAGACCAACACGCGTGGGGGCAGGCAGATCCCCAACATGGCCCAGACCAGCCACGTCCGCCTCACCGGGGAACTGTCTAGAAGTGTAGACCCTCAGCTGCACCCCAGGCCTACAAATCCAATGCTCTGGGGCTGCGCCCAGCAACAATCTGTTTTAACAGGCCTCCAGGTCGCTTCTGATGCAGGCAGTTTGAGACCCGCTGGGGATTAACCAAAATAACTTCAGTGTGTTTCAAGAAAAAAGTATGACAGAAATGATCGCATTGATCACAATGAACTCAAATACAACACTGAACTAGAAACTCACCGTGAGCGGGAAATCTATACCATGTTCAAATGGGAAAGAACTTCAGAGGCGATTCAATAATGGTCATGATTTAGGGACACAGAGGAAACGGGCCCAGATGAGGCAGCATTACCAAAGACCATGTACCTAACAAAGCTCAAGGCAGATCAGAGACAGGACTCCAACTTCTTGTCTAGCCTTTGCTCAGGGCATCACATTAAGATACATAAATGCATATGCTTGCTGTGCATTCGTCTTGTTAGGGAGGGAGTCCTTAATGTTGTGTTTTCCTTTGCAAACCGAGTCCATTGAGTAAAATAGGAATCTGCTGGGTGACTTAGCTTCTAGGTTTTCACGTTGATGAGATCACTTCCTTCAATACTGTGATCTTTCCAAAGTAGTTTTTTATTTGAAATTCAGATTAAAACTTAGTGTTCTGGGAAAACCTTGTTGTGATAGTTAAATGCAAAAAAGAAACTATAGGCCATATTTACACTTTTTGCATTTAGGTTTCTGGCTCCTACCTGAGGTGTCTTCATTTTCTTCATTTGACAGACGGGGCTCTCCGGGAACCTGATTGTGCTTTCTGTCCTGTACAAAGGAGGGCTGCTGATGGGCAGTGCCCACATGACCGTGGGTGAACTCTCTTCCTTCCTAATGTATGCTTTCTGGGTTGGATTAAGCATTGGAGGTATATAATTTAAATAGGCTTGGGAGTTACAAATTAAAACTCAGCTTATTGTCTCTGCGGTAACAATTTAACTTTGCCATTGCACCACCTCTCGTCAGTTAACTTCAACTGAGAAAAACATTTCCTAGAATGTTAGTCCAAATTGCCTCTGAAAGAAGACGTAAAGATACGGACGCGATCTTGCCATGTAGGTGAGCAGTTCCTTGGCTGGGAAGGTGAGGATTTTCATAGGCCTCTCGTGGCTCATTGAGCTCAGGGTCATACTGGAGCCGTATTTTCCAACTTGCATGCTAACACGGCTTGCTGGCTCTGGTCCTAGGAGGTGGGACCAGCAGGCGGGGGCTCTGGGACCTAGGAGGTGGAAGGAAGGACAGTGCTGAACAGGTGCGCACACAAAACCCACGGTTCCTGTGGCTCTGGTAGTTACCCGACCGACAGATCACCGTGAAATAAAATTCCTTTTGTACCAAGTCAACCACATTCAAAGCCGATGAACAGTCGTAAGTATAAATCAGAAAGTGCGTGAAGCAGAGTCGCTTGCCTTGGTCAAGAATCTCTCGAAGTTCAGCTTCTGTTGTTGAATCCTGGCCAAAGGGAAGCAAGTTCTTGGAGACAGAGCTGTGTGAAGTCTATGAAAGTTTTCTTTCCTGTACCTCGCCTGCATGCCCAGCCAACAGGGGACAAATGGTTTCCTGCCTTTTGTTTTCCTCCTTCCCTGAAAACTGAGATAGAAAGGTTAGATAAATAGCTTGAGGTCTGGCCAGCGGAACTCTGGTATCCCACCGTGGCATCTCCACCCAAGACGTTTCTTGTCAGGGTTAAAGCTAGAGGCTTTTCCTTAGACGTTGGCAGGCAAGTGAGGATATTTTCTGGACTGAGATTTTGAGAGATCCCTGAAAAGAGCATGTTAGTTCTGCGGGCTGCTCTGGAAGAAAAACCTGATTCAGACCGGTCAGGGTGCTAAGTGACTTGGGAAGTGAGAGGGTCGGTTCTCGAGGACCCGGTGAGGTGGGGTTGCTCTCCTCTCTACCCCTGGGATGAGCCTGCTGGGCCACAGGGTCTCACACCTGGGTGGTCGTGTTCCTTCAGTCTTCTGTCCTGCCCGAGAGTGGATTTACCTTCTACCACTTACCCTCTCTGCGGCCTTTCTTTCACATCCCACGCTTGACCGCAGTCTGCTGTCCTCCCCAGCCTCCCCCAATCTTCTGTTTTCTGCCACAAGCTGCTTTGATCTTTCTTAGTCCCTCCGCTCCTCGCACCTGCTTTTCTCCAAAATTCTTGACCCGACAGAAGCTACCGCTGTTTTGGGGTCTTCACTGCCTTCCTTTTTGTCCGGACAAGTTCGCAGCTGTGTCTTGTACAGGAGTAGGTGGGAAACACCGTGTACCGGGTGACTGACCGGGAGTTAATTCCCTCCCCCAGTTACGGAAGCTGCTGCTGAGGCTTTGTCTGTGCTCGAGGTTTGAGGGTAACTTTGCTTTCTGAACCACAGGCTGTCCCGTGACTCTGGTCACTGCCTGGTACAATACGTGCCATGTGGGGCTGGAGGGGGGAGAAAAGGTGCGGGTAGATGGGTGGGGATCTGTGACCACACGGTGTCCCCACATTTACAACCTAGATAGGTACTTAAGGCTGTAGGAACTTGATTCAAGAAGCTGAAACAGATTTTAAAGGTTTTTGTGAAGCTCACTGTTGAAAATAATCGCATGATGAATCTGTAAGCAAGAAATCCTATTTTGTTTATTAGAATGTATTTAATAATTAAATGTTAAAGAATGTTTAGATGTTTTCTGCTTAGAATAGCATACTGAAAAACAAATACAACAAATTCTACGTATATTTGAGAGAGGATCAGAAGGGCTGTTTGAAGAAAAGCATGTTTGTTTGTTTTGTGCCAGGGAATGCCCTTACATCTACCTAGCGAACCCCAATATCTCGTTTCTTATTTATTTCTATTGAGGTGAAATTCACCTAACGTACCGTGAACCGTTTTAAAGTCTACAGTCCGGTGGTATTTTGTACATTCACAGTGTTGTGCAACCACCGCCTCCCCTTGGTTCCGAAATATCTTCGTCACCCCCCACACCCCCAGCCCAAAAAGAAAATCCCATACTCGTTAAGCAGTCGGTTTCCATATCCCTCCCTCCCCCAGCCCCTGGCAACCACAGTTTGCTTTGTGTCTTCCCGTCTTTACTGGAGTTCGCATAAAAGGAATCACACAATATGCGGCCTTGTATGTTTGGCTCGTTTCACTCAGCACGTTTTCAGAATTCGCTCACATTGTAGCGTGCTTTGGTCCTTCCTTCCTTTTCACGGCTGACTAATACTCCGTTGTATGGGTGGACCGCGTGTTGTGTATCCGGGGCCATTTTGCTTTGTTTTTATTTTCACTATGTTGAACTACCTCCAACCCCTTCCCTCCTTTTTCCTTTTTTCTTTTTTTTTTTCTTTTTTATTAATAGAAAATTTGTTAGAGGGATTTTAGGCTCACAACAAGATTAAGCAGAGAGTATAGGGAGTTCCCACATGTTCCCTGCCCCTACGCGAGCACAGCCTCCCCGTCAGCATCCCCCACTAGAGTGACACATTTGTTATCATTGACAAAGCAACACCGACAGGTGATTATCACCCAAAGTCCAAAGTCCATCGTTCACATTACGTTCACTGGTGTTGTATATCCCATGGGTTGGAACATGCATCCATCATTACAGTATCATACAGAATACTTTCACCGCCCTAAAAGTCCTCTGTGCTCTGCCTGTTCCTCCCTTCCCTTAACCCCCGGTGACCACTGATCTTTTTATTGTCTCCACACTTTCACCTCTTCCAGAGGGTCATCTAGTTCAGATAGGCATCTTTCATTTCGTAGGTGGCATTTAGTGTTCCTCTGTGTCCTTTCAGGACTTGATCGCTCGTTTGGTTTTAGCACGGACTAATATTGCATCGTCCGACGTACCACGGTTTCTTTACCCAACCCACATTCTGAACGACATCTCGATTGCTTCCAGGTTTTGGCAATTATGAATAAAGATGCTCTAAAGATCCACAGGCAGGTTTTTGTGCCGACGTGAGTTTTCCCCCTCTGTGGGTAAACCCAAAGGAGTGAGATTGCTGGGTCGTAGGCAAGAGTAGGTTCGGTGTAAGGAACTGCCTTCCAAAGTGGCTGTGCTATCTTGCATTCCCACCAGCAGTGAATGAGAGCTCCCAATGCTCTTCGTCCTCACCAGCTTTAGGTGTTGTCAGAATCTTGGGTTTTCGTCCTTCCGTTAGGTGTGCAGAAGTATCTCGTTCTATTTGCATTTCCCCGATGACATGTGATGTCACCTGTAGATCTTTACTGAGGTCTTTGGGTTCAGGTCTTCTGCCCATTTTTTCATCGGGTTGTTTTCTTACTGTCGAGTATGAAGAGTTCTTTGTACATCGTGGATACCTTTGTCAGCTGGGTCTTTTACAAATATTTTCTCCCAGTCTGTGGCTTGTCTTCTCATTCTCTCTGGAGAGCACAAGTTTTTGATTTTAATGAAGTCTAATTTGTCAGTTCTTTCTTTCATGGATCATGGGTTTGGTGTTGTATCTACAAAGTCATCACCAAGCCCAGAGTCATCTAGGATTTGTCCTATGTTAACTTCTAAGAGTTTTATAGTTTTGTTTTTTACGTTGAAGTCTGTGATCCATTTTGAGTAATTTTTGTGAAGGGCATGAGGTCTGTGTCTAGATTCTTTTTTTTTTTTTTTGCATGTGGATGTCCAGTTTTTCCAGCACCACTTGTTAAGACCATCCTTTCTTTATTGAATTGCCTTTGCTCATTTGTCAAAGATCAGTGAACGATATTTATCTGGATCTATTTCTGCCCGGTGCACTTTTAATTCAACACGAAGAGTTTAATCCACTGTATCTTGCACAGATTTCCACAAAAAATGCACAAAAATACCTTAGAAAGAATAGCTGAATTGCATTTTTGTGGTATCCTTACCGCATGTTACAAGTATATGTTCTTGCGGTTGGCATGGCCTAGCGTACTTGGAGTTTGTTTGCTTTAAGTCATTAATTCATTCACACTTCAAAGGTGACTTTGGGGTACCTAGGTGTCTCAGTCGGTAAAGCATCCGGTTCTTCATCTCAGCTCAGGTATTGATCTCGGGGTCTGAGTTCAGGCCCCGTGTTGGGTTCCGCGCTGCGTGGGGAGCTTATTTAAAAAACAAACAGGGGCGCCTGGGTGGCGCAGTCGATTAAGCGTCCGACTTCAGCCAGGTCACGATCTCGCGGTCCGTGAGTTCGAGCCCCGCGTCGGGCTCTGGGCTGATGGCTCAGAGCCTGGAGCCTGTTTCCGATTCTGTGTCTCCCTCTCTCTCTGCCCCTCCCCCGTTCATGCTCTGTCTCTCTCTGTCCCAAAAATAAATAAACGTTGAAAAAAAAAAAAAAAACAACAACAACAAAAAAAAAACAAACGTGGGGCGCCTGGGTGGCTCCGTCAGTTAAGCGTCCGACCTTGGCTCAGGTCATGATCTCACGGTCCGTGAGTTCGAGCCCCGCATCGGGCTCTGTGCTGACAGCTCGGAGCCTGGAGCCTGCTTCAGATTCTGTGTCTCCCTCTCTCTCTGACCCTCCCCCATTCATGCTCTGTCTCTCTCTCTCTCTCAAAAATAAATGAACATTAAAACAAACAAAAACAAAGGTGACTTTAAAAAGAGATTGTTGGAAAATTTAACATTTCTAAATTCCTTTTCAGTTTTTAGCCTAGTAAAAGTTGTATTTGTCGAGTGCTTGAAATGGGGTTTGATTTTTCAGATATGAATTTAAAATGAATATTGGGATGTTTTATATTCCTTTTAAGTAAGCATTATATTCTATTTGTATTGCTGTTTTTTCACTAGGTAGCTTTTCTCTGTAATGTTGTGATTTTAATTCAGTGGTTGATTACTGTGGCTATATGCATTTGTAAATTCCCAATCAAACATGAAATCTGTATTAGAAATCAGTAAAATCGGAGGAGGAGAAGCTGAAGGCAAACAAGGGTATGAGACAGAGGGAATTTTGAGTACAGATTCCCAGGCAGTTGCCTCAAATCCTGTTTGAAAGTGAACAGATGTTATATTAAAAGCAAGTTACCCTTACTGTTTGCAGAGGGCTGTAGCAGATGGTTGTTTCCTGGCATTGGTGATGAGTATGTTTGCTTCTTGTCCTTAGGGCTGAGCTCTTTCTACTCGGAGCTGATGAAAGGGCTGGGTGCCGGGGGACGCCTTTGGGAGCTCCTCGAGAGAAAGCCTGAGCTGCCTTTTGACGGTGGGTATCCCACGGGTTTGTTCTTTGCTGGGATTAGACAAATGTTGCTTTGGGGGTGCCTGGGTGGCTCAGTTGGCTGAGCATCCAACTTCTGATTTCAGCTCAGGTCATGATCTCGCAGTTCATGAGTCTGAACCCCCTCCCTTCCCCTCTGTGCTGGCGGCTCAGAGCCTGCTTGGGATTCTCTGCTTCTCCCTTGCTCGCTTGCGCTCTCTCTCTTTCTCTCTCTCAAAATAAATACCTAAACAGTTAAAAAAAAAAAATGTGGCTTGGGACAGTTAGCCCAGCTCTACCTGTGAAGGCTGAGCATGACAAGGGTGTTGTCCTTGCCACGTTACGGAAAGGGTGATCAGAGGGGCAGGTGGTGGGAGGGG
Organism: Puma concolor; assembly: GCF_028749965.1. Classification (NCBI taxonomy): domain Eukaryota; kingdom Metazoa; phylum Chordata; class Mammalia; order Carnivora; family Felidae; genus Puma; species Puma concolor. The sequence goes on from NC_141677.1 coordinate 18,667,216, forward strand.
AAGGACAAAGGAAGCGTGGGGGCTGACCATGCAGTGTGTCAGTCCTGCCGGTGACTTGTTACCAAGAGCAGCAGGAAGGAAGCGAGTACCACCCGGGGGTACAGATGGGAAGGGCCCTGGCCAGTCCGCCAGATTTGTCTTCTGTAGTGCTTTTGATGTTTGTGTTGGGGCGAGGGCGGGGCGGGGGGAAAGGCAGGCAGGTCACACGTTAAAAGCCTCCAAATTTCTTGGCTTGGGGAGGGGGGTGGGCTAGCGGATGCTGGTGTTGATTGGCTAGAGCCATCTCCTTCGTCAACTCCTGCCCTAGAAGCTAGCGCTCCGGGGTGCTACGTGACCTAGAAGCAGTGGCCACTCCGTCACTCGCTGACTCCCAGGACACTGATTGCTGCTCAGCCCCAGTATTCTCCAGTGTGACAGGCTGGAGGAAGTAAGCCCAGCTGAGGGAGATGGAGTGGCTTCTCCCGAGTCATCGGCAGGGTGAGGAATACGAGGACAGAGCAGCCCTCGGATCCCTCTGGCTCCGCGGCTGGTGTACAATGCTCAGCCCTCTGTCATCCTTCTCTCAAGACATTTAGAGAAGAGAAGATAAACCCTGCACCCGAGGAACTCGAGGTGGCGGCACAGAGCGGGGAGGCAATCGGCTTCAAAACCAGACTGCCCTACGGGTGGACGGTCGCGCCGCTGCCCGTTGGCTTGGGCAGGCGGTTGTCTCTGAGACTCCGTGTCCCGTCAGTAAAACTGGGACAGTCACCTCTGCCCATCAAGGCCATGAGGCTCAGACGAACGCAGAGGTATCGTGCCTCGCACAGAGTGCGTGCAGAGCAGGCTCTGGGTGAGCGTTAGACAGAGGCCTCTTCCTGGCTTGCCCGGGAAGGGCTCACAGTCTGGGAGAGTGTGGTGGCCTTGGCCCGGCACCGCCTGGAGTCAGACGAGTGGGAGAATGGAGTTCCGCTGTCTGTTCGATCTTTGCGTTAAGTACCTCGTATTCTGTCTTGTTTCAGAAGGGGTCGTTTTAAACCAGGAAAGTTTCCAGGGCACTCTGGAGTTTCGGAACGTGCATTTCGCCTACCCCGCTCGCCCGGAGGTGCCTATATTCCAGGATTTCAGCCTTTGTATCCCATCAGCGTCGGTCACGGCGCTGGTTGGCCCAAGTGGTTCTGGCAAATCAACGGTGCTGTCCCTCCTGCTGAGGTTGTATGACCCCGTTTCTGGTGAGTGGGTCATCGCCTGGTAGGGTGGGAGGCCTCTCCAGAGCCCCCCTACCCCTGTGTTCTGGGAGAGGACCAAATTATGCAACGACTTGTAGTGTGAGACTTCTGGATGCCAGAGGGTTTGTTCCGAGGAAAGGAAGCCCCTATACAAGGGGGTCCCTCTTAAGAGTACACAGAAGCCCCGTCAGGCAGTTTGTAGAGTTCCTGTCTGGCCTCTTCAAGTCCCGAGCGACTTCCTGAATTCTGCCTCCTCTCCCGTGCCGGTGTCTCCTTCTGACGCCCCCATCCTGGGAGAGGACAGGCAGGGCTGCCCCGCAGCTACAGGAAGGTGCCCCACGTGTGGCAGAGCATCACTGCCCAGCAACCGCAGCCGCTCTGTGCCAGCCGCTCAGCTTGTAAAGCTTCTCTGGAAGCCTTCGGGCTGCATCCTCCCGTGAACTGCCCCGTGGCCAGCGTGCAGACCGGTGATTTGGCAGTCCGTGGTTCACTTCTAGTTTGTGACTGCTTTCTTGAAGTTATTTTGAGGTAGTAGGAATTTTTGTAATGGATTTTTCTCGCCCTGGTTTTTATTTTGTTTTTAACTGGATCATAGCATCTTTTAGAGCAGAGAACATGTTATTTTACTTCCTTATGTCCTTTGTCAATTAAGATGTAATTGACATATAATATTATATTAGTTCCGGGTGTACAACCTGATTTGCTGTATGTATATCTTATGGAAGGTCTAGTTAACATCCATCACCACACATAATTATAAAGTCTATATCCTTCTTTATATCAGAGCCTGAAGTAGATAGTCCTTATGTATGGCTTTCATTCTGGATTGAGACAACAAGGATGTTTCTCAACAAGAAAACAACTGCTTGTTAGTAAAGAACCACATCATTAATTTAAAAGGAATACGTCTCGTGGCTTTTGTAGCTGTGCTTTTTGGTTAAAACAACGAGAGAGCTGGCTGTGTGCCAGATAAGTATTTGCCTTGTGGATCCTGACCCGCAGAATAGCCAACTGCATTAAAATGGGTGTTAGCTCCACTGTTTGCCTCTGGAATCCCCGTTTTGATTCACTCTACTTGCTATAAAATTCTGAATTGAGAAAAGTCCTAGCGAAGTGAATGCAAAGCAAGTCAGAATATTAAGCCTGTGGTTTCTTTATCATAAACTGCCTTATCATAAATTCCAGCCTTGGGTAGACTATATATAAATATATATACACTTGTACTTTTTAAGCCAAAGACCTCAGATGTTTGCCAGTTGGCGAACGTTTACAGCTGGCTTGTAGAATCCCACACCACTGAGAAGGAATGGCATTTCTGAGTCACCATCATCGTCATCACCAAGCATTACTGAGCGTCGTAGAATTAATTCTGTTAGCGAGGGTCACAGGGTTACATCTGATTATTTAGATGTTCTGCTCTGGTATCAGATTCTCGGTGGCGGATAATGATTCTCCTCCAACTGCATTTGTGCAGGAAGAGATAGTTTAAGGAAGAATAAAAGAGCTAAAAAAAAAAAAAAAAATCACTGGCGGGGTTAAACTCCCAGGACACGTCTCGTAACTTCACTGCAGAACCAGGCCTTCGAGGTGGTTGCTGATGCTGACGTGGCCCGCAAGCTCCAGGGTGAGGCAGCCACTGTCACAGGCGCCAGCTTCAGAGCTGTGCCACCACCGCCAGCGTCTGTGACAGCCAATGGACACCTCGCTGCTTGCCCCCTTCCGTGTAACTCTCTCCTGAGTCAGTTTCGCACAGGTGCATCTTCTTGTGGGGCCCTGAGTCATTCCAGAAAGGAAGCCATTGCAGCAAAGTGAGCTGCATGGATGAGCGAGGAGACAGGCTGGTCAGCTACCCACTGCAGGGAGACGGGAGACATGGAAGTTCCATGAAACATGTTGATTTTAGATTCCGTTTGGAGATTTTGAATGTACTTGTAATCTTTGAAAGAACCGAGTGTGGAATTTTTCCACCAGACCCTTTCTCTGTTTTCATGAGTCATTGGCCCCGTGACACTCCGTGACTTTCCTCTCCTCTCTACAAGGAACTATCAGTCTCGATGGCCATGATATCCGTCAGCTAAATCCAGTCTGGCTGAGATCCAAGATTGGGACAGTGAGTCAGGTAGGAAGAGAGGTTTCTATTTTTATCGTACTTGTCCTTTCACTTTGCTTTTATTATTTATTTTTGCCTTAGACTGACCCTCCCAAAAGAGAAGGAAGTTTTCCAGATGTACCGAACTGATCTCACCCCCAGGTTTTGTAGATTTGGAAACAGAGCTGTATCTTGCAGACCTTAAACACTTGATCCAATCGAAAACCGATTTTTATCAAAAGCTGGGGACTCATGTTACTTCGTAGAGCAGATAGTCTAGAGGGTGAGGAGAAAACAATAGAACTTTTCTACGTTTTACTGACTCCTCCACAGTTCCCATCTTGGTCACCAGCACAGTCTATGGTTTTCCACAATTGGCTCCAGAGATAGTAAGCAAGCCAAGACTCGGGCAAGAGCCAGCGTCTCCTTGCAAAGAGGTCGCGGATTTCGAGGCAAAATGTTAGTGTAATACGGCGGCTTTGATGGGGCTGTTTTCACGAGACCCTTTGGTGCAGGGAATTTTTGACGCAGTTGTTTATATTTTTATTACCAGGCTATGTGCACAGCAGACAAATCTGAGCCTCCCCTCAGACCTTACCCCTGCCCCCACTCCCCTAGGCGAGGAGCAGGGGCGGGGGGTTGCTTGGTTGTATAAGTATACCAGTAGTGCATATTGTTTAGGGATGAAGAAAAGAAGCTGGAGGTTTATTTGCTTCTCAGGACTGTTCCACAGGGTTCTGTGAAAATGTCATGTTCCCACCTGGTTTGTGTATATTTCTAAAAGTAATGAATAGAGATGGATTCCCCCCTTGATTCTCAGTGGGAAGCCCACAGCTGGAAAATTCAGGTGGACTCGGCATCTTCCATACCTGACAATTCCTAAGGGGAGGAGCTTGCATTTATGAAGTGTCTACCGTGTGCCAGGCACCTGCTGTGGAATCTCATTTCCTGCAGTATAATGATGAAATCAATCCTGTTCATGGAACAACATGAATTTTTTAGAAGTCGGCTGGGCGAATTTATGGAGAATGAGGGAGTAGAATTGAGAAAACAGTATACAGCTGACCCTTGAACAACATGGGTTTGAACTGCATGGGGCCACTCATATGTGGATTTTTATAGTGCAGTACTGTGAATGTGCTTTCTCTTCCTTATGATTTCCTAATAACATTTTCTTTAGCTTGCTTTATTGGAAGAATATGGTATGGAATACATAGAACATACAAGATACATAGTAATCACCTGCTTTATGTTATCAGTAAGGCTTCCAGTCAGCAGTAGACTATTAGCGGCTAAGTTTTTGGGGAGTCGAAAGTTATACTCAGATTTTTGACTGCATGGGGATCAGCACCCGTCTAACCCTCATGTTACTCAGCGGCCGACTGTGTGTTCTTGGGGAGCAATTTAATAGTTTCTTAGATATAAGTACTGTATTAAGCGTCACTATATTTACTAGATATGTTTGAAGTCTGTGTTGAAATTTGCAATAAATATGTTGTATTTCCAATGTGCAGGAACCAGTTTTGTTTTCTTGCTCAATTGCTGAGAACATTGCTTATGGTGCGGACGACCCCTCCTCGGTGACTGCCGAGCAGATAGAAAAAGTGGCTGATGTAGCCAATGCAGGTGCTTTCATCCGGAATTTCCCCCAAGGATTCAACACTGTGGTCGGAGAAAAGGGCGTTCTCCTCTCAGGTACCTTTTTGTTACTGCTTTGTAGCGAAAACTTGCTGTTCCAGAGAACTCTCCAGCATTTCGTATGGCAGTATAAATTTCTAATTAGGCTCTTGTCCTTAGAGTTTATGCAATTTGCCTTTCCATTTTCTAAAATTTCTTCTGTATGTGGACTGCTCCCCAGTGTCCTTCACTTTCTACCCCAAAGGTGTTCCCAGATTCCCACGCAGTGTCCCACTGAGTAATAGCCACAGCAGCTTTTTTCTCACCTGAGAAAAAATGTGTTTTGCAACTTGAAATCCTTGAATTTTGCAGAAAAGAAGACAAACACAGGGTAGCAAGATGATCTGTCCAGGGAGGCAGAGGCTGTGAATCAGGAACAGAACTGAAATTGAAGAATTCTTTATTCCCCACTCTGTACTTTGCCCGTTAGACCAGGAGTTTCATTAAAGGGCCAGAGAGTAAATATTTTTAAAAATGATTTTTTAATGTTTATTTAATTTGGATGGGGAGAGAGAGACAGAGACAGAGACAGAGAGAGAGAGAGAGAGACAGACAAAGTGCAAGTGGGGGAGGAGCAGAGAGAGAGAGAGGGAGACACAGAATCCGAAACAGGCTCCAGGCTCTGAGCCATCAGCACAGAGCCTGATGCGGGGCTCGAACTCACAAACTGCGAGATCATGACCTGAGCTGAAGTCAGACACTTAACCGACTGAGCCACCCAGGCGCCCCAGTGGTTTATTCTCTTGGTTTTCTCCTGTTCTGTGCACGCACACAGACTGCTCCCTGTGCCTGTTGTCCCCCAGGAAAGGAAAGACAAGAGGACAGCATGAGGACGGAAGGTGTCGGGAGTAGCGCCCTGAGGTAGAGCAGCAGAATGACAGGCCCCAGCACCACGGATGCCCTCTGCTCCCGTATCGGCTCCCATCCCCTTCACATACTGTTCAGAGACCCCTTGATGTCTTGAGTTTCTGGTTTCCTTGCCACATGGGATGTTCTGCAAGGGAACCGGTACATGTAGCGGTTAAGAGCATAGGCCTTCGCTGTTGGTTCAGACCTCCGCTCTGCCACCTACCAACTATAGACCTCAGACTGATTATTTTCTGCCTTGGTTTTTCATCCGTGAAAAGGGAATGATTACAGAATCTACTTCATAGGATTTTTTCAAGATTGAACGAGATAACATCGTAACACATTCAGACAATGCCCGGCACAGCAGAACTCCTCAGTAAATGTTAGCTACGATAATAATGTTTGTTACTAATTTTGAGGTTGGTGAGGCGACAGTATATTTTAAACAGAGGTCTCTGTCCCCCGACCCACCTCAGCTGTGACTAACTGGAAGAAGCTGTCTTCAAACTGCCGCGTAGCTGATCAGAAAATCCTATTACCAAGAATTTTTGTTAAGGCTTTCAAGTTTTTTAAAAAAAAACATTGTCATTGTCAGGTGGACAGAAACAGCGGATTGCAATTGCCCGTGCTCTGCTTAAGGTAAGCTTCAAGCCACTTGGCCGGGATTTTTTGTTGTTCTTGTTATCATTTTTAATTAGGGAGCTTATCATTTGTAATTTACTACTCTTCTTCCTTTTGTTTTTTTGGAGGGGGAGGCGAGGTACGTGGTTGAGAGTTCTGGTGAAAGATGGGTGGGGAGTGTTCCACCCGGTACGTCTCATCCCAATTTAACAAGTATTTCTTGGGTATGAGGAGCCCAGGACTATGCTAGAGTTGTTGGAGGGAGAGAAGTTTGGCACATGAACCTTCCATCCTGAAGTATACAGTCTAGTGAGTGAAACAGTGATTAATTCAAAATATCAAACAATACAAGTATGATTCCTTGTATCGTCTATAGTCACCTGCTCAACTTAATAGTAGTACAGACTGGAAATACTTATACAGGACTCCTAAGAAGAGAGGGAAAGCCATTTTAGCTTAAGACCCCAGACATTGTATTTCTTAGCAAATGATAGCCTTCCCCTTTGTTGTATAACTGTTCTCCTCAGGGTCATAGGTGAGGTTTTACTTTAAAACTTTTTTTATGAAAAAAAATTTTGTTTAAGTTTACTTATCATTTATTTTTTGAGAGAGAGTGAGAGTGCATGAATGAGGGAGGGGGCAAAGACTGAGGGAAAGACAGAGATTTCTAAGAGGGCTCTGTGCTGACAGCAGTGAGCTCGATGCAGGGCTTGAACTCACAAACCATGAGATGACCTGAGCCAAAATCAAGAGTCCGACATCTAACCAACTGAGCCACCCAGGTGCCCCTAAAACTTTTTTTTAAATGGTTACTTATTTTGAGAGAGAGAGAGAGAGTGTGTGTGTGAGTGAGGGAGGGGTGGAGACAGAGAGAGAGAGAGTGAGGGAGGGGCAGAGAGAGAGAATCACAAGCGGGCTCCAGCTGTGAGCTCAGAACCTGATGTGGGGCTCGATCCCACGAGTCGTGAGGTCATGACCTGAGCCAAAATCGAGTCGGACACTTAACCGACTGAGCCACCCCGGCGCCCTCTTAGGTAAGGTTTTAAAAAACAGCTATATTGGGGCGCCTGGGTGGCGCAGTCGGTTAAGCGTCCGACTTCAGCCAGGTCACGATCTCGCGGTCCGTGAGTTCGAGCCCCGCGTCGGGCTCTGGGCTGATGGCTCAGAGCCTGGAGCCTGTTTCCGATTCTGTGTCTCCCTCTCTCTCTGCCCCTCCCCCATTCACGCTCTGTCTCTCTCTGTCCCCAAAATAAATAAACATTGAAAAAAAAAATTAAAAAAAAAAAAAAACAGCCATATTGAAGCATACCATAAAATTCACCAGTTTTAAATGTACTTTTCAGCGACCTTTAGGAAATTTACTATTGCTCAACTGTCACATGGTCCAATTTTAGAACATTTCTATCACCCCAGATTCCCTTAGACACACTTGTAGCTTTTCTCCTCCCCACCTCTAGTCCCAGGCCATCACCACTGTAATTTCTATCTGTCTGGATTTGCCTTTCTGGACATTTGAGATCAATGGAGTCCTACAGTTTGTAGAATTTTGGGTTTGGCTTCTTTCACTTGGCAGAATGTTTTCAAGGTTCATCCCGGTTGTGTCACGTATCAATACTTTTTTTTTTTTTTTTTATTCCTGAGAGTTTGTGTTTTCCTAATAAAATTGTGTTCCTTTTCTTTTTAACGTTTTTCTTTCTTCAGAATCCCAAAATCCTTCTCCTAGACGAAGCAACCAGGTGAGGATATCTTAATCGTATGTGTGATTGTATAAGCCACATTCTTCCTTTACCAAATATGACTCGTTACCTCCAAGTGATACAGCTGAAAAATGCTGTTTTCCCCCCTTCCACTTTAAAGTGCCCGCATGTGACTTAACGAGGCCAGTGGACAGGCTGAGTCGTAAGTTGAGTGTTCTAGTCTCAACCTAGACGCGTTTGTGATGAGCCCCGAGTCACTCTACTCAGCAGCAGTCCCGCAAGTTGTGTGGAAATCAAGGGTTCCGAGCTTCCTTTGTAGTATCTTTACACTATAAGAGGTAGATAGTAAACCCAAGAGGTTGTCATTTTGATCGCAGTGGAAGTTCACTGCCGGTTCAGGACAGCTGTGTGTCCAACAGGAAGCACGTAAATACGCAGTATGGGTGGCACTGACAGCTTTGCTTTCTCATGTGGGTTTCCTGTTTAAGTGCCCTGGATGCTGAAAATGAGTACCTTGTGCAAGAAGCTCTGGACCGACTCATGGAAGGTAGGACGGTGTTGATTATTGCCCACCGTCTGTCCACCATTAAGAATGCTAATACGGTGGCTGTTCTTGACCAAGGAAAGATCACAGAACGTGGGAGACATGAAGAACTTCTTTCAAAACCCAACGGGATATACAGAAGATTAATGAACAAGCAAAGTTGAGTCCGCATAAAGAAGTAGTTACCGATGAAGTGAACGCGAGAGACTTTAGAGCGAAACATGGTCACAGGAATAAACGAACTTAGAGAGGATGTGAAATCTGGGCGTCACACTGCAAGTTATCTTCAGTATGCCTGTTTTTTCCCAGGGTGGGTAAAATATTGTTTTGAGATGCACCTGTTCTCAAGACCTTTTTATTCAGAGTTTTAATCATGGTAACTTTCTAAATGTCTCTAGCACTGAGATTATTTTCAGGTGTTTTACTTTCTTTTATCTTGGAATACTTTAGTTAATATAACGTGGCACCTCATTTGTTTTTTCTTACCTGCCATTACAGATTGAAACTATTGTCACATGACAATTTTTAAAAGGGGATTTTAAATAAAAGGCTTAATTATTTTAGGTGAGTTTTCCAATCACTGTGTAATCCTCTCGGTAGTATTCTACCTCCTTTGTGTCTAATTTTACTAGAAGATGAATATCTTCCCTTTTTTTTTAATTCTGGTAATCTCATGAAGTGAACCTCACATACAGACCTACAGAAATCGTAAACATCACGTGACAAGATGGGAACGTTTACATTCCATACTTCCTGTATTTTCAGAGGTATGAGAGTTTAGGAATATGTGTTCCTCTGGGATGAGACTGTTTGAATGTGTGTGGCTTTCAAAATCCTTAGCATGCGAAAGCCTGACGAGTTTTAAAAAGGGTTAAGAAGCCCATCCTTTGAATAAGAAAACTTCTATTTTCATTATTCACGCATTTGTTACTGTGGGAAGTGAGGCATGAACTGCCAGGTATTATTAAGAGGTAAAAATGAATTCTACATTGAAGTCACCCCAAGGCATGTATTTTGACAATTATCTTTAAAAAATGTATAATTCCTCACCAAATGTTACTTTTCATCATTAAATACATTTGAAATTTCACTCAATGAGGCAAAAGCCTAAATAATTTTCAGCCTTAAAACATTTGAAGAAAGCTTAGTTCTTTCTATTCTGTACAACGTCATGAAACGTTAAGAACTTGTCACTCCTAAAAAGAGGACAATAGTCATTTTTATTTATGGTTATAGTTTTATGCACCCAAATGCCTCGGAACTCATAAAGCAATGCTGAGAGCCGTTAGATTTGCCATATTTCAAACCAGTGCTGTTAATTTGCTGTTGCCTCAAGAAAAAGTGGTTTTTTTTTTTACATTGATGATGCCAGAATCTAAGAAATAACTATGTTGATGTAATGAAAATAGAGGTTTTCCCTTGTTCTACATATTTATAGTTCACTGATTATACTGGAAGGAGAAATCACTACTTCATGATAAGCACAGAGTATTAGATTTCATTCTACATAAAGGAGTTTATTATTGAATAAAGTGAACTCAGTGAATGAACGAACTCCATGTTCTTTGAATTAGGAAGCAGTACATCTGTGACAATCATTTTCACAACCTTTACTTGCATTCTGTATACAATTTGCTGTTATGGTGTGGTTCTCAGAAAGCTGACAAAACACAACGACAAGGGTGGATCTCTTTGTGCCATAGAAGTATTGACAAAATTGAATTTGATCATTACATTTTATTCTCTAATACAAAAATGTTCAATTGTGTCTTTAGGGAACATTTTATATCCTGGATTAAAATTTATAGTGAACTTTATCTGTGTCTGTCACTTCTTATAGAACTTTATTACATTCAGTTTCTCACTAGAATTTGGCTTTGGAGATTCAGAAATAAGGAAAAAACTGACATTACAAATAAAGTAAGTAGTAATTACAAGTTCCCTTCATTTCCTCCTTACCTAAGATTGTTACTGTCTTTTTTATTTTCTATTTATAAACTGTTAGAAGGTGAGGGAGGGATAGTAAAGTATCCCCCAAACTGAGACAGCATTGAAAGACTGGAAAACGAAGCAGGTGACTCCATTCAGTTTACACACGGTTTTATTCAAGGTAACTTACTGATGGGGGTTCGGGTGGACGACCATCCAGGCAGCTGCACAAATATTCTCCGCAAAGTTGACACCTTAGTCTAGAGATTTTATAGGGCACTATAGGGAGATCAAAGGGCTTGCATGCACCTGACCGCGAACCTGTAGTTAGATCTCGTGGCACCATCCAGGCGTCGCGCAGGGGAAAGACTATGTCATCTCTACAAGATTTATGGGAGGCCAAAGCAAGCCTCCGTCCCTCCCAGCCTTGGCGGTCATTTCTAAGGTATGTATGTTAATCTCCAAGGGGCCCGGAACACAAGGGAGGTCATGGAGCAAACATGGACAAGATGGAGGGCTAAAGGTGGAATCAGTATTGTCCGTAGTCCCACAGGAACATTGTAATTAGTTGCTTCCGTGCAAGAAATAAGTATCCCCTGCCCCTACCACAGACAAGGAACTGTGCTATGGAGTGGACAGATTAGCACCTGCCCTCAAGGGGCTTCTGTTCAGAAGGAGGGATGAGGCAGATAAAAATTAATTACAAGAAGATAGCTAAATATCACAGAGGTGTCGCTGCCCTTGCCATGGTTCCTACCACTTTGTTTCCTGAGTGTTTGCACGAGTTACCACGTTTGATACTTTGACAGTCCTATAATTTAAAGAAATACCTATCATCCCCTTTTCACAGAAGAGGAAATAAGACTAGGCAAGTTGTAATTCATTCAGCGTTGATGCCGTATACAAGAAAAAATTAGAGAAATAGCCGGATCGTGGCGGGGGGGGGGGGGGAGGGAACCTTCAATATCATGCTGAAAATCTTAGTTTTCATCCTACATGTATGGAGAGCCATTGAAGGATGTGTATATTCATAGGGGAAATTTAGAAAATAAGCAAAAAAGGACATTTTAATCACCTGAAATTTTACATGTGAAGATAAGATTTCACGTTAATGAGCTTAACATTTTGTTGTCCGCCCTCCCAGGCTCATCTCTATGTGCAAGGCCTTCTCTGACCGCGGACCTGACTGCTTCTCAGGGAATAATCACAAGCTAAATAAACCATTATAGGCTAAACCCTTGCAAATAGCTTTATAAATTAGGGCTCTATTTTGGGAAATCCATTCTATTCCATAAAAATGCCCAAGTGGCTAGAAAATAAAACAAACGTAAATGTTATAAAACATTAAGTATATTAATGAAAGGAGTATAGGACAACTACCTTGTAAATGTTCCTTTGGGGGTGTTCTCCGTGATTTATACATCTGAGGCATCATGGTAATCTATTCATTCAACTCATTCAAGAAACATTGATCATCCTCTATTTTGTTAGGTCCTATGCTAATAAAGGACCAGTGCCTCCCTCCTGAAACTAACCTGTGGGTCACCAAAGTGCAGCCTGCTGCCTGATTTGTACGGCCTGCAAACTAAGGACGGTTTTTACAGTTTTAAATGGTTTTTAAAAAATCAAGAAAAATATCTCATAACACATCAAAGTTCTCTGAAGTTCAAACTTCGGTGTCCATAAACAGAGTTTTATTGGACCACAGCCAACTTGTGAGCAGTTGCAACAGACCGTACGGCCTGCAAGCAGGTGCTCTCTGGCCCTTGACAGTTTGCTGACTGCAGAACTAATGGAAACAATATGCGTGCTTCCCCGCTCGAAGGACTTTGAAAGCTGCAACGAAATTTAGCATTATCTCAAAAAAGTTCCACTGGCATTAGAGGGCAATTAAATGAATACCTTGGACACTGGCTGGGGCACGGATGATTTCCATGATGAGTTCTCCATTGTTTCCCTGCCTTTCCATTTTAATATTGTCACCATTATGTTGGTGATAATGGAAGTCTAACAATTCCGCCACAGTCACGGGATGTAGTTCTGGCTACTATCCTCTTGTTCATTGCAGTGATTACTACCACATAAATCAAAGTTTGGTCTTAACTGAAAGGGCAGTACTTTAGGAAGGGTGTACAGAAGGGAGGCACGTGTTGAGGTTGAGCATCTCACATTTGTACTTATATGTCTATACTTAGGAGGTACTTTATCTCAGTTAAAAAAAAATGGGCTCTATTGGACATACTATTTTTTGACCAATCTGCTTTTTAAAATTTGATACTTTCCGGGGCGCCTGGGTGGCTCAGTCGGTTGGGCGTCCGACTTCGGCTCAGGTCACGATCTCGCGGTCCGTGGGTTCGAGCCCCGCGTCGGGCTCTGGGCTGATGGCTCAGAGCCTGGAGCCTGCTTCCGATTCTGTGTCTCCCTCTCTCTCTGCCCCTCCCCCGTTCATGCTCTGTGTCTCTCTGTCTCAAAAATAAATAAACGTTAAAAAAAAAATTTTAAATTTGATACTTTCCTATATCCTTTAAGTATTCATTACACATATCTACATGTAGTCTTTTTAACCATATAGAATTCTATAATGCGAATATACTATAAATCTATCATCGGGTATCCTTCTATATTCCTTGCTATTATAAACAATACTATCTTTGTTATGATTTGTTTTGTTCAGATAAACTTCTAAAACTTCAGATAAATTTCTAATTGCCAAATTTAAGGAGCACATACAAGTTATAAGGCTTTTTGATTGATTGTCTGCTTAAAAGACTGTACTAACTTATAAAAATCTCACCAGAAGTGTATACATCAGCGCCTCTTCCCCCCGCAGCCTTTCAACATGAGCTCTTTTCATTTTTTAAAACCTTCCAGCTAATTCAACTGACAAATAATACTGATGGGTGGTTTGATTTACATCTCTTAATAATTACTAGTGAAGTTGAAGACCTTTTCATTGTTTGTGGTCATTTGTAGTCTTTGACTTAATGCTAGCTCATGCCCTTCGTACATTTCCATCTTTTCCTATTGGGGTAGCTTGCTTTCTCTTACTGATTTTCTTAAGGAGTATTATTTATTGGAAATGCTGGTTTTCAGCTTGTTTGCCCTCACTATGTTTGTGTTTTTTGACATCCACAAATATAGTCATATCTATATTATCTAATTCTCACAAGTGAGTACTATTCGTAATCTAATAAAGGCTCAAAAAGGTGACACAGATAGCAAATAGCAGAGGTGAGATTTGAAGCAAGTCCCATTGGATTCGAGTCTATGCACTCAATTACTACACCAGTCGTTATCAAAATGTCCCCAGACAGCAGCATCACCAACACCTGGAAACTTGTTAGAAATGTAAACACGCAAGCCTTAGCCCAGACGTAGGACTCAGACGCTGTGGGTGGGCAGCAATGCGGCTTAACAAGCCCTCCAGGTGATGAAGCACCCTTGAGTGTGAGAGCCACTGCACTACGCTATCCCCTTCTTCTTGATTTCCCCGTAGGAGAGACTATACTATTTAAAATGAGGCCCAAAGTAAGGAAATGAATTTTTTTTTTAAATTAGGAAATGGCAGCCACTAGGAAAATGTCGCATCCTCGGTAGTGATAAAGAAGCACTCCGCTGCCCCAAGGCATAGTCCTGAGTATCTACTGTTTCACTCGCGGTCCCCACCATACACTGCGGGAGGCTGACATCCATGGACTGTACTCAGGAGCCACAGTGTACCAGCCTGTTGCAGTGGCGGGAAGTGTGAAGAATGACTCTAGGGTAGCGCTCTTATTTTTGACTTGGGTGATCGGCCAATTTTACCAAGTAGGGCAGAGGTGGTAGGAGAGGGGTCCAAAAGGAAAACAAGAATTTAGCAGGTGTATTGTGAGGAGTCTGCAGGACATGCAGGGCAAAGTGTTAGGAGCCCGCAGTTTTTGACCAAGATCCGGGATAGAGGTGGACTTGGGGTGTTACTAGCGTGGATGAGACAGTGCGGGGCTGAAAGGGGAATGACAAACCTAGAGACCAACAAATACAACGCTAAGGGTGAAACCAGTGACAGCTTTTCGGTTTTTCTCCCTTCTCAGCGACGCACACTTTCCAGTTCCCCAAGAGGCTCAGAAAGGACCAGCGTGCAGAGAGGCTTTGCCTTCAGGCTGCTAGCGGGCCAGCCCCACCCACCGGAGTCGAGAAGGGCACCTGGCTTTCCAGTTTCACTTCTCCGGAGGCTAGAGACACCCGCCAGCTGCCTAGAACTCTCCACACTAGTCACCGCTGTGATCACGCCTCGCGGCGGGACACTACCCTCTGACGTCATTACGGCGCGCCCCCTTCCAAACCGCCCCCACCACGCCCCGCGCCTCGGCGCGCCCCTTTGACGTCTAACCGCGCGCTTTTCCCCGCCACCTCGACCACGCCCCGCGGCTCGGCGCCGTGCTTTTACGTCATCAGCGCGCGCCCTCCCGCTCCCGGGTGTTCAAGCTCCGAGCGCGAGCGGAGTTTCAGCCCCACGCCTCTCCTTTCCGTCATGTTCCCGGCCGTCTCCTCTCCGCGGACACCGGGGCCCGGGACTCGAAGGGGCCCGCTGGCCGGAGTCGGGCCGGGCTCCACGCCCCGGGCGACAAGCAGGAAAGGTCTATCCCTGGGGTCTGCAGTCAGCTCCCCGGCGCTCTTTTCGCCGGTCGGCCGGCGTAGCTCGCTGAGCTCGCGGTAGGTGATCGTCCCCGGTTGGGTCTGGTGAACAATAGGCTTACGGGCTTCAGTGGGCCTGATGGGGTAGTGTCTCCAGACGCCTTCGGAACGCGGAGGAGGGGGCGGGGAGGTAGTGCCAAGGCTGGGGGAACTAGACCTTCGCCATCTTTGCGAGTAGTTACTTCAGCCTCAGTTTAATTCATCTCTTAAGCCTTCACTTTGCACTTTTCATGGAATTACCTCTGTGTAGAAGTGAACAAATTGGATTTCAGTCAGTGGTTACCTGCCTCCTTACTACCCCCGTCTTCCATTGTAAGTCAGTCATGATTCATTTGGTGAAATGGCAATAATAGGCGACCTGAGCCTGCTTCTCTTAAGGCCAAATGAATCAATACGAAAACCCTCGACAACGGTGGGAATGAGGATCTCCAATTCTGGAAGGTCATGTTATGCCTAACATAGTTACTGCCATTAATATCTGCTGACTGATAATTACATGACTTTTAGCAAGAGAAGTTATCTTTGTAGCTAAATTAATAGGGGAAAGTCTTTCCTAGCAGTGAGATAAGAATAGTAGTTTTGTTCCCAAATAAAAGTGTGGCACATCAGTCCACATCATTCCTTAAACCATACTCTGCATCCCGCTTTCATAATTAATCTAGAACTTTAGAAGGTAACATGTTTCTGAGCAGTTTCCTCCGAATTCATCTACGAAAAAAGAATTTTCCTTTGCAAGAAAAGTGTAATATTGGGTCTTGAACTTATAGTTAAAATTTATCTATAGATGCTTGCAATACTTTAAAGGAGAAATGATTTTTAATTTTTTTTTTAAATTTTTTTAACGTTTTATTTACTTTTGAGACAGGGAGAGAGAGAGCATGAACAGGGGAGGGTCAGAGAGAGGGAGACACAGAATCGGAAACAGGTTCCAGGCTCTGAGCTGTCAGCACAGAGCCTGACGCGGGGCTCGAACTCACGGACCGCGAGATCATGACCTGAGCCGAAGTCGGCCGCTTAACCGACTGAGCCACCCAGGCGTCCCAATTTTTAATTTTTTTAAAGTTTATTTTACTTACTTTGAGAGAGAGTGTGCACAGGAGGGGCAGAGAGAGAGAGAATCCCAAGGCTCCACACTGTCATCTCGGAGCCCGATGTGGGGCTCAAACTCACCAACCGTGAGATCATGACCTGAGCAGAAAAGAGGATTCGGTTGTTTAACCCACTGAGCCACCCGGGTGCTCCAAGGAGACATGATTTTTAAAGAATTCACTGCATCTTTGACTTTTACGTCTCGAAAGTGCTCTTCAAAGTGGTGATCTTGTCAGTGTTTTTTTTACTACCTTTGAGAAAAGTAAAGCTGTACTTTATTTAATGCGTTTTGTTTCAAATCTCTTTTTACCTTCCAGTGATCATTTAAAGAAAAATCTTTGTTGTAATACTCTCAAGAAGCAAAGCTCACTTAATCCTCATGATAAGAGATGGAATAAATTTTATACTGGTGACTTTACATTATTTTTTGAATGTTGACAAGGTGAAAAGATCTAATTTCTACACTGTATCTGCTATTAAAGAACAGGTAACAGCAGATACTCATGACCCTATTTAATTTCTTAGTTATAGAAATCTGGTAGATTTCATGTAATCCTAGAGCTGATGAGGGCCAAATGGGTGAAGGGGAGCGAGAGGTACAGGCTTCCAGTTAGGAAATGGGTAAATAATGGTGATGAAAAGTACAGCCTAGGGAATATAGTTAACAGTACTGTAATAGGGTTGCGTGGTGACAGATGGTAACTGTCCTTGTGAGCATGGCATAGAGTTTCAAATCACCATGTTGTACATCTGAAACTAAAGTAACGCTGTGTGTCAGTTATACTTCAATTAAAACAAATTCTAGGGGCACCTGGGTGGCTTAGGTGGTTAAGCATCTGACTTCGGCTCAGGTCACGATCTCATGGTCTGTGAGTTTAAGCCCTGCGTCAGGCTCTGTGCTGACAGCTCAGAGCTTGGAACCTGGTTTGGATTCTGTGTCTCCCTCTCTCTCCGCCCTCCCCCACTTGTGCTCTGTCTCTCTCTCTCTCTCTCAAAAATAAATAAACATTAAAAAAAAAATTCCAGAGCTGATGAGAGCTAAAAGATAATCTAATCCAATGTTTGTAAAACTTTTTGGCCACAGTGTAGGATAAATTCTAGTTTATATTCTATTTTATTTTTCAGAAATGTTAATTGAGACCCTCACAATGACCCACAATTTGGAAAATGCTGATCTAGTCCAACCTTTGTATTACATAGCGAAGGATAGAGTTATATAGAGTTTAAGTGAACGGAGCACGCATCTGATTACTAGAGCATAAGAGTCAGAAGCCAAATTTTCCTATATCCTGTCAGTCTTTTTTTAATGTAAAATATATTTACACAGTACACATGAGCCAGAGTTTTCTTTTACTGCTACAGCTCATTTGTTTTCTTGTTTATCGAAGATGTTTTCTTTACATGAAAATAGTACATAAAAGTAAGCATAACGGAAAATTTTAAATATGATGCAAGTTGTATGGTCTCTTTTCTTTAGAGGAACACCTACACGAATACTGCCACACCACTGTGTAACTGAGTCTATGAACTATGATGTGAAAACATTTGGATCTTCTCTCCCTGTTAAAGTAATGGAAGCCCTAACGTTGGCTGAAGGTGAGTGTCATTTCCATTTGCCTATATTAGCAATTCAAAATGAAGCCTGTCCCTGGGTCCGAGATTGAAATTTGTGCTTTTTCTGGTATATACCTTCACTTAATGGGGTAGAAACAGGTAACATTTGGTTTTCCATGAATTGCAAAATATAATAAATTTGAGAAGCAGAATGAGTCCATTTATAGCACAGATTACTTCTTCAATGGTCGTAAACACTGCATATGCAAAACTCAGTCCAATTTCAAAATCTGATTGCGAGTGTGAAGCTTAGCTTAAAAGACCACTCCGTCATGTTATGAGTATGGGTATAATAACGTTATTATAAGATCAAGTCTTACCTCCATTTCTGGATCCTTTGTAGTATCCCAGAGGCTATATGTACACATTTATGTTATCAGTGTAAAGTACCTTCAGGAGATTCTGTTGGCAGAGAATTAGAGTGGGAGTTTGGAAGATGCAGTCACGCAAGCGTCAGAAGGGCAACAGTAAGGGTAAGGGGTTGGGTGACTGGCAGAACAAAGTTCACAGCATCCTCCATGATCTGCCCAAGTCATTTTTATTTATGATTCAATTCTAGATTTCTGTGATTTTTTTGGAACAGTGTTTTTCAAACTGTCTGTAGTGACTGAAATCAGTTTAGTGGTTCATGGCCAGCACTTAAAAAAATTGAAAGCAAAGCATCAGAGTGCATTTTATGTCATAATGTTACATAAGTTTGGTGTGTTTTACTTAAATTACATGTGAATGCATCATGATGTAAAATGTATTTCATATCGTGAATGATGGTCAAATAAGTTTAAAGTACTCCATTCTAGAAGGAATATTTCTCATCAACTTGAACTACGTATCTTGCCTGTGAGTCCTTGGGAACCCAGGTACAGAGGTTTTCAGACAACTAAACTTCCACTGTAACCTCCATCGTGTACTTTTCTTGTTTTAATTATATATAGCATGTATTATATTTTTCTTTAGTCCTCTAAAAATTTCAGCTCAAATAGTATTTAAGCCTTTTAACATACTCCTGGTTCATGCCACCAGACTGTTAATAACAAATAGTACACAGCCTCAGAGGAGAGAGTCCCTCGAAATCAGGATGTGTAAACTTAAGGGTGTGTAAACTTGAAGAACTTTTCCGAATATGGAAACCTACCAAGTGCTGTGTGTTAAGTCAGGGACCTCACAGGTTTACCAGTAGAGTATTTGGAGCTGCTATATTGCTTTCGGGAAATGAAAATATTGAACAGATACTCTAATTCAGCAAAAGCCCACACTTAGCCTAGGCATGATTTAGTATTTTAGCTTATAGATTATTAATGCCTTTTATTTTGCCCTTCTACCCTGCTTTAGGCAAAGAGCAGAGCTCAAATTAATTAAGTTTCCAGGGCTAACACACTTAACTGAAGTTTACCACCACCAGTGCTTATGACAGCAATTTACTAATTTAGTTTTGTCACTTACTATGGAATGCAACCCTTGATGTCTATGTATAATAAAGTGATTTATCAAACTTTTAAAGAAGGTATTTGAAAGTCATGTTCTTTTGAAGGAATAATTTTTTCTTGAAATTCTTTATATATTTAATGAGAGAGATTATTATTTGCATTACTGTATCAAAATAAAATTATGAATGTTACTAAATATTGTAGAAAGTAAGATACTTGTTTATGGCCAATATTAAAAGATAGTAAACCTAAGGCCAAAATATACCTTTGCCTTCAGATACATTTCTAAAAGTGGTTATCAAAGTTAAATGGCTCTCTTGTTTTGGATATTAATAACTCTAACTCTTGAATTACACAAGGGCATTTTTTTGATATGAATGAATCTTTTTTATCTGTGGTAATTACTTTTTTTTTTTTTTAATAAAGAATGTATCCATAAAGAAGATCTTGGTATAAGGAATTTTAACAGTTTTTCTTTTCTGTTTCTTTTTTTTTTTTGTTACAGTTTTTCTTACTCGTTCTTTGAGGTTAAATATGTAAGTTATGTACTTTTTTTTTTTAGTTGATGATCAGCTGACTGTTCACATAGATGAAGGTGGATGGGCTTGTCTGGTCTGCAAAGAGAAACTCATTATTTGGAAGATTGCTCTGTCACCTATTACTAAGGTAATGGCTCTTGAGAGAGCTAGAAGGAGAAGAGGAAAGGATTACCAGTTGGCTCTTAATTTTTACTCTAAATTTTTAGAGTTGTTGGAGGACACAATCTGAATTTACTCATTAGATTTGCATTTTCGTAGTGGTATGAATTACAGAGCATACATTCACATTTTTATGTTGGGAAAAAAAGTTTCTCCCCTTTCATAATTTTAAATAGGATCCACGTTATTAAAATTTTTAGTGAGTGTTAGGAATGCCATACCGGTCTGCCTAATGAAGTTTAAGAATAAATGCTGCCCACATTAGCTAATGAACTGAGCTTATTTCTTTTTTTAATTTTTTTCTTTTGAGAGAGAGAGTGAGGGAGAATCTTAAGCAGGCTCCATGCTGAGTGCGGAGCTCAATCCCACGTGATTGATGCTGGGCTCAATCCCATGACCCTGGTGTCATGATCTGCGCTGATATCAAGAGTCCGATGCCTAACTGACTGAGCCCTCCAGGCGCCCCTGAGGTTATATATTTCTAAGATAGGACTATGATTCACTGAATCTACTAAATGGTGTTTAATGGGAAAAAAATGATACCAATTTTAGCAATTGCTAGTTTAACTTTCAGTTGTCGGTTTCTCACATGGGGTTATCATTTGCATTTCTAGGAACTTATCCTCAGCAACCTATTTTCCTGTCTGTTCCAGATGAGGCATACTCTCTTGCAACCACTCACTGGTCACTGTTACTGGGCCATTGTTCTGTTGGACCTGGGGATTCTTGCTTACTTAAACTCTTCATGTCTGCTGGCCTCTGTACTTCTGCCTAGAAGATAGTATTTGTAGTTAAGAGCATAGGTGAGGGAAAGTTCTGGGGGCCATGAAGAGTTAGCAGAAGGAGCCTGATAATTTGGCTGAGGCTAAGAAATATTTTCTAGACACCTTGGTATAATTAATTGCTCTGTAGTCATGCTGATTTTAGATGTCAAATAAATCAAGACTAGACTGGGAAAATTCCATAGGAAGCCTACATACTTCTTTAAGGGAAGTATGACTTCTCTTAAGTCTTGCAGAGGTTTTTTAGTCTAGAAAGATACTGGGCTAGTTGAAGTTCAGAGTTTGGTCTAGCTCTTAAGTTTTTCTGATTCTATATCTCTTAAAATATCTTGCTTTAAAATGACCGAAGGGCCTGACGAAAACCTGATCAAAAAGATGTGAGAAAAAAAGTACGTTTGTAGAATGGTATTTCCAGCAATGACTCAGATTCTGAAATGTACAGGGAAGGGAAATCGTGAAGTCGGGGTGCATATGCAAAGAATCGGATTTGATGTGAAAGATTTTTTTTTTTGTTTGGGTTTTTTCTTTAGTTATCTGTTTGCAAAGAGCTTCAGCTGCCACCAAGTGACTTCCACTGGACTGCTGACTTGGTGGCTCTCTCTTATTCTGCTACCTCAGGTGAAGCACATTCTACTCAGGTAGGTGACTTAAATGCTTGATATATGTGTGTGTGTGTGTGTGTGTATTTTTTTTTTTTAATTTAAATAAGGGAAGTTGTAACATTGGAGGAATTATCCAATCAACATTATCCAAGTTGATTCAGTGACAAAACTGTAAAGCTACAGGAATCAAGATACTAGTATTGGCAAAGAGGTAGACACCTAAGGGCACTGAACAGAATAGAGAGTGCAGATACAGATCAACAAAGAGGTGCCCCTTTGGTCTTTAACAGAGCTGCAGTAGCAATTCAGTGAAGTCAGGGTAGTCTTTGCAGTAAATGGTGCTGGGACCATTGGGCATCCTTATGCAAAAAACAAAACAAAAAAACACCTCATACCGTATACAAAGGTTAACTCAAAATGGATCATAGGTCTAGATGTAAAATGTTTAGAAGAAAACAGGAGAAAATCATCATGACGTGGCGTTAGACAAAGAGTTTTGGGAAATCACCGAAAGCATGATTCATAAAAGAAAAAAATAGATAAGTCGGACTTCATCAAAATTAGAAACTTGGTGTCAGAGACACTGACAAGAAAATGAAGAGACAAGCTACAGACTGGGAGAGAATCTTTCCAAGTTATATATCCAACAGAGGACTTATATCTAGAATGTAAAACAAACTCTGAAAGCTTAATAAGAAAACAACCCAATTTAAGAACAGGGTACAGGACTTGAACAGACACTTTATCAAAGAGGATGTAAGGATGTCACAGAGATGTTCACGTCATTAGTCATTAGAGAAATGCAAATCAAAACTAGAGTGAGGTATCACAGTACTACCTATTACAGTGGCTGAAATACAAAGTACTTGAACTGGCAAGTGCTGACAA
Organism: Puma concolor; assembly: GCF_028749965.1. NCBI lineage: Eukaryota > Metazoa > Chordata > Mammalia > Carnivora > Felidae > Puma > Puma concolor. The sequence continues at coordinate 18,689,601 of NC_141677.1, forward strand.
GGATGTAGAGCAACTGGAAATTGTACGTTGCTGGTGGGAATGCAAAATGGTACAGCTACTTGACTTTCACTTTGTAGTAGTTAAAATACACTTGCTGTTTTGACCCAACAATTCCATTCTTGGCTGTTTACCTCAGAGAAATTAAAACTTAACGTTTACACGAAAAACAGTACATGAATGTTACAGTATTCATATCACATTATTTATGATAGCCAAAGGTGGGAACAACCCAAATGTCCTTTAGCGAGTGAATGAATAAACGAATGGTTTCATCCATAGAATGGAATAGTACTCAGCAGTAAAAAGGAATGAACTCTTGATACAAGTGACAACCTGGATGTATCTCAGAGACATGCTGAGTGAGATCAACTAGTGCTTAAAGGCTACAGTCTGTATGGTTTCATTTGCTGGACATTCTCAGAAAGATGAAACTATGATGGTGGAAATAGTGGTTGCCAGGGTTAGGATAGGGGAAAGGTCTGATCATAAAGGGATAGATAGCACTAGGGAGTTTTGGGTGTTAATGGAACTGTGCTGTATTCTTATTGTGGTGGTAGTTACATGGATCTTTGCGTGTGTTAAAATTTATAGAACTGCACAACAAAAGGAAAAGAAAGTCAATTTTATAGTGTGATAATTTTTAAAATACAAAAAAAGAGGTGTTTTTTTTTCCCCCTAATTTCTATTAAATAATAAATTGCCCTGTTTTCTTTTTATCAGTGTCACCAAATTGCTAGCTTTAGGGTCCTTCTTTTTACGGTGATTGCTCAGTGTTATGATCTTGTTTCAAGGCTGTTGCTGTCATGGTTGCCACCAGAGAAGGATCCATCCGCTATTGGCCAAGCCTTGCCAGTGAAGACATCTACACAGAGACCTTCGTGGATTTAGGAGGTGATAAGACTTACAGTTTCCTAACAGCAGTGCAGGTATACAATAGATATTCTTTTATATTTATTGGAAAGCTGTAATTTGACTTGGAAGTGAGATGTGAACAACTAAAAATACAGGGTTTTGAATAGACCATACAGGCCAGAGAGGAATTCAGGAGCCAAGAGAAGAATGTAAGGGTCTAGGATTTGAACAGTTGGACAAAGGAAAGCCCTTCTCCTAGGACTCTGAAATACCAGTATCGGATAGTAGCCAGCGGTATTCATTTCTTTCAGAAATATTTTCTGATGGTGACTTTGAAGCCCTTAGACGTTATGAAGTCTGGTTTGCTAAAATACACTCTGTAGGTCGACCAAAGAATAAAATGTGGTACTTGATTTGTTGAACCTGTAATGTGATGAACCTGTAATTTAAAAATCAGAATTCAGGGGCGCCTGGGTGGCACAGTCGGTTAAGCGTCCGACTTCAGCCAGGTCACGATCTCGCGGTCCGTGAGTTCGAGCCCCGCATCGGGCTCTGGGCTGATGGCTCAGAGCCTGGAGCCTGTTTCCGATTCTGTGTCTCCCTCTCTCTCTGCCCCTCGCCCGTTCATGCTCTGTCTCTCTCTGTCCCAAAAATAAATAAACGTTGAAAAAAAAAATTAAAAAAAAAATAAATAAAAATCAGAATTCAGACACTCAATGAAAAAAACAGAATTGCAACTGAAGGTTTCCTATGTAGAATTAGTAGTATTATGTGAATGGATTCATAAGTAAATCATTTTAATAAAGTTTTCTTTTTTTATTCTTTTAAATCTGTTTTAAGGGAGATGCTAGATCATTTATCTCTGTATCAAAGCATTTTTTGTTAATGTTCTTCATCTTAGTTATAGAAGCTTACTTAACGAATTTCACAATATTTGTTCATAGGGAGAAAGTTTTATTTTGTCCTCATCGGGAAGCCAGCTGATTCGACTGATACCTGAAAGTTTAGGAAAGATTCATCAACATATCCTGCCTCAAGGACAAGGCATGCTTTCAGGAATTGGTCGGAAGGTTTCTTCTCTTTTGGGAATTTTATCTCCAAGTACTGATCTCATCGTAAGTTGATGAAATGACGTTGTTTTATGAGCCTTTTCTTCATGAAATCATTAAGTTGGAAGTTTCCTATGAAGTTGATAATTGCCTCCGTATGAACACTAGTGTATATGAAATAAAACCTTTGATCTTTTCAATGATGCATATTTATTGTGATCAAATGAGATGCCATACTAACCCTCTCACACTACAACTAATGTTCTTAAATAAATCGTATGGATTCTTTTGAATCTTCGAATTAAAACTGTTTTGTAAAATTATAAATGTGCTTAAGGACCAGTTTTGCTTTTTAGACTTAACCAAAAGTGTGTTCACTCCCATTACTGCAGCTGTTTGTGTGGATGACTCAAATCTGGGTCTGTTGGTTGGGCTTGTGCCTCAGGCTCTGGACTAGTGAAGGGAGGCAGATGGGAGCTCACATTTATGGAGCATGTACCCTCTGCTGGGTGCTCTGTATTTGTTATCTCAAGTAACAATTACAATCACCTATGATGTAGAGAGCTTTCTCCCCAGTTTGCCAATGAGAATACGGCCTCAGGGATGTCATGTAAACTGCCTGAGGTTATGGAACGACTCCGTGCCCAGGCACATTAGAATGGAAAGCACGTTTTCTTTCTACTGTGCTCTTTCCTTCTAATTTCAGGTTGCTCTCATCACCTGCTTTCTTGATGCTCTTTGAACCTAAAACCTGACCTGTCTGAAAACAAATGGCCCATATTCCTTTTTCTCTCCCATTTTCTACACCAAAAGTGTATATAAAACTTACTTCTCTTGGGGCGCCTGGGTGGCGCAGTCGGTTAAGCGTCCGACTTCAGCCAGGTCACGATCTCGCGGTCCGTGAGCTCGAGCCCCGCGTAGGGCTCTGGGCTGATGGCTCGGAGCCTGGAGCCTGCTTCCGATTCTGTGTCTCCCTCTCTCTCTGCCCCTCCCCCGTTCATGCTCTGTCTCTCTCTGTCCCAAAAATAAATAAAAAACATTAAAAAATAAAAATAAAAAAAAAATAAAACTTCTCTTTTGACCTGTTTATTTCTGTCCATGACCCTGTTTTTTCAGTGACCCAAGTATAAACCTTGATTGTGTGTGTGTGTGTCTCTGTCTCCTTCTTACTTACCAGATACTGTAGATTTGATTTCTGTCATGTCTCATTTTCATCCCTGTCTTCTGCTTCCATTGTTATGCCCTAATCTATACTCTTGCTAAATTTCCCCTAAGCTCTTGGTGCCAGTTCCGTTCACTCACCATCAGCCTCCTTACCCATTAGTGGCCAGAATCATGGTGACAAGAGAAACAGAGAAAATTAGGGCTTCAGCTCAAAACAGTCATGTGCCCACCTTAAAAAAAAAAAACACGTCTGTACTTCATAACCAAGTGTATACTTGAAAAGGCAAAATAATCTGCCTACATGTAACTAACTATACACATCCCTGCCACATTCACTTTCCTGTAACACAGCTCTTGAGTTCAAAAGCCATTGAGAATATCTCCCTTGCTTACTAGGTTTACAAACTCATATAACCGACTCTCTGCCATGTGTCCCTCATGTTTCATTTGAGCATTATTTCTACTTGTAACATTGAGCATTATTTCCAATGTAACAGGACTACTGGTTGCTCTTTGAAAGACCTTATAACTTTCCTAACTCCCAACTATGCTCTTTGTGGGCTGTCTGCTTTTATATTTCTGCCTATGAAAATCTGACCTGGCTTTCAAGGTCCATTTTAGGATCACTCCTTTCTTTGAATCCTAAATGAAGAATTCTGCTTAGAATACTCACAAAATATATAAAATTTAGATTTCAGAAAAATAGTTCATTAACATTAGAACTAAAAAAAAATCTATAAACTTAACCTTTTTCTTCTCTCCATACAGCTTTCAAGTGTCCTTTGGGATAGAGACAGAGCAAGTTTTTATAGCCTGACAAGTTCAAACATCAGTAAATGGGAATTAGATGATTCTTCAGAAAAACAAGCACATAGTTGGGATATAAACAGAGCTCTGAAGGAAAACATTACTGATGCTATTTGGGTAAGGAACAATAATATTCATTTCTGTAATTCACATTTATGGTTATATGAGAATGCTAGTTTCTCTCATTTAGATGACATTGCAATGCACTGTTTTTAGCCATCAGATAAACAGAGAGGGCGCATTCAATCTCTAGAAATGGTGGAACTCACTGATTTACCTAATAATTTTTAAAATGCATCCATTATTTTTATTTATTTAATAACTATTTGAACCGTAGTTCAAATTATTTTAGTAGGTGCTGGGAATACAAAGTTGAAAAGAAATCCTTACACTCCAGGAACTTACGTTATTGATGTTTTCACGTAGGGATCTGAGAGTAACTACGAAGCTATTAAAGAAGGGGTCAACATTCGGTATTTGGATTTGAAGCAGAACTGGTAAGCAGTTAGTTTGTCTCATAAAGAATATAGATTGTTGTTTGGGAAAATAATGTTTATTATAAAATGATGAGCAGTCTTGCTATTTGTTCTTCTAATGCTAATCCTTTCATACTGTTATACCTCACTCAATGATTTTATGTTCTTTGTCTAGAGACGCTGGTTCATTTGACAAATGTAGGCAGTTCTCAGCCTTCAGCTGTGTATTCTTATATTACTTGCCTGCCCTAGTTCAAGACTCATCTTTCCTGCTCTCATGGCTGGAGCTTCTCTTTCTTCGTGCTAAGAAATGCCCTCCCTGCTGCTGTGGGTGCTCCGTGCTGTCCTCCTTCTCTTCTCAGTGGAGATACCAGGCATACTTGTCCACATCTTTTGCTTTAGTAAGCCTGTGTTTGTGGCTGTATTGGAGAAAGGAAGGTGGGGTGAGGTTTTGTCTTGGCAATACACGTTAGAACTCAGAGTTTATAGTCCCAGTGAATTTCCTCTTAGAAACAAGGCTCTAAGTGGTGCTTAAGATCCCAGGTTAGTCTGATAAAGTTAATATATCCTGTCTTACTTAGTTTTAATACCAAAGGTCATATGGAACTTAAAAATCATTCGTAACATGGCTTCCATGAGAAAGTTCGTAATCAGTGCCAATGTATGACTTGGAATCCTTCAGAACACAACTTACCAGAAGTTAAAGGCAGTTTTTATGTGTTTTAGGGTAATTTAATTTAGTAGAACAAATTCTTATTTCTTGGAAGGATATTATAGTTTTGCTGTATCATTTTTCTCTCTCAGTCTCTTGAGAATGTCAGTAAGATCCTTCTTTATAGTTTCTGAAAACCTTATATAAACTATCAAAGAGGTATAAACAATAGTATATACTGAATTCTCATGTATGGTTTAATTAAATATAGTTTATCTGTTTTCCTTTATCTTTACCAGACTTTCAGAGATTTAGAACTGCTGGTAGGACGCAACCCACGTGGGCATACGATGCAGACATTTTTCCACATACACTTTTCAGAATGGAGACGTGGGCTGAAAACAGAAAAGAGAAACATACTTAGGAATTGCTGTACTGGGCCAAACCCCAAGCTCCTTTCCCCCATTTTTGTCATGCTAACAAGATGCTTGTGGGGTTTGCAAGACACGGCTCTTGTTCTCCTTCTGGACCCTCTAGTGATCCATATGGAGTATCCGTGTCTGCATATGTTTCTTCACTTAAGAATAGTGTTTGTTGAGGCACCTGGGTGGCTCAGTCGGTTAAGTGTCTGACTTCGGCTCAGGTCATGATCTCACGGTTTGTGAGTTCGAGCCCCCTGTCGGGCTCTGTGCTGACAGCTCAGAGCCTGGAGCCTGCTTCGGATTCTGTGTGTCCCTCTCTCTGCCCCTCCCCCACTCACGCTCTCTCTCTTTTTCTCTCTCAAAAATAAATAAAAACATCAAAAAAACTTAAAAAAAAAAAAAAAAAGAATAGTGTTTGCCTTCCCAATGCTTATGGATGCTCCTTGATCTGTTGTTCATTTTGGCCAGGTTTGCAACCAAGGCTTATATTTTCAGTGAGCAGGCTTATAAGTTCTTTTACTAGATTATTACTGACACAACTCAGATTCATTTTATTTTATTTTATTTTATTTTATTTTATTTTATTTTATTTTATTTTATTTATTTTATATTTTTTAAGCTAATTTATTTTTGAGAGAGAGGCACAAGTTGGGGAGGGGCAGAGAGAGAGGGAGACACAGAATCTATAACAGGCTCCAGGCTCTGAGCTGTCAGCACAGAGCCCAGTGCGGCGCTTGAACTCACAAACCATGAGATCATGACCTGAGCCGAAGTCAGACCCTTAACTGATTGAGCCACCTAGGCTCCCCTCAGATAGCTTCATTTCATTCCATTCCATTCCATTCCATTCCATTCCATTCCATTCCATTCATTTTAATTTTTTTTTTTAATGTTTATCTTTGAGAGAGAGAGAGAGAGAGACAGAGTGCGAGTGGGAAAGTAGCAGAGAGAGGGAGACACAGAATCAAAGCAGGCTCCAGGCCCTGAGCTGTCAGCCCAGAGCCCAACGTGGGGCTCAAACTCATGAACCGAACCACAAGATCATGATTTCAGCCAAAGTCGGACGCTTAACTGACTGAGCCACCCAGGCACCCCTCAGATAGCTTCATTCTAGATATGAAGTTGGATTTTTTAAATCATAAATGTATTATGTATATACTCACATAAAAATTTGTTAAATTTTTGCTGGTTTGCAAAATTTTCATTATCTATTGTTCTGTCATCTCTACTACCTAAAACAGCTTCATGTTTTTTAGAATGTGACAGTGTTTTTCTAAAGATGTCAAACCTGGCCTAGCACCACTCTCTAAGGAATTCTGTTAGATGTGTCTCCATGACTCGGTGCGTGCTCCTTATCACTCAATGATGTAGTCTTTATTTTTATTTATTTATTTTTTAATGTTAATTTTTAGAGAGAAGGAGAGGTGGAATGAGAGGGAAAGAGAGAATCCCAAGCAGGTTCCACACTGTCAGTGCAGAGCCCAACATGGGGCTTGAACTCACAAACTGTGAGATCATGACATGAGCAGAAACCAAGAGTTCGACACTTAACTGACTGAACCACTGAGGTGCCCTGATGCAGTCTTTAAAGTAACTTCAACGTAGAGTCTTATCGGTGTAACCAACTGTACCTCCGTCCTTGGTATTTTTAAGACTGCATTCTCCAGGAGCTCGCTCAGTTCCTTTTTCGTGTTGTGTTTTGGCAATACTTTTCATCTCTGTGACTTGTTTATTGTATAACTGAAAGTTTGTACTTCTTAGCCCGCTTTATTTCACCCATTCCCTCACCCACCTCCCTTCTGGGGAGTCTTCTTTTGTTTTTGTTCATTTGTTTTGTTTTTAAGATTCCACATGTAAGTGAAATTGTATGGTATTTGTCTTTCTGTGTCTGACTTATTTCACTTAGCATAATACCCTCTAGTTCCATTCATGTTGTCACAGATAGCAGGATCTCATTCTTTTTTATGGCTGGGTAATATTCCGTCTTCTTTATCCATTCATTTGTTAATGGGCACTGGGGTTGATTCCATATCTCAGCTGTTGTAAACAATGCTGAATTAAACATAGGGGTGGGGCGCCTAGGTGGCTCAGTCAGTTAAGCATCTGACTTTGGCTTAGGTCATGATCTCACGGTTCGTGGGTTCGAGCCCCACATTGGGCTCGCTGCTGTCAGCACAGAGCCCGCTTCAGATCCTTTGTCCTCCTTTCTCTCTGCCCCTCCCCTGCTTGCTCTCTCTCTCTCTCTCTCTCTCTCTGTCTCAAAATGAAATAAACATAGGGGTGCATATATTTTTTGAATTAGGGTTTCGTTTTGTTTGGATAAATACGCAATAGTGGAATTATTGGATCATATAGTATTTCAATTTTTAATTTTTCAGGAAACTTCTATACTATTTTCCATAGTGGCTGCACCAGGTTTGCATTCCCACCAACAGAGTTTGAGGGCTCCTTTTTCTCCACATCCTTACCAACACTTGTTAATGCTTGTCTTTTTGATTTTAGCCATTCTGATAGGTGTAAGGTGTTATCTCATTGTGGTTTTGATATGCATTTCCCTGATGATTACTAATGTTGAACATCTTTTTATATGGCTGTTGGCCATCTGTATGTCTACTTTAGAAAAATGTCTATTCAGGGGTACTTGGGTGGCTCAGTTGGTTAAGCATCCAACTTTGGCTCACGTCATGATCTCATGGTTCGTGGGTTCGAGCCCTGTGTTGGGCTCTGTGCTGAAAGCTTGGAGCCTAGAGCCTGCTTCGGATTCTGTGTCTCCCTCTCTCTCTGCCTCTCTCCCTCCCACACTGTGTCTTCCTCAAAAATAAATAATAAACATTTTTAAAAATGTCTATTCAGGCCCTCTACCCATTTATTTTTAAATTGGGTTTTTGGGTTTTTGGTGTTGAGTTGTATGTCTCCACATATTTTAGGTATTGACCCTTTATCCGATATATTATTTGCAAAATTCCATTCAGTGAGTTGCCTTTTTGTTTTGTTGATCATTTCTTTTATCATGCAAAAGCTTTTTATTTTGTTGTAGCCTCAATAACTTTATTTTGCTTTTGTTTCCCTTCCCTGAAGAGGCATACTCATAAATATGTTGCTAAAGCTGCTGCCCGAGAGATTACTGCCTGTGTTTTCTTTTAGGAGTTTTATGATTTCAGGTCTCACATTTGGGTCGTTAATCCATTAGTTCCTTTTTATGCGTAACATTCTTCGATGTCCTGTATTAGCTCTCCAGGTCATTGCCCGTATGTTACAAATTTGGACCAATATTTTTAGATTTCTTTCAAGAGTCCAAGTAGAAGTGATAAAGGTTCAGGAATTGGGTGAAGAAAACAGTGGAAAAGGAGTAAGAGCCACGTTAGGACTGCTTGGTTTGGAGTGGTGTGTCACTGAGTCCCTGGCTCCCACTTTCTTGGTTTTTTCGTTTGGTTCCCCACCCCCCTCCCCACCCTCCGTTTCTTGTTTTTAGTTGTCAGTAGAGGGCGCTTACCACCCTGTTAATATTTCTGAGACTTGAATGGAAGTGGCTAATAATTAACACTACTCAAAGTTCCGGAGGGGTTAAGGGTAGAGACCATTTAATTCTTTTTGAGGGCAACAATTTTGATAGACTTGAGAGGAACATAGAAGCTTTAAGAGAGAAAAAGGTTTGTCTTCACATGGAGATTTCTGTAACTGACTATTAAAAACAAAATGTTCTTCTGGACCAAAGTAAACTTCAAAGAACAGATTAGGCCAGGGTTTGGCAACCTTTTCTGTGAAGGGCCCCAGACTGGCTATTTTAGGCTTTGGGGGCAATTGTGGCCTTCACTGCAATTATTGTACTCAATCAGTGATAGCACAAAAGCATCCATGGACAGTATAGAAATAGGTGGACGTGGCTGTATTCCAGTAAAACTTCATTTATAAAAACTCACTTGGGCACAGTGAGGCTTGAGGGTTATGCTTTGCCAACCCCTGAATTTGATGATTTGATATTTTTAAAAATTTTTTTGTAATGTTTATTTTTGAGAGAGAGACAGCGTAAGTGGGGGAGGGGCAGAAAGAGAGGGAGACACAGAATCCAAAGCAGGCTCCAGGCTCTGAGCTGTCAGCACAAAGCCTGACACAGGGCTCGAACTCAAAGACCGTGAGATCATGACCTGAGCTGGAAGTCGGACGCTTAACCGACTGACCCACCCAGATGCCCCAATTTGGTGGTTTCTTAAGTCAGATTTATTGAGCTTATTTTATATACAGTAAAATTCACCCATTTTAGTGTATAATTCAATGAGTTTTGACAAATGCACACTCATTTGGGATACAGTCAAGAAGAGGAATAGTTCCATCACCCCAAAAATTCCTTCGTGCCCCTTTGTAATCAACCCCTCCTCTTCTTTCAGCCCCTGGCAACTATTGATGTGTTTTCAGTCCCTGGAGTTTTACCTTTTTCAGAATGCCATATAAGTGGGATTATATAGTATTCGAGCCTTTTGAGACTGGCATAATGCATTTGACATTCATTCAGTAGTTTCTTCCTTTTTATTTTTTTTTTTTTTTTTTTTTTTATTTTTTTTTTTTTTTTAAACATTTATTTATTTTTGGGACAGAGAGAGACAGAGCATGAACGGGGGAGGGGCAGAGAGAGAGGGAGACACAGAATCGGAAACAGGCTCCAGGCTCTGAGCCATCAGCCCAGAGCCCGACGCGGGGCTCGAACTCACGGACCGCGAGATCGTGACCTGGCTGAAGTCGGACGCTTAACCGACTGCGCCACCCAGGCGCCCCGTTTCTTCCTTTTTACTGCTGAGTAGTGACACACTGTGTAGAATTACCAGGGCTCATCAGTTCAGCAGCTGAAGGATCTTGAGCTTCCAGTTTTAGGCAGTTACGAATAAAGCTACTCTACCTATTGGCACACAGGTTTTTGTGTGAACTTAAGTTTCTGTTTGTCTTGGGTAAATATCTAGGAGTGGGATTGCTAGGTCATATGGTCAGTGTATATTTAACTATATGAGAAGACAAGCTGTTTTCCAAAGAGCTATAGATCTTTCTTTCTCATTGATTAGTGATGGGCTCCTGATTTTGGCAGCTGCATGGCACCCAGCGGACAGTCCATGTCTCATCTATTACTCTCTGATAACAGTAGAAGATAATGGCCACCAAATGTCTGATGTAGTAACTGTAGAAGTCACTCAGTATAATCCACCTTTTCAGGTAAGATTTCTATCGTAAATTAAATTACAGATGACAGTAACATCAGAGTAACTCAACTCATTCGAGTTGTTTGTCTTAACCATTGCAGGGTCAAATCTCTTTAGGAGATTGATCTGCGGGGCTTGGAAATATTTTTAAATAGCCAGTGTTTAGGCATTGCATTTTGTTTGCCATCTTAGATTCGTTCCTTTGCGCAACCTTAGCTAAATGAGAGTGGAAGCAGCTGACAGGAAGCAGTTGTTTAATATTGTAAGTATTGTTTAATAATGATACCTTAACAGGGGTGGCTCAGGTGGTTGAGCATCTGACTTCGGCTCAGGTTCATGGGTTTGAGCCCCGCGTCAGACTCTGTGCTGACAGCTCAGGGCCTGGAGCCTGCTTCAGATTCTGTGTCTCCCTCTCTCTCTGCCCCTCCCCCGCTCATGCTGTCTCTCTTTCAAAAACAAAGATTTAAAAAAACAATGATGTCTTAACTGTAAATTCATTTCATTTGACCTTACGTGGTATAGTATCAAATTTTGTTAAATTCTTATTCTTAATATGACTGTAACTAAATACTGTAAGGAAATCATTTAATTTGTTCTTTTATTCCAAATAAACCTCATAGTTCTGATTATGCAGGAAAAACATGCTCATTGTTAAGAGTTTTTAGGCAGTGCAAAAGAGGTATAAAGCAAACAATTTCAGAATGAAATCACAGGATATCCCTTTTCATGTTTTATTTATAAAATTACTTCTTTAATAACAGTATATATTTGCTGATTTCATTTAATTAGGTCGTATTTCTATTTTTGCTTCTGACTTTATATATGAACAAATGAACTCTATTTTCTTGTGCTTAATATCTTCACAGTGAAGTAAGAACCTAAATGTTTACTGGGGATCATTTATAAAGTATTTGCCAATTCTAAATCAATAATATAATTAATTTTTTTATGTCTTTTTTTTTAATGTTTATTTTTGTTTTGGGTTTTTTTTTTCATTTTTTAATTAATAAATTATTTTAAATCCAAGTTAGTTAACATATAGTGTAATAATGGCTTCAGTAGATTTTAGTGACCCATCATTTCCATACTACAGCCAGTGCTCATCCCAATGAGTACCCCTCCTTAATGGCCAACACCCATTTAGCCCATCCCCCACTCCCCCTCCCCCCAGCAACCCTCAGTTTATTTTCTGTGTTTAAGAGTCTCTTACGGGGGCGCCTGGGTGGCGCAGTCGGTTGAGCGTCTGACTTCAGCCAGGTCACGATCTCGCGGTCCGTGAGTTCGAGCCCCGCATCAGGCTCTGGACTGATGGCTCCGAGCCTGGAGCCTGTTTCCGATTCTGTGTCTCCCTCTCTCTCTGCCCCTCCCCCGTTCATGCTCTGTCTCTCTCTGTCCCAAAAATAAAAAAAAAATAAAAATAAATAAAAAAAAAAAAAGTCTCTTACGGTTTAGTTCCCTCTCTGTTATCTTATTTTTGCTTCTCTTCCCCTATGTTCATCTGTTTTGTTTCTTAAATATTTTATTTCTTTTCTCACATTTGTTATAGGCTTTTAGTTAAAATCACCGTGGAATTATTTTCAAAATTAGCTAATTATTTACAACTCTCATTTACAAATGATTTCTCCAATTGATGTTTGTAAACTTATTTTATAAATCATCCCAAGGGTAGTGTTTAGGTTTTCATAAGGACAATCTGAATTATTTTATCATTTTTATGAGATAGTAAACAAAAATGTAAAGAACAAAGTTATACAAACAAGTATTTCTGTTCTAATTCTCATTAAATATAATCTTTCATTTTCAGTCTGAAGACTTGATTATGTGTCGGCTGATGGTCCCAAACTTTTCAAACCAGACTGCTTATCTGTATACTGAGAGTGCCGTCTATGTGTGCTCCACTGGAACTGGGAAGTTTTCTCTTCCTCGGGAGAAAATTGTCTTTAATACACAAGGTATAGTATCAGCTTTAGAAAGGATGATTAACGACTCATTAGTCATTCCTAGCAGTTTTTACTGTCTTTCCATAAGTGTTATTTTAAGCATGATACCTCCAAGTGTTATTGAGACATTCATTCTGTACGATACCAGTGGTAGCTGAAGTCCTAACCCTACTGAAAAACCAAAAGGGTAGTAAATTCCCAAAGTGTTTTGGGCAAAAAATAGTAACATTTTCTCCAAAAGAAGCTAGGAAGGAAAGAACCAATGGTAAGAGAAGTAATTGCTTATTCCTAGTTATAATAACTTATCCTGAGTTGCTGTTCTTTAAGGAAGTTTGTCCAGATCTCTGGATAAGAAGAATCCCAGGTGCTGGACTCATGCAGGGGGACTGGAATGGGGGCGAGGGGAGCCAGCCAAGAGTGGAGGAAAAAAAAAAAAAAACAACCAAGCAGGTAGTCTCATTAGGAATTTTAATCTAAAGAGATTGGGCATAGTGCAAAATCCAATTTGGGCAGTAAGATGGAACATAGATTTTCTAGTTTAAACACAAGAGCCTTGACTTTGGGTAGGGAGATTGTTATTAAGGCATTGAGCAAGCGTAGACTTTTTTTCCTTCCCCTTTGGCTTACTTAGTAAGTAAAAATACAGGGCACCTAGGTGGCTCAGTCAGTTGAGCATCTGACTCTTGATATTGGCTCAGGTCATGATCTCTCAGTCGAGGCATCGAGCCCTAGATCAGGCTCCACACTTGGTGTGGAGCCCGCCTGGGATTCTCTCTCTCCCTCTGCCCTTTCCCCCTGCTCGCTCGCTCTCTCTCTCTCTGTCTCTCAAATAAAGTTTTTAAAAAGCTGAGTTCTAAGTAGGAATATTGTAAAGGGAAAAATTGTTTTTATTATAGCAAAATGATTTTTTGCTTAAGGTGGTAGGTTATATTTATATTTTATTTTTTTAGAGAGAGAGTGTGTGTGCAGGGGAGGGGCAGAGAGAGAGTGAATCTCAAGCAGGCTCTGCGCTGTCAGGGCTCAATCCCACACCCCTGGGATCATGACCTGAGCTGAAAACAAGAGTCAGATACTCTACTGAGCCATCCAGGTGCCCCTAGAGTGGTAGATTTTAGAAAACATTTTTTTTTTTGTTTTGTTACGTATTTTTGTATATTTTTCTTTCTTTTAGGAGATAGTATTTTAGGAGCTGGTTCCTGTGGTGGTCTTCCTATTCTTTTTTCTAGAAACAGTGGGTTGGTGTCTATTACATCAAGGGAAAATGCATCCATATTAGCAGAAGACCTTGAAGAATCCCTAGCATCTTCAGTTGCTGGACCCAGCAATGAGGTAATGCAGTTCCATAAGACTTTTTAGTTTTTATTAGAGTATTCCTTTAAAAAAATTGTTTTAATGTTTATTTTTGAGAGACAGACAGTGTGAGCAGGGAAGGGGCAGAGAGAGAGGGAGAGACAGAATCCGAAGCAGGCTCCAGGCTCTGAGCTGTCAGCACAGAGCCAGACGCGGGGCTCAAACTCATGAACCACGAGATCATGACCTGAGCCGAAGTCAGACGCTTAACCGACTGAGCCACCCAGGTGCCCCTAGATATTTCCCACAAATGTTTTAGTTGAACAGTTTAAAAGAGTTGTGGTGAAACATAATTCTTTTATCTCCCTTATCTCCTCTGTCCTCCTTTACAGAAGCAACTCCTTTTAGGTCTTTGAGCCGTGTCTTCTGGTGTTTTTTTCCACATTTCTAAGTAACATCGTATGTTGCTATCTCTTAATTTACCAGTTTTAGACACCTCTTGATTTCCTAGTATAGAAGGTAAGGATTTAGGGTAACTTACACTCCTTCCTCTGCCTATATTGTCCCAGTATAAATTTTTTTCCTTTAATGGCAATGTGAATATTTATGGCTCACTGAGTCAAGTAATGTACTGATTACGTTTCCTTCGTTATTCAATTTTATGTGATTCTTGGAGTTTTTAATGGACTAATTTTGTATTTGCTTTCATTCTTTAGTCTCTGGCCCATCTTCTAACAGCCTCCAGCGGCGGTTTAAGTGCCTTTCCATATGTTTTTCCCCATAGTCAAATCTCTAGAAGTTCTATGTCTATGATCATCTTGGAATTTTTCTTTTCATTGTCCACAAATCCCCACCAGGATCTGTCCCTGCACCACCCACACCGATTTGCTTTGTGTCCTCTCTGCTCTTTCATCTGCCTTTCCTTCTTCTGGTTTTTCCATCGCCATGCGTTGTAGTCGGAATCACAGATGTTTGGGTGGTTGTGCTTCCTGCTATTGTGGGATTATTTTGAAAGGGAGAGTGGGATACAAACCATCAGTTTTTTTTCTGTCTTGAAACACAGAATACCCTGATCTGTAGATTTGTATCATTCTCGTACAGAACACTAAATTAATATCATGTGGGGCAATTTCCATTTGAATAGAATGTGAAATATATAGACTATTTCTGTAATTCGAAATTGGAATGACTTGGTAGTTTCAACGGAAAGTAACAGTTTTTTTGCTTTTATTCTTTTATAGCCTTGTGGTTTTGTAATACTGCCTTATGTTCTGAAGCTATCTTAGAGTATTCTACTTCTTTAAAATTTTTCTAAATCCCTGTTTAAGCCTGAAATCAACCGTTATTGTTAGTAATATACATTGTGGTGAACTGTGTAAGAGCAAACCTATGAGAGGTTGTGTGGCTTATGATGAAACCCCCAGATAGTTTTACTCACAATATAATCCCTGAGTTATATATATCTTTTTTTAAAAAAAAATTGTATGAGTCGATTCATATTCTTTATTTTTATTTTTATTCCAGGATAGTTAACATAAAGTGTTACATTAGTTCCAGGTATACAATGTAGTGATTCAGTAATTCTATACATTACTCAGTGCTCCTTATGATAAATGTGCTCTTAATCCCCTTCACCTGTTTTACCCGTCCCCCCACTCACCTCTCCTCTGGTTACCACCAGTTTGTTCTCTGTAGTTGTCGAGTCTATTTTTCACTTTGTCTCTTTTTTTTCTTTGTTCGTTTGTTTTGTTTCCTCCACGTGAGTGAAATCATACAGTATTTGTTTTTCTCTAACTGACTTCATTTAGCATTATACTTCCTAGATCCATCCATGTTGTTGTAAATTGCAAATATTCATTCATTTTTATGGCTGAGTAATATCCCATTGTGTGTGTGTGTGTGTGTGTGTGTACATCTTCTTTATCCATTCATCTGTTGATGGACACTTGGGCTGCTCCCATAATTTGGCTCTTTTAAGTAATGCTGAACTAAACATAGGAGTTCATATACGTTTTTGAATTAGTGTTTTGTATTCTTTTGGTAAATATCCAGTAGTGTGATTGCTGGATTGAAGGGTAGATCTCCAAGTGTGTTTGTGAGTGGGAGAGGGGCAGAAGGAGAGGCAGATCTTCAGCAGGCTCCACACCCAGTGCAGAGCCAGACTCAGGGCTCCATCCCAAGAACCGTGAGATCATGACCTGAGCCGAAATTGAGAGACAGACACTTAAACTGAGCCACCCAGGCACTCCAGGGTAGTTGTACTTTTAACTTTTTGAGGAATCTCCATACTATTTTCCACAGTGGCTGCACCAGTTTGCATCCCTACCAACAGGGCACGGGGGTCCCTTTTTTGCCCACATTCTTGCCAACACTTGTCGTTTCTTGTTTTTGATTTTAGCCATTCTGACAGGGGTGACGTTATATCTCAGTGTGGTTTTGATTAGTATTTCTCTGATGATGAGTGATGTTGAGCATCTTTTCATGCGTCTGTTGGCCATCTGTGTGTCTTTGAAGAAATGTCTGTTCATGTCTTCTCATTTTTTAATTGAGTTGTTTGGTTTTTGGGTGTTATTCAGTTCTTTATGTACTGTGACTAGTAACCCTTTGTCAGATACGTCATTTGCAAATGTCTTCCATTTAGTAGGTTGTCTTTTAGTTTTATTGTTTCATTTGTTGTGCAGAAGCTTTTTGAGTTAGTCCCAATAGTTTGTTTTTGCTTTTGTTACCTTGGCCTTAGCGTACATATCTAGAGAAATGTGGATGTCAAAGAAATTACTGCCTGTGCTCTCTTCTAGGATTTTTATTGTTTCAGGTCTCACGTTTAGGTCCTTAATCAAACTTTGAGTTTATTTTTGTGTTTAGTGTAAGAAAGTAGTCCAGTTTCATTCTTTTGCATGTAGCTGTCCAGTTTTCCCATCACCATTTGTTAAAGAGACTTTTTCCCATGCATATTCTTGCCTCCTTTGTCAAAGATAAATTGATCATATAATTGTGCATTTACTTCTGGGCTGTCTATTCTGTTCCATTGATCTGTGTGCCTGTTTTTGTGCCAGTACCATACTGTTTTGATTACTACAGCTTTGCAATTTTTTTTTAAATGTTTATTTTTGAGAGAGAGAGAGAGAGAGAGACAGAGTGTGAGCAGGGGAGGGGCAGAGAGAGAGGGGTGGGGGGCACACAGAATCTGAAGCAGGCTCCAGGCTCCAGGCTTCGAGCTGTCAGCACAGAGCCCGATGCAGGGCTCGAAGCCACGAACTGTGAGATCATGGCCTGAGCTGAAGTCGGACACTCAACCGACTGAGCCACCCAGGCGCCCCTGATTACTACAGCTTTGTAGCATAACTTGATAACTAGGATTGTGATACTTCCAATTTTTTCTTTTCCAAGACTGCTTTGGTTATATATACCATTTGGTCCATTTTATCTTGTTTCAATGTCTTAAGTATATAAACCACTGGTATAAAGTGTATGGTAAACAGTTTGTGCATCTGTGTTGTTGCTGTCATAGGTGGGTCCAGTTTCTATTCTAAATTCCAGTACTTTAGAATATTCTGATACCTTCACCTCTAAATTACAGTTTTTTATTTGACAGAGTATGGTTTTTGAGGCTTCTACAAAGAATGAAACCATAGCCCAGGAAGATAAAACTAAAGTGTTAAAAGCTGCTTTTCTGCAATACTGCAGGTATGAAAAGTTTTTTAAATTATGGCTTAGTTGATGTCTGAGCACACATTTTATTGACGTGCGTTCCTTATTTGTTGACTGGTGAGCAAGTTGGAAGAATGCTGCCACCAAGGAGCGGATGTTTTTCTGAGCTTCGGTGCTTTACCAAACTTACTCTGCACTTGGTAGGCACAAGAGGCTTCCAGCTGGTCTAGGAAAAAACATGGTGTGACAAAGCCTCTCCGCTTAATGGGTAACAACGTGCTGTTAAAAATGGTGATCGTGGGGGGGCGCCTGGGTGGCTCAGTCGGCTGAGTGACTTCAGCTCAGGTCACGATCTCGCGGTTTGTGAGTTGGAGCCCCACGTCGGGCTCTGTTCTGACAGCTTAGAGCCTGGAGCGTGCTTCGGGTTCTGTGTCTCCCTCTCTCTCTGCCCCTCCCCTGCTCATGCTCTGTCTCTCTCACTCTCAAAACTAAATAAATATTTAGAAAAAAATTTTTAAAAAAAATGGTGATCGTGGAAGACCTCTTGCAAACATGTTTTATGTGTACTATGAAGGCAAATAAGTTGCATACAGAGGTTTAGCGATGTTATAAAGAAGTGAGACTTGGCCTATTCATTGGGTTTTGTTCTGTACAAAATCACCCAAGAACTTAGCAGCTTATTTAACACAGCTCATGATTCTGCAGTCTGGCTGTTCAGGGGCTGGGCTCATGTGGATTCGCTGTCTGTGATCAGCTGCCAGCCACCCAGGCTAGACTTGCCCACATTTAGGGTCTCTGGCTGGTCATGTCTCTGCTCGTGTGCCCTCTCATCTTCTAGCAGGCTCTCCCCCCTGGGTGTTCTCCTCCTCCCCGTGGCCTCAGTTCTTTCCTAAGATGCAGACATTCCTGCTCATGGGGGTGAGGTGTGTTCTCTCTGCCACCGTGTGCCCTTCCTCATAGTCCCTCGGCCTCGCTGCTCTTCTTCCTTGACTACAGGCCTCTGCTTATCCGTGTCTTCCTCCAGGAGGTTTTCCCTGCCCCTTGGACGGTTTTGGTTTCCCTTCGGTGTGTTCTGTAGCGCTCCCCTTTCCTTGTAACGGGGTACGTGTGACTGCTTGTTTAACTCTCTGGCTCCTTGTGACACCGTATCCTTTGTGAAGCCTTGGAGTGTGTTCTCAGTGTCCTGTCCTTCTGCCTCCAGTCCCTGGTGTGTTGTAAGTACTCGACATATATTTGTTGAACTACTAAATGCATAACAGGTGTCTCTCTTTTATTTATGTTTTTAATGTTTGTTTAGAGAGAGAAAGAGATAGCAAGCGGAGAGGAGGAGAGAGAGAGGGAG
The DNA here is from genome assembly GCF_028749965.1 of Puma concolor. Lineage (NCBI taxonomy): Eukaryota > Metazoa > Chordata > Mammalia > Carnivora > Felidae > Puma > Puma concolor. Next base: position 18,708,429 of record NC_141677.1, read on the forward strand.
ACAGAGAATCTCAAGCAGGCTCTGCACTGCCAGGGCAGAGCCAGACGTGGGGCTCAAACTCACGACCCATGAGGCCATGACCTGATCCAAAATCAAGAGCCAGACATATAACCGACAGAGCCAGCCAGGCGCCCCTCGTGTCCCTTTTAAAGAAATGTTGCTAACTTTTAATAATGTTGTTTTAACGTTTTAATAACGTTATTAACTTTGGGCTAAAATACGGGAGTTTCCCAATGAATGTTTATGTGGTGAATTTTGAGAATGTTTGCCTCCTTTAATACTTCTGTGTTCCCATTTTATTTCAGAAAAGACCTAAGTCATGCTCAAATGATGGTTGATGAGCTCTTTTCCTCCCACTCTGACTTGGATTCCGACTGTGAACTAGACAGAGCTGTTACCCAAATCAGTGTGGACCTGGTGGATGACTACCCGGCCTCAGACCCACGATGGGCTGAGTCTGTCCCTGAGGGTGACAGCTGCTACTTTCCATGTTATGAGTGATCTGTTTTGAGAATATTCTGGTTCCTTTTTTAAGCATCTCTTGAAGCGTGTCTTTTTTAGTTTTTAAATCGGTTATTTATTATGTTTTAAAAGGTTGTAATTTACCTTACAGTAGATTTTGGAAAGGGCTCAGAACAGATCTGCCTAATAAAAACTGAAGGAATATTGGAGCAAATCTTGCTTGTTCTACCTGAAGCAGATTAGCCCTACTTAGCTTCCTCTCACATTTTATTTCTAAAAAATTGGTAGCATAGGTAAGCATTTGGCATCTGTGTGTGTGTGTGTGTGTGTATATACGTATATATGTGTGTATACATATACATGTATATGTATGTTTTGTATACATATATATTTTTTATATATACGTATATATTTTTTAAAGTTTATTCATTTATTTTGAAAGAGCGTGCGCAAGCAGGTCAGGGGCAGAGAGAGAGAGAATTCCGAGCAGGCTTCACTCTGTCAGTGCAGAGCCTGATGCGGGGCTCAGACTCACGAACTGCCAGATCGTGACCTGACCTGAAGTTGGACACTTAACCGACTGAGCCACGCAGGTGCCCCTTTGACACCTGCTTGTTAGCCCCCAAATTAAATGATAATTCTGGCATAATCACTGTATTTGCCTAATAGAAGGTATACATTTTCCTAAGAGCTGCATTGAGCAAATCTCAGTGTATAGGAGTGGGCGTGTCTTGACATTCGGTCCAGGGTTTTCCTCCCTGCCCTGGGGGACTGTCCCTCTTAGACTTCTACTGCAGCGTCCCAGCAAACTGTCCAGACCTCCATTTCTCTCCCTTATTTCTTACTTAGCAAGTTTGTTAAGCCTTATTAGAGGTTTAGGAAGGAAACGTCAGTGCTTACCTTTTTTCTTTGACTTTATTTTGATCTGTCAAGCTTAGAATGATATAAATGATTAAGCTATTGTTAGCTTAATGTTTTTGTGTTTTGAATAAATACTCTATGAAATGTATCAAACTCCCAAAATTTCCCTCTAAATTTTTTAAATTCTTGGGTAATGTTACAAATGATTGCATTGAAAGGTTGGTGGTTTCCTTTTGTATAGATTTTTTTTTGGTTTTATTTTGTATAGATTTTTTTGTATAGATTTTGTATAAGTTTATTTTGTATAGATTTTATTTTAATAGCAGTAGTTATTGTAAACCCAGTATATTATGTGTTTAAATTTTGTTATTGTGTTTCAACAGAAGCACCTGGGTTTAGCAATACATCGCTGATTATTCTTCACCAGCTAGAAGACAAAATGAAAGCCCATTCTTTCCTTATGGACTTTATTCACCAAGTAAGCATCTAGTCGCTGTGAACAGGGATGGCCAGGACCCTGTGTCTTTTGTCAGCTCTAAGGCAATGGGAGATCCTTGCTTATTGTGAGATGTTTCATTGGGTGGGGACATGACCAGTGTTCTCATTTTCTTTGCTGACTTAAAAGTAAGTAATTCCAGGGCTGGTGGGGGTGACGGGGGCGAGGTATTCAAGTATAAATAGTGCATTGAAAACAGGGTGAAAAGAAGAAAACTAGTGTCTTTCAGCAGAAATGTTTCAGTTTTTCTTATCACTTTCTGTGATGTCCCGCTTTTCATTCCGATCTGTTGTGTGCTTTTATGTAAACTTAGGTTTTCACGAATTGACTTTGTGTTGTTAAAAAGAGTGAACCATATTAAGGTGATGACAGATTTTGATACATGGGCTTTTAATTTTGAAGTGCCATTAGAATCAGTTCCCTGTTTAAAGTGTTTTCTTTCAGGAGTATTCCCGTTTATATTGGGTCTAAAATTAGAATATTAAAATTTGCTGCTAGACAGAATTGTTAGGCAGAATCATCCACCTCTGCTTTGTTGATCAGTAGTGGCTTCCACGCATATTACATATCCACATGAAGAAATTCAATCCCACTTTTGCTTACTTTTTCCAAAATCAGTAATGCCTTGACATTAAAGAGATTCTGATGCTGTCTCAGTAGAACTTCCTGTGGTGACGGGAATGTTCTGTACCTGTGGTCTTCTGTAGTCACTAGTCACAGGCAGCTGCCGAGCACTTGAAATATGACTGATACAACTGAGGAACTACATTTGTTTTTAATTTAATTTTAATTAACTTAAATTTAAGTCACCATTTGGTGGAGAGTGGCTCTCTTATGATTCCAGAAATAGCTTGATTGTTCTTAATTCCACATTCTGCTTCATTATAATGCATGGTTTGGCTCCTGACTACTTTTATTGTCTTGGCAAGAGAACTGCATTTAAGTCGCTCTCTCTCTCTGTCTCTCTCTCTCTCTTTTTTTTTTTAGGGGTTTAGGTGGACTGCAGATTAATGGGGAAAATACAACATCTTCTCCTGATATAATTGTTTAGTCAAGTATACTAATTAACTATGAGTTAACTGTTAGTACCTAACAAACCACCCCCAAATCCTCAACGTGTGGTGGATTAAAACAGTTCTTTAGGGTACCTGGGCGACATTTCTGTTGATCTTGGCCGGTACCGCTCCTTGAACTGCATTTAGGGTAGCTGGGCTGGAAGGTCCCCAGGCTTCTCTCGCCTGATGGACAATTGGCCGTCAGTCGGGCCACTTGGTTCTTCTCCACTTAGTCTCCAGTCCTCCTTTCGTCTGGACTGGCTTCCTGTGGTCTCGGGGCAGCACTCACCGGGGATGAACTTAGAAGCTGTGGTCTTGCTCAGGTCTTACCTTAGATGTCACATCGTGTTACTTCCACCAAAGTGACATTGGTCAAAGCAAGTCACCAGGCCAGCCCAGATGAAAAGGATTGAGAAGTGGATTGCACCTCTTGACGGGAGGAGTGGCGGTCACGTGGCAGGAAGGTGTCATACCGGGATGGAAGGAGTTCATGCCTTAACATGCCACACCGAGGACACACTGACTGATCAGAGGGGGAGGGAGCCAGGGGGCAGGAGCAGTTACCGCCTCTTTTGGCACAGCCTCCCTGGGCTTCAGACTCCTGCTGGAGTCACTGCGCTCTTGGAAGCAGTGTGCATTGCAAGGTAGTGTCTAGCTGGATCTAAAAATCCCATTCCGGCTATGTGTTTATACTTGTTACCTTATTAACGCTTATTATTAATTTATATTAATAATCAGGAAAAACGTGTAACCAGATACTTGTATCTAAGGAAATAATTCTGAACATAAGGCTCTCCTCCTCGGGCCAGATTCAACACCAACAAGGCCATATCTCATTCCAAAGGGGAGGAGAATTAGTATCCGGGCCTCAGGACAGTATCTTTGCCTCTGGGTTTCCGGTGTTGAGGGAAGCATATATTCTCACACCTAGTGCAGAGAACCTTAGAAGCGGGGAGTTAATGTGCTCCTCTTTGCTGTGTGGCTTGAGTGACGTTACTGTGTCGTTACCACTTCACTGGCCGTGCTGCCGCACTGAGGCAAATAGAAGCAGACGAGCAGAACGCCCTCATGTAAAAACTACATTTGCGGTATTTGTGAGGGAGCCAAGAAGGGAATTCAAATCAGAAAGGACAAATGGAACTCTTATTTTAAAATAGCCAGGTGAGCAGGTTGAATAAATTAAGACAGATTGATTCAGTGACCTGTTCCACGGTCACTAAAAATAATGGGTAAAAAGAAAAAAAATGAATATCTAAGTGCGTTGTGAAAAATAAGATGCCATCAAAACAAGGTACAGGGGCCCCTGGGTGGCTCGGTTGGTTAAGCGTCCGACTTCAGCTCACGTCACGATCTCCCCATTCGCGGGTTCGAGCCCCACATCGGGCTCTGTACCGACAGTTCAGAGCCGGGAGCCTGCTTCAGATTCTGTGTCTCCCTCTCTGTCTGCCCCTCCCCCACTTGTACTCTTGTGTGTGTCTCTCAAAAATAAACAAACATTTTAAGAAAACTAAAAAGCAAAACAAGGTGCTGAACAACATATATAATGTGACTCCTTTGTGTTACAGAAACCAAAATGTCTTCCAGTGTAGAAATGCCACAAAAGCATATAAAGATCTGAAGGAAACAACTGCAGGTCCAGTAGGGAATGGGCGGGGGACTTGTACCTGTCCACGCTATTAAGTTTCCTAACCATGTGCAAGTCAGGCTCTCTGCTTTCACCGTGGACAGTGTGGTGGAGAGATTTCCGGAGTGGTGACCCACACCCGCGCCGTTAGTTGAGCCTCGAGGGGAGGAGCTTGTTGGGAAGAGAACCCTTTGTTAAATATTTTGTATTGTTCTCTTCCGTGGGTTAGAGCCTCACGCCCTCTTTCCTGACTTTGCTATTCATTTGGGATGGTAGAGAATGTTCCCGAGAGCCTTGAGGTCCAACCTACAGTATTATCCTTCCTTATGGCCTCGGTTTATCACACCCACTCTCTTTTGGTTGCATTCTCTGAAGGAAGGGTTCTTGTGTGCTGTCCCCTTAGTCGATGTGTCTTTATGTATGATTGCTGTACGTTCTCAGAAGTCAGGGTGCGGCTTTTCTTTAAGCAGTTTAACGAGTGAATTTGGCAGCAAAGTGGCAAGAAATGGTTCTCCAGCCAAGAGAGGTCCTGTCCGTCCTCTCGTTACCCAGGTTCTCTGCTCGCGGAGGCAGGCAGTAAGAGGTGCCGGCAGCACGCTGGACACACAGCATTTCCATGGTCATTCCCGGTGGAGAAACCATCTTCTCCCATTTAGAAAAAGGGAAAGAGCATTTTTACACAGAGAAAAAGGAAAAAGACGCGTGAATGTCATCTTTTATCTTTTGTTTGCAGTTGGCTGATGTTGGAGTGTTTGTTCTTGACGTGTGCTTGTTTTTGTGTTTTTAAAAACATTTTTTAATGTTTATTTTTGAGAGAGAGAGAGAGAGACAGAGACAGAGTGCAAGCAGGGGAGGGGTGGACAGAGAGAGGCATAGAATCTGAAACAGGCTCCAGGCTCTGAGCTGTCAGCACAGAGCCTGACGCGGGGCTCAAACTCCGGATCGGCGAGATCATGACCTGAACTGAAGTCCGATGCTTAACCGACTGAGCCACCCAGGCACCCCTTGACATGCACTTGTAAACCAAGTTTGTTTACAAAACCAAGTCTTGCCAAGACACAAGTTGTTTTGGCTTTTCACTGTAATTACCTCTTGTTCTTCTTGTCTTGACTGCTGATGTTCCTAAATGATTCTATTTTGTGGGAAGCAGCCTTCCGCCCTGGGTTTCCTTTTACACACTGCAGGGCTGTCTTTATACTTTAAAAAAAAAAAGAAGACGACTAACCTCATGGGGCATTTGCAGAAAACCATTTAGCAAAAGGTAGATTCCTCATTGTTTTTTTGAGCTCGTTGTAATAAATCTAATTCAGAAAAACATTTTTTTTTCTTTTTCTTAATTTTTTTTCTTAAAACAAAAATTTTTTTTTAATGTTTATTTTTGAGAGGCAGAGTGTGAGCGGGGGAGGGGCAGAGAGAGAGAGAAAGACACAGAATCTGAAGAGGCTCCAGGCTCTGAGCTGTCAGCACAGAGCCTGACACGGGACTCAAACTCACAAGCCGTGAGATCATGACCTGAACCGAAGTTGGACGCTTAACCGACTGAGCCACCCAGGCACCCCCCAAAAATTTTTTTTCTTAACCATGTGCATTCATCGCTTCTGTCCATAGGAATTCCCTGGGGATTTGGGTTACTGTTTATTTTTGTTTTCTTTGTACTTTATTTAAAATAAACCTCAGCATATAAAAACCAAGTCACTTTGTTAATGAAATAGATCACACTTAAAATGTGGAAGAGTATTCAGTATTTAGATGTCTCTTGGCTTCCTAGTTGGGATGTAACGCTTCATCAAATGAGAAAGCTTAGAAGTCCTGGAACCTAGCAACGCCTGAAACAGGCATCAGGCAGACCAGAGGTAGATAGTGCAAAGGATTAAAGACTCTCCCACCCTCCCCATGGCTTTAAGGTTCTGGGAATCAGGTGCTGAAGATGGAAACTGCTGAGTGTCTAGTTCCTGAGGATCTTGAATGTAGGGAAGTTATGTAGAAAAGAACAATTTTATGATTTTCATAACCATAAGTAAGAAATAAGATGGAGTGATGGAATGGCCCTGATCTCAGAAGAGGAACCATCTGCCCTTTCTTATAGGTGCTCACAGCTCTGGCTGAAGGGTGTGTGTGTGTGTGTGTGTGTGTGTGTGTGTGCGTGCGTGTTCGTGTTCAAAACAGCAAAAAGGAGAGGTAGCTGAGGTACTTTTTTGGGGGCAGATGAGGCCAGTGGCTCTGTACCCAGTGTGCTTCTGGGGGAGATAAGACTGCATTACTTTGTACGTTACTGTAAATGCTTTCTAAGAACATGTGTTTGTGTTTCACCAGGTTGGCTTATTTGGACGTCTTGGCACTTTTGCAGTTCGAGGGATGCCCATGGCAACTCGCCTGTTGCTCTGTGAGCATGCCGAAAAGTTATCAGCCGCCATCGTTCTCAAGAACTACCACTCGAGGCTCTCTGAGCTCGTGAACACAGCAATAATGATTGCTTTAAATAAGAGGGACTGCGAAATCCCATCCAACCTGACCCCCGCAGACGTCTTTTTTAGAGAAGTAAGAGTTGTTATTTTGCCCTTAATGTGGCTTTGTAGAGCTGGGCCCTTGGCCGATCATGCCCCCAACAGAGAAAAAGCTTGAGGCCAAAAAAAAATCTCATTGAAATTTTAAATAGGACTCCATATTTATTCGTCACTTTCCCTACAAATCAGAGCTTGCAAACTTGACTAAGAAGTCTTCCCTACTGTCTGCTGGGTGTTTTCCTTTTGTCTCTCCAAATCCACTCGACTCTGCCTCAGAGGGCACCTTCGCCAGTGGGTTCCTTTGCCCTGTGGCTTCTTGTTGCCTTTAACAGAGGTGAGGCACTGTTATTCTCTGTTCTGTCATGCCCCCCTCCCCCCAGCCTCATTCCCTCCCTGCTTCCACTGCAGTTTGCTGTGCCTTCTGTCAGAGACTGCGGCTTCCCTCTGGCTGCTCTCCGCGTTCCCAGTAACTGCTGCTTCCCGGTGCCCCTTCACAGCTGGGCTTAGTGGTGGCTTCCCTGTCGCTAGCCCTGGGTGCCGCCCCTTCCTCTGCAGATCCCCTTCCTCTGCCAACCGTCCCTTCACTAAACTCTTCTCAGGCGCCTGCTAGGATCCTACTATCTACCTTGCTGTTAAAATCAATTTATTTTCAAAGGAAAAGAAAAACCTGCTGTAAACTTTGGAGGGAGAAAAGAGGAAGATGCTGGTCAGCTGGCCATTGTGAAAAAGAGTACTTTTTGGGAGGGAGAGGTTAGATCTGATGCCAGAGCTTGTCCAAAGAGTTGGGGTCTATCCCTAAAACCCTGCTGGAGAGCTGTCCAAGTTAACTGTTGGGAGTGTGGGTGTTGGGGTCAGTCTAGGTGGAGGTGAAAGGTCTTGGAATTCTGAGGAGATGGGAATAGTGAAGAATGTGTTCTTAAGATCCAAGTCCGTGAAGCACATGGTGGAGGATGGCGTGGTGGAGAGGAGGGTACATGGATTGGGGCCAGCGGCCTCAGGTAATTCTGAGATCCTGAACTAGTCTGTAAGAACCATCCGGCTTTTGGAATGGAGGGACTGGAGTATTGTAAGGAGAGTTAGTAGGTTTTAATACATTTGAGGAAGGAAATTCGGAAATGGGTCGTAAGCCTCACAAGGCCTCAGCTTTGAGAGGATGTTGGGGTTTTGAAGGGAAAAAGATAGGACCCTTAAGGCATATAGGTTGCTTTTGCAAAGTGTTTGTTGTAACTTTTGTGTCTTTTTTTTTTTGTCTTTGTTCATACTTAATTTTATACAGCAAAACAAAGTTTATTTTAAAAAATTCACAAATTATTTGAAAGAATTAAGAGTCGTGTTCTTTTTTCTGCATTCGGATCAAAGTGGAAAGCATACTAGTTAATTCAGTATATATTTTCCAGATAACTGGAAAAAAAAGGAATGATTTGGAAATCAGAAAGGATTATCAGTTGGATACATAATTCAGGAATAGTACGTTAGGAATAGCATAGGACAAAACCAAAAACGTGATAGGTTTTTCAAAAGAACACTCCATATGGGAAATGGTAATGTTTAAGACTATGACGTTTACTGGCCTTAAGCTTCCTTTGGGTGTAGTTCTGAATCCCAGGGTTCCATTAAAGCAGAGGTAACTGTTTAAGGGTCAGACTTTCAGGTTAGCATATGAACAGAATTTGAGACCGCTGAGTATGTAACTCCTATCATAAAGGTGTTGAGCAAATGTTTTGACAATAATTTTTTGCTATCATATCATATCATATATCATATCATATGTCATATCATATATGCTTTCCCTATCGTTTTCACGTTAACAGTATTAAAAAAAATTCTTAAGTTTGGGGCACCTGGGTGGCTTAGTCAGTTAAGCATCTGACTCTTGATTTCAGCTCAGGTCATGATCTCATAGTTCGTGAGTTCAAGCTCCTCATCGGGCTCTGCCCTGGCAGTGCAGAGCTTACTTGGGATTCTCTCTCTGTCCTGCTTGCTCTACCTCTCTCTCTCAAAATAAATAAGCAAACAAACATGAATTAAATAAGTAAATACTGCACCCTAAAAAAAATTCTTACAGTTAATCTTTTAAATGAAATGAGCCAAAAGTCTCTTGCTAGGGCTGTTAATGTGCCTTTGACTAACATCTGAGAAGGCAGAACAGGGTTTAAAAGACAATGATTGTGTTTGGGCCACGGTTTGTGTATAGGTCTTGCTCCTTCAACTAGTTTGTATACTTAAGGGCAGCAAACCTGATTTCTGTTTTTCCTCATCTCTGAGTGCCCAATGCTATGCAAACTCTAGGTGTATTAAGTAGTAAGGTAGGGAAAGTTTAACTGTGGGCTGAAACTGGAAACAAGGGTTTCAGTGCTTTAAGAACAGTTTTGCACCGTTACCTCCGTGTGTTAGTAATGACAAAAATTAGAAAAGAACAGTTAGAAATTATATAATTGACCCTTGAACAATGTGAGGGTTAAGGGTGCCCGACCCCCCATGCAGTCAAAATGTTTTTAAAAAAATCCTGAAGAAGAAAAAATAAATTTATAGTACTGTAAGGTATCGAAAAACATCTACATGTAAGCAGACCCACGCATTTCAAACCTGTGTTGCTCAAGGATCCCTTGCACAGTATTTTCTCTCCCTACTTCTTTTTAAATGTATTTTTTGCCATCAACTGTTTTATTCTGAGTAATGAGCTAAGAATATGACTTTATGAGAAAAGCCCGTTGAGTAGATTCTGGGCAGTTGTGATTATTACCCATCGCCATGGTTTTTGTTAAAAGTAGTTGCCTTCTCTGTACTCCCTCAGGTGTCGCAGGTAGACACCATTTGCGAGTGTTTACTGGAGCATGAGGAGCTGGTCTTAAAGGAAACATCTTTGGAATCTGTTGAATGGGCTGAAGTGGTGATCAATGTGAACAGTATTCTCAAGGTACAAAACCACGGTGAAGATTTCAGCAAATCAAAGACCGGAGTGTGGCTGGAAGAGAAAGTGGTTTCCATATTCCAACTCTGTATTGCCAGTAATTTAAAAGTGTTTAGCATTTAATTCAAAAAATTTAGAAAAGTACAGTCGTTTTATTTATCAAGCATTTTGAATGTCTTATGCATATTAAAAGTTTCTATAATGCTGGGTTCTGGATTATAATAAAATAATAACCTTTTATCTGGAGAAAGATACATATATCATGGCAAATGTATTAATGTTATAGTAACTAAGTGTCTTAATTACTCAAGAACTTAATAGTTACATTATTGATTAAAATGTTCCATTTAATCTTAGATAATGTTCTTTATAGCAATGGTTTTCCTAGTTTGGTTAGTAAGTTTTCCAAAATTAAAGTTAAGTTATGGAGTAAAACAAATTTCAAATGCAGAAAGAACCAAAAGAGTAATTCTTACAGACTTGAGCTGAGTATTTTTTTAGTATTAATAGACTTTGATGTTTCAAATTATCTTTAAAAATACTGGGACTCCTCACTTTCTGCATATGCTGATGCATTTTTTTCTAGGACATGCTACAAGCTGCCTGTCATTATCGACAGAATAGAAACTCCTTATATAGAAAAGAGCCGGTAGAACAAGAACCTGAGTATGTTCCTTGGACAGGTGAGATTGCAAGCTCTGAGTGCAAATGTACTGGTTTATTATTAGCAGTCGTTCAAAATATATTTCTAATGGCCTGTCGTTTCTGGAAGCTGTATTATTCCATTAGTGTGGGTTTGTGAGTGAAATGAAAAATAAGTGCCACCTCCAGAATGAGTAATTCTTGTGAAAATTGCCTTATTCTCTTAGAATAATTTGTAGATTTGTCTGTAATTTATGTAACTGATACTTATTATGCGTCCACTAGATTTAAAAAAAAAAAAAAAAAATTTCAGTAATCTCTACCCCTGACGTGGTGCTTGAATTCACGATCCTGAGATCAAGAGTCACATGCTCTACTAAGCCAGCCAGGCGCCCTTTGTCTACTAGATTTTAGTGCATATGGTTATTCAAAGAAGGAGGTCCTGGCCTTAGAGGTATTGACAATAGTTAATGTTGATTTAATACAAGAAAGTAAGTGGAGTTAGCACTGAAGGAATTTAGAAGGGAGAGGATCATGTTCACCTGGCTGTGTTGAAGTCTCCATAGAGAAGATGGGATTTAAGCAGGACATAGAGAGGGGTCAGCTGAACCCCTATTTGGTTTATTTTTCCAGCAGCGGTGACATGATAGTTTTTAGGCAGTTGGTCTTTCCCCTAGCCATTGTAGAACCCGTACTTACCATATTACTTTATGTGATTTCATAGCAACGAGTGGTCCTGGGGGCATCCGAACAGTAATCGTGCGCCAGCATGGGATTGTCCTGAAAGTGGTATATCCTCAGGCAGACAGCAACCTCCGAAACATTCTGACAGAGCAGCTGGTAGCACTGATTGATTGCTTCCTGGATGGTTACGTTTCCCAGCTTAAGTCTCTGGACAAATCTGGTGATCAAGAAAGATACAGCAGTCTGGAAATGGAATACCTACAGAAAAGATCAGATCTCCTATCTCCACTTCGTAAGTGCATGATATTTAGCAATGACTATGGGTCTTTGACGTGGCGGAACGGGTGACGGAGTCCAATCGCTAATGTAGCATATTCAGTGTAATATCATTAATCTAACTGTAACCGAGAACGTAAAGCAAAGCATGTATGTACAGCTTTCTGCATTCATTCATTTGTTCGACCTTGTCTTCACACCTTTCCAGGTACGAGTACCATAGATGGTGCTGAAGATGATTTGAAAATGAATAAATTAAAAACAACTGGAGACTGTGCTCAAAGAGCTTATCTCAGACTTTTACATGAATAAGTCGACTGCACAGTAGAGCACGATGAGGGCGGTTAGAGGGTACAGATGGAACAGTGTGGCTGTTCGGCAAAGGACACATCATTTTGATAGCTAGAGTTAGGAGAAGTAGCTCGTTTTGCTAGTATACCAAGGAAGGGACTAGCATCATGGGTAGGCAGTGATGAAGCAGGGGATTAAATTTGCCTCTCTAATGAGTTTATAAGGATTATGAAACTAAATGCCAGTAAGTGGAAAGGTTTCTATTCTGTTATTTTTTAGAATATAATATGAATTAAAGGTAAAGTTTCAAGTAATACTTTTTATCACATAAGTTTTCACTAACAGAAATTTTTCCATCTGTTCTCATTTCTACAGTCACACTAGGCCAATACCCGTGGGCTGCTTCATTAGCAGAAAAGTACTGTGACTTTGATATCTTAGTGCAAATGTGTGAGCAGACTGACAACCAGACTAGACTCCAGCGCTACATGACCCAGTTTGCTGATCAGGTAACGAGTGTTGGGGACATAGGAAATTGATGCTGTTGTAAGGTTTTACCATTTCAAATCTTTTTTTTTTTTTTTTTTATGTTTATTCGAGACAGAGAGAGAGAGAGCACGTGTGGGGAGAGGGGTAGAGAGAGAAGGAGAGAGAGAAGTCCAAGCAGACTCGGAACTGTCAGTGCAGAGCCTGATGCGGGCAGGGCTTGAATTCATGAACCGTGAGATCATGACATGAGCAGAAATCAAGAGTCAGACGCTTAACTGACTGAGCCACCCAGGCGCCCTCGTTTCAAATCTTACTTGGGTGTTTTGTTGGAAGATGATATATAGTCGTTTTGTAGTTAGCTTATATACTAATTTGTGCATTAGGTTTCTTTGTAAATTGGCAGATGATTCCAAATATTGTTGAAAGGTTCTGTGACCTTTGACGAATAAGTTAAAATTTTCATTTCTATTCATATTTCCAGTCATAATTAAAAGTACTTAGGTATATGAAAATTGAGAGAATTTTTAAAATTTGAAAAGAAGATCTTAGGAGCACAGGATGCTGCAGCTTTTAGAGAACTCAGTTTTCCATACACCAAAGATTTGTTTTCTCCTTCTTTGACATCATGCTTCTTTTTTTTTTTTTCTAATTTTTTTTTTAAATGTTTATTTATTTTTGAGGGAGAGAGAGAGAAAGAGCATGAGCAGAGAAGGGGCAGAGAGAGAGAAGGAGACACAGAATCTGAAGCAGGCTTCAGGCTCTGAGCTGTCAGCACACAGCCTGATGCGGGGCTTGAACTCATGAACCATGAGATCATGACCTGAGCCGAAGTCGGATGCTTAACCGACTGAGCCACCCAGGTGGACCACATGCTTTTTATTTTTCAAAAAACTTTTCATTATGACACTCTCTAGGTGAATTTAAGCTAGTTGATTGTCAAGTAAGCACTGACTTTTTTCTTACTATAAAAGTGAACACAGTATAAAATTCAGAAAGCCCCTATAAACCGGAAAGATTTTAAGAATCATTCAAAATTTCACTACCCAGAGAGGAAGAACCCTTCGTAACATTTGGTTTATGTTGTTCTAATCTTTTCACGCCATATTATTGTGGACAAATATGTTTTGCCAGTTGCTAATCACAAACATTTGTCCTGATATCATTAAATATTTCACAATGTTTTGATGGTATCGTGGTATTTCATGGCCTGGATGTAACTTGCCTTATTTGATCAGGGCCTGATTGTTTGACATGGCTTATTTAGTATTTCACGATAGCACTAAAGTAAATATTTCTGCATCCATCATGATTTCTATTCTTTTGTGGATTCTAGTTCTTTGTTAACATTTTTCATCCATTTTTTCTTTCTTTTATTTTCTTTAATATGTTCAGTAGTTCTTTAAAAAATCCTTCTGTACTACCTCTAAAATCTGATCATCCTCAGATTTGTTTCTCTTGCCTACTTCTTGGTCATGTTTTTCTGCTTATTATGTCTTACGAATTTCTTGTTGTATTTTGGATATTGTGTGTAAAGGAACCTTAAAGATGAAAATAATGTTTGGTTTTTTTTCTCCTGAGAGGCAGATAAAGTGAGAGGTAGGTCACTCAGTTCATCAAGAACAGAGGTGGGCCAAGATTTGGTTGAGGCTTTTGTTACATTCATTTCATTTCTGGTTTCAAAGTCTTGTGGGACTGGTGTGTTCATGGCAGAATTTCCTTTAGTGGAAATACCTCTTAAATACTGTGTGACTGTAGGACATTTTAATCTTCCCTTCCAGCCTAGCCTTCCATGCTACCCCAGCATCCGGCAAACATCAGGTGGGGAAAACTGGCTAGGCATTTAGACCCTCTCTAGAATCCTGTTTATCATTCCAGTGCACATGGCCTTCTGGCACAGAATTGAACCCCTGGAGGTGTGGAGGCAGCGCCTGGGTGGCTCAGTCAGTTAAACGTCCAACTTGGGCTCAGGTCATGATCTCACAATTCGTGGGTTTGAGCCCTGCATCGGGTTCTATGCTGACAGCTCAGAGCCTGGAGCCTGCTTCAGACTCTGTGTCTCCCTCTCTTTCTGCCCCTCCCCTGCTCATGCTCTGTCTCTTTTTCTCTTTCTCAAAAAAAATGGATAAACATTAAAAAAAGAATTTGACCCCTGGGAATCTTTCATTCTGCAGTGTTGCATAGAACTTTCCTGTGTGTTTTCTAAGATAGGACATGGGGCACGTTGAGCACCTGATGTGATTAGTGTGACTGAGGAACTGAATTTTAACATTTTAACTACGTTTAAACAGCTGTACATAGCTAATGGCTGTCAAACCATACCACGCATATCTAGAGTTTACATGATCTTAAGCAAGATCCCCTTTCTGAATCTGCATTCCTCTTTTGTTAAACTAAGTTAAGGGTTTTTTTTTTTGAGGATCCTAGTATATAGAAAATAAATGTTTAAACAGGATCTCTGTTCTGGAATCTAAGACCTTTGAAAAAAATATTAACGTTTTATTATCAGAAATATACTTTTTAAAACTGTATTAATAAATATTGTTCGATTCTTTGCTCTTTTATTTGTAGAATTTTTCAGACTTTCTCTTCCGTTGGTATCTGGAGAAAGGAAAGCGAGGCAAATTATTATCTCAACCCATTTCTCAGCATGGAGAGTTGGCAAATTTTTTGCAAGCTCATGAACATCTCAGCTGGTTACATGAAATTAACAGCCAAGAATTAGAAAAGGTAAGAATTGAGTTACATGGAGCAGGTTTAGGCAGTTTTTTACTTAGTTTGTTTTTTTTTTTTAACTAGTTTTTATTTTATAGAGAAAGAGCACAAGCAGGGGAGAGGGGCAGAAGTTCAGAGAGAGAGAGAGAGAAAATCCCAAACAGGCTCCATGCTCAGCACACAGCCCAATGTGGGGCTCCATCCCATGACCCTGGGATCATGACCTGAGTTGAAGTCAGGAGTCAGATGCTCAAATGACTGAGCCACTCAGGTGCCCCTTTAGTTTTAATTAGTTTAGTTTATAGTGATTAAAATGCTATTTAGAAATTATTTTAAGCATGTGTCTCCTTTTTCTGACATAATTTGAATAAAGTATTCTTGTTTATTTATGATGGCATTGCTCGTATTTTTAATGTCTCAAAAAAATGTAGCCTGTTGTGTTTTGACTACTATTAGAGTAAAATAAAGCACAAAAATTGTATTAACATGTAAATAACCGTTGACCTTTATTTGCAATGAGTATTAAAATGTTCAAATTATGAGTAAAAACAATACACGAATTAATTTTAAAATTTGTCCTTGACAGGTCATTGAAGTGACTCTGTAATTGTTACAGAGCAAATGTCTTATACGTGTTTCTTTTCCCAATAATTAGTGTCGCTGGTTGGTATTTTATTGTGTAATTACTCTTGGTGTATAGAACCAATTAGTTTTTAGGTTTGCTAGTACTGACTTGATCTTTCATTGATATAAATTAGGGGGGAAAACAAGTTTAGGTCGTGCATTAGCCTGTATTTCAACTTGAATTAGTACGCAGGGTCTTATCACTTTTCATGTTTTGTTGTAGGCTCATGCAACACTTCTGGGTCTGGCAAACATGGAAACACATTACTTTGCAAAGAAAAAAACCCTTCTTGGCTTGAGTAAATTGGCTGCGTTGGCTTCAGACTTTTCAGAGGATGTACTGCAAGAAAAAATTGAAGGTAAAAGAAAGAATTTGAGCATCAAGCATGCTATCAGTGAACTTTTATAATGCATTCCTAGTATTGTTCAGTGGTATTCATTAGACATAGGACCCATCTCTTCTTTAAGAGGAATGCTTTCTATTCAGTGGCTTTAGACAATTACATAAGTACATATTTGGGATTCTATTTTTTAGAGAAAGTTTGTATGTTAAATAAGAATTCCTTAAGAATGAAAGTAAATGATTTGACCTGTGCTTTGATTACACCCTTAGTGACTCACATTCTGAGAACAGGAAGAACTGCAAAGAAATCTTTATTCAGTGGGTTTGTTGTAGGTAGTAGTTTGTTAAAGCTACTGGTTTCAGAATTCAAAGCTTTTTGGTGTCATAATTGTGAGACTTTTGTTATGTTGTCAGTTAAGAAAATGTTTGGATATATTCTTATTTTTGAGAACCAAGGGGAAGAGGGAGATGGAAATCTAGGAGGAGGATGAGGAAGGGCCCTGGACTGTACTTGAATTGGAGATTTCAGATGGAATCACGATTGTTCAAAATTAAAGTATTCCTTGGGCTCTGTCCACTGAAAAGGCCTAAAAGCAGTGACACCCCAGTGGCAGGAGCATGCCTAGTCCTGTATCATGGCTTCTAACTACTATTTCTCAGTAAAAGGAGATGAGGGTTATTGAGGAAATGATCCTGGGGAGTCTTGTTGGGCCAGAAAGCAAGCTTAATGTAGAGATGTCAAACAATACGACAGCCACCACTCGCCAAGTTTGGGGATAATCTAAACACCAAAAAGAATGATAGTAAAACATTTTATTTCACAGTTTAAAAACAAAAAAATCCATAAATCTACAGTGAGACCCATAAGGGGAGGGGTCAGTGAGAGTTTCCTTTAGAAAAAAAAAGAATACCAACTAATAAGTGTAGAATGGGACTTGGCAGATCACCACCTGCGACCATGGTGACTAATGTGTCATCCAAGGACGCTAAAGCCATTGAGTTTAGGGGTTAGGGGAAAAGGATGGCCTCATGTTTTCAGAGTATCATGACATGGACCTGACAGGTACCATCATCAGCACTGAGACAGGCTCACCGTAAATACTTCCCAGGGTGATGTCATGTAGCAGTGTGGAATACCACCTTGTGCTATTGTCGTGTCAGAAATGTTCAACCTGAATCTAACCACAGGGAAGTGATTATTAGATAGATCCTGTTTTGGGGCATTTTGCAATATAATTGGCTCCGACTCCCTAATTCAGCAGCATGAAAGACAAAAAATTTAAAAAAACAACAAAACAGGAGGCTGTTTTAGATTAAAGCAACCTGAGAGCCATGACAACCAAATGTAGGGAGAGAGGCTGGCTCAGCTCCTCGATCATCCCCCAAATAACCAACCATGATGCACGTTTTGGGGACAACTTAGGGGATGTGAACATAATTAACATTAGATGATATTTCTGTATTTATGTTAAATTTTTCAGACCTGATAATGATATTGTGATTGAATGCCCTTAGGAGGTACATCCTAAAGTATTTAGAAATGTCCTGATGTTGCAGCTTTCATTTGATTTAGGAGGAAAAGCAAATAGGTAGATTGGTAAATAGGTAGATAAAGCCAAGATGGCAGAATGATAACAGGTAACCGTAGGTATACAGGGGTGCACTGTATTGTTCTTTAATATTTTCTCTAGGGGCGCCTGGGTGGCTCAGTTGGTTGAGCGTCTGACTTCGGCTCAGGTCATGATCTCACGGTTCGTGAGTTCGAGCCCTGCGTCAGGCTCTGTGCTGACAGCTCAGAGCCTGGAGCCTGCTTTGGATTCTGTCTCCCTGTCTCTCTGTCCCTCCCCTGCTCGCACTCTGTCTCTCTTAATTTTTCTGTTAAGAAAAATTGTTTTAATTTTCTGTGGTGTTAGAATTTATTTTTATTTTTCTAATGTTTATTTATTAAAAAAAAATTTTTTTAATGCTTTGTTTTTGAGAGAGAGAGACAGAGTACAAGCAGGGGAGGGGGAGACACAGAATTTGAAGCAGGCTCTAGGCTCCGAGCTGTCAGCACAGAGTCTGACGCCAGGCTCGAACTCACGAACTGAGAGATCATGACCTGAACTGAAGTCGGATGCTTAACCGACTGAGCCACCCAGGTGCCCCTGTTTGGTTTTTTTTTGTTTTTTTTTTTTAATTTTTTTTTCAACGTTTATTTATTTTTGGGACAGAGAGAGACAGAGCATGAACGGGGGAGGGTCAGAGAGAGAGGGAGACACAGAATCGGAAACAGGCTCCAGGCTCTGAGCCATCAGCCCAGAGCCCGACGCGGGGCTCGAACTCACGGACCACGAGATCGTGACCTGGCTGAAGTCGGACGCTTAACCGACTGCGCCACCCAGGCGCCCCTGTTTGTTTATTTTTGACAGAGAGACAGAGTGCAAGCAGGGGAGGGGCAGAGAGAGAGAGGGAGACACAGAACCCAAAGCAGAGCCTGACTCAGGGCTCAGACTCACAAACCACAAGATCATGACCTGAGCTGAAGTAGGCTACTTAACCAACTGAGCCACCCAGGCCCCCCTAGAATTCTTTTCTAAATAGGCTGCATGCCCAGCATGGAGCCCATTGTGGACTTGAGCTCACAACCCATAGATCAAGAGTCGTACACTTAACCAACTGAGCACCCAGGTGCCCCAAGTTTGGAATTTCTCAAAGTAAAAATTGGAAGGGGATTTTAGCTCTGTGATCAGGGGTGAAAGGTATACAAACATAGATACTTGTATTTGGTTGCAGGGCTTATCCACAGAGGCCAGCCTTTGAGGTATGGGTTCTATTTATACTACCGTCTTTTTTTCTTCAAGGAATGGGAACAATGGAAAGAATCTTGACAGAAATTGGACAGATCTGGTTTCATATGTTTTCTCTGGCTTACTAGCTTTGTGACCTTGGATACCCTCTGAGCCTCAGTTTCCTCAGCTATAAAATGGGTAGTTGTAAGGAGTGGAGACACTGTGTTCCTTGAAAAAAATGTCTTATACGTATTAAGTCCCCAATAAAGTGTAGGGTTAGCATTTAACTTTTATTATTAAAACTATTTTTCACTGTTTATAAAGGAGATTTTCAATCTTATTTTTAAGCACTAGTAGTGTTTATTGTTCTAGAAAAGTGTGTATATATTCTGCAAGATTGGCTGATAGTCTGACATGGGAAGCCATATTTTAGCCTAGTCACCAGAGATAGACCATGTTATTCAAATCCAGATGGTTGTTTTATCTATTTATTTATATTTGAGAGAGAGAGAGAGAGAGCGTGCTTGTACGAGCTGGGGAGAGGGGCAGAGGGAAAGAGCAAAAGAATCTTAAGCAGGCTTTGTGCTCGGCTCAGAGCCTGACACGGGGCTCAATCCCACAAACCGTGAGATGACCTGAGCTGAAATCAAGAGTCGGACACTTAACTGACTGAGCCACCCAAGTGTCCCTCAAATCAAGGTTTTATTTCTTGCTCCCCCCACAACCCGCTCACCAGAAATCATTGGAACTGTGGTCACCATTTTACATTTGATCACTTCTTAACTTCTGCTTTCTTAACACAATGGGAATGTTTTTGGGTGTCAGTAATTACCTGCAGACTATCATCACAATGTATCTAATCCTAGGGAGTAGATTTTTTTTTAAATTTTCTGGTTATATAAATAATTCCTTACTGAAATTTGTAAATTACCAGGAAAAAACATAACAAATAGTCTATATAATCTCACTGCCCCAGAGAGAACTATAGTCACTGTTTCGTGTACCCTCCCAGTCTGCTTCTCTATGTATGGAAATCGCACAAAAATTATTTAATTTTTACAAAATTAGGATCACGTGGAAGGATGTCAGTGTTTGAATGAGCATATTTATGCTTTGGTCATTGTATCTGGCGGTGACAACTGTGTTTATGAGAATACGTAGCAGTTCTCAGTCCTTGTCTCCTGCAGTCCACATCTTCCTGGGCAAAACCGGGGAATTGGGCTGCAGCCTGGATGGCTGATGTCACCTCATCCAGTAGAGCTCACCATTGCTAATTAATAGGTTTGGTGCATAATCTTCCAGGCTTTTTTTCTTGTAATAACTCATGGCGGCTTTGAAATAGATCATTTCCCTTAGTGCAAGATTCTACTAGAAACTGGTGGGAAGAAGCACTTTCTTGAGTTAACATAAAATGGGACCGGGTGGCCCCAGATTTGGGGGACTTGTGTCTGCGAAATAGCCATCTGTTCTCCAGGCAGTAGGTGTATTTTCATAGCTCTTCTCTTCTCTCCTAACTCTCTGGTTACTGTGACTGTTTATATGACTTGGATCAAATCATGAACATGTTTTAACATAATCAGGAATCAAAGGCAAGCAGAATTAATAACATGTTAAGATCATCAAATAACGATGAGATTACCATTAGAGGTGTTCCTTTTTTTTTTTTTAATTCAGATTTGTTTTATGACAGAGCAGAAGTTTACTCCCCTCCCTGCCTCTCATTTTGAATTCTAGAAATGGCTGAGCAGGAGCGCTTTCTGCTGCACCAGGAGACCCTGCCGGAGCAACTGCTGGCAGAGAAAGAGCTGAGTCTCAGTGCGATGCCGGTGCTGACTGCACCACAGCTCATCAGCGTACGTCTTCGCGAATCCTTGCACCATTCCTCAGTCTCAAAACAGCGTCAGTGTCTCTTGAGTCAGATGGACAGTTCCTAAGAGTAGTCCTCTTTCCGTTCCTATTTTTCTGGTAACTTTCCCCTTCCTCTAAAATAAGTTGTTAGAAGCTGCTTGAGAACAGGATGCCCGTTGGCAGGAAGCGGATCAGCCTCTGCCTCCCATAGATCTCCAGCTGTTCCTAGAGATGCTTTATCCAGGTGACCAGAAGGAAGTACTTGGATTTTCTTTTCTGGCATAGGGCATGTACATACCATGAGGTACAGTTCAGTCTCTTCCATAAGAAAAATAGTTTAAGGAACTAGATTTACATAGCCTGTGATACTGTCCTCCCGCTTTTGTCTGGAACACAACACATTCCTGAGGGCAGGAACACAACAATTCCCTAGATAATGGGCTACAGCCTCCATGAGACAGTCTCATTGTTATGTACTGTACTTGTAGCCTTAACTCTGCTTCGCTCTTTGCCCTTCAACAGAGCATCCCAATACAAGAGTGATGTAGGATCACTTTGAAATCGCTCTAATTATAGTAACAGAAGACAATCCCAAAACTTCAGTATTTTAGTCATTATTGGTAACAGATTTCCTGTAATTGAGCCCACAACAGCCTCTCTTTATATAGCATATTGCAAAGAATATGCCCAAAAGAATACTGAAGTGTGTTACATTATATTGAACCTAAGAATATGAATTTACTGACATTTTTAAAGTATATATACCAAATTACACAAATTAAGTACTGTTGAGTGTAGGCATGTGTTAAAAGAAAGTTGATCGTGAGGATAGATGGAATGTGATTTCCAGATGTGACAGTCTTCTTAGTATAAAATACAAATACCTGTGACTGACTTGGAAGACATAATGACTTATTTTCTCCCTAAATGTCTCTAGTCTTAGTTATATGATTACTTAAAATAATCCTCATCCTTATTTGAATTTCCCATAGCTATATATCTGTGAAGAAAACAGAAGAGCTAATGAATATGATTTCAAGAAAGCTTTGGACTTGCTGGAATATATCGATGAGGTGAGTAAAATCCCTGGAGACGATCAAAGGCAAGTATCACAATTATATATTTGGTTTGCTGTAGAGTTGAAAACGTATTAAAAAAGAAAAGATAACTTCTTTTAGCCAATCATGACAATGTGTTAATTAAAAAAGACTCCCGGTGGGGCGCTTGGGTGGCTCAGTCTGGTAAGCGTCCGACTTCGGCTCAGGTCACGATCTCGCGGTCTGTGAGTTCGAGCCCCGCGTCAGGCTCTGTGCTGTCAGTTCAGAGCCTGGAGCTTGCTTCGGATTCTGTGTCTCCCTCTCTCTTTGCCTCTCCCCCCTCACACTCTGTCTCTCTCTATCAAAAAATGAATAAACGTTAAAAAATTTTTTTTTTTTTTTTTTTTTTTTTTAATTAAAAACAATAAAAAAGACTCTCGGGTGCCTGGGTGGCTCAGTCGGTTAAAGCGTCTGACTCTGGCTCAGGTCGTGATCTCACAGTTCATGAGTTCGAGCCCCACATCAGGCTCTGTGCTCACAGCTCAGCCTGGAGCCGGCTCCAGATTCTGTTTCCCTCTCTCTCTGCCCCTCCCCCACTTGTTCTCTTTCTCTCAGTCTCTCTCTCTCTCTCTCTCTCTCTCAAAAATAAATAAATGGTTTTTTTTTTAATTTTAAAAAAGACTCTGGTTCAGCTATTCCTAACTCTTGGAATGTGTAGCTCTTTAGAAAAGTTGTCAGGAGAGTCGCTTTCCTGATAATTCTCACATGTTCCCTGGTGTCTTTTTCTGTGCACGAATAAAAAACACGGCTTTTCAGAGTCCTGAGGTAATTTTTTTCTTTCATTTATTAAGTCATTATTAGTTCTTCATTCTGATACGTTGCTTTATCAATTTGTTTTTCATAGTATTCACCCTAAGAGGAGCTGTTTCTCAGCCTTCTTTGGGGGGAAAAAAAAGATTATGATGATAATTCTCTAGGATAAGAATTGGCCTTGCAATTGAAAGTAGTTTGGTAGATTTAAAAAATGTAATGGATTGGCTTTTATGTTACCCTGTTTAAAATCTTAACCTTTTCAGGGTTCCTGATAACATCAGATTATCACAGAATAATCAGAAACTGATTCGCACAGAGTTATTAATTGGCTTACTCTTCTGCGTATTAATGTCTTAAAAGGAAATTTTTTTTAATTATGAATCAAAAGTAAAGCAATATTTATGTAGAATTAGAACCTGATACAACTCAAATGTAAGCATGTATTTCTTAAAATCAGGACTTAATGAGAATTTTTTTGTTTCACCATAAAGGAGGAAGATGTAAATATAAATGATCTAAAACTGGAAATCCTTTGCAAAGCTCTTCAGAGAGATAAGTAAGTTCCCATAGCATGAATCTAAGGTACGGTTTTGGGAAAGGATTCTTTAGGAAGATTATGATACCATACATCAAACGGTCTTGTAGCCTAATTGTTTTACAACATATACTATGAAAATTGTAATGGTTGCATTAGTAATCTAAATTTTTCATTCAATAATTAAGGGAGAGTTTAAGGACTTAGGACCACTAGTATAATACGTCTCTCCTTTTGATTTTAAAATTTAGACCGTCAGTTTGCACAGAAATGCCTATGTTCCTGATTTTCACACAAGTTGGGCCAATTCTGCCAAACAAGCTGCTGTCGTTTCAAATAAAAAGTTTATTAGAGTATCAGTACTGTCTTGTAAGTTCTTGAGACCTCTCACGTTATCTCCTTCTTAAGGGGGGAGATTTCTGCTGGAAATGGTGGCAAAGAGAGGTGGTGGCTGTGAAAGACTGAGAATCAAATTGCTTCGGGGAAAAAGAATTTTAAAGAGAACGTGACTTGAGTGTTAACGTCCTTCCCTACCCACAACTTCCCTTTTTATATCGTGCTGAGAAATTACAGTAGAACTATTTTTACTAAAGCATTTCTTCCTCTGATCACTCCCAAATGGTTCACATTGTTCTGCTTGGTCTTGGAGGTCACGCTCTGAAGCATCTAGCTCTGCCACTTGATTCTCCTTCCTAATCTAAAAAAAAGTATGCCATCATTTGGCTGGAATTCTTTTCATGGCTTTATGTTTAAAAACTTTAAGGTATTGTGGGATATATCCATTGATGATACAGAGTAGTGGTTCTGTGTGTGTGTATTTCAGCAGTGGATAATCTCATCTAGATAAAACTTACATTGTATTAGACACCATTTACCCTTTTACTTTTATGAAAAGCAGAGTCTGTTACAATATACTGTAACTATTGTGCTCCGAAGATCATACTTTGGAGTCCTTACTAGATTTGTTATATATTTATAGTGTTTTTTGGGAACAGATACCTCACTACTTGGTTTTGACATCACATAGGTATGGTTACGTTGGGCAGGTAGCTACTTGAGTGTAACATCTTGTATCTACTATAAAGACTCTAAGTGTGTTCAACATTTAAAGCTCCCTTATTTTAATAATTTGAAACAGTATCACAAAAACTTAAGATTCCCCACCTGACCCCCCAACCCCTCCCCAGCACAACCATTAGAACAAGACTATGGTAGCAAACAGAAGTCCTTTATTTCAGATACATTCACGATTTCATTTTCTTCCCATTGCAATTTTGTTTTCTAGCTGGTCCAGTTCAGATGGTAAGGATGATCCAATTGAAGTATCTAAAGGCAGTATATTTGTGAAAATCTTACAGAAGCTTTTAAAAGATGGTAAGTAGTTTGTTAACACTAGAAATTCTGGTATCGCTCCTCAGTTTTAGAAATCTGAGAATGGGATTTGCCAAGGTGTCAGTGCGAGGGCAGTTCAAGATTAAACAGTACCATACTCAGAATTCGATTTGTTTAAAATGAAGGAAGGGTTGGGCTGCCTGGGTGGCTCAGTCGGTTAAGCGTCCGACCTCTCCTCAGGTCATGATCTCACGGCTCATGATTTCAAGCCCCGCATCAGACTCTGTGCTGACGGCTCGGAGCCTGGAGCCTGCTTTGGATCCTGTGTCTCCCTCTCTCCCTGCCCCTCCCCTGCTCACGCGCTCTCTCTCAAAAATACACAAATATTAAAATGAAGGGTTTTTTTCTTTCCTCTCCAATTGGGGGAGCATGTGTCAAGGTGAAGTCTCCATCCACATGGATCCTGGGGGACTCCAGTGGGCAAAGTCTCCGTGCTGATTGGACAAGGAATAGATTCAAGTGTTGGTTGTGATACCAAAAATGTATATGATAAATGAGATGTAACTTTTTGTTACATAACTGACCATACTATGCTTAAGAATAAATTACCAATGCTTTTTCAAATCCATTTTGGATGTTAATACTCTAAAATTCATTTTAGGAACAAAATAAAAAGAAACAAGAAGGGAATGTGTTCTGCACATACTCCCATACTAAAGCAGTGAGCAAAATTCGATTTGCTGATTGAGACACAAATTAGGTAAAGAAGCTTTTATGGACAAAATGCTGTTCTTAGGGAGGTGTATGAATTAGAGGATGCAGTTGACCCTTGCACAGTGTGTGGATGAGGGGCACTGATCCCCAGCACAGTTGAAAATCTACGTGTAACATTTGACTCCCTAAAAACCTAACTGCTGATGTTCTGCTATTGACCAGAAGCCTTACGAGTAACACAGTTAACACATATTTTATATGTGTGTTATGTACTGTATTCTTATCATAAAGTAAGCTTAGAGAAATGAAAACGTTCTTAAGAAAATCATAAGAAAGAGAAAATACAGTCATAGTACTGTACTGTATTAAAAAAAAAAAATTCGCATGTAAGTGGACCCTTGCAGTTCAAACCTGTGTTGTTCAGGGATCAGCTGTATTTTTACTTTTACCATTTTTTATATTACTGGGAGCTTAATATATGGAGAATGTTAGGTAGAGATGAGCAATTTTGCACATTTTATACCTATGTGACTCGTATTATAGAATTATATCAAAACGTATGCTACTAAATTCAGGCAATGTGCAAAATAGGCTAACTTAGTGTTCACCAATCTTTTCAAATATAAGGACACTCTCTTTTATATCAAATGGAAAAAATACACAGTGATAAAAAGTTGTAAATTCAGTAGTCCTTCTAAATGGATGGGACTTCAGGGGCGCCTGGGTGGCGCAGTCGGTTAAGCGTCCGACTTCAGCCAGGTCACGATCTCGCGGTCCGTGAGTTCGAGCCCCACATCGGGCTCTGGGCTGATGGCTCAGAGCCTGGAGCCTGTTTCCGATTCTGTGTCTCCCTCTCTCTCTGCCCCTCCCCCATTCATGCTCTGTCTTTCTCGGTCCCAAAAATAAATAAACGTTGGGGAAAAAAAAAAAATTAAAAAAAATAAATGGATGGGACTTCTATCCATCATACTGACATTTAC
Source organism: Puma concolor (assembly GCF_028749965.1). NCBI lineage: Eukaryota > Metazoa > Chordata > Mammalia > Carnivora > Felidae > Puma > Puma concolor. The sequence continues at coordinate 18,734,433 of NC_141677.1, forward strand.
ACACATTTGAAAGGTTTCTATATATACATATGCAAGGTACATTATTTAATCTACGAAAACATGCCAAATCCAGTCTCTGATACATAGTAGTCACTCAATAGACGTTTGTCCTTTGAATGCCTGGAAGTATTTTGCAGATTCATAGGACTCATAGCCCCAACTCCTCTGCAATAGATTGTATTCTGCAGTCCTGGCTTTTAATTCTTTTTTAACGTTTATTTATTTTTGAGAGAGACAGAGCGTGAGCAGGGGAGGGACAGAGAGAGAGGGAGACACCGAATCCGAAGTAGGCTCCTGGCTCTGAGCTGACAGCACAGAGCTTGACGCAGGGCTTGAAACCACAAACCACGAGATCATGACTTGAGCCAAAGTCGGACGCTTAACCGACTGAGACACCCAGACGCCCTTACAGTCCTCTATTTTAAAAAATCACTGGCTTAACCAAGTGAAATGAAGGAGGACCCTTAGAAAAGTTCTATGGAATTAACCACACCAACCAGTATTCTGAGTGAGGTTAAAGAGAAGCAAACTCTCAGTGTTTGTGTGTCAGAAGGTGTTTTTTTGTTTTGTTTTTTTGTTTTTGTTTTTGTTTTTATAGCCCATCTGTATGGGTCTCCTAGCATTAGTTTTCAGATTTTTAGTCTCCTTTTATAAGTGATCCAAAGAAAATGTAATTCTGTGACTAGATTACTTGGAACTTGCTCAGAAATGATTTGAACTTTTCTTCATGAAAAAGGAATACTTGATTGCTCCATATTGATAGATTTAATAGTACATTCATTTTAAAAAATGAGCAAGTAATACAAAGGTTAATTAAGACTTTACATTGTCACAGAATAAATAAAAACTAAAAATGAAAAACGGAATCTAGCAAAAGAACCTATTTTTTTTCTTGAAAGTATTTGAAATGCTTGAAATTCCAAAAGAGCTAAAATGCACCAAAAGGCTTTCTCTTTTCTGTATTTGGAAACAAAGAAATGATATGGTTGACTTCATGTATGGTTGAAGAGTTGAAGAGTTGGAAACCATTTGGACCCAAATCCAATGCTGTCCATGAAATTTGTTCTTCTAAAAGTGCCACAGAGGGGCACCTGGGTGGCTGTCGGTTGAGCATCTGACTCTTGGTTTTGGCTCAGGTCATGATCTCGCAGTTCGTGGGTTCAAGCCCCACTCCGGGCTCTGCAACTGGTAGCATGGAGCCTGCTTGGGTTCTCTCTCAATCTCTCTCTCTCTCTCTCTCTCGCTCTCTCTCTCCCCCCCTCTCTCCCTCCCTCCCTCCCTCCCTCCCTCCCTCCCCCCCTCCCCCCCTCCCTCCCTCCCTCTCTCCCTCCCTCTCTCCCTCCCTCTCTCTGTCCCTTCCCCACTCAAGCTGTCTCTTTCTCTCTCTCTCAAAAAAAAAAAGTAAAAAAAAAAAAAAGTGCCACAGAATTGAATTGTGGCTAAGTAAGTGGTGCTCTTTAAAGGTGACTTTGCGGGGCGCCTGGGTGGCGCAGTCGGTTAAGGGTCTGACTTCAGCCAGGTCACGATCTCGCGGTCCGTGAGTTCGAGCCCCGCGTCGGGCTCTGGGCTGATGGCTCAGAGCCTGGAGCCTATTTCCGATTCTGTGTCTCCCTCTCTCTCTCTGCCCCTCCCCTGTTCATGCTCTGTCTCTCTCTGTCCCAAAAATAAATAAACGTTGAAAAAAAAAAAATTAAAAAAAAAATAAATAAATAAAGGTGACTGCTGTTTTTGTTATTCTTAGATCTCACTCATAAGGACAACAGGAACGTAAAGTTGTGAAGAATTATTACACTGTGACCAAAGGACAAAAACAAGTAGAAATATTATATTATAGAAATATATATAAGTATATATAAATATATATAATACATATATATATAATACATTCAGACACATTTACATACATACATACATGTACAAATTAAAGGTATATATATTACATATAACAAGAAGCCAAAGACATTTATTTTTGGAACCTTTTTAATAATATAGTTACTATATACAGTGGTAAATATTTTTAAAGACAGATCCTGAAGATAGAGAGTTATAGATAGCCTCATATTTCGTAAGCTCTGACAGCCAACAGTTACTTCAGCTTGTGGAAATGTATTCATCCTCCAGATATATTTAACTTACCCATACAGAGCTTTTCAGTTTGTTTTTATATATTATTGAAGTACATTATCCACACAAAATAAAATGCACGTATCATTATATATGGAGTTTAAATTTTTTTCTAATTAGTCACCAGTATTTAATAGTTGAGAAGAGTTCTTACAAAAGTCTTCTTTTCTTTTCTTTTTTAAATTTTTTTTGTTTGTTTTTTTTGACAAAGAGACAGAGCATGAGCAGGGCAGGGGCAGAGAGAGAGAGACACAGAATCCGAAGCCGCCTCCAGGCTCTGAGCTGTCAGCACAGAGCCTGACGTGGAGCTCGAACTCACGAGCTGTGAAATCATGACCTGTGCTGAAGTCGGACACTCAACCGACTGTGCCACCCAGGCGCCCCACAAAATTCTTATTTTCTTAATTCTCTTAAGAATCAAACTATTTGCCTAAACTGAACTGATATATTTATCTGGCAACAGTAAACTGAATCTGATGAGCACTGCCCCCTTTGGATGAGGCATTGGCTCTAAGTTTACCAACATCCCCGAGGCCACCTTCCTCATACCACCTGCCGGAGTTTTTGGCCCCAGCTGTAACGAAAAGAAATCCACCAAATGTTAGTTCTAAACAGAGGGTGTGCCCCACAAAAATAGAAGCCAAATAAGATGTTACATTTTTTTAGAGAATTGATCTTTTAGAAACTAATGTATTTTCACAAGTTTAATACTGTTTTACAGATAAAAAGTCTTTATTGAAAGTATTTTAATTATAATAAATGATGTATAAATATTTTGAATTTAGCCTCATAACATTCATTAACCAGATTTTTATTATATTACAATTAAGTACAAAAAAACGGTGCTGGGCCTTTGATTTTGAGACCCTTATGCTAATGTAACAGATTATAAAATACTGTCTTATATGAAAAATTTTTTTTTCCAGTTTTCTTTATCAAGCGAGAAAACTGTACATGCCTTTTTGTAACTACACAGATCTTGATTTCAGCAGTTCTGTCTCATCAGTGCTCATTGGCTTTCTGGCTTTTAGAGGACTAATGAAATGGTTCTTCACCTATCTCACTTTTAACTATAATATATATTTTGAGAGACTGTAGCTAGCTTTCATGACATTGCATTTACTGAATTATTTCCCTATACATATAATTGGATACATATTTAATATATATAACTATCGAAATATTTGAATATGTAACTATAAGATATTTGAAATACCTGAATACATAATTGTTGGAATATATAATTTTTTGAAATATTTGTTCTCAGGTGATTGTTAGTTAAAAACTCCCACGTTGAAGAAATAAATGACTTAAACTGTAGAGAAAAATGAAAATATTTCAGGTCTTATTAAAGACTTTAATTAGATTGGCTGTTTTGACCACTAGGGGGAAAAAACACTCAAGCAACCTCTTCTAAGTAAAGCATGTCGTGTTGTTAGACCTGCAAGTATGTTTGACCGTGGAAGGAATTTAGAACAGAGTATTTCCCAATAGTGGAGTGACATTATATTTTAAATAGAAGCACAGATGCTGTTATCATCAATCATCTTAATTCATTTGAGAGTTTTATCAAAGTAAAAAAGGACTTTCTGTGTTTGTGTTTATAGGCATTCAGCTCAGTGAATACCTGCCAGAAGTGAAAGACCTCCTACAGGCAGACCAGCTTGGGAGCCTCAAGTCTAATCCTTACTTTGAGTTTGTTTTGAAAGCAAACTATGAATATTATGTCCGCGGACAAGTGTAACTTCTTCTGAAAATGGTCACTGCTGCTAAAAATTTGTACAGGCTCGTCCTTAGAAAAATCTTAGACCTTAAATATCTAAAAGTTTGTACAGTTTTATAACATGAATTACTGAATTTTTGGTACTTTATTTGGAAACAGCCGTGTGACTGTAGTTTTTTGTTTTTTAGTTACAAGATCTTTTCTCCTTTTGCCATCGATTCATCACTTGTTATTTCCCTGCTGGCTACCCTTCTCATTCCATCAAGGGCTCTGGAGTTCTTGTTCTAGTTGTTGCTATTTGTTTGCACAAAGCACTTCTAGGCCTCAGTCCCTGTAACTCTGAACATGACAGGATTGCACTGATTGTCTCTGAGATTGCTGTCGCTCTGGAGGTTGTGCACTGAGGAGAATTGGGAGTCTGGTATCCGTTTGGGTTAGGGCTGCTGCGAAATGTCCAGTAAGACAGATGTCAGATTTGGTGACTTGCTGTAGGACCGAAAGACAAAACAAGTGGGCATAATTCCTGTGAGTTTGAGAACTGCTTAATTCACTGGGAAAATATCATACATTTCCATGTAAATAGAGTATTAGAGTAGTGAGTAAAAACACTTAAGTGGTAACCTGCCTGCAAGTTACCATATGGTAAATTTGTAGTATTAAAGTTAGTCATGGCCTTTCAGTATGGGGATTCAAGCTGTATTTTCAAGGTGATTTACACTGAATTCCTGCTTTGCCACAGTCTGGCAACATAGAGCATGTGTTACGCTAGAAGCCGTTATAGGTTTTCTTAACACGGCATCTGATTTACTGAAAAGTAGTGGCTCTCAGAGCTTCATTGTTCTGACTAGTGTCATTACTCAGTTTTTCTCAGCTTTAAATAAAGACTAGAGGTTGGACAGGGTGTTGCTGGCATATTCAGATTCTGGCCCAGTTGAATGCTCACTAAACAACTTGCTCCAACAGCTGAAAAGGTCAGAAGTTAAATATGGTAAAGAGTCCGGTGCCTGGTTTCACAAAGTGCGGCCATCGTGCTTCTCTTCCCGTGCCCTCTTCCCCTCTAGGCTTCAAATCCAGCCTTTGAACATGTTGGCAGGAACAGGTTAATGGAGCTCGTTACATTAATAACCAGAGGAAAGACACTATCAGTCTTGCCTTTTTCTGTTTGCAGCTTGTGTGCTGGGACAGCATGAGGGTCCCGGTTAGGAGTATATGGAAGGGTGCGGTGCTAAGGGAAGGTAGGAGGAACTTGTCAGGTGGCAGGGAAGAAATGGTTGAACTCTTGTGTTCTAAGCCGAGGCTTTGCTTTTACATAGACATTGACAGTTCTTGCCTGTATGATCCTTTTTAGATACTCGTGTGCTCTGGGAACACAAGACTGTGCCCCCTTCACATGCTACCACAAATCTAAGTATCCCTAATGTGACAGGAAAGCCAGTCTGACGGTGACCCTGGCCCCGTTGATTGCCTGATGTCAAATTGCTGCTCTCACGGTGTAATGCATAGTTGTCTTATGTTGAGGGAGGAGAAGCCTCACTCTTCTAGCTCTAGCTCTTAGCGTGGCACCAAAATGGTGGGGTTTTTTAAAATTAATAAAATTAAGGTCTAAGGTTTTAAGTAACTTTTCTAAATTTTAAAAAGTTGTTTCACAGTGTAGTCTTTATCAAAGAATTACTGATTTTTGTATAAATTGAGTAATAAAGGCACATTATAAAGGTGAGCGTGTTTTCTAAGGAAAGAGAAACTGCCTTGGGAAGGGGTTTTTCTCACCCCTGTCTTTGCTGTTCTGAAAGTCACAGTTTGCAGCCTCAATTAAATGAAGCAACGCGTTTTTGATAGCAGCCAGCTTCGTGCTCCGGTATGTTTTGTTTTAAGACTTTGTGAATGTATCAAGGTTGAAGGTAGAACTTGAGATACACGTAAGGGACTTGCTGAAACCCTTAGCGAAGTAAAAGGCTACGGACACCCTCTGTCACAGGGGTTTTGTTTTTGAAGAAGCCCTCGAAATTGGATTCTTTCTTTGACTTCGGGGTCTGAATCAAAATGCTGAAGTCTGTCACCCACCGAGCACACGAGGCCCGCGCGAAGGGCACACGGCACATTTCCCCTTCGAGGTGGATCGCTCTCTCTAGTAGCGGGAACGGACGGAAAGCCACGTCAGAATGTCGTCAGGCTCCTCCTTGATCTCTTGTGATCCTTCACACTTGTACATCTTGAGGCTGATAACTACAGAAAAAGGTAGTCCCACCTTTTTATTCCTGGACCTTTTATTAGAGAATGCCTGAAGAGAAAGTAGTTTTACGTACTCCTGTGTAAAATCCACTCATTAAATACAAAAATGCAATTTTAAAAAATAATTTTGTGTAATTCTAAAATTATGAAAAGCTGTAGAAAATGTAAAACCTGTTTTTTTTTAAAGTATGTGGAAGAACATAAACCCCTGTAATACCACCAGCCAGAAATCATTTCAGTTACCAGCTTAGAATGCATTTTAGAGGCACCTGGCTGGCTCTGTTGGAAGAGCGTGCATCTCTGGATCTCGGCGTCATGACTTCGAGCTCCATGTTGGGTGTAGAGATTACTTAAATAAACTTAAAAAAAAAAAAAAAAAAGAAATGTATCTTAGACTATTTGGGACTGTCCATATTTTATAACCCAATATATATTATGAGCATCTCCATATATCCTTAATCCAATGTTTCCCAACCTTTTTCCCATTGGCATCCCTAAGGGATCTTTTTAGACACTTTTGCCCTAATCACTCCACCCCCATCCCTCCATGAAAATTTAATACTGCAGGGGCGCCTGGGTGGCGCAGTCGGTTAAGCGTCCGACTTCAGCCAGGTCACGATCTCGCGGTCCGTGAGTTTCGAGCCCCGCGTCAGGCTCTGAGCTGATGGCTCGGAGCCTGGAGCCTGTTTCCGATTCTGTGTCTCCCTCTCTCTCTGCCCCTCCCCCGTTCATGCTCTGTCTCTCTCTGTCCCAAAAATAAATAAACGTTGAAAAAAAAAAAATTAAAAAAAAAAAAAAAGAAAATTTAATACTGCAGATAGATAGACACACACACACACATCACACACACATATATAATGAACTATGCCTTTGGAGGCCACAAATCATTGTAATATCTAAGTTTTTTTCACACCCCCAAGAAACAGTTTCCCCCCTTTGAGAATGCATGATTTTTCAAGATACAATTTTCTAATGAGTGCCTGACACTTTACCACATGGCTATGCCATGGTTTATTTAACAGTTTTCCCTTAATGATCTTAACATTTGAGTTCATGGTTTGGGTTTGGGTTGGGTTTTTGTTTGTTTGTTTGTTTTTGCCATTTTAAATAATAGAATAAATCTTTCTACAAAAATCTTTGTGCGCTCCACGTTCCTTTAAAATTACATGACTTTTCCTGTTCAGTTTGTGATGATGCTTATACACGTTTAGTGAACAGTTGTAATCGTTTTGAATGTCCTTTGCTCACCTACCCACCTCACCACCCCCCACCCCACCTCCTCCAGACACTCAGAAGAAAGATATTGTACTATTTATTGAGTACTTCTGTCCCAGGCACTTCTGTCCAAGTCAGTCTTAAGGAGTAGGTAGTACCCTCCGTTGAGAATACAGAGTCTTCCTTGAAATGACCCGCCCAAGGCCACACAGCCATTCAGAAGGGGTGAGGGGCATACCCAGAAATGCCAAGTGCAGATTTTTCACCAGGTTCTTATGCCAGATATTAGGAGGTAGTGGGGGCAGAACGAGAGGGGACGGCCCTCAGAGGTGGCGAGGGCGGAAGCCGTGACTTCATTTCTGGATGTCCTTGGCTCCTGCTGGAAAAGATCCCTTGAGGATCTTTTATATTTCCAGAACGAAACCAAGTGTTGGGGAGGATTGAAGGAAGGGAGAAAGGGGTCCCACCCCCAACTGCTCCTGGTGGGAGGGGGAGTCGCCCAAGCCCCAGCTGTGGGACCCCGGGGGCCCTGTGGTCTGACTCACCGAGCCTTATTCTGAGTTTTAACATTGAATGGCACGACTAGTACGGGTCTCATTTCCCTCAGAATAGTTACAAGCATCCAAGGGAGCCATGTGAAAGCACATAAAGCATGAATTCGTATTTGAATCAGTAGGAAATAATGGGAGGCTGAGACCCAGCAAGGTGGCTCACAGATGAGTGAGGAACCGAGGGGACAGGGCTGTGGAGAAGACAGCTGAGCGGCAGCCCAAGGCCCCGTCAGAGTGTCAAGAGCCCAGGGAAAACTTAGAAGCCGACGCTCTCTGTCAAGCATTCCCTCCGTGGCTGAGCTTTACTTGGCGACAGTTCTCAAAAGGCTATGCGGGCAGCCACCCGCTTACTAGGCGAGAGCAGAGCACTGCTGTGTTCCCCAAAACCGTACATGTATGGAGGTGGCCTTTGCACTCACCCGTTAGGTCTATTCCCTAGGCCAATGAGAACTCAACAAGACCAGGATGGGATTGGGTGGCCCCGTGGTGACCCGTCAAGAGACCATTTAAACAGCCCCAACCGTGGGCGGAGAGCAGATGCCCGGCCCTGTGTTCTCGGGCCCCAGCTCCCGAGGTTTCCTTCCCTTGGGTTTTCTTCATAGCTTTTCACGTGTCTTTGAAACCGATAGACTCCGGGCTCAGAAAAGCTTGCTATGGGAGAGAGAGGAACCACACCGAGCAAGAGGTTTGGAAGATAGTGGCAGCCCAGTTCCCCTTTTTAAAAAAGCAACAAATTCTTAGGTATCCTTGCTGCTTTTAGGCCAGAATTTAAGCTTTACCCTCAAAATTGTGCACACAGTGCATGTGCAGGGTTTTTTTGGATTTTTGGTGTTTTTTTTTTGGGGGGGGGGCGTCTTTTTGTTTGTTTCCTTCCTAGCATCTTCACTACCCACGGACAGCAGGACAGAAGGTATTAAAAAGGACCCGTAGCTCTGTCTGTTACTCACTCGTTCTCTGCAACAACTGAAAAAGCTATATGTGAGAGAAACTACAGCAGCTTTCAGCTGACTCTTTATACTCACGACATAGGCCCCCTGCTAAACAAACTTCATTTTTGAATGGACTTTGATGGTTTAGGAAGAGTTGCCATGATGTGGGCTACCAGGGAGGGTTACATGTGCCTTTATATCCGTCCTCCGGAGAATCCACACCTGTCCCCCTTGCCCAGCTCCACGACCAAATGCAAATTGCAACTATTTTGGGAACACTTAAGCACATCAGAAAAATGAATGATTCCATTCGCGCTGGCACCACAACACCGATGTACCCGCTCCAAGCATGGCACTGAGTTCATCACAGAAAACGGTCTCTCCTTCTGCCTTCGATGGCAGGGTTAGGACTGCGCTTGTTCCCCCACCCCCACCCCCACCCCCACCCCCACCCCCGCCGAAAATGCGAGTCCGGCCCCGACTGGGTAACCTCTTCTGACCCTCGCTCCACCTTACCATAAGTAGATCCAAATCCTTCTAGAAAATCTGAAAGGCATATCCCCATGTATCAGTGGTATAAATAGAACCGCTTCAGCAGGCTCTGGTAGAGGGTGAGTTGCTCCAAGGTGGACTGGGAAGCAGCCTGGCCTTGGCAAGGCTGCACCCTCTAAATAGAAAGATGAGTTTGTTCAGCCTTTGCAGAAGGAAAAATTGCTACCCATCCTAGAGTGCAATGTCCTTGTCCTCTTTACTGGGAGGAAGGTCGAGCAAGGTCTCATTTAGTAAGGGCGCTTCGCCCATTCCACCACCGGGTCGGGAGTTGTGACCCCTGCCTTTCAGCCCCAGGACAGGGACACTCTTAGTCCCACCAGGGAGGTGGCGGTGTGGGGGCTCAGCCCAGCCCACCCAACCTGGGGCGGGTTCAGTCCGGGAGGAAGAGAACACCCACCACCAGCACCCCCAAATTCACTCCCTTCACGAACAGCCAAGTGCGCTGCGTGTCACTGAGAGGAACAGCTCCGGCTGCCCTGGCGTCGTGCCTGGCGCGGCCAGGGCCGCCGCCCCGGCCTGTCCCCGGGAGCCCTCCTCCTCCCCCTCCTCCTCCTCCTCCCCGCCTCTCCGCCTTCTCCTCCCGCCGCCAGCTGTCTGGCCCGCGACAGCTGCGCGCCCTCCCGCCGCCGGTGGCCCTCTCCGCGGTGGGGGCGGGTCAGCCCTCCGAATCGGGGAGCTCAGGGGTGGGAAGGGAGAGGCGAAGTTCACCGGGGAGCGGGGGTCGCCTTCCTTCCCTTCCTGGGACCGCTTCTCCCATCCTCTCTTGTCCCACCACTGGGACACGGCTCCCTCCTCCCTGTAGCCGCACGTGGGGCTCTGAGGGTGTGAGTAAACCCAAAGGAAGGATGAAATGTGGGAGGCACCCTCCGGAGCGCCCTGTGCGAGCAGAGCGGACAGGGTGGGGAGGCCTTGCGGACAGGTGCAGCTCCGGGAGCGCAGGCGCACACGCGCACCCACTGGCGCTCGCGGTGACCCTCGCCCCACCCCATCCCCTCGGGCGGGCAACTGGGCCGCGTCGGGAGGGGCCGACCGGCCGGGGAGACACTCCATATACGGCCCGGCCCGCGTTACCTGGGCTCGGGCCAGGCCGCTCCTTCTTTGGTCAGCGCAGGGGACCCGGGCGGGGACCCGGGCCGCGAGCCGGCTCGGGGACGGGGCTCCAGTGCCCAACACCCAAATATGGCTCGAGAAGGGGAGCGACATTCCTGCGGGGCGGCGCGGGGGGGGGGGGAGCGCCCGCGGGCTATATGAAAGCCGAGCGCGAGGACCAGCGGCCACCGCAGCGGACAGCGCCGAGAGAAGCCTCGCTTCCCTCCCGCGGCGACCAGGGCCCGAGCCGGAGAGCAGCAGGTGTAGCCACCCGCCCAGGTAGGGCGGGAGTGGGGGAGGGGGCCGGGGACAGGAGAACAATAGGACAGGGGGACAAGGTGACAGGGCACCACCGAGGGGAGCCTGGAGAACTCCGGGGTAGAACCCAACCGACTCACCTGATCAGCCCCAAGGCCTGCTTTCTGCCCGCCCACCCCGTGGCTTGGTCCTCAGAGCCACACGCGCTTTATAGAGGAGGCCCGAGGCCATCAGCTTTGGGAAACATCTCCAAGCTTATCCCCAGCCCCTTGGGGCTCCTTTACCTGGCGTTTCGTATGTGCCGGGTGGATTAGAGGTTTTGCTTTTAGTCGTCCCAAGGGCAATGCCTTCCCGAGGAAGGCCGGAGCCCAGGAGCAGCAAAGGCCGCAATTCTCTGGGGTCGCCATCAGGCGAAACGGTGCCTCTGTTCTGAGGTTGGAATGTCGTGGGGGTCCGGAATGGGCCACTCCTCTCGGCACGGAGCACCAAAGCCCTTCCCACGGGCATCTCCTTCGGACCCCGCGCTCGCCCGGCGAGCAGGTATCGCCCGCCTCAACCGCCCAGACGAGGCCGCCGAGGCGCCGAGGCCTGGGGCGCCGGCGCCCGGCTCCTGCGTCAGGTAGCCTGCAGCGAAGGCAGAGGTGTCCCGGCGGACACTGTGCCGGGGTTCCCGGGGTGGAGAAATTCTCCGAGATTCTCCGCAGCGCGGCCCTGAGCCCGGGGAGCGAAGCCCGCCAGGGTGCCCTCCGCCGCTCCCCTGGCCGACGGCGCGCGGCTCGGGGCTGGGGACGTCCGTCGGTCCCCGGGAAGGGAGGGCGCTCGGGCCGTCGGGGACTCCCGCGCTGTCGCGTCGTGCGTCTCCACGGCCTTCCTGTCCTTTACAGAAACCAGACACCATGTGTGACGAAGACGAGACCACCGCCCTCGTGTGCGACAATGGCTCCGGCCTGGTGAAAGCCGGCTTCGCCGGCGACGACGCCCCTAGGGCCGTGTTCCCTTCCATCGTGGGCCGCCCTCGCCACCAGGTCAGGCTGCCCGTCCGCGGAGGGAGCCGGGCGGGGGTCCCCCGCCACCCCCCCACCCCCCCGCGTAGGCCAGCCGCCGTCGCGGGAGCCGCGGTAACGTGGGCGTGGTGTCTCCGCTCCGCAGGGCGTCATGGTGGGTATGGGTCAGAAAGATTCCTACGTGGGCGACGAGGCGCAGAGCAAGAGAGGCATCCTGACCCTGAAGTACCCCATTGAGCACGGCATCATCACCAACTGGGACGACATGGAGAAGATCTGGCACCACACCTTCTACAACGAGCTCCGCGTGGCCCCCGAGGAGCACCCCACCCTGCTCACCGAGGCCCCCCTCAACCCCAAGGCCAACCGCGAGAAGATGACCCAGATCATGTTTGAGACCTTCAACGTGCCCGCCATGTACGTGGCCATCCAGGCCGTGCTGTCCCTCTACGCCTCCGGCCGTACCACCGGTGAGTGCGCGCGGGGCCGCCCCGCTCCCCGGCTCCCCCGCTCCCGCCCGCCGCGCGCGCCCGCGCCCGGCCTCGGGGGCGCGCGCTCACCCCCGCCCCGCCCCCCGCTCAGGCATCGTGCTCGACTCCGGCGACGGCGTCACCCACAACGTGCCCATCTATGAGGGCTACGCCCTGCCGCACGCCATCATGCGCCTGGACTTGGCCGGCCGCGACCTCACCGACTACCTGATGAAGATCCTCACTGAGCGCGGCTACTCCTTCGTGACCACAGGTGCGCGGCGCTCCGGGCTCCCCGGGCGGGCGGGGTGGCGCGCGGGCCGCGGGGCCCTGCGCTGAGGGCGCCTCTCCTGCCCCTGCCCCCCCACAGCTGAGCGCGAGATCGTGCGCGACATCAAGGAGAAGCTGTGCTACGTGGCCCTGGACTTCGAGAACGAGATGGCGACGGCCGCCTCCTCCTCCTCCCTGGAGAAGAGCTACGAGCTGCCCGACGGACAGGTCATCACCATCGGTAACGAGCGCTTCCGTTGCCCGGAGACGCTCTTCCAGCCCTCCTTCATCGGTGAGTCCCGCTCGCCGGCCTCCCCGGGAGCCCCGGGGCCCCGCCCGGACCCCGGCTCGGCTCGCACACGCCGGCTCACGCTCCTCCCTGCGGCCCCCAGGCATGGAGTCGGCGGGCATCCACGAGACCACCTACAACAGCATCATGAAGTGCGACATCGACATCAGGAAGGACCTGTACGCCAACAACGTCATGTCGGGGGGCACCACCATGTACCCGGGTATCGCTGACCGCATGCAGAAGGAGATCACGGCGCTGGCCCCCAGCACCATGAAGATCAAGGTCGGCGGCGGCCCGCGCCCCCTGTCCGCGGGTGGGCCCCGGGGTGCGGCCCTCGCCGGCCTGACGCGCTCCCTGTCTTACAGATCATCGCCCCGCCTGAGCGCAAGTACTCGGTGTGGATCGGCGGCTCCATCCTGGCCTCGCTGTCCACCTTCCAGCAGATGTGGATCACCAAGCAGGAGTACGACGAGGCCGGCCCCTCCATCGTCCACCGCAAATGCTTCTAGACCCCATTCCACCAACAGCGTGCGAATTCTCCTCAGGACGACAAATCTGCTCAGGTTGCAGGTGGCTGACCTCGAGTCACCGCGCAGCAACTTCGTCTCTAACAACTTGAGTTGCCGCAGCCGCAATCCGACACAATGTTTATAACGTGTACATACATTAACTTATTTACCTCATTTTATTATTTTTAAAAACAAAGCCCTGTGGAAGGAAATGGAAAACTTGAAGCATTAAACTCAGCCATTCTGTCTGTTGCGTAAAGTCGTTCGTTGTGTTTATTTGCCGGGGCGGGGGGGCGGGGAGTCGCAGGGGGCAAGGGAGGAAGAGGGACCCCACCTTCCTGCGTGACTTTTCACAATACTCGGAATGAGCGCGCTCCTTGCGACGCCTTAAAGTCTTCCCTTGCTCGCGGTCTCCCCCTCTGGATCAGATCCATTCCCAAACACTGGCAGGCCCGCCCCTCTGGTAGGTGGTGAGGCCATCTCTCCCACCGCAGGCTCTGGGGTGGCCGCCGGCGGGCGGGTGGCTCTGGCCAGCGGCCGGCGGCGGGCGCTGTCCACGGTGCTGGCGCCGGGAGCCGCCCCTCAGAGCGCATTTCCGTCCCACCTTAAGGGATCGGCCTTCCCTACTACATCTGGAGACCTAACTGAAAAAGTGGTGCGCTGCATTTAATGAACCAGCTTTCATCTGCAAGGGAAGGCGGTCACTTCTCTTCCCGACTGGGAAGTCCTTCGCTTCGTGCCAAGGCGACGGAAGTGCCTCTTCCAGGGTGGGGGCTGGGGAGGAGCGCCGCCCAGAGGTGGGAGGAGGGTAAGGGACACATGCGCTTTCCAGAAAGGGCGGCGCGTGCAGGGCTGGGCCGGGCACGGAGGGCAGCCCTGCAAGGAGGGGTCTGCGGGGAGTGGAGCTGAGACTGGCACTGGCACTGGTGCCAGTGGAGCAGGAGTAGTGAAGAGGAGTAAACAGGGAAGAAGGAAGACGACCGTCCTCCTTCCCAGCACTCGCAATGTTCCAAAAGGCACGAAATATACTAACAGAGTAGGAATTTCTATGGGACAGCACAGCCGTCTTCTTTAAAACAAAAACAGAACTACCTTAAAGTCTTCTAGTCAAGATTACCAAGGACAGTGGTACCTAAATAAAATCGATTTTGACTCAAGGCAGGTAATAAACTCTTTTGGAGATAGGCTTATAACTAGAATTAAGAATATGCAATGTTATATGCCACATAGCCATGTGTTTATTCATTCTCTCCTTTCCTTTTTGAAAAGGTTCCTTGGGGCACCTGGGTGGCGCAGTCGGTTAAGCGTCCGACTTCAGCCAGGTCACGATCTCGCGGTCTGTGAGTTCGAGCCCCGCGTCAGGCTCTGGGCTGATGGCTCGGAGCCTGGAGCTTGTTTCCGGTTCTGTGTCTCCCTCTCTCTCTGACCCTCCCCCGTTCATGCTCTGTCTCTCTCTGTCCCAAAATAAATAAACGTTGAAAAAAAAAATTAAAAAAAAAAAAAAAAAAAAAGAAAAGGTTCCGAAATCCTTGAGGCCTCTAAGGTGGGAATGACTGCCAAATGCAGAGATCAAGAAAATCAATAATTCGGTAGAATTTAAAATGTTGATAAAACAAGCATATGATACTATGTGTTATTGCCCACCAAGGGTGGATAAATGTTTAAAATGGGCTACATCCTAGTCTCTCAGAGGAATCTAGGTTTTACTGATAACAGTAAATATACATAGGCATATATGATCAAACAAAACACACACACAGCCCGAATAATCATGTAGCCAGCAGCCTGGAAAAAATGTCAGAATTACACGAGTTAGCTAATTGTCATGTTGTTGTTTTTTTAATTTAAAAAAGATTTGTTTCTGAGAGAGAGAGAGAGAGAGAGAGAGCGAGCACGAGTGGGAGACAGGCAGAGAGAGACGGAGACAGAGGGTCCAAAGTGGGCTCTGTGCTGACAGCAGAGAGCCCGGTGCTCAAGTTAAGTGTTTTTTTAACCAAAGCCCAACATCACTTAATTAAGACTTCAGTAAGGTGTGTAAGGGGGTAACAACAGATTTTCCCGGTGATCATAATCATTACATAGCTCATGATCATTTAGGATTCACAGAAGTTTTCAATATAATCTGGTAACGTTTCCTCATGCATTGCCTCTGACATTTCTATGGACAAAACGTGCAAAAACTATCAATTGCGTGGTTTCACTGGGAATGTGCCAAATCTAAAAATTACCTTTCCTTAACTGACACTTCTAACAAACAAACAAACAAACAAAAAACAGGCATTTTATTGGCGTTCTGTACTTTCCTATCAGGTCGTATTACCTATGTTTGTCCTGAAAGAGAGTGGTGGGTGTGGTGTAATAAAGAATGAGTCTGTTGAGAATATATATCTAGAGCGTATACAAATGTCTGTGCCGGGTGAGGGGAGAAAGAACTATTTCCAGCAGCTCTGTGAGTGTCTGTAGTAGTAACAGTCGAGAAGTCCCTGTGTGGTGGCAGTACCCTTAGCGCTAGAGTGAATAATGTTACATCTGATTCCCCACCGAAAAGCCATCTCGGGGAATCCATTGCTGGAGCAGTGAGAGAATTGAAAGCAGCAAAGAATCCACCCCCCGCCCCACCCCCCGTTGCTTTTGGTGTGTTTCCCTAGACTTGGCAGTAGGCTTATCGGGGATCTTATTTCCTTCTCACAAACCTTGGTAAATTGCCACCAATTTGTTTTCGCTGAATCTATGTTACCAGTGTTCTGTCGAAGAAGGAAGGAATAGAGAAGAAAATGGGCAAAGAGAGTGTGTCGGGATTGAAATGAAGGATGAGGGCGCCTGGGAGGCTCGGTCAGTTAAGCTTCTGACCCTGGATTTCGGCTCAGGTCACGATGGCACGGTTTTGTGGGTTCGAGCCCCCCGTCAGTCTCCACAGTGTGGAGCCTGCTTGGGATTGTCTGTCTCCCTCTCTCCCTGCCCCTCCCCTGTTCACGCTGTCTCTGTCTCTCTCTCTCTCTCTCAAAATAAATAAATAAACTTAAAAAAAAAAAAGATTAAGGCTGAGAGGGAGAATTGAAAGTAGTCAGTACCACGGCACATGCTAGGCTCTATCACTTAAACCTTTGGAAGCTCGAATTAGACCGGGGAATATCAGGGTCCCTCCCAGCTGCATCTGTCCTGTGACCCATCACCCCAGATGTGGTAGAACCCACCAAAGGTTAATAAAATATTTTATTGCCCACATACCATGTGCAAGGGGTACAGAGAGGGCTAAGATATGGTCCCATCCTTACGCGTTTGGGGCCCTGATCCCCAGGATCGCCAGGCACCTTATGCCTTGACTCTGATCACCACGAAGGCTGTTGGAGCCGCTCTGCGGGCGGTGAGGGAGGCCGGCACACGCCGCACTGGGAGCCATCAGATGCTGTGGACACAGTGGCTGTTTTGTTGCCTGTTCAGTCAATTGCCACCATAAGGCCGGCTTCCCTCCCATTGTTTTCCGACAAGGCTCGATGGGTTCCAAATATGGTGCTTATGGGGATACACGTCCCTCATGGTGCTCAAGCAGGTTGTCCTGCCTGTGATGTTGGGGACACAGAGTAGCACGGCCCCTTACCTGGGGGTGCCTCAGCCCCGAGGGCGGGAGGTGGGGAGGGGCTCATGGCACCAGACCGGCACGGCCATGTGGGCATTTGTGTGGTCAGCCTGCCTACCTGACTGCCTCCTTCTCCTCTTCGTCTCGCTTCTGTCACTTTCATTTCCTTCCTGCCCTGCACCGTCCTTTGGAAGGCATCCATTTTAGCACCATGGAGATGTCATAGTTCTTTTGTGTAATTACCGTAAGCCGATGATAAGCCCTGAGACCTCTAAGTGACCCTTCCCCCATTATCAGTTTCTTAATGGCTTATCCTGACGTTCAACAGGTCCTGGGGGTGATTAGTGAGCGAGTAAAAGATGGAGGAAGGTACAAAGAGGACATTGGTGGTTCTCGTATGTGTCAATAGAATCAGGATTGCCTTTTATGTGATAACGATTGGAGTTTCTTAAGCCTCATCATTGTGCAGAGTTGCTGGTCACCACAGCTGGCCTCAGGAACGGCAGATTATAGCATGGGTCAAGGGACAGCCGTGACACCCTTGGATCCTCATCCCACCGTGTCCTCACTTAGTTCCTTCACGGTACCTATGTTAGGCTCTTGTGGCTGCTGTAACAAATTACCACGAAGTAGGTGACTTGGAACAACAGGAATTGCCTTCTTCACAGTTCTGGAAGCTACAAGTTCGAGGTCAAGGTGGCGGTGGGGATTGGTTTCTCTCTCCTTGGCTTGTAGATGGCCATCTTCTCCCTGTGTCTTCATTTCATCTTCCCTCTTTCCACGTCTGGGTCCAAATTTCCTCCTTAGAGAACACCAGTTATGTTGGATTTAGTGTCCACCCTAATGACTTCATTTTAATTTAATTATCTCTTTAGAGACCCCCATCTTCAGGGGCCCCTGGGTGGCTCAGTCCGTTAAGTGTCTGACTTCAGCTCAGGTCATGATCTCACGGTTCATGGGTTCGAGCCCCACGTCGGGCTCTGTGCTGACCGCTCGGAGCCTGGAGGCTGCTTAGGATTCTGTGTTTCCCTCGCTCTCTGCCCCTCCTCCGCTCACATTCTATCTCTCTCTCTCAAAAATAAACATTAAAAAAAAATAAAAATAAAGACACCATCTCCAAATATAGTCACATTCAGAGGTACTGGGTGTGTTAGGACTTCAACATATGAATGAGTGAGGATACACAATTCAGCCCAAAATAGGGAGCAACAATTTGACCCACTATGGTACCTAAGAGGCCCTATAACAATTAATTTATATTAACACCAATAATTAATTTTATTTTTTTTTAATTTTCTAGTGTTTATTTTTGAGGGAGAGACAGAGTGAGAGCCATTGGAAGGGGAGGGAGAGAAGGAGACACAGAATCCGAAGCAGGCTCCAGGCTCCTAGCTGTCGGCACAGAGCCCGACGCAGGGCCCGAACTCATGAACTGGAGATTCTTACATGAGTCGAAGTCGGACACTTAATGGAGGGAGCCAACCAGGTGCCCCTACATTAGTAATTCATTATAATAGGTCCTGCAGCTCTTACGCTAATATTGTGTCTTATGCTATATGAAGCATCTTCAAATGCATGAACTCATTTGAGTTTATAGGTAGCTAGAATAGAGAGTACGGTTCCACTTTCATAAAGGATAAAGGTGAGGTTTCAAGATTGAATGACTTGCCTAAGTTTATAAATTAGGAAAAGTGAGGGGCGCCTGGGTGGCTTAGTTGACTGAGTGTCCGACTCTTGATTTCAGCTCAGGTCCTGATCCCAGGGTCATGGGATCCAGCCCCAAGTTGGGCTGTGCAGTGAGTATGGAGCCTTCTTGGGATTCTCTCTTTCTCTCTCTCTCTCTTTCCCTCTGCCCCTCTCCCCTGCTCTCTCATTCTCTCAATAAATAAATAAATAAATAGATTAATTAATTAATTAATTAATTAGGAAATGTGGTAGAGCAAAGACTTGAACGTGGAACTCTTGACTCTATTCTTTTATTTTCAATATATAAAACCTGGTGTTTTATAGGTATTTCTTTTTTTTTTTTTTTTAATTTTTTTTTTCAACGTTTATTTATTTATTTGGGACAGAGAGAGACAGAGCATGAACGGGGGAGGGGCAGAGAGAGGGAGACACAGAATCGGAAAACAGGCTCCAGGCTCTGAGCCATCAGCCCAGAGCCTGACGCGGGGCTCGAACTCACGGACCGCGAGATCGTGACCTGACTGAAGTCGGACGCTTAACCGACTGCGCCACCCAGGCGCCCCCATAGGTATTTCTTATAAACAGCATATGGTTACGTAGTTTTTCCAGCTTGACAAATTTGTCTTTTAATTGAAACACTTGACCCATGTGGTATCTGATGTATTTGCTGACATATTTGGGTTAAGTCTACCATTTTATTTTGTTCCATTAGATTCGGCTGTTCAAAGTCTAAAATTAATCACTTCTCCCTCCTGGTACAATATGAGACCCTCTGAGGACTGTCATTCCAACAATTTACCTTCCTCCTGACTTGTCATGTATTTTCATTCTATCTTTTTAAACCCCCAGGCGCGCCTGGGTGGCTCAGTCCATTAAGCGTCAGAGTTTCGCTCAGGTCATGATCTCCCGGTGTTTTGTGAGTTCGAGCCCCACACCCAGCCCTGTGCTGACAGCTCGGAGCCTGGAGCCTGCTTCAGAATCGGTGTCTCCCTCTCTCTCTGTTCCTCCCCTGCTTGCACTCTGTCTCTCTCAAAAATAAATAAAGATTAAAAAAAACTATAACCCCCCAGACATTATCATTTGTTATACATCAGTCATGGCTTTAACTTCCTCAAAGTATTATAATTGTCAGTTTAGATTTACTTGTATATTAATAATTTTCTTTGCCCATTTCTTCCTCTTTATGGATCCTTTCCAAGTGGGATCGTTTTTTTCTACCCGAAGCACAAAGTCTTTACAATGTCTTTCATGAGACTCTGTTGGTTGCAATATATCTCACTTTTTGTTTGTTTCTCCCTCATTCTTGAAAGACTTTTTTTTTTTCTGAATACAGAATTCCTGGTTGACAGTTACTTCTTTCAGCATATTGAAAATGACATTTCTCTATCTTCTGAGTGCCATTTTTGCTGTCGAGAAGTCAACAGTCATCCTGGGGTTTCTTTGAGGCAATTTGCATTTCCCTCTCCCTGCCTCTCAGTATTTTTATTTTGTTTTGCTTCGTTTTTTTTAAGATTTCTCCTTGTCTTTGGTATTCTGCAGTTTCTCTATGATGTACCTAATTGTGGATTTATTTTTTTACTTCCTTAGAATTTATGAGCTTTTTGAATATGTGGATTGGTGTCTTTTCAACACGTGTGGGAAGTCACCAACCATTATTTGTTTCAAATACTGGCTCCGGTCCCATTTTTTCTCTCCTTTCGTTCTGAAGAATTGATCAATTGGGCTTCCCCAAAATTTAAATGCCTGTTCATCAAAGGACACCATTTAAAAAATGAATAGCCAAACCTAATACGGGGAGGAAACGTCTGCAAAACATATTTGACAAAGGTGTGATATCCAGGCTATAGAAAGAACCCCTACACTTCAATAACAAACAGATAAAAATGCAATAAAATGGGCAAAATAGTTTGAATAGACACTTCACAAAAGAAGATCTGTAAATGGCTAATAAGATAAGCACATGATCATACTTGTTAGGATGGCTATAGTAAAAACACACAGAAAACCAACTACAACAGAATAACGAGTGTTGGTAAGAATGTGGAGAAACTGGAACTCTTGATCATTGCTGGTAGTACTGCAGAATGGTGTAGCCTCTGTGGAAAACGTTATGGCAATTCCTAAAAAAAAAATTAAAGATAGAATCCAGCGATTTCTATTTCTGGGCACATCCCCAAAGCAATACAAGCAGGGACTCAAAGACGTATTTGCACAACCGCGTTCATAGCGCCGTGGTTCACAAGAGTCGCAAGACAGAAGCAGCCCAAGTGTCCATTGATGGATGATTGGATACACAAAATTTGGTATATGCATACAATGGAATATTATTCACCCTTAAAGGGGAAGGAAATTCTCACACATACTACAACATGGAGGAACTCTGAGAGCATTACACTAAGTGAAATAAAACAGTCCTGTGAAGACAAATACTGTATGGTTCCACTTATATGATGGACCTAGTGTAGTCAAATGCACAGAGGAAGAAAGTGAAAGGGTGGTTTCCAGAGACTTGGGGGACAAGGGAAGGGAGGGTCAGTGTTTAATGGGCACCAAGTTCAGTTGGGGAAGATGAAAAAGTTCTGGAGATGGATGGTGGTGAGGGCTGCACAATAAGGTGAATGAACTTCATGCCACAGAACTGTACACTGACAGATGGTTCAAATAAAACATTTTATGTTATATATATTTTGCTCTAATTATTGAGGGTGAGCACTGTCCTCAGAGCGGGCTCTTCCTCAAGTCCCTGCCCCCTGGGCACTGTGTTTGCCATACCCTCATCCCAGCCCTGTGCTGAGTGTCTGTATTTTTTCCAAAGGGCATTTTGGGTAATTCCTCCAACTGATCTTCCAGTCCACTAATTCTTCCTCTTACTTAATCTATCATGAAGTTCCTTCGTTCACTTTCAAGTCTCTGTTGTTAACTTTCTCACTGATAGAAATTTTTAGAAATTGCTTTGTTCTTTTCCAAATCAACGAGGTCATGTTTTTATATTTTCTGTTCCCAGGGGATATTTGTTAGCTTTTCTCTTACTTCTTTGATGGAGCACGCATAATTTTGTTTCGTTTTGTTTTTGGTTTTGTGTTTTCACAATGTGTACCTAATAATCCCAGTAGCTGGAGTCTTGGAGTTTGTTTCTGTTATCCGTTGTTTTGATTCTTGTCCATACTACCTTGTTTCCATGTGTTTTCTTGTTAACAATGCCATGTTCACCGTCCTGAAAGAATTACTTGTAGAATACTTGGAAACAGAATAAAAGTGACTCTCTCCAGAAACGATTTGTATTTGCTTCTGCCAGAGAGCTCCTAGGCTACTAGTAATCTGCAAGGATGGTAAAATTCACAGCCTGAGGTCTTTTGGTCCTCCCAGGCGATACAGATTGGGACTACAGACACACGTGAGGGCTCAGCTGTGTTCACAATTTCTCCGAAATCCGCACCCCACACCACTACCACCACATGCTCAGTGTCAAGGCCACTTACCTTCCGGGGACTTGAGTGTCAGCGCGGGGTAGGGTTTACTTCTGGGTAACTCCTTCACTCCCACCCTGTGGTGTAGCCCTTAGGGGCCCCAAGCTTTACAAAGCTGTTAAACCTCAAGTGCAAGGTAATCAAGATAAACCCTCTCTAGGAAAGAGCTGTTCCTAGAATTGCTGCGTTTCTGGCTTCCCTTGGATTTTGGCCCTAGTAATTCTTTACTATCTTGTCAACTCTTCAGGGCCTGTAAGATTTTTTAAATACTTTATCTGGCTTTTTTTTTTTTTTTTTAAGCTGTTTTCAACAGGAGTGTTGATTCTGAGAATTTAGCCTGCCATGTTCTCTAAAAATAGAACTCAACGTCTCTTACTTCTCAGGCTTGGCTTTAGCCACCTCTGAAAAACAGCACAAACCTCATATACAAGCTTCAGGAATTTTGCCTCAAGTTCTGCTGCCTTATTTTAAGGCTGTTATTTTTTCCTTGGACCTAAAAGTGCTCTGGCTCTGAAATATTCCCCAGGATGACAGGGTACCAGCTGGGAGGCAGAGGTGCCTGGAGCCCTTGCAGCCCCTATGAGAACGTGCCATGTGTCACCAGGGATCGGCTGAACCACGAGAAACAAAACAAAACAAAAATGAATGAAGGGCGACAGGGACGAAGGAACTAGGTCAAGGTGGTAAGTCATCGCAGCAGGTTCTGCAAGGTTGATGTTGGTGGGCGATTTGTTCCCCTGCCTTTTTTATGTCTCAATATTTCTTCCAACTTTATTTTTCTTCAGGAAATGCATATTATGTCAATATTAAATATAGTCAGGAAGAAAATGAAAAACAAAACAAAACAAACAAACAAACAGAAGAGGAAAGGCCCCCATAGCCCAGTAGCCCTGGATAGTATTTCCCGCAGCAGGGACAAATTTGGGCAGATCCATTCACAACCCGGCTGGTGACCAGAGGCTGGGCTCCTGAGACAGATGGAGGAACCTTGGGGTTTGGGCTGGGCAGTGGATCACAGGGCCGCCGTGTCATACAAGAGCCCAAGGCGGCACCTGCTGAAAGGGGCTAAACTTGCTGAGCTCCAGAGCAGTCCTGGGTGAACTTGGCAGACAGCAGTGAGGAAAGAGTCCCTGGGGTCCCAGACACTGAATTCTAGTCCTGGTTCCAAATGCTTAAAAGGGATGCCTTACATGCTTCACATCTATCTCTGGAAGCTTCTCTGGAACCTGGATTTGCCTCTAATTTTTTAGACTCTAGAGTGTAGTGCCGAGCACACGGGTGGAGAGCGGGATGGCGGGGCGGGGGGTGCGGGGGCGTGGGTGTAGAGTCAGGTGCGCTCAGACCACCAGGGACACTGAGGCTTGAATCTGCTGGCCTGGGTCTGCCACCTCAGGAGAGCCCCGTGTTTCTTCCCACACCGCACGGGCACTGGAGGCCAGGAATCTGAAAGCCAGGGTCTCAGGGCCTCTCGAATTCAAGGGACTTCACAGAGGAAGACACTCTGGTCTGGGCCAGGATGAGGGGGAGCACTGTCCTCAGAGCGGGCTCTTCCTCAAGTCCCTGAGCCCCGGGGCATTGTGTTTGCCACACCCTCATCCCAGCCCTGAGCCGAATGTCTCTATTTTTTCCAAAGGGCAATGTGGCCACTGTGAGGCAAACAGATTTGTCCCAGGCCACGGGAGAATACAGAGTCATGGTCCACTGCCAGGGAAGTATCCTTTTCCTCCACCCAACTTCCTGGTTGTCCAAGGACACAGGCGTCGGGGCTGTCCTCAGAAGTCTGAGAAATCAAGACATCCCCAACCTAGTCCTGATTCTTTTTTGTTTGTTTGTTTGTTTGTTTATAATTGCATCTTGCCTTTTTACAAAAGGTTTTATTTATTTTTGAGACAGAGAGTGTGAGCAGGGGAGGGGCGGGGGGGGGGGTGGTGGCGCGGGACAAAGGATCTAAAGCAGGCTCCCAGCTGAAACCACGGAGCCCCATGAGGGGCCCAAACTCACAAATTGTGAGATGGTGACCTGAGCTGAAGTCGGACGCTTAACTGACTGAGCCACCGAGGGGCCCCCTGCTCGTTCCTTAGCTCCTTTTCCAAAAGGATCCAGAGCGCTATCACTCGACTATTGCCTGCTTAGGGGCATACCCACCAGTCAGCAATTAATGTGCTGATTCATTCAACACTTACTGAGCACTTCCTGTGTGCCAGGCATGGTGCTAGGGGATAAAAGGGTGAGCCAAAGGACTCAGGGGCTCAGTCCTCAGGGGCCTTACAGTATCAGGGTGAAGGGAGACATGTCAGTTACATAACACAAATCAACGTAAGTCTGTAAATCTGGCACATGCGACAAAAGAGAGGTGTGGCGTGTGACAATACAGAGCGAGCCAAGGGCCACACAGAAGGGTTCAATGAGCAAGTGCAGGTGGAGGTACGTCTGAAGGGTCGAGAGAAGTTAGCAGGCGAAGGGCAAAGGAGCAGCTCTTTCAAGACCAGGGTGGGGTGGAGGGTGGAGCCCCCAGCCCCCAGGAGGGCCGGGCGAGGCTGGGGTGTAGGGCGGTGCGGGGTGAGGGTGCAGCGGGAGGCGCCCCCAGCTTGAGCAGACCCTCCCTTGCAGAGGATGTAGTTTTTCCTTAATCTAAGACTGGAAAGCCACTGACATGTTTTAGGCAGAGACAGAGAGAAAACCGGGCATCACCGGAGGCGGCGGGACAGACGCCATGACGGCTCTCGGGCCCCTGACCCACATTCACCCACAGTCATGGGAACACGGGAGCCAGTGTGAGCTGCGGCTGGTGCGGCAGCCAGGCAGTTGGCGGTCCCGAAGCAGGGGCGGCAGGTGGGGAGGGCAGGGCGGGCCTGGGGCCTGAGGTGGGGGCGGGGACTGGGGCCTGAGATGCGGGTACATCCTAGGTCCTGAGTTGGGGATGGGGCCTGGGTCCTGAGATGGGGGTACATCCTGGGTGCTGAGGTGGGGGTGGGGACTGGGCCGTGAAGTGGGGGCGGGGACTGGGTCCTGAGATGGGGGCGGGGCCTGGGTCCTGCGGTGGGGGTGGGGCCCGGCTCCTGAGGTGGGGGCGGGGCCTGGGTCCTGAGGTGGGGGTGGGGCCCGGCTCCTGAGGTGGGGGCGGGGCCTGGCTCCTGCGGTGGGGGTGGGGCCTGGCTCCTGCGGTGGGGGCGGGGCCTGGGTCCTGAGGTGGGAGGAGGGCCTGGGTCCTGAGGTGGGGGTGGGGCCCGGTTCCTGAGGTGGGGGCGGGGCCTGGGTTCTGAGGTGGGGGCGGGGCCTGGGTCCTGAGGTGGGGTGCCCCTGGGCTGCAGCCTTTTCACTTCCTCCCAGTCTATCCCCACTTTGGAGCTGGCACAGAGGGTCATTAGAACTGGAATGTTCTCCGTAGAAAATCCGGAAAGAGCACAGGAGAACGAGAGTTCGTGCTATTTTGGCGTTTCCTCCTCAGGCACTAATGCAGAGGAATCTTAAATGGTAAATGAGCCTTGGGGGGATCCTGCCTCAAATAGCACCGCTCTATCCAGTGTCTGCTCTGAGGACGGTGCTTTGTGCCCTGGGGAGGGGAGAGGGGAGAGGGGAGAGGGGGAGGGAGGGGGCGGAGCAAGATAGGGAAAGGCGAGGTGGGGGGGAAGGAGGAAAGGGAGGAAGGGGAGAAGGGAAAGGGGGAAAAGGGATGGGGCCGAGGAGGAGGAGGAGGAGGAGGGGAGGGGAGGAGGGCCGCAGCTGTCTGCCCAGCGCCACCGCCTGCCACCCGGTGAGTCACGGTGCCAGCTCCCACCGCCTGCCTCTATTTTTATATCAGCGCCTGCTCATATCTGACTCGTTAAATAAGCCTCCCAACTGGAGGAGGGGAATCTGATGGCAGAGAATGAGGACCGAGGGAATAATGTAGAAGTCTAAATAGGAATTATAAAGCGATCCCTCTCTCTTATTAGGAGATCTTCGCCTTTTTAACAACCAGGCGCTTTAAGCTGCTGCCGCACAGGGGAGGGGAGACCTGCGAGGCCTTGGGCAGCGGCCACACGAATGATCCCAGGATCCCAGCAGCCGGGGCTCTGGCCCCAGAGGGTGGTGGCAGCTGCGGGAGGGGCTGGGGAAGGTGCGCCCATCGCACCTGCCGGTGACACCCAGCACAATAGGCCCCGTCCGCAGCCAGCGGGAAGGCTGTGCCCTCCCACCCAACAAGCCAGCGGGAGCGCACCGCAGATGGTCACAGACAAATGCGAGAGACTGGGGCTGGCGGTCACATGGGGGAGGGGGCCACCGGCCCGCAAGCCTGGTCACCTTGTGCAAGTAATTCAACGGCCCCGAGCCTCAGTTCCCTCGGCTGTGAAATGGCGGGGGGGGGGGGGGGGGGGTAGTGCGCTCAGCCTCGTGGGGTTGGAGGATTGCAGGGACACCCCGTGTCCGAGTCGGGTGCGCCCAGGGGGCTGCTGGGCCCGGGGCTTCCTCTGGCGGTGTCCGCAGAAGAGCTCTGCTCCCCCGCGCCTGCTAGAGAATGAGTGCTGCTTTCTCTGGGATCTGTGATGGTTACACCAGCCTTTCTGAGCAGGGGTCAAGGGCAAGAGGCGCTCTGCCAATGTGTCTTTGAGCCTCTCTGGATTTTCTTCCATTTGGAGACTCTCCGGGATGACATTCCTCCTCTGACGTTCGGTTATGTGACGCATCCTGATCAGAGACGTCTGTTTGAGCCCTGCCTTCTGAAGTTCACCTGCTTGAGTCAGATCGTGGGGTGAATCTTGGTGACGTCAATCCTGGTGCTTTAGAGGTGCTGGGCAGAGGAGAGTTAGAGCTCGCTCTTGCCAGGAAGAGCTGGGGGAGCTGGGACCCGTGCGTCCTTTTTGCCATGCTTTGCACCGAATGCACAGTTAGAACTCACGTGTGTCCGTGTGTCGTGTCCCCAGGATCGACGCCGGTCCCACGGTTCTTTCCCGGCTCCTGGGCCTGGTGGAGAAGAGGCGTGAGCACTTCTGGTCTCTCCATGGCAAGGATCCCCACGTTCAGAGCAAGATCCTGGTGACCCAGGTGCCCAGGACCTGCCTGTGCCCTGAGGCTGCGGGCCAGGTAGGCTGAGCCCCGGACCCAGTGCAGCATCAGGTGCCCCGAGAGTCATGCCTGTAGGAGCAGGTGCCTGGCCGCTGGCACAGTCTTCTCCTTTCAGGGGACCCCCCAGAACAGGCAGCTGCCCTCTCCTTCATACACTGCCTGACCCTAGAAGGAAGCCCAGGGACACTGACAAGGAGCCTGTTTTCTCCCCCTTTCTTCTTGTCCAACTAGGCACAGATTTAAACTCAAACTTTATTTTATTTAATTTTTTTTTACATTTATTTAATTTTGAGAAACAGAGTGAGACAAAGCGTGAGCGGGGGAGGGGCAGAGAGAGAAGGAGACACAGAATCTGAAGCCGGCTCCAGGCTCTGAGCAAACGGTCAGCACAGAGCCTGATGCGGGGCTCTAACACACAAACTGTGAGATCATGACCTGAGCCGAAGTCGACTGAGCCATGCAGGCAGCCCTGAACTCAAACCTTAAAGCCAAGTGGCCCTGGTAGGCCCTGGGGAACAGTCCAGAGCATCCAGATGCTGCCAGTCAGGCTCCATGCACACGCTGTCCTCTCCTGCCCTGCCCTCCCCTCCCCCTTCCCCTACCTATCTGAGCACTGTGGCAGGAGCCCAGGGCCCCATTCTCCCAGACACAGCCTCAGGTGCCTGGCTCCCACATGCAAGAACCGCCACCCCCCTACCCTTCCCATCCTGTGTCTGGTCGGTTTCCCTTTCCTGTGTAGTTCGCGGCCCCAGGCAGATGGCAGTGTGCAGGCCCCAGGGGGCATCGCGGCCTGGCTGGAATGGCTGAGACACTCTCCCCCTCAGAATGGGGCCCCAGGGCCCACGTGGTTCCTCCCTCCAGGGCTGGCTCAGTGAGGGGCTGCAGGACGAGCAGCAGGCCTTACAGAGTCTCACCCATCGTGGACTAGAGGGGGGGACCCTCTCTTGTGGCCAAGGAGCACCCTGCCCAGGAGGAAAGCTAGCCGTAGTCCCATTCTGCAGGTTTGAAAGACAAGGCCGAGAGTCGATCACACAGTCCCAGGCTGTTCTTCCTCCATCACTGGCCCGTCACTTCCCCTGAGCCACGGGACTGCCCCCCCCCCCCCCCCCCCCCCCCGCCAGAAGCTGTGGCAGAGATTGTGGAGGAGTCTAGGGTAACCCTGGAAACGGGGAGCTGTCAGGCCGCTTCCTGGTGAAAGAGACAAGAGGACACATTCTCTTTTAGATCCCTTCAATCAGAGTCAGTGTTCAGCCCACCTTCCTTAGGCAGGGTTTTAATTTTTCAGTCTTCCTGGTGGCCTCCGCTCCCTCCGCAGTCTGATTTTCCATGTCGCACGGTTTGTTATCCTCTGGGAGCTTGGGAGCTGGCTCGGGAGCCTGGGGGCAGGAAGGAGGGTGTGGGGAGCGGGCAGCCTTCCTGGGCTGGGCTCGCTGTGACAGCTCACCCCACATGCCTGCCACGGGCCACATGCCTGCCATTCCCCCTGGCGCGCTCATCGTCTCAATATAGGGCGCTTCTGGCACACCCAGGCAGGGGGCCTCTGGCTCTGGGGCCGGACACCCTGCTGCTTTAGGGCAAGGCCAGTGGGGACAGGCTGGGCCAGGTATCAGCTTTCTTCCTCTCCTTGCATGGCCAGGGCCTGCAGCCTGCCTTCTGATTTGCGTGTATTATTAGGTCCCAGGGACTCCGGCGGCCATGGGTGAGCCTCAGTGGGGGTGGGCGCGATCCGGTCCCGGAAGGAGTTTATCCCTGAACCTGAGCTTGGTTGGGGGTCCCCGGGGCCGCCTCCGGGGAAAATGAAGAACGTGCCTTTCCTCGTTCCCTTGCTGTGTGCCCCCACCTGCCCCCGAGCTCACACGTGGGCCTGCCTGGCCCCACTGCCCCCTTGTGCCCCTACCCACCCCGGGGCTTGTTTCTGTAATATAAATTGACCTAGTTTGTGGCTGATCTGGGCTTAATTGCTTTCTCTCTCTGGGAACATATGGGCATGTTTACTAGGGCGGTTAATGCCATGGCTCTACAAGGAGAGTTAATTTGGGAAATGGGGGCCGTACTGCCCTGGAGGGTGCGGGAGGAGGCCCCTCCCAGGGCACAGAGCCCACCCGGCCCCCCACTCGGGGGTCCCTGAGCTGCCAAGCTTTGGGATGGAGGGATGCACACAGTTTTGCTTCCTGCCCCAGCCCCCGGACTATTTGACAATGGCTGGTGGCAGCAGACAGGCTGTGGACCTCTGCCACCAGAAGTGACCGGCATCTTTAGGTGACAGGAGGAGAGGATATGCTCCCCTTTCACTGGCTGCGTTTAGCAGGAGAGAAGCCTGCCCTCTGCCTCTCCAGGGGCTCACGGCCAAGGTCGGGCCTCATGGGCAGGGCACTTTGATTTTCTGTCTTCCTTCCTTCTTCCCTCCCTTCCTCCCTCCCTCCTTCCTTCCCTCCTTCCTTCCTTCCTTCCTTCCTTCCTTCCTTCCTTCCTTCCTTCCAGGCTGAGCTATCCTGGTTCCCCCAACTTCACTCTGGGACAATTCCTCTATGACTCAGTGCTCCCACCTTGGGCTTTATCTTCCGCATCTGTAAAACAAGGGACAAAATAGTCACCTCCAGGGTCCCTTTCTGTCCTGAAGCTCTGAAGCCAGCCTACAGTTACTGCTCTGGGACACATAGGGCTCCCCAATGCCATCTTGGCCCGTGGTAGTCCTGGCAGATCCTCGGCCCGCCTCCCCTCTAGAAGCTCTGGTGCCCTCCCTGGCTGGCACTGCCCCACCTCTAAATGAGTTAATGCAGGGCTTTTCTTGTGTGCGGGGCTGTTCCCCTGCCAACTGAGAACTCCAGTCTCGGGCCAGTCTGCGCACTGTGGGGAAAAAAGGCCAATTGTGAAAACTCCCCTCACATAGACGAGGGCGGGGGTGGTGGGTTAAATTCCTCTGCCTGAGCTATGCCCAGGAACTAGGGTGGGAGGGAAGGGGAGAATAGGAGAGGGGGCAGTGGCAGGAGCTCTGCACGGGGGAGATGAGCCCCCTGACGCTCAGCTTGGAGCCGGGAAAAAGCTCCATGTCTCCAAATCTTTAGGAAAGGCCCACAAAGTGCGTTACTATTAACTGAACTCCAGAATTTTATTTGGGTTTTAGCAGTTTCCCCATGAATATCCTTTCTGCTCCAGGACCCCACCCAGGGAGCCCTGGTGCATCTAATTATCATGTTTTCTTTTCTTTTTTAGAAAAAAATTTTTAATGTTTATTTATTTTGGAGAGACAGCATGAGCAGGGGAAGGGCAGAGAGAGAAGGAGACACAGACTAGGAAGCAGGCTCCAGGCTCCGAGCCATCAGCACAGAGCCCGTCGCGGGGCTCGAACTCCCAAACCGCGAGATCATGACCTGAGCCGAAGTCGGACGCGTAACCGACTGAGCCACCCAGGGGCCACCATAGGGGAGCTCTCAATTTGGGTTTCTCTCGTGTTTTTCTCATGATCAGACACGCATTATGGGGAAAGAATATGAAAGAGGCCAAGTGCCCTTTCCATCCCATCCTAGAGAGGGACGCGTGAGATCCACACGTCCTCCCTGGTGGCATTTACCCTCCTCGTGTGGCCAAGGGGGTGTCTGCCAGCTTTCTCCACCCGAAGTGGCTGTTTTGTACTTTCCCTACGGTGTTTTCCGGAACCCAGGCTTAGAGCTTAGAGGAGGGGATGAAGCTCCACCCACAGCCCGGAGTGGAGAGTCTCCCCATATATTGCTTGGAATCTTTCGTAAGGAGGGGCTGCCCCTCTTCACTCCTTATTCACGAATTCAGTCGTAATCTACATCTGCGTGGAGACATCTATATTTTATGCTTTGGGCTATAATCCAATGTCACGTTATTTATTTCGCTGTCAAATCATTCCGGCCTTGGCCGTCAGGTGCTCTTTCGGGTTGGCTCCCCTGTTCCTCTGGCATCACAAACTGCTGTTCATCAAGCACTTGCTTACTTGCTCCTACTGTGATCTGCTCCAGCCACGTGGTGTATTCCACCCCCCCCCCCCCCCCGCCCCACCGGCTCTAGAATCAACCACTTCGCCAAGGAGCCGTGGTGCCTTTTCCTGGATCTTTAGAAACCAAGATCTGGTGCTGGGGTGCTCGTTGTTCCTGGGGTGTTTGTTCTCGCTTCTAGGCCCTCTGGGTAGGCAGCGCTCGGGAATAATGATGTGTGTGTACGTTAGCCCACGTATACGTACATCTGTAACTGTTTCCACGTATGCGTTTGCATCTATGTGACATATGTGTTAGGTTAAACGTGGCTTCTTACTCGTATCTCTGACTCTAACGGAGTTTTAAATGATGCATGATTTGAATGACTCTGGCTAGCTCAGAGAAAAGTATGGACATGAAAACAAGAGTCTCTATTCCTGAGCTGTGGAGGGAGGATATTGGATTTTGCGCGGGATGGAATGAAGCTTCAAGTCTATCTTCCTTCTTTCTGTGTTTTTTTTTTTTTTTAATGATTTTATTTATTTTTGGGACAGAGACAGACAGAGCATGAGCAGGGGAGGGGCAGAGAGAGAGGAAGACACAGAATCTGAAGCCGGCTCCAGGCTCCGAGCGGTCAGCACAGCCCCACGCGGGGCTCGAACCCACAGACTGAGATCATGACCTGAGCCGAAGCCGGACGCTCAACCGACTGAGCCACGCAGGCGCCCCAAGCCTATCTTATTTCAATCTTAGGAGACCACACAAGCCCAGCTGACATCTAGCTGACAGAGAGAACATTTAATTGCTTTGTTCACTTTTCAGCCAGTTGTCTGCCATCGGATAGAGACAGATGGAGATAGACTGAAATGACACATCCTCACATAAAGAAAGTGAAACGTTCCCTCCTTCCAGAGCCAGCTCTATTAAGGGTAGGAAGACAGTGCTGTCCAAGCAGCTGGGTGTGGGTCCTCTGGGCATGTCTTTCCCCCCTACTGTGCCTGGAAGGGACTTGACAATCTTAGATTCCGGCACCTTCAGCAGACAAGCTATCCTTGCTCTGAAACTTCCGGATACCCTGGGCAGGTCATTAGAGCCCACAGACCCCCTTGCCTGGGTGGGGAAGCACCACAAGGATCACAAGAAACCTGGTCTTCCCTCCTTTAGGCAAAAGCCAGTCCAGACCAGGCAAGGTTGGCTTTCTGGTTCCCCAGTCTGAAGGTGGCCCAGGCTTTACGTTTATGCTGAGCTCTGCCTTCAACTTTGGGACAGATGGCGGTGATTGGCTGCCAGCCACCATGACCTGTTTACTTTTTTTTTTTTTTTTTTTGATGTTTATTCATTTATTTTTGGGTGGGGGTGTAGAGGAAGGGGCAGAGAGAAAGAGGGAGGGAGGGAATCCTAAGCAGGCTCTGTGCTGTCAGTGCAGAGCCTGATGGGGGGCTCGAACCCACAGACCATGAGATCATGACCTGAGCCAACATCAGGACTGAGCCACCTAGGCCCCCCCACCCCCACCGTGACCTGTTTAAAGGGACTTTGTGGCAGGTGGTGGGGCACAGCTGGCTGCAGAAGCCCCGCTCCCCTTACCAGCTCCCCCTCCTCTGCAGGGGCACGAAGGGCTCCAGCTTCTTGTCTCCCTCTTTAATTCAGGACAGAGGACCTATCTGAGGGACATGCAGGGCTCATAGGTTCTGGAAGCTTCTAAATTAAAGGGAAAGGAATCTTGGCTTGAAGCACCAAGCATCTTTTTTTTTTTTAATGTTTATTTTTGAGAGAGAGAGACAGACAGACAGAGCACGAGTGGGGAAGGGCAGAGAGAGAGAGAGAGAGAGAGTGAGACAGGGAGACACAGAATCCAAAGCAGGCTCCAGGCTCTGAGCTGTCAGCATACGCCCGACGTGGGGCTCGAACTCATGAACCGTGAGATCATGACCTGAGCCGAAGTCAGACGCTTAACCAACTGAGCCACCTGGGCACCCCCTGAAGTGCAGAGAGTCTTTAGAGATGTGACTTGTAAAACAGAGAAAGGCATGATAAGTCTGCCTTCTGCTTTAAACCTCTTAGAGAAGGCCTCACCAGGCTTGGGGGAGAGAGCAAGCGAAAGGGAGACATCTGTTTTGCCCCGACAAGCCCACTGTCCCCTGGAGAAGGTGAGATGCGCAAGAAACCCCACCAGAGGTAGGAGTCCTGGCCTATGAGACCTCTGTGGGCTCTCCGGAGGCTGTGGGAGCAGGCAGTGAGTGACATTTGGGAGCAGACCCTGAATCTGGAAGCCATGAATCTTAGACGTCGCTTCCCAGATGTGTGATCTTGGGGCGGGGGGTTCACTTCACCATCCCCAGCCCCCGCTTCCTTGTCCATAAACAGAAAAATATTTGCAAGGATATTGTGAGGACTGACGTGGTGATGTCTGTGTAGCCTTGGCTGGTTGTGAAATACCATTCGGTTCCTGGTAGCAGCCCTCCCCGCTATTTAAAAGACAAGGCCAGATTCTCCCCGTTTTGGCTACTGGCTCCCGTGTCAGTTTGATCTATGCCCTCACTGGGATTTTTTGATCAGTCCGTTACCTGCTGGCACGACGAGATACTCCAGGCTGCCCTTGTGTATCTTCTGTCCTAGTCCTAGACTCAGCCATCTCTCCAGGGAGTTCGGGTTCCTTTTATCGGAGAATGGTCTTAGGACGCAGAGTTCTGGGGCTGGCTGTGCTTATTGCTACGTGGGTATCATTGCTTAGAGGGCCTCTCAGCTGGCAGAGCAAAAAACTATGCACTCTACACCCTGTGTATACACACAACTGTAAATATCGCTGTATTAGGCAACACGTATATTAAACGCGTTGCCTAATGCGTTCGTGCGTGAAACAAGTTCGTGTCTCCAGCTGTAGTACATTACCTGACGAACAGCCAAGTGACCAAGATAATATGCTGATGTGCGTAACCTTGGTGTGATGAAAATGGACCCTTCCATCTGTGCTCTTCCTCCAAAAAATGCACGACCCCCGTATAATTACGAGAAAGACATCAGACGAAATCCCAACCGGAGGGCAGTCTATGAAATACCTGACCAACACTTCCCAAGACTGTCAAGGTTATCAAAAACAGGGAAGTCTGAGAAAATGTCACAAATAAGAGGAACCCAAGAAGACCCGAGAATTAATTTTTTTTTTTAACGTTTATTTATTTTTGAGACAGAGAGAGACAGAGCATGAACGGGGGAGGGGCAGAGAGAGAGGGAGACACAGAATCGGAAGCAGGCTCCAGGCTCTGAGCCATCAGCCCAGAGCCTGACGCGGGGCTCGAACTCAGGGACCGCGAGATCGTGACCCGGGCCGAAGTCGGACGCTTAACCGACTGAGCCACCCAGGCGTCCCAAGACCCGAGAATTAAAGGAAATACGGGATCCTGGAACAGAACAGGGACACTGGATAAAAACTAAGGAAATCCAGGGGCGCCTGGGTGGCTCCATGGATTAAGCGTCTGACTTCGGCTCAGGTCATGATCTCAGGGTTTGTGGGTTCGAGCCCCGCGTCGGGCTCTGTGCTGACGGCTCGGAGCCTGGAGCCTCCTTCGGATTCTGTGTCTCCCTCTCTCTCTGCCCCTCCCCCACTCATGCTCTGTCTCTCTCAAAAATGAATAAACGTTAGAAAAAATTTTAAACAAAACAAAAAACTAGGGAAATCTAAATAAAGAATGAACTTTAGTTAATAATAATGTATCAGTGTTAGTTCATTGACTGTAACAAATGTACCACACTAATTTAAGATGCTAATAACAGGGGTATTGGGTATGAAGTATATGGGAACCTTCTATACTATCTTCACAACTTCTCTGTAAATCAAAAACTACTTTAAGGGCACCTGGGTGGCTTAGTTGGTTGAGCGTCCAATTCTTGATTTCAGCTCAGGTCGGGATCTCACGGTTCATGGGATCGAGCCTTACATCAGACTCTGCGTTGACAGCTCAGAGCCTGCTTGAGATTCTCTCTCTGTAATCTCTCCATCCCTCCCCAGCTCCTGTGCATGCTCTCTCTCTTTCAAGTGTCTCTCAAATAAATAAACCTTAAAAAATACACTAAAATTAAATATTTCTTTAAAAAATAAATAAAAGAGAAGGCCAAGGCCAAGGCCACCTGCTCTGGCTGCTCTCCCACGTGCCCTTGGGTCATCTTCCAGGATGCCTGCTCCCTTGGGAACGCAACTACAACTTTGTGCCCATCTGTTCTTGCCTCAACTTGTAGCAAACTGGGCTCCTTACCTGTTCCCTTGGAAGCACAAGAGCCTATCATGGGGTGATGGACAGAATAACAGCCCCCAAAGATCTTGCAACCCCAGGACCTGTACCCCCGTTAGCTTCTATGGCCAAATGAGCCTTCGCAGATGTGAGCAAGGTAAGGATCTTGAGATGGGGAGGTTATCCTGGATTATCCAAAATAGTCACAAGAGTCCTTACAGGAGGGAGGCAGGGGTTCTGAGTGAGAGAAGGAGACGTGATGGTTGGGGGCAGAGACGGGAGTGCCACAGGGCCAGAAGGGGACCAAGAGCCAAGGAAAGACGCCTCTGAGGAAATGGAATCTTCCCTTACAGCCTCCAGAAGGAACACAGACCCGCAACCCCTTGATTTGAGATCCACTTTAGACTTCTGACCTCCAGAAATGCAAGGCGGTAAGTTCATATTGTTCAAGCCACCAAGTTTGGGGTGACTCACTACAACGTTAGACAGCCACAATAGGAAACTACAAGCGTCAAGAAAAGTGATCCTTTCTGGGGCTGACTTCCCTCTTCCTGGCACAGGCCAACTTGCCACAAAAGCAAGGGTCCCTGTGGTAAAGGAGGCAAATTTGCCTTAGGATCGGCATCACAAACACCTGCATTGCGTACAGGTGACCCGGGAGTCTGGAACAGCTGAGGGTAATTGACATTGATGCTTACGCTGGGTTTCCACCACCTCCACGTCCACAGCAAATTTATCACCTGCAACCGTACTTGACGGAAGCGAACTTGCTTTCCTTTCTTTGAAGTTCTTGCCAACTTCTTTTTGGAAGGCAGTAATTATCTGCCTTTGCTATTTAGGGCATCTTTATTTCCTGAATATCAGGATGAGAACAGTAGTCGGCAGATAAATTCTCTGCAACCTGAAGATTTATTTTCACACGTTGCTTTTCCTTTCTAAATAATAAAGTGTCTCAAGGGGAAGGCTTCCCCGACCGGGGCATGTGGGTCTGTGTGTGCGCGTGTCTGTGAGGGTGTGGGTTCCATGTATTCGAAACCTCTCCAGAAATAGACGAACCAAACTTTCCATGAGACTGAAGAAGCTTTCAAAACAACAAGCCTACGTTATTCTCTGTGCATCATTGCTGGTTTAAGATTGGAGCAGAAATACACCCCTTTAGATGAGGCTCCTCGGCCAGCAGAACGTCCACAAAAAGAAGTCTGGGGCGGGCACCTGGGTGCCTCGGTCGGTAAAGCGTCTGATTTTGGCTCAGGTCATGATCTCACAGTTTGTGAGTTCGAGCCCCGTGTAAGGCTCTGTGCTGACAGCTCAGAGCCTGGAGCCTGCTTCGGACACTGTGTCTCTCTCTCTCTGCCCCTCCCCCACGTGTGTTCGCTTTCTCTCTCTCTCAAAAATAAATAAACATTAAAAAAAAAAGTGGCGTTATGTCAGAAATGTGACCAGTGGAAATGCCTAAAGCTACATGTTGCCTACACTGGGAAAATGGCACTTTAGAGTCTGTAAAACAGCACTTGCACACATCATCGAAAACCTGTAATGTAGATGCTATTATTTTCATTTTATAAATAATCGCTACTCTTTTGGTCTTTTCTGAGAGCTTGAGACACGGCAGGGGCTGTGCTATGCCTCCTGCCTGGTATAGTGGTTGGTAGCCCTGGATGTGACTCCTAGCTTCCCCCTTTTACCCTCTCCCTTTACCAGCTGAATGGCTTTGCCCACATTGCTTAGCCTCTGTGGCTCAGTTTCCTCCACCATAGGAGAGAATAACTGTATTTGCCCTCAGGGGATTCCCATGAGACTGACATGAGATGATGTTTGTAAGGGTCTTAGAATGGTGCCCTCCATGGTGGAAGGCCTCACAGCATCCCTTTGAAGCAGGTGTGTGTCCTAAACCCACGTCAGGTGTATCATTTGCCTCACTCTGGGGCCTAGAACTGTGGTTGGATTAGCTTGTGTCATCTGTAGTCTTTGGCTAATGGTCAGTTGATTTTCAATAAAAGGGCCAAGGCAATTCAATGGGGGAAAGAACAGGCTTTTCAACAATGGTTCTGGGACAACTGGGTATCCATGTATGAAAGAATGAATTTGGACCCCTACCTCACACCATACACAAAAATTAACTCTACTACCAGTTTCTTTGTGGATTTTTCTCATCCACCTGCTGTGTAAGGGTCACTCAGCTAGTCCCCACCCTACCAGAGGGCATTGTTCCATTCACAGCTGTAGATGCAGTGTGTTCATGAGAGGAAGTGAGTTGTCATCTTGAACTGGAAGTCCAAAATTTAAAAATGTGTGCCTCAAATGACACCATCAACAAAGTAAAAAGACAACCCACAGGACGGAAGAAAGTATTTACAATTATATATCTGATAAGGGACAGTTTTGGCCTCAGCTTACCAATAACCAGTGTTGTGGTTGGACTGGCTTTTATGGTTCATAATATTGCAAGATGTGCTTCAGCAACAACCAGCAGGAAGCGATGAAAAAATAGAAGTTTATTACTTCCAACACCTGGAAATTACACAGCATACCTGGGGCCACATAGAAAGGTTGTTGGGAGAGAGTGCACAAATCAGGAGTTCTGCTTTTATTGGGATCAAGGGTGGGGGCCTAGGATTTCACAGGCTCACCGTTTGTTGGTAAGTTTAAACCATAAGAGTGGACATGTAAGGTACAGGAAGGGAAGAGACAAGTGACTCAAATGGCCAGTTACCAAAATTAACCAAGATCTCTGAAACAATGGAGCCTCAGTGAAGGGAGGTGACCTGGCTTTTAACCTAATCATCTAATCAGGCTGGCAATATGTTTATTGAAGA
Organism: Puma concolor; assembly: GCF_028749965.1. Lineage (NCBI taxonomy): Eukaryota > Metazoa > Chordata > Mammalia > Carnivora > Felidae > Puma > Puma concolor. The sequence continues at coordinate 18,772,410 of NC_141677.1, forward strand.
GAGTCATCTTTGAAATGGATACTTAAGCCATGAAAGCTAAAGTCAAGCACTTGAATTACAAAAAAGGGAAAAAGCAAACAAACAGGTAGGGCTTGCACTGCAGGGACTTGTATCCAGAATAGATAAATAACTTCAAATTCAACAATAAAAAATAAATCCCCTCATTAAAAACGGGGAAAGGATTTGAATGGATTTTTTCTCCCGAAAACAAAACAACACAAAATCCAACGGCCAGTAAGCACTTGACGCTCAACATCGTTTGTCATTATGGAAATGTAAACCAAAACCACAATGAGATACCACTGCATACCCACTAGGTATGTGAATAAAGACAGACAATATCAAGTATTGGCACAGACGTGGGGAAATGGGAACTCATGCGTGGCCGGTGGGAATGTAAAATGGGGTAGCCACTTTGGAAAACGGTTTTGCAGCTCACCAGAAAGTTAAACATAGCATTGTCCGGTGACCCAGAAATTCTGCTTCTTGATTTACATCCAAACGACTTGAGGACAGGCTGCTTAAGCAAATACGTGCGCATGAATGGTCATAGCAGCACCATTCATAACAGCCAAAGAGTGAAAATAACCCAACTGGCTATTAACAGATGAATGGATAAACAAAATGTAGTCCATCCATACACGTGGAATATTATTCGGCCACAAAAAAGACTGTAGCACGGACACATGCGCTAATGTACCTGAACTTTGAAAACCTTATTCTAAGCGAAAGAAGCCAGACCCAAAAGGTCACATATTGTATGATCCCATTTATATAAAAATATCCAGGATGAATAAATCCATAAAAACAGAAAGTAGGTGGAGTCCAGGAGCTGGGGGGTGGGGGTGGGGTGGGGAGAGGAGTAATGGGGAATAATGGAGAGTAATGGGGAGTAGGTATGGGGTTTTGGAGTAACGATAATGTTTTGGAACTAGATAGAGGTGGTGACCGCACAGCATTGTGGGTGTACTAAATGCCACTGAATTGTTCACTAAAACGGTTGATCTGGGGGCGCCTGGCTGGCTCAGTCAGTTAAGCGTCCGACTTCGGCTCAGGTCATGATCTCACGGTTCTTGAGTTCGAGCCCCACATCAGGCTCCGCGCTGACAGCTCAGAGCCTGGAGCCTGCTTCGGATTCTGTGCCTCCCTCTCTCTCTGCCCCTCCCTCACTCATGATCTGTCTCTCTCCCTCAAAAATAAACATTAAAAATTGTTTTAAAAAAGGTCGATTTTTATGGAGGTTCCTCAAAAATTAAAACCAGCACCACCCTGTGACCCAGCAATTGCACTACTAGGTATTTATCCAAAGGGCGCAAAAATGCTGATTTGAAGGGGCACATACACCCCAATGTTCACAGCAGCACTATCAACAATAGCCAACATGTGGAAAGAGCCCAAATGTCCATTGACTGATGAATGGGTAAAGAAGATGTGGTATATACACGCAATGGAATACTACTAGGGGATGAAAAAGAATGAAATCTTGCCATTTGCAACAATGTGGATGGAGGGCTTTATGCTAAGAGAAATTAGTCAGAGAAAGAATTTGAGAATTCTTGAGAAAGAATGTGGAATTTGAGAAATACAACAGGTGAACATAGGGGAAGGGAAGGAAAACTAAGATAAAAATAGAGAGGGGGGCAATCCATAAGAGACTCTTAAATAGAACAAACTGAGCGTTGCTGGAGGGGAGGTGGGTGGGGGGATGGGTTAAATGGGTGATGGGCATTAAGGAGGGTACTTTTCAGGATGAGCACTGGGTGTCCTATGTAAGAGATGTATCACTGGGTTCTACTCCTGAAGCCAAGACTACACTGTAGGTCGTATGTTAAACTTGAATTTAAATTTAAAAAATAATACAACAAGATGGTTGATTTATGTTATGTTCATTTCATCTCAATAAGAAAAATGAGAAAAAAAAAGAAAAATTAGGATAGTCATTATTCTTGGGGGATCTAAAGGCTGAAAGAGGACTCTGGAGGCATCTGAATTGCTGGAAATGTTGTGACCAGTAGCCCATTTGGTCTTAAGAAAGTTCCGTTGCTCACACCAGAGACCTCAGAAGTCAAATCTAAATTCCGAAAGTCGACTCAACTGCCAAATCTTAAAGCAGAATGCAACGGGTAATACTACTGAGGGACTATTTTACAAGAAAACAGATGGCCAGGAGAATGGACATGAGTGTTTAATATTGGAAAGATTCCTTCTGCCCTTGGTTATTAACACCATACTAACTGCTGTAAAATATCCTCTAAAGGAATTTTCGTGGAAGTTCTAAGAGAATCTAGTCCTGTGCCAGGTTGTTTGTGAGCATGAGTTCGTGCACAGAGAGCCCTCCCGTCACCGTGGTGTGGGAGGAATTCGTGGCGATCTCTATAGCCCCAGGAGGACATTCTGTTTGGATTTGTACTGTGCTCCTGTCATCACAGACTCTAAGAAGGAGCTCGGGGTAGCACAGGCTTCCGTATCTCAGTACAGGAAGCACATGTGGGGGATGCACCTTGCTGGATGGAACCTCCCTACCCCACCATGTTCCTGCCACTGGGTCACTTCCAGCCCCCCCCCATTTTCCTGCCATTGGGTCACTTCCGGGTCCCCCCCACCATGTTCCAGCCACTGGGTCACTTCTGGATCCCCCCCCGTTTTTCTCCCACTGGGTCACTTCCGGGTCCCCCCCCCCCCACCCCGCCACCATGTTCCTGCCACTGGGTCACTTCTGCCCCCCCCCCCCGTTTTTCTCCCACTGGGTCACTTCCGGCCCCCCCCCACCATGTTCCTGCCACTGGGTCACTTCCGGGTCTCCCCCACCACCACCATGTTCCTGCCACTGGGTCACTTCCGGGTCCCCCCCACCATGTTCCTGCCACTGGGTCACTTCTGGTCCTCACATAAGCCCATCTCTTTCCCACCTTGAGGCCTCGGCTCTTGCTGTCTCTATTTTCTATGGACCCAACTTCCCCAAGGACTGGGAATGTTGGCTCCTTCCCATCCTTGGGAGAGCGGCTGAAGCACCACCTTGCAGAGAGGCTGTCTCAAGGGGCCGAGGCTTTGCGTTAATCAGGTGTGGTAAGGCACGCAGACATGGGGATGACTGTGGAGAAAAAAAGGGTTTTATTCTGGCAGTTTCCCAGAAATAGACGCCCCAAGCTCGGCAGGGCCACTCAGGAAGCACCAGGTTTTGACAGGACACAGAGGGAGCAAAGGGGAAAATGTGGGCACAAGCCATTATTACGGTTTCTGTGGGAAGGAAAGTGGCTGATTTGAATGGTGTCTGTGGACTCTGGGGCGGGGGCGTCCCTGGCTGTCTTGCCAGGGAGTAGAGCAGGTGACAGGGATCCTGAGTGTGACAGCCCCATAGAGGAGGAGGTCAGAGGTGTGGGCTCTGGGTCAGTAGGTTCACATCGGAAAAGCACCCCCTTGGGGCAAGTTGTTTACTGTGTGCAGGGGTTGTGTGACCCTGGAAGGGGCAGTCCCTCCAGGTCAGCAAGGCCCCAGGTGTGACAGCATCAGAGCACAGAAAATAAAAGACAAGGTTACTACGGAAGCCTTCCCAGGATGATAATGCTTATTATATTTCCTACCTTTCTTCCAGTTTGGTCTGTTTCCTTTGCTAAAACGGAAGCTCTGGGGGCGGGGGGGGAGGAGCCATGTCTGTCTTCTTTCCCCGTGTATCCCCGGTGGCTAAAACTCAGTAGATGCCAGCCACCTGGGTGGCCCAGTTGGTCGAGCGTCCAACTCGTGATTTCCGCTCAGGTCACGATCCCAGAGCGCGGAGCCTGCGTAAGACTCTCTCTGTCTCCTTCTGCTTCTCTCTCCCACGCGCGCTCCTCTCTCTCTATGAAATCGAATCAAATCGAATCAAATCAAATCAAATCAAATGAATCAAACAACTAAAATAAAGTAAAACTTAGATGCTCAATAAATAGTGAATTGATGAATACATGAATCAGATTGTGTGGGTGTGGGCAATCTCTGAAATTTTAAGGTCTGTTATGCTAATACCCCAACGGTGCATCCATCTATTTATTTATTTATTTATTTATTTATTTATTTTCATTATTTTCTCTTTAAGTATAATTTTTTTTGAGAGAGATAGCGTGCAAACAGGGGACGAGCAGAGAGGGAGGGAGGGAGAGAGAGAGAGAGAGAGAATCCCAAGCGGGCTCCATTCGGTCAGCGCAGAGCCCAACGCGGGGCTTGAACTCATGAACCACGAGATCGTGACCTGAGCCGAAATCAAGAGTTGGAGGCTTAACCGACTGAGCCCCCCAGGCGCCCCTGTAATTTTTTCTGTTAATTGGACGGACTGCTCTCAGTTGCTGACTGTTCCAAAATGTTGTCCTGCCCCACATGCTGTCAGATGTGGGAACAGATGTTCCCAGTCATGACTTCAGCGATGGGGGGGGGGGGGGGGGACTGAATGGGATGAAGGTAGGCCAGAACACCTGCCACTCCTGTCCTATTTTCGTACCAGCTCCTTTTCCTTTTTTTTCCAGTGGCATTTTTTGCTGCGAAAATGGCAAGACTGTGGGAAGGTTGCACTTTCACTAAAGGGACGTGTCGTCTCCAGCTGAATGTTTTCTAGACCAAGCCTTCTAATGGGAAATAATGCTTGTGCTAATTCCTGTAGAATTAACTCCCCGGCCACATAATTCTCCAAACTGGCCTAATGTGCACCTGGCATGTCCCCAAACGTGGACGAATTCCCTTTGGCTGTGGCGTCAAAGTAGAGGTTTCAAATTAGGCTGCGGAGTCTCCTGGGACGGGAAGGAAATGAGGACTCAAGACAGGTAAGCGGCCAACCCCTAGATGCAGAAGGGAAGAAAAGAATAAAAAAGTGAACAGAAGGGGCAGGTGGAGATGTGTGGGCCCCTCTCACACCGGGGTTACGATCACTTTTCTCTTTAGAAATGAGATAGGCAGGGCACCTGGGTGGCTGAGTGGGTGGAGCGGCTGACTTCGGCTCAGGTCATGATCTCGCGGTCCATGAGTTCGAGCCCCGTGTCTGGCCCTGTGCTGACAGCTCAGAGCCTGGACCCTGTTTCGGACTCTGTGTCTGCATCTCTCTGCCCCTCCCCCATTCGTGCTCTGTCTTTGTCTCAAAAATAGGAAATAAACGTTAAAAAAAAAATGTATCAAAACTCAGATGGATCGGGGGCACCTGGGTGGCTCACTCAGTTGAGTGTCCGACTCCTGGTTTCAGATCAGGTCATGATCCCAGGGTCACGGGATCGAACCCCTCATTGGGCTTCACGCGGAGTGTGGAGACTGCTTAAGGTTCTCTCAGTCTCCCTCTGCACCTCCCCCCTGCTCATGCGCTTGTGTGCTGTCTCTCTCTCTCAAATAAAAAAAAAATTAATTAAAAAAAAAACTCAGATGGACTGAAGGGCGGGTAGCGGAATGGGTAGCTGATAAAGTGGAGTGAAATGTTAGTGATAGACCCCACCCCCACTCTCTCCGCCCAGCTAACCTCTGTAAAGGCACAGCGTTCCCCCTTCGTATCATCCCCTCACTTTTTAGGTGAGGTCACAGAGGCCCAGAGAAATCCCACTACTTGCCCAAATCTCACTGCTTCTGTCCTCCCGTCTAGGTTCACGTCACTCGGAGCTCTGCGGCCCCTTCTCCCTTCTCGCCCAACCAGCAAGGGTGCCCTAAGAGCTGCGGAAACCCATCGAGTGCTCTCTCTCGGCCCCGGTCACGGAAAGACACTTGAGGGAAGCAAGTGTCTCATCCCTGGTGACAAGGGCTTCTGCCAGCGTGAAACCCGAAACTCGACGCCAGCCAAGGGCGACGGCACGCACCTACGCTAACTGATAATGTGCAAATAACTGCAAATCCACTTCAACTTTGCGGTTCAGAAAGGAGCCGCCCTGCAATGAGGGGCCGTGAAACGTGATTGCAGCAGAGAGACCAGCCCAGAAATGGGCATGGAGACGGTTCTCGCAAGCTCGCAGGAAAAGTGGGTGTGCTGTTCAACAAACGGGCAAAGGGTTAGTCCCAAGAGGACAAATTTAGCAAGTAAGCATATTCTACACACACTCCAACAAAAGTAAAGTTCAATGTCACTAGTAAACAAAGAAATACAAACACTGCTTTTTTTCATCTATCACAATTCTTTTTTTTTTTTTAATGTGTATTTATTTTTGAGAGACGGAGAGAGACAGCGTGAGCGGGGGAGGGGCAGAGAGAGAGGAAGACCCAGAATCCGAAGCAGGCTCCGGGCTCTGAGCTGTCAGCACGGAGCCTGGTGTGGGGCTCAAACTCACAGATAGAGATCGCGACCTGAGCCAAATTCGGACGCGGGGCTGGAACTTGATGCATTTTTTTTTAAGGTTACTTATTTATTTTGAGAGAGAGGGAGCCAGAGGTAGGGAAAGACAGAGAGAGAGGGAGAGAGGGAATCCTAAGCAGGCTCCTCACTGTCAGTGGAGATCCCAACACAGGGCTCGATCTCACGAACAGTGAAATCATGACCTCTATCTCATGACAGTGACATCAAGAGTCGGATGCTTAACCAAGTCACCCGGGTGCCCCCAAAAAGAAAAGCAAAGCTGGATGCATCACGATTCCAGACTTCAAGTTATGTTACAAAGCTGTAGGAGTCAAAGCAGTATGGTACTGGCACAAAAATAGACCCATAGATCAATAGAACGGAATAGAAAACCCAGAAGTAAAGCCACAACTCTATGGCCAGTTAATCTTTGACAAAGCAGGAAAGAGTGGCCAATGGGAAAAGGACAGTCTGTTCCACAAACAGTGTTGGGAAAACTGGACAGCAACATGCAAAAGAAAGAAACTGGATCCCTTTCTTACATCATGCACAAAAATAAATTCAAAATGGATCAAAGGCCTAAATGTGAGACCTGAAACCATAAAAATCCTAGCAGAGAGAACAGACAGTAACTTCTTTGATATTGGCCAGGGCAGTTTTTTTCTAGATACATGTCTCCCGAGGCAAGGGAAATGAAAGCACAAATAAGCCATCGGGACCTCATCCCAATAAAAAGCTTCTGCACAGTGAAGGAAACAATCAACAAAACTAAAAGGCAGCCCACGGAATGGGAGAAGATATTTGCTAATGACTTGCCTGATAAAGGGTTAGTATCCAAAATTTATAAAGAACTTACAGAACTCGGCACCCAAAAAACAAATAATCCAATTAAAAATGGGCAGAAGACACGAATAGACATTTTTTCCAAAGAAGACAGCCAGATGGCCAACAGACACATGAAAAGATGCTCATCAGAGAAATGCAAATCAAAACTCCAGTGAGATATCACCTCACACCTGTCAGAATGGCTACAGTCAACAACACAAGAAAAAACAGGTGTTGGACAGGATGTGGTAAAAAAAAAAAAAGGAAAGCTCCTGGATTGTCGTTGGGAAAGCAAATTAGTGCAGCCGCTATGGAAAACAGTATGGAGGTTCCTCAAAAAAATTAAAAATAGAACTACCCCACTATCTAGCTGGGTATACCCAGTATACAAAAACACTAATTCAAAGGGATACGTGCACCCTGATGTTGATTGCGGCATTATCTACAATAGCCAAACTATGAAAGTAGCCCAAGTGTCCATTGACTGATGAATGGATAAAGAAGAAATGGCACACACACACACACACACACACACACACACACACTGGAATATTACTCAGCCATCAGAAGAACGAAACCTTGCCATTTGCAACAACATGGATGGAACTAGAGAGTATAATGCTAAGTGAAATAAGTCAGTCAGAGAAAGTCAAACACCATATGATTTCATTCATAGGTGGAACTTAAGAAATAAAACAAGTGAGCCAAGGGGAAAAAGAGAGAGACAAACCAAGAAACAGTTCTCTTAGCTATGGAGAACAAACTGGTGGTTGCAGAGGGGAGGTGGGAGGGGGATGAGCGGAATAGGGGATGGGGATTAAGGAGTGCACTTGTCGTGGGGCGCCTGGGTGGCTCAGCCGGTTAAGCATCCGACTTCGACTCAGTTCATGATCTCACGGTCCGTGAGTTCGAGCCCCGCGTCGGGCTCTGTGCTGACAGCTCGGAGCCTGGAGCCTGTTTCAGATTCTGTGTCTCCCTCTCTCTTTGCCCCTCCCCTGTTCATGCTCTGTCTCTCTCTGTCTCAAAAATAAATAAACGTTTAAAAAAATTAAAGAAAAAAAAGGAGTGCACTTGTCGTGATGAGCACAGGGTGATGTATGGAATTTCTGAATCACTGTGTTGTACACCTGAACCTCATATAACACTGTATTGTTAACTAAATGGAATTAAAATAAAAACTTAAAAAAAAAAGATGTTACATGAACAAAGAGAGAGAGAGAGAGAGAGAGAGAGAGAGAAATTGGGTGTTGTTGGCAAAACAGGCTCACGTTCCCAACAGGAAGTTCTGTCTTCTTGGAGTGGTGGGAAAACAGACTCTTCCAAGTGTGTGTTCGTGTGTGTGAATGCCTGTGCACGTGTGCGTGTGTCTTGTGTGTGTGTGCGGGTGCAAGCTTTTACTCCGAGTCCTTCACGAGACTCCAGTGTCTTTCTTGTTCTTATTCAGCAAGTGAGATATTTGCAAATAAAACCCTTGACTTTTGGTACTGTGTCTCCGGCATGGGTTCCAAGACCCCAGTTTAGAAGTCAAAGGCAAGAATATTCTCTCTCAGTTCAGCCTCTCCTGATGCAGCAAAACTCAGCCTCTTATTGATTAAAGAGTCATAGGGCGGGAAGGAAGTACCAAGAATAGTATTTCAAGATAGTCATTCTTCTCCTTCGTGAAGATCAACGTATGTAGGGGTGTGTGGGTGACTCAGTCGGTTAAGCGTCCAACTTCAGCTCGGGTCATGATCTCACGGTCTGTGAGTGCCAGCCCCGCGTCGGGCTCTGTGCTGACGGCTCGGAGCCTGGAGCCCGCTTCGGATTCTGTGTCTCCCTCTCTCTCTCTGCCCCTCCCCTGCTCATGCTCTGTCTCTCTCTCTCTCAAAAATGAATAAACATTAAAAAGAAAAAACCCAGTTCAACAGATGTAATGCTTCATGTATCTCAGAGGATGTTCAGAGAATAAGAAAAAAGCTGAAAGAAATAGAATTAAGCCAGCTTCAGCACTATTTCATCTTTTTAGGGGAAGATTACGTGTGTCATTTTTGTGGAAGCCACTTTTCCTTATGGCCCTATGGCCCTCCTGATTGGAGTAGAGGAGAAGAGTGCTCCCTTAGGAGTGGTACTGATTTTGATCATGTCTTTGAGGGGCCTGGTTGAGAGATGGACCGGAATGTAAACAAATGATTCATCCCGTGGACTCCGGCACTTGGCTCAGCCTCCGTTATCAATGTGTGTGCGGATCGTTTTCCACAGCCAGGGAGGAAAAACACTCTGTACCCTCACGCAAAATAAAAATAATACAGATACTCTGTCGAGTTTTGGCCCCCAAAGAACCAAATCTTGAGCGTTTCTTGTAAGTCTAGACTCTGGGCAGAAACAGTTAACTAAACAGACTAAACTAAACTAAACTAACAACTAAACAGAAACAGTTAGTTTTTCCACCGTGAAAACACAGACATAAACATGGTCATCTTGTAGCGTCTTTAATGTTAGATACTTGCTTGTTGTTTGTTTTTCTATTGTTGGATGAGATAGTGTTGCTGAAGTCTGACTCCCTTGTCCCTTTTGCATAAATAAACTTCTTTTTGGGGGGGCACCTGGGTAGCTCAGTCGGTTGAGCGTCCAAGCCTTCGTTTCGGCTCAGGTCACGATCCCACGGTTTGTGAGATCGAGCCCTACGTCAGGCTCTGCGCTGACAGTGCAGATTCTCTCTCTCTCTCCCTCCCTCTCCTCCTCCTCTCTCTCTCTCAAAATAAACAAATAAATATATTTTTAAAAACCTCTTTTTTTGCGTTTGGAACCCTTTTCGTTTCTAAACCTTCCCTTGACAGATACCGTTCGTGAGTCTGATTTCAGTTTCAAGAAGCCATCGCTTCTCGGCCTTTCGGCTAAGATCAAATGCGGTTTTCAAGAAGCCAGATAACGTGTCCCTCTTTGCGGAGCCACACAGAACATCTGAGGGGCCCCAGGGCCCGGGTGCCTGCTTTGCCACGGCTGCATCCCTGGGCTGAACTCTCCTTCCCCGTGAACTGGTGTCAAGGTCCTTGTCTGCCCAGGTCCGAGGGACAGATATGGCCTCATTGGAAGGATGGGAGCATTGTGGGTCTGCCTCACTTGGTCCCTGTGTATTTCACGAGGTAGAGCTTAATCTCAAGGAAGCGCCTACCCCTGGGACCGTAGGTAGGCAAGGAGGTGTTGTGCGAGTCCCGGGGGACTTTGGTGACCGTCACACTACCCGTCACTCGGGGCCACTTGTAGGGCAACCGTGTATTTGGGAGAAAATATTGAGACGCCTGGCCTGATACTGGGACCACATTTGGCACAGTCTGCATGGGAAACCCAGGAAGCCGTCCAGGGAGGCGTCTTAGCTCCGGTGGGAAGCCATCACATCAGTGTGTCTCTGGTTCATTGTCAAAGCCCCGGGTTCCTAAGGGCCCTGCCTCAGCACCCATGGTCGTCTGGCATGTCTTTGCCTTAATTGAAAGAGCCTTTTCCCAATGGAAGGATTTACTAGCAGAGCACACGCCGCGTCCCTCTGTCACCTCCAGCGTGAGAACCCGAGTGCTGAAATCGCCCACATGTGCCCCGTTCGGCTCGGGGGAAGGAGAAGAGCTGCTCACAGCTTGGGAAGGTGCGGACCGAGGTGTCTTTCCTGTGAAGCAGCTGCTGCTCGGTTAGTGGTGTGGACGCTTTCTGGTAACCTGGTAACCACCTGTGTTTTGGTCTATCGATTAGACTCCTGCTTTCCTCCTTGCGCTGTCACTCACACTGCTGTGTGTCACCCGTCCCCCTCCCTCCCCCCCCCCCCACCCAAAACAGGGACCGGGCACATGAGCCAGCTTGAGCCAAGTTGGAAACAACGGCTGGTCCTGGATGAGCCGGTGATCCAAACCCGTCTAGTGAGAGTCCTTGCCTAGACCGGTCTGTGGTGTTCAGAGAGGGAGGCTCGCTTCTTCTGGGCCTGGGGATGCCGAACAGGTGTGGGGGGGGGGGATCCAGGAAGCTGTGGCCCTGGGGTGGGGGCTGGGGGAGGGAGAGTCAGGTGGCGATGCTCAGACTGCATCTGGGGACCGGGCTCCTACACCTCAGTGCGTCCTCCCTGCTGGGGTCTACAGATGCCTCCCCACTGGTGTTTGTTTGGCTTGAACCGCTTCGAGTTGGGTTTCTGTCGCTTTCAACCAAAAGAGGCCGGGCCAAGAGTCTCGTCCTGAGGCAGTTGCCCGGGGGGTCAAAGGCACAGATTGTGGCTTTAGGCTTCCTCAGTCCGGATCTTGGTCCCGCTTCTCGAGATGGGTAGTTGGCCGGCACTGAGGCACCCTAGCCTGTCTCCTTGGCGGGAAGATGGGCCAGCGTCTCTGCTCTAGCTCCGGGGCCCCTTTCCCGAGCCACGGGACACGCTGTGCAGCGATCGTGATGGCCTCTCACAAAATGACCATATGCCGGCATTCATGATGTGCAAGTCCTTGCAGGAAGCGTCAGGGGTTCCTTCACTTATTTATGCCGACAGTGTCTTGTTCTAAAAGGGATTTATGCCTTTATGATAGCTTCCGCAAGATTCTGAAAGATGAGCAAGATTCTGAAAGATGAAATGGAAATGAGTGAAGAAATTGGGGCATCGAGGGTCGGGAAGCTAAGGTAAACCTAGGAGTGAGATTAGTTAGCCAGGCAGGTTCAGATGAACCGGAAGTGTAATTCTTTTTTTTTTTTTTTTTTTTAATGTTTATTTATTTTTGAGACAGAGAGAGACCGAGCATGAACGGGGGAGGGACAGAGAGAGGGAGACACAGAATCTGAAACAGGCTCCGGGCTCTGAGCAGTCAGCACAGAGCCCGACGCGGGGCTCGAACTCACAGAGCGTGAGATGGTGACCTGAGCCAAAGTCGGACGCTCAACCGACTGAGCCACCCAGGCGCCCCCAGAAGTGTAATTCTGAGCTCACCAACAGCTTATGCGAAGAGGGAGCTGCGAGCAGGTATAGGACTCTCGCGTCTTCATCCTGATGTTTTCACATCTTGGGGCCTTGATGACCTAGTGAAGGCCCTGCCTGCCCCAGGCCCCCAAACCCGCCGAGCTTATTCAAACTAGCCAATCCCAAACCTGCTTACCCTGCCTCAGTGGAAGCCACCGGGAAGGCTCCGGGCGACGAAATGTCACCTGCGCTCCGTCCACCGCCTCACTGACCTGGTGTTCCCTCATTTCTAGGGAATCCATGGGTATAAAGACTGCTTCCTTCGTGACAGATATTTCCACGTCTGTGTATCTTATCACACCCGAGTACAACAAATCCCTGGCAGGTTCTGCAGCGGTGACTCAAAGTGTCCGTGGTATCCAGTGAGAAAGAGAAGTGCGATTATTCAGTAAAGCGAGGCCAAAGGCAGTTGTCTCCGGTAGCCCTCTTAAAGAGGACGTTGCGTCCTGGACTGAGCAAAGTCCCCAAAGACAAATGCATAATTTGAGAGGAGGCTTTCAGCGGCAATAGAACACTGGCTGAAATAGGCTTAAAGACCACAGCTCAGAGGTGAGAGCGGTGCCATGGAATTTAGAGCCTCAGGAGAGGCTGGTTTCTTTGTGATTCTTTTTGTTTGTTTGTTTGTTTGTTTGTTTTTTGTTTCATCCCTGAGCGCTCTCTGAGACACGAAAAGTTCATTTATCTTAATGCGGTAGGAAAACATTTTGGAAATATTAGCTGCTCATTTAAAAATAATTTTTTTTAACGTTTATTTTTGAGGGAGAGAGACAGAGGGTGAGTGGGGGAGGAGCAGAGAGAGACAAGAATCGGGAGAGGGCTCCAGGCTCTATAGGTGGGGCTCGAACTCATGCACCGTGAGGGCCTGACCTGAGCCAAAGTCAGATGCTTAACCGACTGGGCCACCCAGGTGCCCCTTTAAAAGGCTGCTCATGTTTATTCTTGGTATTCCTTTGTATCCCATGGCCCTTCTTTCCAACATTAGAGGCCAAGTTCAGAGTCAGAAAACAATCAAATTCTTAGCCTTGACACTAAAGAAAATAGGCTTGTGAGGATCAGAGAGGAGTAATGTCTTGAAAACCGAGGATCTCAATTGGCAAGAGCCGGGCTTTAAGGGAGATGAAAGGTCTAAGAACTGAAGAGCTGTTTGAAGTTCGCCTATAAATGACAGGAAGACGCTTGCAAGTGACATTTGGGAGAACGCTTACCTATAGCTTATTTTCTTCACCACAGAATGAGGACAGGCAAGCTCTTTGGGGCTGCAGGCAAAGAGGTTTTCCAAGTTTAGGATGGTAGGGTAGTGGGGAGGCCACCTATGTCATCAGTTTCAGAGGAGAAACTCTGTGGCAGGCACACCCAGGCTGAATGAGCCATGATCATGACCCCTCGATAGGTTGATAATGACCCCCGAGCCCTGGGACGTGGCCAGCACGAACCAGAGCGTGGAGCAGGATCTAAGTGCGGTCTTCAGGGGGGTGAGGTGGTCAGGCTGGATCCGGGAAAGCTCCTGAGACCCCGGGAGGTCCCCACAAGTGCTGAGAGAGCTGGGGGTCCTGGGGAGGAGGTCGTGGCTCCTCGCAGAGCTGGAAAGGACGCACAGTTGTGGGAATGAGGTCCCCCCAGAAGGGCCACGTGGGCACAGGTGGACTGAGCTCAGCACCTCCTCATCAGCACTCACCTGAGTCCCCCCAGGGCCTTGCCACATCCCCAGGGGAGAGGAGGGCAGAAACATCCGATTTTAAATCCTCGACTGACTTCACAGTCATTAACGAAATTTACCTGGAAATGGCAAGATTCTTTTTTTTTTTTTTTTTTTTTAATTTTTTTTTTCAACGTTTATTTACTTTTGGGACAGAGAGAGACAGAGCATGAACGGGGGAGGGGTAGAGAGAGAGGGAGACACAGAATCGGAAACAGGCTCCAGGCTCTGAGCCATCAGCCCAGAGCCCGACGCGGGGCTCGAACCCACGGACCGCGAGATCGTGACCTGGCTGAAGTCGGACGCTTAACCGACTGCGCCACCCAGACGCCCCCGGAAATGGCAAGATTCTTTTTGCTCTTGGGAGAAAACAGGGACTCAAGAAAAAGTATAGCATGGTTATAGAAAATACGGTTTCAGTTTTGCACAGCTGAGCTAGCTGCCAAGTTCTAGGAAAACGCTCTCTCTCTGTGGGGTATTTTGGTATTTAGTATCTCAGCGGTTGTTTCACTCCCAGCTAATACCCAGTTATTATTACCTTTTTTTAATGTTTATTTATTTTTGAGAGAGAGAGAGAGCATGGGGGTGGGGGGGAGGGACAGTGAGGGGGACAGAGGATCCCAAGCGGGCTCTTTGCTGACAGCAGACAGCCTGATGTGGGGCTCGAACTCACGAACTGAGAGATTGTGACCTGAACTGAAGTCAGACGCTTAACCAACCAACCCACCCAGGCGTTGCTGGCTATTACTGATTATTAACATGAGTCTCAAATTTTCTCTGGTTTGTCTATATTTTCTTGATTTTGTTATTTTTCGATAATGAGCATGGCATTTATTCATTCAATAAGCACTATTGAGGACTTCTAGACAGCCAAAGCATAGTGCCCCAGTTTGGATCAGGTTCAGTTGTGAGTAAGAGACACAAAATAGCAGTGGCTTAAATAAGATAAAATGTCTTTCTCTTTCCTCTAAAAGCCTGAGGATAGACCATCCAGGACTGGAATTGTGGCTCTACTCCACAAAGTTCTCAGACACCCAGGGCCATCTCTCTTGCTTCGCGTGGTTTTAATTTGCGTCATCAATGATGGAAATGTGGTTCAATGTGGCTGCACAAGTCCGGTCATCACACACACATTCCAGCTAGCAGGAAGGAGGGAGGCAAAGGACGTGACTAGCTGTCTTACGGAAAGCTCCTGGAAGCTGCTATTTAGTGCTTCATTGGTCAAAACTTGGCCAAAATACATCGCTTCAAGGGTAACCCAGAAAAGTCATTTTTATTCTGAGCGGCCCTGTGCTCAACTAAAATGCGGGCATTCCATAAAGGTGTAAGAAAGGAGAATGGTTTGGGGGGCGGATGACAGGCACAGTTCTTTAGGGATGCTTTATTTATGTCTATCCGATTCAGCAAACATTTATTGAGCAACTATTAGGAGCCAGGTACTGGCGGGACAGGTCCTGGAAGTGTCCTCCCTGGCGAGCCCTTATCCTCTCCTTCCTGTGCTCCCTCTGATGAGGCAATCATTTCCTCTCCTCCTTCGGATCTGATTTGGCTTTGCAGAGATAGAATTAAAAAAAAATATTTTTATTTATTTATTTATTTTTTGCAGGGCCCCTGAGTGGCTGTCAGTGGAGCGTCTGTCCGACTTCAGCTCAGGGCATGATCTCAAGGTTTGTCAGTTCGAGCCCGCATCGGGCTCCCTGCTGTCGGCACAGAGCCCACTTCAGATCCTCTGTCCCCGCCCCCTCTCTGCCCCTCTCCTGCTCACGCTCTCTCAAAAATAAATAAAACATTTAAAAAACAATGAGAATAAAAGTTTTTTTTTTTTTTTTTTTTCTGCTAGCCCTACCTCCATCAGCCCAGAGCCCGACACGGGGCTCGAACTCACGGACCGCAAGATCGTGGCCTGGCTGAAGTCGGACGCTTAACCGACTGCGCCACCCAGGCGCCCCAGAGTCACAGACTCTTAAAGCTAGAAGGGTCTCAGGGAGCGCTGAGCCCCGAAGCCCTCTGTAGACACAGGAGGACCCGTCAAGCCCAGAGGCGGGCAGAAGCTTGCCGGGGCTCTCAGGTGCCCGGGGTTCGCGGCCCTCCAGCCCCCACTGCCGCCCACCACCGATGGCTCCTGGCAGAGATCAGCACGCTGGGCAATCCCAGGCCTCAGTCACACGTCACCCAGGCAGTGCTGGGGGAGGAGGTCGTAACTGACTGACGTAACTGACGCTTCATCCCGTTCCTTAATCCCCAGGTGACCTGTCCCAGTTCTGCAGATGCGCATTTCTGAGCCCTGCATGAGGAAAAACTCAGATTTGGATTTGTATCCTCTTGCTCCCCGGGCCCCTCCCCCACCTCTCCCTGCTCCTCCCTCCCAGCCGCCTCAGCGTCACCCCTGCAGCCCTTGCCCACCAGTACTTTGCTACCGCTGGGTGCAGGGGGAGGGCCAGGGTGGCTCGGCCCCCTGCCCATCGCAACCTCTCCCGGGGAGGCCCCCACCTGTGACTTGTTGTCCTGGGAGTGACACTCCCAAGTCATAAATGATGGAGTGTATGGAGGCAGGATTATCCCTCTCCTAGGGATAATGACTTGGATGCCAGTGACCTCTCTTGAGTGGGACGGAAAGGCTGAAGTCAGGCCCGGGGGCGCTGGGGATCAGCCCGGCCCTGACACACCGGGGGAGGCGGTCTCAGAGGTGCCCCGGCCTCTCCCCTGCCCCCTGCCAGGGGACAGGGTGCTAACTGCCGGTCATATCACCTCGTGTCTTCATGTCCCAGCAGAAGGAATGGGGTGGAGTGAGGGATGAGGTGAGGCTCCCTTGCTGGGGCGGGGTGGGGGGAGGGGAGAGCCTGCCAGACCAGAGGCAGGACCCTGGTGGGATCTGAAGGGACAGAGCAGCCCCACCAGAGAGAGCATCACCCAGAGAGACAGCCACTACCCTCAGCCTCCTTTGCCAACAGTGATCACCCACCCCCCACCCCCACTCCCCGGCAAGCCTGGCTCCTGGTCCCTCCCTGGCCCCTTCCCTGCAGCACCACCGTCCCTGGTCCCTGTCCCCAAAGTGGTGTCTAAAGGGCCAGGAGGCAAGAGCAGAAGCGCAGCCGCCCTACCCACCAGCCAGCGCCCTGGGCACCACTGGGGCCTCCGGCCTGAATCCTGGGGCGCTGCAGCCGGCGGCCAGAGCTGGGCCCTCCGTGTGCCAGCACAACACATGTACAGATGGGGCGGCGGAACAGGTCAGGAAATGAAGAGTAAGGGGGCATTGCGATCCCACAAACACAAAACCAGCCCCCTGCCTGCCTCTCCCTGGGGAAACGGATCCGGGTTCATCTCACTCAGGGGCTTGGCATCTGGCCCCGGGTGAGTTGGGGCTGTCTGAGCCCTCTGGTCTGGACCCTCCTTTAATGCACCGGGTGGGGGGTGGGGCACACGTGTGGCTGAATGGTGGGGGGGGGAAGGGTGGTGTCTCATCTGTTCCACCAGGAGGCAGCGAGGTGATAGGAGCCCCCCCTCCGCCCCCGCCTTCTCCCCCCCTGCTTTGTTGCTGCCGCATCTGTCTCTTGTGCAGGTCAGAATTCCTCGCAGAAAATCTAACGAAAGGAGAAAAGCACGTTTTCAAGCCCGAACAAGAAAGATGCTTCCCGGAAGTTATGACGTCATTGCATCTGGGGGCACTGCGCTTTTGTGGTGAAGAAAAAGGATGGTTAGTATTCCTGTTAGATGCAGACTGGTGGGTGGGTGGGTGGGTGGGTGGGTGGCCAATTTCTCGCGCATCATCCTAAGAGGAAGGCGTAGCTGCTTCTCTGCCCAGCTATTTTCTCCTGGAGTTCGTTTGCAAAAAAACTTGCTCTGAGTTTTCCTACAGGAAAAGAACGTACCCTATTATTTTATGAGAAGGGGAAACAGGCCACAAATCCCTGGTCCTCTTGGCCCTCGTCTACCACACCCTTCCCCATCCCTGGCCGCGTGGCTCCTGGGAGGAACCCGCTGGTCGATGCTCACCCCCACAGGACGGCATGAAACACTCCCCTGACTCCCAGCTCGCTTACGGGTAATGTTTTCAGGGCACAGACGAGAGTGGGGTGAAGCGTGTTTCCAGGTCCCGCTCCCCAACAGACCTGTCCTAATCTGGCGCGTTTTGGATGCGATGGGAGTGACATCATAGGTCCGGCTACAAATATGGCCCAGGTCGCCAGCAGACTGAGCCCCCCCAAAATTGTAGAGCCAGAGGTCTGTTGGGCCACCTGTCAGATCGGCCCTTAAGGCCACAGACACAGCCTCAGTGGGGTTCCCCCTGGAGCATGTTCTCCTACTGTTTCTTCCTCTGTGTCCCAATCCTTATCAGAAACCTCAGCGTCTCAGGTCAGGGGAGGGCTGCGGGGAGGTGGGATTAGACTTGGTCAGCGAATCTTTTTTTTTTTTTAATTTTTTTAATGTTTATTTTTGAGAGAGAGAGAGAGAGCGGGGGAGGGGTAGAGAGAGAGGGAGACACAGAATCCAAAGCAGGCTCCAGGCTGTCAGCACGGAGCCTGACGCGGGGCTCGAACTCACAAACCGTGGGATCATGACCTGAGCCGAAGTCAGACGCTTAACGGACTGAACCACCCAGGCGCCCCAGCCTGTGTTTTCTTTTTTATGCTACGTGAGAATATCACCGATGACGGAGCCACGGCCTTTGGTCTTTGAGCTCGCGCTTGAGGAAAAGTGTTCGATATTCCAGAGACGGTACCTGTTCCTTCCTCGCCCGCGTGAGTCAGGAATCCTTGTCTCTGGTAGACGGAGTATACCCCGTTTCCTCGACTGAGAATTCTACTCTGGAAATAAACACATTTGTACGCCTGACTTGGATCCTCTGTTCCCCTCTCTCTGCCCCTCCCCTGCTTGCCTGCTCTCTCTCAAAAATAAACACTTTCCGGGGCGCCTGGGTGGCTCGGTCGGTTAAGCGGCTGACTTCGGCTCAGGTCATGATCTCGCGGTCCGTGAGTTCGAGCCCCGCGTCGGGCTCTGTGCTGACAGCTCGGAGCCTGGAGCCTGCTTCCGATTCTGTGTCTCCCTCTCTCTCTCTGCTCCTCCCCCACTTGCGCTCTGATTCTCTCTCTCTCAAAAAAAAAATTGAATAAATAAATAAGCATTTGTTTTTAACCAAGATGCCGATTCGAATTCAGTAGATCTGAGATGGTCAGAGATTCTGGCTTGTAACCAGGTCCCTGGTGATGCGAGGCCGCCGGCCTGTTCCACGGAGGGAAGGCGGTGTCTCCCCATGTGTGGTCCTCAGGCCGTCTGCATCGGAGTTCCTGGGAGCACCTGGGCAGAATCTAGGGGAGGACCCCCCGGCACCCGCAGTTCAGTAAAAGCCCCAGACGACTCCGGTGCAGACGGACGCCGGTGAGCAGCTGCTGTAGGGACGACAAACACGGTCACTCATGGCAGAGCCGAGGTTGAAATGGCCCATGGGCTTGTGCCGCTGCCGTGTGCGATGGTGTGCTCCTTCTGTGCCCCCAAGTTTTGGCCTCCTGACTCCCCAGAATAGATCCGCTTCATGGGATGGCTACCGTAATTAGCCAATAAGGTCAGATCTTGGTATAAAGAGGCCCTAGGGGGGAACTGTGGCCTGAAGGAAAAATGACTCAGGAGAGCATCGGAACCCGGGGCAGGATGGGGAAGGACCCTCACCCTGCTTTGTTTCATGGAGCCTCCCCTGTACCTCCAGCACTCGGCCCAGAGCAGCAGCCACCTGGGCAGGCAAGGAGGCCAGGGGACCCACGGGAACCGTGCACAGCCGGCAGGCAGGAGTCCGGGTGCCGACAGGAGATGCAGCCTTGGGGGCTGGGCCAGCCCTGCGGGTCCCCCATAAAGCACTGCCGAGAAATGTAGGCCAACCCGGCACACGCTGCCCCTGTCCCAGCCCCCAGCAGGATCCACACTGGGTGCCCCGCCCCCGCCTTCTCCCTCTCCTCCTTCGTCCCGGGAATATGTGGGGCACACCTGCTAAATGTTGAGTGGGCACTAAAGAGAGAAGAGCCAGCAGAGGTCACAGAGTATGGGCCGACACAGACAGCTGAGCAAGCTCCTAGATCCGCTGTGACGAGTGCGGCAAGGGTGGTGGGGTTGTGTGCTGCGGTGCAGGGGGAGGGGGCTGCTGGAAGCGGCAGTTGCCCAGAATCAGTTCTGGAAGGTGGACAGTTTGATGTGCTAAGGCGGAAGGTCTTTCCACCCGTAAGCAGCACGGCACCGGGGCACTTAGGCTGAGCGGGGGCTAGGGGAAGATGAGGCCAGAGAGGCAGGCAGGGGCCAGATCAGGAAAGGCTTTCTGAGTCCTGCCAAGGAGGCTGGCTTTTCCTCTCGCAGGAGCCCCCCATCGGGTCGTCAGCAGGGGAGCCTTGAGTGAGGTCCCCGAGGCGGCCGTGAAGAGGAGATCCTGGAGAAAGCATGCACGGCTGACCGCCTTGGAAAGAAGGGCCGTGTTGGTGAATCAGTCCTGCGCTTGAACTAGTAGAGGTTTTGGCGGACTGAAGTGCCCGTCACGGGTCAGTTTTTCTCTTACTGCCCTTCAAACCCCGTTTGAAAAAAAGATATTGGTGCCCCGGATAGATCTGTTCAGTGAGGACAAAGCGGCCGTCCATCCACCACGAAGATGGAAATGTTAGCAGTGGTGGCACCCAGCCCTCAGTTCATTTGCAAACAATTGACAGGGAAGATACTCCCCGCGGTCAGAGAAATGGTTAGTATAGTCATGACTAAAGAAAACAGAAAAAAAACTGACCTTAAAAAATCCCAATAGGAAAGCAGGCAACGGACATGTACAAACAAATCATAATGATACATATTGTTTTATTTTAGAGAGAGAGAGAGAGTGCATGAGTGGGGGAGAGAGGCAGAGAGAGAGAGAGAGAGAGAGAGAGAAACAGAGAATCCCAAGCAGGCTCCACACTCAGCACAGAGTCCGACGCGGGGCTTGATCCCATGACCCTGGGATCATGACCTGAGCCTAAATCAAGTGTCAGATGCTCAGTCAACTAAGCCACCCAGGTGGCCCCCCGAAACAAATCACGATTTAAGATACATATTCTGTAGAAGCACAAAGGACATGAAATAAACACACAAACCAAAACACGTGAAAAATGTTTAACACTGTTCGTGATCAAAGTCACGGCCATGTAGGCACTGAGAGTTGGCGCTCGTCGCGTATCAAATTGGCGATATTTAAGAAGCTAACACGCAACTCTGGACTGAGAAGACTAGCGGTGTGGGCAGCCTCCCAGCGTCCCGGTGGGGGGCGGGGGGGGGGGAGGGAAACGGGG
This sequence comes from Puma concolor, assembly GCF_028749965.1. Classification (NCBI taxonomy): domain Eukaryota; kingdom Metazoa; phylum Chordata; class Mammalia; order Carnivora; family Felidae; genus Puma; species Puma concolor. Next base: position 18,793,448 of record NC_141677.1, read on the forward strand.
AAACTTTTCCGAGAGCAATTTAGACAATTAAACCCCAAAGCCATAACAGTGCCCTGTCTGTGATTTTGCTTCCAGGAATCTATCTTAAGGGAATAATGAACGAGCCTGCAGGAATGGATGCACAAGGACACCGTAGTGCTATTTATGATAAGCCTAAATTGGAAGAGGTAAGTCATGGGTCGAGGCTAGCCCAGTTTGATAAGCTACGCTGCGTGGTGTAGCATAGACCACTGAGCAACCACTAGACGTATGTACTGAAGCATCTTGAACCGATCGAGGGAAATGCCCACGAGGCATCTCACATAAAACCAGGATATTAAACCACAAAATCGGCAGGGTCCCAATTTTATTGTTTAAAATGGGCATACACTTAAATAAGTGTTAGAAGGGCACACAACCAAATGGGGGAGATTACGAGGATTTTCTTTTAATGCGATTTCCCCCTTCCCCTGTATTTTGCAGTTTTCTACAACGAATGTTTTCCTAATTATGTTTCAAAACTTAGTCTACGAAGCCTCCTCGCCCCATCGACTGACACGGTCCTCAATGCCACAGCAGGTTGATGCTGGCCTCAAGCTGTGGTTTGGGGCAGGTGGGGTGGCAGGTGGCCCTTTGTGGGCCAGGTTCGCAGAGTGTCACCGCATCATCGGTCCCCGCGGAGGGCCTGTGACCACAGAAAGGAACTCCACCAAACCCAAACTCATGTCTCCCTATCTCAGCGTCCTACCTGCCAGGTCCCCAAATTACCCGCAGCCAGCCCCATTCCATATGAAGGAAGTGCACTGGAAGGAAGGTTGCAGTTAAATTACTTACTCTTGTAAATTTTGCCCAAACCAAGGACTTTCTAAAAACATTGCTAGAGGGGCGCCTGGGTGGCTCAGTCGGTTGAGCGTCTGACTTCAGCTCAGGTCATGGTCTCATGGTTCATGAGTTCGAGGCCCACATCGGGCTCTGTGCTGACAGCTCGGAGCCTGGAGCCTGCTTCGGATTCTGCGTCTCCCTCTCTCTCTGTCCCTCCCCCACTGGCGCTGCCTCTCTCTCTGTCTCTCTCAAATTAAAAAAACAAAACCAAAAGGCAGAGTTTGGAGAGCTTCCTGGTTGGTGAACACATGGGAATTTGGGGAGAGTGGTATCCTCAGAGAGGGCACGGGACCTCCTCACCCTTTCCCCATACCTTGCCTTACGTGTTTCTTCCATCTGACTGTTCCTTGTATAATGAATCGGTGATCTAGTACATGAGATGTTTTTCTCTGAATTCTGTGAGAGGCTCTAGCAAATTGATCAAACCCAAGGACGGGGTCACCGGAACCTCTGATCTATAGCTAGTTGGTCAGAGGCACAGGTAACAGCCTGGGCTTGCGACAGGCATCTGAAGTGGGGGGCAGTTCTGTGGGACTGAGCCCTTACCCTGTGGGATCTGACACCATCTACCCCAGGTAGAGGGCGTCAGAATTGAGTCGAATTGTAGTACACCCAGCTGGTGTCTGAGAATCGCTTATTGGCGGTGAGAGGAAGAACCACACGCAGGTCGGGACGGGCATTAGCATCATCAGATATGAAGCCAGCCCCTGAGGAGCTCAGGTTCTCGTTCAGAGCCTCAAACCTGCAGGACCCACAGCATTTTGTCCCAAGCTAGATTCCTAAGTCTTCCAGGGCACCAAATGAGCAGGGACCCTGGAGCTGGCCTCTGAGTCAGAAAAACTCTGGGTCCCTTAGAAGGTTGAACCCTGTTCATACGAGGTCCTTGGAGTCACGGCTCTGGGGTCTCTGTCCGGGATGGGTCCTCACACACCTGAAAACTTGGCCGATGAGAGCAGGGCCTTCGTTACTACTTTCCCAGTGGGGCAGTTGGAAGGGGAAATGGGGGAATCGGCACGTTTGTTCAAAGGACTTGCTGAAGTCTGAAGGCTCAGATTCCTGAGCTCTGAGTGGAAGCCAGACCCTTGTGGGGAAGGATAGACACAGGGAAGGTATTTTTCTTGGATTCCTGGAGTGGGTTTGGGAACCAAGGTCATCAAGTGGATGGAGATCATGATTTACATTGTAGTTGAGGAGCGGGTGGGTGGGTGGAAATTGGGGTCACCTAAGAGACAGAAGCCATGCAATTTGCTTCGCATATGGCTGGCCACTTCTCGAGCAGGAGGCTTTGTTCTATCACCCGGTTGTCTGCGCTGCTGGCAGGAAAGCAATTTCGGGCACTCATTTAGAAATCAACATCCTTTCTGCAGCAAGTGCCTACTCGTCCCGAGAAGGATCTGGCTCATTACATTTCTCCGGGGACCAGAAACCTTCTCCCAGCCTTGCGCTCACCCAACACGGCTCCCGCACGACTCAGGCAGGGACAGACGCAGGGCACACTGTTTCAGGACATAGGTGGCCTTGTAGACAGCAAACGCCTGGCGGAGCCCTGCTTCCCCCCCACCCCTGCCCCCCCATTGCTGTGGCCCAGCCCCGCTCTCACTTCTTACAGAGCTGAGGGATGGGGCTAGAAGCTGACTCTGTTGCCCATGTCAGTTGGGTCTTGCCCTCCACCCCCCACCTCTGGGGACATAGCCAGTGATAAATAGTATCACAATAAGGCCACCAGAGTAGTGGTGTCACGTGGGTTAAATCAATTCTTCGAACAGCCTCCTGCTTAGCGCACAAGCCCAGGCATGCAGGGTGCTTAGTGGACGGTTGGCCAATCGGTCTCTTTGATCCCCTAGATCTCCGAAGTGCATGCTGGGTCTTTTCAGACCACCGCTTTACACGCTACCTGGGATTACGCAGAATACCACTGGGTAAGGATTTTCGCAGTTAGGATTAATCCTGCTGGCCACCCTTCAAATAAATTCCGCAGCCAAGTCCTCTTCTGTTTCTCTGGAGAAGCCAAATCTGGACCATCAGCCCCGTCAGTGAGAAGGTGCTGAGCCCGAGGCCCGAGCCCCTACCCGCCACATACACAGATCTGTTTCTGTCATGGGCTTGGTTCAATGCAAAGCATTCGTGCAAAGCAATCGCTGAAGAGCTTAAAACGTTTCTCCTCTTTCTCGTCTCCGCTGACCCCTGTATGTCCGGGGGGCCCCTGAGTCCCTCTGGAGATGTTTGGAGCTATTTATAAACGTGACACAGGATGATGCCTGGCTTGGCAAGCGGATCACACAGAACTTGAAGTTTTGGGAGGAGGAAACAGATACCCCGGTCCGAATCTGGCCATGATATCATTTACCTTCTAGCTCGTGGTGGCCCGCTGCCCGGGAAACGCCACCTGATCCCTTGAGGGATCCAGGGCTCCATGGGAAAGTTCAGTCCCTGAGGACCCCAGCTGGTCGGTTTGGAAATGTCTGGACCTATAACACGCACGAGGGTTGGAGAAGACGCTAGCACTCGGTTTTCTTTGTCGAGTGATGCCCCCAGAGAAGCGCTCGTGTATTATAATGAAAACCGGAGTTTCTCTTTGCCTCACCGTCCTCTGCATTGTCCTTTTAGGCAAAAGCATAATCCAGGGCAGAGCAAGATGCTTTATGAGTTTCAGACTTCAGACCCAGGTAGTCTATAACTGCATTCTAAAGATGCCCCCGGATATAATTTGGAACCCTTTGTGGTGATTTAAAATTTTTGAAATGTTTATTTATTTTTGAGAGAGAGAGAAAGAGAGAGAGAGAGCGCTAGCAGGGGAGGGGCAGAGAGAGAGGGGACAGAGGGTCCCATGTGGGTTCTGCACTGACAACACAGAGCCTGACACGGGGCTCGGACTCACGAAATGTGAGATCATGGCCTGAGCCAAAGTCGAACGCTCAATCGACTGAGCACCCCTAGAACCCTTTTTGGTGATTTTAAAAGAATCACAGATGATACCTTAGATCTAGATAATAGGAATATTAAACAAGATTGGAACCAGGCTGGCATGTCATTTAAAAAAAAAATTTTTTTTTTAATGTTTATTCATTTTTGAGAGACAGAGCATGAGTAGGGGAGGGGCAGAGAGAGAGGGAGACACAGAATCCGGAGCAGGCTCCAGGCTCCGAGCTGTCAGCACAGAGCCCGACGCGGGGCTCGAACCCATGAACCGTGAGATCATGAGCTGAGCCGAAGCCGGACGCTCAACCGACTGAGCCACCCAGGCGCCCCTCATTTTTTTTTTTTTAAAGGAAAATATAGTAGATCCCGAGAAACTGTAGGTCTGTGTGACATTGCTTTCCAGAAAACTCCTGAGATTCATGGTTGAATATATGATTTCGACTATGAGGAAAAGCAAAAGGAGATTTCTGGGAGTCTGCACTCGTTCAGAAAGAGCAGGTAAGTCATGCCAAAGTGATGCTATTGCTTGTTCAGATTGTGGTGCTCAGTCAATACCTCCGAGGGATCCCGCAAGGGTGTTTGGTCTGTTTCATATGGCATCCGACATAAAACCCTATGCATGAAATGGAGAAATGTGGGTTGGGTAGTGACACGCTTGGACAGGTGAGAGATGGGTTGCTTGAACAATGATGTTTGGAAACTGGATTGATATCGTAGAGGGTGGAGTATTCTGTTCTAGCTTCTCAATGTTTGGAAATGGAAAACCTGCTTGCTAAATTCGTAGGCACTTCGAAAGCGACAGGGCAACTAGTCGGCAGACAACCAAACTTGACCTCCAAGCTTGACAGCCTGAAATGGCGGGCTCAGATCAATGCCTGGTGGGCATCAATGCCAACCAGGATGAATGCCAAGGTTGGATTTAGATTTTTAAATGCGAGAGAAACACGTTGGCAATTCATGAGAAGAATCACTGGGGAGTTAAATAGAACACATTGCGGCGTGATTAAAAGAGATACACAATCCCGCACCACCTTCCTGAAGCATCCGTGTCAAGATCATGTTCAAGCCATAGTACATGAAAATCAGTTTTCACCTAGTTTCTGTTAGTCCGCATCTCAGTTCAAGTCTGGGCTCTGCATTTTAAGATCGGGAACAGTGATGAATTCTGGAACGTTGAGCTGGGTGACCAGAATAAGGAGGCGTGTGGAATGCCATACCAAGGAGAGTGAAGGAAACTTTTTTCAGAGTTTATTTATTATTTTGAGAGAGAGAGAGCATGAGAGTGTGTGCTTGTGTGCACACAGGCTGGAGAGGGGCAGGGGGAGAGGGAAAGAGAGAACCCTAAGCAGGCTCCCCACCATCAGCCCAGAGCCCGACACGGGGCTCGAACTCATGAACCGTGAGATCATGATCCGCACTGAAGTCGGACGCTTAACTGACTGAGCCACCCAGGCTCCCCAACAAAGGAAACTTTTTCATTTTTAAAATATGTGTTTTAGTTTTTTTTTTTTTTTTTAATTTTTTTTTCAACGTTTTTTATTTATTTTTGGGACAGAGAGAGACAGAGCATGAACGGGGGAGGGGCAGAGAGAGAGGGAGACACAGAATCGGAGACAGGCTCCAGGCTCTGAGCCATCAGCCCAGAGCCTGACGTGGGGCTCGAACTCACAGACCGCGAGATCATGACCTGGCTGAAGTCGGCTGCTTAACCGACTGCGCCACCCAGGCACCCCTGTGTTTTAGTTTTTTACTGCAGAAAAACAAACCCGTGTTATAAAAATTGGGAAAAGTAAGGAGCAGTGGAGAAGAGACACTCGTCTTCTCCCCAGGGAAGAGTTGCTTTTATACTGGAGAAGGTGAGGCCTGTGGAGAGGGGGAGGGGGAGCAGGCTGGAGGGAGGGGGACACTTGGTTGAGAGTCAGGGCTTGGCCTCTGAGGTTCAGTTTCCTCCTTATCCAAATGAAGGGCTTGATTAGGTGACCCTTCAGGCCACTTCTAATGTCGTCAATGACTTACTGATAGGACGGGACTGTCTCCTAAACACTTGAAGGGCTGGGAGGTAATCCAAGATTGATCGACACACTTCCAGGTTCCCGAAGATAATACTAGAATCATAAGGACAGGTAAACTAAGAAAACTCGGGATAGTTTATTATTAATTAAGCATTCATTAGGGGCGGCCTGGGTGGCTCAGTGGGTCAAGCGTCTGATTTCGGCTCAGGTCACCATCTCACAGTTTGGTTCCTGAGTTCGAGCCCCGTGTCGGGCTCTGTGCTGACAGTGCAGAGCCTGCTTGGGCTTCTCCTTCTCCCTCTCTCTCTCTGCCCCTCCCCTGTTCGCTCCCTCGCTCTCTTAAAAATACACAAATAAACTTTAAAAAAAGTGATTTACGTTGAAATTGCTGTCACAGCTGCAACCTTGGAAGGTAAGAACTCCCGAACGAAGTGCAGGGAGAGTGATGCATCGGACGGTCGTGCTTGGTCCCCGTTCTCATAGTCACGGGCTGCTGGGAAGGAAGCAGGGGGCCCTTCAGAGCTGTTCCCACAGCCCCTCCCGGCACTTCCCCAGCCACTAGTGGCCTGTGCTCCTTCAGGCTTTCACTGTCATCCCTGCCTTGACCCTGTGTCCTCGAAATGTTCGTCCAGCTCCGGTTTCTTCTCAAATGCCCCTCTTCAGAGAAGCCTTCCTCCCACTTTATATTTTCTCCCACACCAGGAATCATTCTGTCAACTCGGCCACTTGTGGGTTCCCTTTGTCCGCGTGGAGGGCAGGCTTTGTTCATGTTGTAACATCTGTTCCTACACCGGTGCTGACCCCACATCGGAGGCTCGGGCCGTATTCATTTTTTGAGAGAGCGTGAGTGGGGGAGGGACGGGGAGAGAGAGAGAGAGACACAGAATCCGAAGCAGGCTCCAGGCTCTGATCTGTCAGCACAGAGCCCGACGCGGGGCTCGAACTCACGATCATGACCTGAGCCCGAAGTCGGATGCTTACCTGATTGAGCCACCCAGGTGCCCCTCTTTGACCTTGGTTTCTGACACAGGGCTCTTACATCCCTTGGAATTTCTTGGATGATACATGTGTCTGTTCTTTTTTTTTTTTTAGAGAGAGAGAGCCTGGGGGAGAGGGGCAGAGAGAAAGAGACAAAGAGAGAGAGAATATCTCAAGCAGGCTCCACACTCAGTGTGGAGCCCAATGGAGGGCTCAGTCCCACGACCCTGGAATCATGACCTGGGCCGAAATCAAGAGGAGGACGCTTCACTTACTGAGACACCCAGGTGCCCCTGGAGTGTCTGTTGTTCTAATGAGGTGACTCTGAGTGGGCTGCTGGAGAGCTTCAGGATGGAGGCTGGTGACCCGCAAGACCAATCTAAGACCACGATTAGAACCTTGCAACGTTCGGCCCTGCCTGCCGTCCTCTGGGAAGGGGAGAGAGGCTGGAGGTTGAGTTAATCATCCGTCTTGCCTACATGAAAAAGTCTCTACAAAAATCCCAAACCTACGGGGTTCGGAGAGTTTCTAGGTTGATAAACGCATCTATATGCCAGCAGAGGCACACTCCAGCTCCATGGGGACAGAAGATCCTGGACTCCAGACCCTTCTGGATATTGCCTTATGTGTCTGTTCATCTGGCTGCTCATGATATCCTTTATCATACCCTTTGTAACAGACCATCAAATGTGAGTACGTGTCGCGCTGAGTTCTGTGAGCCATTCTATCCTGCAAATGATCAAATCCAAGGAGAGGGGTCACAGGAACCTCTGATTTGCAGCCAGGTGGCACAGAAGTTGTAGGTAACTTGGGGACAGGTGGTGACCTGCGACTGGCCTCTGAAGTGGGGGCCATTTACGGGACTGAGCCCTTAACCTGTGGGATCTGAGGCTGACTCCAGGTAGATAATATCAGAACTGAATTGTAGGACACCCAGCTGGCGTCACAGAATTGCTTGGTGTGTAAAAACCTATGCATGTTGGTGTCAGTAGAGTTCTGAGTGTGGTGGTCACGTGAGAGTGAAAGAGAAACACACAGGGCGTTTTTTCTCCAACTGGTCCCCTCCCTTCTCCTTCTCCTTGTGACCTGGAAGCTGTGTGTTGGGATGGCCTTGGGGCGGCTGTGTCACAAGATGGGGAGATCCAGGGTCCCTGAGTCACTGCTGGGAGGACAGCCCCCTCTTTGAGTGAGAAACAGGCTTCTATTGTTTTCGAATATGGAGATTTTGGAATCTGTCTGCTGTAGAAGCTGGCCTGACCAGGTAGGAAATGCTCACAGGAACTACTACCCTTCTGCAGATGAGATGAACGGTGAGTAAAAACTTTAGCAAATATTCTTATTTTTCTAGAGGGCGAGGATTGATACCTAGGATTCCATCTAAAACAAAACCCTAGGGGTACCTGGGTGGCTCAATCGGTTGAGCATCCGACCTCAGCTCAGGTCATGATCTCGAGGTTCACGAGTTCGAGCCCCGCGTCGGGCTCTGTGCTGACAGCTCGGAGCCCGGAGCCTGCTTCGGATTCTGTGCCTCCCTTTCTCTCTGCCCCTCCCCCACCTGCCCTGCGACTCTCTCTCTCAAAATAAGTAAACATTAAAAAAATTTTTTTAAAGGAAACTATATTTCTATCTGTTTCACCCGTTTAAGCTCCCTTGGTCAGACTTTTTTTTTTTTTTTTTTTTTTTAATTTTTTTTTCAACTTTTATTTATTTTTGGGACAGAGAGAGACAGAGCATGAACGGGGGAGGGGCAGAGAGAGAGGGAGACACAGAATCGGAAACAGGCTCCAGGCTCCGAGCCATCAGCCCAGAGCCTGACGCGGGGCTCGAACCCACGGACCGCGAGATCATGACCTGGCTGAAGTTGGACGCTTAACCGACTGCGCCACCCAGGCGCCCCGGTCAGACTTTCTTTAGCAAAAGATTTCCATGTGTTTTCTTTAAGGCGTAAAATGTCAAAGCTTCTAGCATTTACGGAGTGCTTGTGAAGCCCTCAGTGTGCGTCTCACTGAATCCTCCACAACGTCTCTGTGACACGAGTGTTATCATTCCCATCTCTCAGGGTTTGGCAGCTTAGGCTCAGAGAGGCAGACGCCTCGCCCAGGGGCACGCTGGAAGTAGGTGGGGAAGCTGGGTGTTCAGCCCAGCTCTGTCCAACTGCAGGGCCCTACATACTAACTGGTAAGTGACCTCACTGATCTAAATCAGTCTTCCACTAAACAACCGAATCCCCAGCAAGGGTTTTCTGTGGTCCACACCTAAGCAGCCGGTCACATTTCGGGCCCAATTCAATTTGTAAGAAAGTTCTTCTTCATCCGGGGATGAAAACTGCCTCCCAGGCCGCCAATAAATGCTTAATGAATCGAGCCACCACGGTCCTACACTAGAACCACTATATTATGTATGCATCTTTCCATTTTAAGAAGTCAAAGGATCTGTACGGGAAAAGGAAAGAGCTCAAGAAGAGTTGCCAACCAGCCATCACTGACTGCAGAGAGAGGTGCTTATTATAAAGTCGTGTATTTCGACATCATGGCAAGGACGGAAGTGCAGTGCTGGCTACTGATGTCCCTGCAGTCCCCTTGTGCCGGACTTTCATTGCTATTTTAAAATTTTTAAAAAATGTTTACCCATTATTGAGAGCGAGCGAGAGAGAAACACGGAGTGTGAGTGGGGGAGGGGCAGAGAGGGAGACGGGATCTGGATCAGGCTGCAGGCTCTGAGCGGTCAGCACAGAGCCCGACGCGGGGCTTGAACCTGTGAACCAGGAGATCATGACCTGAGCCGAAGTCCGACACTTAACTGACTGAGCCACCTTCACTAAATGACCTTATAAACGTATTCTGGGTTTTAAAGACTAGAGGAATGTGGAGTAACCAATATTTAAGCAACGTCAGGAGATCCATGAAAGGAGATGTGTTGCATCTACTTCCACCCACTCCTGCCAACAGGGATTCGAATTTAACTTTGTAGCAATGATCAGAAGGTTCAAACACTTTTTCTCTACTATCTACACTTTTCCACCAAGAGTCCTTTGCTCCACTGCGTACTTGTGCTTATTAATCTCTAATATTGAGAAGGTAGCATGCCCAGTTCACAAGATCACAGTCGCTCTGGACACCAGCTCCAAGTTTGGGACGCCCCAGGTTTGATAATTCCTTAGAAGAACTCACAGAACTCACTGAAAGCCAATGGTTGCAATATAACGGCAAAAGGAAGCGTTGCGTGGGGCAGTCCGGGAAGGTTCCAGAAGCAGGGCTTCTGGTTGTTCCCTCCTCATGGTGTCACGGGCAATGCTAACTGCTCCCAGCAATGATGGGTGATGTTATTTGTGGAATATTGTCAACCAAGGAAGTTCACCCACGCCTCAGTCTCTATGGGGGCTCCTTTGTCAGCTGTGTATGTAGCTGGTCTCAGTTTCCAGATCTTTTGGAAGTTGAGCTGATATTGCAGGACTTAAAAGCACCCCTCACAAATCACATTGTTAGACATTGTTAGACATTGGGGTCCAAGACGCCCAAGCAAACAAAGACACTCAGCGGTCAGGACATTCCAAGAGCTTGGAGATTACCCACCAGCGGCTGAGAGCGAAGGCCAGGCCTCCTTCTGGGCCAGGTTAAGTCCTTACTATGCCTGTGGGAAAGTTTTCTTTTAGAGAAGTTTGTGAAGGCCAATGTTTACAAACTATCTTGACTTTTTTTTTTTAAGTTTATTTATTTATTTTGAGGCGGATTGGGGCAGAGAGAAAGAGAGAGAGAGAGAGAGAGATTGAGAATCTCAAGCAGGCTCCTCACTGTCAGCTTGGCACCTGGCGTGGGGTCCGAACTCACAAACTGTGAGATCATGAGCTGAGCCGAAACTAAGAGTCAGACGCTTAACCCCCTGAGCCATCCAGGTGGCCCTAGAATATCTCGTTTCCTGTCTGAGACTCAACAGAGTCCACTGCATCATCAAAAAGCAAATGCATTTTGAACATCCACCATGGTGCTTGGAAAATCCTGTGCTAATTGTCCACAAAGTTTACCCTGCCCTTCTGAGCCCTGTCTCATCTATCGGCAGACATGTTTATGTGCCCCAGCAGCCCAGGCTAGATGAGGCAATGGAGGTGTTATCGCCCCTTCACCACATAGGGCTGAAGCTTTAGCCTGGCTTCTGACCAGCCATTTTCGTCATGGTTGCCAACTCCCAGGGTTCTGAAAAGAAGGCATGACGAGATGTGTTGCGATGTCAGCAGCCACACAATCAGTAGTTGACTTGTAGTTCACTCAAGTCCCTTTCACATACGCGCTTTCTCCTCTCCAGGCTCAGAAAATGGGCAACTCTCTGAGTCTCCTGAGTCACGTTTTTGGGCAATAAAGTTTAATCGGCTCTGAAAGTTGAGTGGACTTTGCCATCACAGTGGATCTCCAGAACCGGCCAAGTCTATGCTGTGGACTGAACCGTGTTCCCTCCAAATTCTTATGTTGAAGCCCTAACCCCCCCCTGAGCCGACTCAGACAGAATTCCCCCAAAGCGGTCAATGTGACTCTCTTACAAATTCAGAAAGAACGTGTTTCAGGGGTTCATTTAAACTCTCAGGGGAGAGATCTGCACGATGGTGAAGGCTGTTCTCTCTCAGGCTTTGAAAATGAGCAGCTTACATGGGCTACACTCATTGCCTCACGACTCACATACTATTTATTTATTTTTTAAGGTTATTTATTTATTTTGAGACAGAGAATCCCAAGCAGGCTCCACGCCGTCAGCTTGGAGCCTGACGTGGGGCTCGAACTCACAAACCGTGAGATCGTGACGTGAGCTGAAATCAAGAGTTCGACGCTTCACTGACTGAGCCACCCAGGCACCCCACACACTATTTATTAAAAAAAAAAAAAAAAATATATATATATATATATATATTATTTAAGTATAGGTGACATACAATGTTATATTAGTTTCAGATGCACAAAAGTGACTTGACAATTCTAAGATTTGGCTTTTATCTCATCTCCTCATTGAAACTTCATTTCTGAAGCTCATTCAACTCTTGCCAGTCTGATTTTTTTTTTTTTTTTTTTTCCAGCCGTCACTATCCTAAGTTACTAGGCACACGGTCATCCTGGGCTGCTGCTTTCTGATAAAAAAGAGCTCCCGTCTCCTGGTTGCTTATTAAATGCACATGCCAATTCCATTACTTCACACACTGTAATTGTATCCAATCCTCACAAGACCTTGCTACCGCATCTATTTTGTGCCTATGGACACTGAAGCACAAGGAGGTTAAGGTACTTGACCAAGGTCACATAGGGGCGAAGCCAAGATTCAAACTCAGGCAATCTGGCCCCAGTGCCCGGTACACTTACTCTCCGTACCACATTGTCCCCACCCTCTTTATTCTCTGCCTCAGGGTACCTGGCCAACTGCTCCTCAGCCAAATTCCTTTTGTCTTAATCATCCCTTCTAGTAACATGCACGTTAACTCTGGAGTTGGGGGCGTGCTTGGGTTCTAGTTTCATCGGCTACTTACTACCCACGTAATGTTGGTCAAGTTTTTTTTATTAGGGCTAGTCCTCAGTTTTACCATCTCTAAAGTGGATGTAATAAGTCTAGTTGACAGAGTTGTTTTGAGAATTAATTGCGATAATGTGAGCAGAAAGCCTGGTATTAGTAGGCATTTGTTAGATACCTGAGCGTATAGTTTGCCTCACGAATACGAGATGGGGCTTCTTTCCCTGGGATCCATTAGCTGGCACGGGGACAGGATGACAGGCAGGCAAATGTCTTGTGTGTACATCTATTTTTTTCTGGGGAAAGAGCCTATAGCTTTATTTATATTCCCAGAAGAGTATGCGACCCCCCCCCCCCAACTGGAAACCACTGAATGCTAGTGGGCCTGGAAGTTGAGTCCTGAGTCTTTCACATTTCCAGACCTGGGTCTTTTAGGTTTCCTCCCCCAAGCACAGTGCTGGACACACAGCAGGCTCTCCATGACATGCATGAAACCGAATTCGACTGCAGTTCGGCAGTGGATGTCAAGGCCTCGGATGGTGGGGTCCCTCGTGTTGCCAACCCGTTTTCTTCCATACAAAGATGCCCACTGTGAAAAGATTTCCCAAATCGCTTCTTTTGTCCAACAACAATAATCCAAAGCGGACTATTCCAAATGTTGCATTGGAAAAGGACTCTAGTGACATCACATCACGCTGTGACATCTACGGTTGGCGGAGTGCCACCTGGGTGGAGGGGTGGCTGTGTGCACGGCAAGTCTGTATTGGCCCTCTTCGCCCTTCCCTCACTCAAACACCGTGACATAATAACGGCTGCCATGTAAAGAGTGGAAACACAAGCTATTCATTCTTATTTTTATCCATCTACTTGGGGATTGTGATGCCCACCCTCAATTCAAAAAGGGCTCAAGTGTATTTAGGTATCGGTTTCCCATTGAGATATTTAATATATCTTGCCTTCCTACGTAAGATCTGTGAGGTTTATGTTACATACCCCTGCGAGTCTCACTGAATTAAAAAAAAAAAAGTTTACATGTTACATCAGTTCGGAAGAATTAATGATTTTCAAACCAAAAAGGACTCATACATGAAGAAAGGATTCATAATGGGTTTAAGTGAGCATCCAAAATACACCACGCGATAGGATAAGATCAGTAAAAGAGGCGACCCAAAGGAAATTAAAACAGAACAAAGTGATGGGAGGTTGGTGCACGAGAGTGGGCCACACGTTTGCCCCTGTCTCTGAACTTGACACACTCGAAGCCAAGCAAAACCACAGAAGTTTCAGTGCCCAAATGGTGAAAAATAAGTCAATGTGTCAACAGAGGACCCAGACAGATTTCTCCTGTGAGATTTCACAAGGGGATCATGGGTAAAGGGGCAGACAGGGCATTTCGACTCCCTTGCATGGATTTAAAAGAAAGCCGCATCTGGCTGTTTCTTGGAGAATCCACCCGCGAAGCCAGTGCTCTAACACCGCATATAACGCCTCTGTGAGACACCAGAGAAATGCTCTTGAAGCACACTTGTCCCATGGGTTGGCTAGAAAACAAGGAAAAGATTTAGAGGGGGGAAATAATCACTTAGAGCGATGAAGTGAGTGCATACCCATTAGGCAATCCTCCATGAAAAATACGTTCTTGTTCCCAAGCCTAATAGAGTTGGGGGCTCTATTCTCTGGGGCGGGGTGGGGGACCTGGAATATAGATTTTCTATGCTGCTTACCTAAGTGGACAGTAGAATGTCCATCCTTCCATGAACATTATGAAGCCGCAGGGGGAAAAAAAAAAGGCATCCTGGTCTACACGGGGGTGGGCTGACAGAGTATATGCAGGTAGGGCCAAGATTTCTTCAGAAACACACACAAATAGGCAACCTGGGGCTCAGCGTTCAACATCGTGGAGCACTCTTTCAAAGCAGGCGTTACCAGTGCAGCCAGATGAGACTGTGTTCTGACAAATTGCCATGGTAATCACACTGTGTTTCTGGATTTGATGGCTTATTATCTAGTAGTCAAGGTAATTGGGGGTATTTTTGTTTCTTTGCTAGATGGGACCAAGCGTAGGAAGATCAGGGACAGGGGATTGCTCCGGAGGGGGCCAGAGGCTCTGTGCTAGAAGTCAAGCAAAGAGAGAGAGAAGGAGGCGGGGAGAGGGAGGGAGAAGAGGGAGGAAGAGCTTGTAGGGCTGTTCAGCGAACGAACTAGAACAGTCGGTGAAAGGCAGCAGAGGTGGAGGAAGGGCAGAGGACATAGGGGTGGCCACGGCATGAATGTTTGTGTCCCTCTCAAATTTGTATGTTGAAACCAATGCCCCCCACCCCCCTGCCCACTTATGCTCCTTACTTCCCGCCCTTCCAGTTGGTATTGGGAGGTGATTCGGGGCTGGAATCACCTCAGCCCTGGAGACAGGGGTCTCTCACCTGACAGCCCGCCCCAGGGCTGAGGAGCTGCTCAGAGGAGCTCAACTAGTGGTCAAGCTCAGGGTCTGTGGTCAGTGGGTCCTGGAGCAGAAGCTCTAGGCCTGTTCTCGGTAAGTGAAGGACTCTGGGTGGTTTCCCATCCCCTTCGTGGGACTCCCGAAGCCGCTGGCCAGGAAGGAGTCTAACTTCTCTTCTGCAGAGAGATCGTGCAAATGGCTGGCGTTCTCTGCACGGCCACCCTCTGCCTGTTAACGGGGCTGCAGGCTTCTCGGTAGGAATTCAAGCTACACACTGTGTTTCATCTTTTCATTCTTCCCGTGGCTGGTAGGGCCTTGAGAGAGAAGGTTATGCCGACCAGGAACAATCCAGGCAAACAAATGCTTGGCCTAGATCTTGTTCCTGTGAAAGGAATTCTCTGTGTGTGCTTTTGTGTATGACAATTCCTGGCTACGTTCGTTGTAGACAAGGAGGGAAGGAAGGCAGCTAAACAGTCCTGAGGTGTCCTGGGGGATTTTTTTTTTTTTTTGATGTTATTTTTCTAGACTCTCTTATTTAGAGTCTGGATGAGCCCACAGCTCTGACAGCTCTTTCCCACGCCACGGGCCCAGCTTCCCCTTCAGCTGAGGATCGGGGGAGGCCTTGTGGGTGTAGCAGCTCAGCTAGGCCTGCCCCTGACCGTATAGACCCGGGATCTGATCAGGTCCTTGCTCTCTGCAGGGCTGCCAAGGGGAGTTGGTGCTTGTGAGCGTGCCCCCAACTGGGCTGATAAGGTGGGGGGGGAGAGGACGGGCACAGGAAATACGGCCTGACAGACGTGATCACACCAGCGAGTGATTGCGCGTGGGGCGCCCGGTCACAAAGATGACATTTTGACCGGGACTGGGAGAACGGACATGCCGTTAGCAGGAACTGGGACTCCAGAAGAAGGGATGGGCGGGGCGAGGACGGTGGTAGATAAGACGAACCCTGAGCTCGAAGTGGTAGCCAGCTGGGCGCGAGGGGAAGACGGACGGTGACCTGGAAGGCGGTGTGGCCCCCGGAGTGGGGGCGGGGCACCGGGGCATTGATGCCGTGATGCAGAGGGGTCACCGCTGCTATGCGATCCCTTGTGTGGCGGGAGGGGGGGGGGCATGAGGAGAGCGGAGGGGAAAGAATGGGGGGAATCCGTGGCTTAAAAAAGGAGACGGAGAAATAGGAAGCTGGCAAGGAAACTGGGAAACCCATCCGAGAGGAGGAGTCAGGACCCTCCGGTGTGTTGAACAAAGCGCCTAATTGCTCGGCAGACAAATCCGCTCTGCTCATTTTAGAAGAGCAGACATATATTTAAAAACTTTGCCTGGGTGGCTTCCAGAAGCTCTGGACAGGCTGGAAAACACAGGTGTGGAGCTCTCAGAGGAAGAATAGCCACGGAGACCGCCACTGCCCTGGAGCCCTGGGTGTGCGGCCCCCATCCCTGACTCGGCTGGCTCTGGTCCCTGGGGTTTCTCCGAGCGCTGTGGCCACTGCTGCCCCAGGAACTCAGCCTTGAAACTGACACCGCGGCCAGAGAGCCTCCTGGTCCCTGCTTCCGATGCAACAGGAAACCCTGATGGCAAGCCTCGGGACAGGAGTATCTGACGAACAGAGTTTAGGGTCTCATAACTGCACTCCAGCCGCAGGAGAGGGTCTGGGAGAATATCTAGCGTTTGTAGCTTCTCCATTGGGAGGTGGAGTTATAAAAAGGGCAGGGTGGACGGGCGACTTCTGAGTATGTTCGTGCTTGGAGAGGGGGCGGAGGGGAGGGCTCTGGGAAGCAGGGAGCCCAGAGAATCAGCCATGCATTTTTGTGACCAGACTGAGTCACTAGCAGGTCTTCTTTTTTTTTTTTTTTAACGTTTATTTATTTTTGAGACAGAGAGAGACAGAGCATGAACGGGGGAGGGGCAGAGAGAGAGGGAGACACAGAATCGGAAACAGGCTCCAGGCTCCGAGCCATCAGCCCAGAGCCCGACGCGGGGCTCGAACTCACGGACCGCGAGATCGTGACCTGAGTTGAAGTCGGACTAGCAGGTCTTAATAACGAATCTGTACGCCTATGTAGCAAATAGCTATTATTTTCCTATAGTCTCCCAGGAATCAGCATTGCTTTCTATTGGCTCCCCAGTCACCCTGGTGGAGAGGCTCTCCCAGGGCTGCCTCTCACTGAAGCCTCCCTCTGCCAAAGTCAAGGGGGCAGATCTTCCCCCTCTTGTCCATCCAGGCCCCTGCAGCCTGGCCTCAGAGGTCTCCTTGAGGCCTGCCTGTTTTCCACCTTCTCTGTGTCTTCTGTGAGCTTCTTAGGCCATTCCTAAAATTTCCCTCTTGCTTAAGAAACCAGTTCCCAGGGGCACCTGGGTGGCTCAGGCGGTTATGCGTCCAACTTCGGCTCAGGTCACGATCTCATGGCTCACGAGTTCAAGCCCCGCATCGGGCTCTCTGCCAGCTCAGAGCCTGGAGCCTGCTTCGGATTCTGCGGCTCCCTCTCTCTCTGCCCCTCCCCTGCTTGCGCACTGTGTCTCTCTCTCAACGATACATAAGTATTAAAAAAACAAAAAGCAGCTCCAAGTCCACAAGTTTGCCACAGTTGTATCTTGTAACCACTGTTTACGGGTCCTAACCCCACCTGCAAATACGACGGACACTCTCATCCACATCGGCAGCTTTCCGTGCTGTATGAACAGACTATTCTTTTTTTTTTTTTTTTAATTTGTTTAATGTTTATTTTTGAGAGAGAGAGACAGAGTGTGAGTGGTGGAGGGAGAGAGAGAGAGAGAGAGAGGGAGACAGAATCTGAAGCAGGCTCCAGGCTCCAAGCCATCAGCACAGAGCCCGACGCGGGGCTCGAACTCACAAACTGTGAGATCGTGACCTGAGCCGAGGTCAGATGCTCAACCGACTGAGCCACCCAGGCGCCCCGATTGTATTCAAATTCTTAACAGCTTAAGATCAACATACTTAAGATCAACTATATCCCACGTTTTTATCCTCTTACACGTGCTGTCAAATTAGAACATTCTCATCTTGTTCTTCTTAGACACAAAGACAAACCTCCACGTGGGCACACACAATTTTGTGTGCCTATCACTCCTCCTTCTGAGGAGTCACTCCATCCTTATTCCCTGGGCTGTCAATCTCAGCCTGCCACCCTATCCCCATCGACAGAGATGGGCACGTTTCCCAGGCTTGGCCGATCATGTCACTTCCTACACCTGCCAACGGCTAAGCATGTGACCAGAGAATCTTTGTTCTCTTATGCTGGTGGTCCTCAGCTAAGACAACATAAGGCTACAAGGGGTTCTTCCTCAGCTATGTGGAAGAAGTCCATTTACATTGGGGGGGGGGGTGGGGGGGGGAAGGCCAGCCCCAGGAGGAAAGCAGAGCTCAAAGACAGAAAGAAATAGAATCCCAGTGAAATCAACTGGGACTCTGGGTTTAGCTCGGCCAGAGTCAGTAAATAAATGTCCTTTCTGTTTAAGCCGGCTGAATTGGTTTTTATCACCTCCAAGTGGACGAGCCCTGATGAATAATAACACTTTAAAAAATTAGAATCAAAGTAGCACGCTTAAGTGTGCACAACAGGTAAAAGCAAAACAAATCGGGGCAACTGTGTGGCTCAGTTAAGCGTCCAGCTCTCGATTTCACGAACCATGTGATCAGACCCCGTGCGTTGGGCTGCATGCTGACAAGGCATAGGACTCTCTCTCTCCCTCTCTCTCTGCCTCTCCCTCACTTGGGCGTGCTCTCACTCTCAGATAATACACTTAAAAAAAAATAAAACAAATCATTCCTAGTTCTATTTTTCAGCTATACAAACAACAAAAAACAAAAAAACCCAGTACATTACCTTGTAAAGTAGGACCACAAAGCACTCAGGGAAGTTAGCTGCTGTCCTTTTCCTGCAGGGGTGAAGTTTATTTCTCTCTGAATCTGGGCTGGACTTGTGGTTTATTTGAGTATTAGATGCAGGAGAAGAGATGTATATGACCTTCCCAGGCCTTCCAGCTTGCCATTACCCTCTCAGAAGACCGGGGCGAGTGGAAAAGCCAGTCTAGCCTCCTGAGGATGAGGCCACAGGGAGGGGACCAAACGAGGCCAGTGCACAGCCAGCCCCACCAGCAGGCATGTGAGGCCCTCATGAGCTCAACTCTCCCTCCGGCTAAAGGCCACTGTACGGTGAGTCTAGACCAGCAAGGCGAAACCAGAACTGCCTGGCTAGCCCACAGAGTTGTGAGAAACCAGCAATCTTTTTGTAATGTTAAACCACTAAGTTTTGGGGTGTTTAATCACGCAGCCAAGGCTGAGACAGCTTGCGTTCTGCATTTTTCATACAACTGCACATTGTCATTTCCCCCCAGGTTATTAATATATTTGTTACCATTCTTTGGGTCGCAACCATCCCAAACCACCCCTGGCCACTTCCACAAAAGTGAAATGCATTAGAAGGTTCCTGGGGGGGTGTCTCAAGGATCAAAAGGCAAAGTTGGGGAAGAGAGAAGTCAGGGCCGCTGTGGGGAGGTCAACAGCCAGGGCTCATGCAGTGGTCCATCCAGAAAACTGCCCTTAACAATCCAGGGGTAATGACTCCTGGACTGCTCATTTCAAGTTCTCAGGACAGTCTGACTTGTCCCATTTGGGCAGTGTCAACCTCTGGATCAGTCGGCTTCCATGAGGGGCTGGGGCAGAATATGAATGAAGACAGAAGCAAAAATAGCAGATGAAGGGGCGCCTGGGTGGCTCAGTCAGTTATGCATCGACTTCTGCTCAGGTCATGATCTCATGGCTCACGAGTTCAAGCCCCGTGTAGGGCTCTCTGCCAGCTGGGAGCCTGGAGCCTGCTTCAGATTCTGCGCCTCCCTTTCTCTCTCTGCCCCTCCCCTGCTCGCACTGTCTCTCCATCTTTCAAACGTAAACATTAAAAAAAAAAAAATTTTTTTTTAAATAGTAGATGAAAAAAAAAAAATAGGTGAATGGAGGAAAACCCATTACGGAAGCCAGACCGGTGTAACTCACTCATGGATGGCCTAGGCCTGTTTTTCAACTGTTTTAAGTATTTTGATTTTCCAAAGCTGCTTTCGAATCTTTTTTGTTACGAATGTATCAAGGCTCCTTTTAACGGAGGGTTAGGATCTGCGTGGGGCCACACTTGAAACTGTAACCACTGCAGCAACATTGTATGCTGCCGCACGAGGCAACTGAATCTGTCCAGGCTTTTTGTACCGACGTCTCTGAGAGGGTGGATTGGCGGGTTTAATGAAGTTGAAAAAAATGTTTGGGGTGCCGAGAAGAAAGGAATTCGTACTAACACGTGGAAAGGGGTTAAACCCACAGTAATGGGTGCTGTGTGAACACAGGAAGGAAGCAGGAGCGACCGCGGGGACTCGTTTCTGGGAGAGGAGAGCAGCGCAGGGGTGTCAGGAGGGGAGCGCAGAGGGTGCGACCCCGGGGGAGCTGCACCGTTCACTGGACGGGGCAGCAACCCCAGCCCCTAACTGACGCCTCCCGCGGTGGCGGGCGCCTGGGACGGCGCCTACTGGGGACGCGGGGGCGCGGGCGCCTGGGCCGGGTGGGCCGGGGACGCGGGCCTGGGGCCCCGGGCTGGCAGACGCGCTGCACCCCCGCGCCTCGCGCTCGGCACCGAAGCGGCCGCCCCCACGCAGCGGGCGGGGGCCGAGACCGGGAGCGCGCGGGGGAGGCGTCTGCTCCCGGGGACTGAGGCGGCGCCTTCGCCTGCCGGCTGCCGCAGGGACGCGGGCCGCCGCGCCGTCGGCGACATCTTGCTCGGCAGGAAAGCGCGGGGGAGAGCGGGCCGCTCGGAGCTGCTGCGCCACGCGCGCGGAGGACGGGCCGGGGACGCAGGGCCAGGCCGGCGCGGGACCGAGGAGGTAAGCTCGGAGGGCGCCCCGAGGACCCCCCCCCCCCCCGCCCTTTCTTTGCCTCACTCCTGCCCCCGCCGGTCCCCGGCCTCCCGCGGCCCTGTCACACCAGCCCGCGGCCTCTGGCCGCCGTCCCCCGGGGTGACCCCCCAGCCCCCGCAGTCCTGGCCGCCGCGCCCTCCTCCTGGAGCCTCCCGCGCGGTACCCCGCCGGGGCCGTCAGGACAGGGTCACGGGACGAGACGCTACCTGGCCGGGTCCTCCCGGGCCCCGCCCCTTCCCGGGGCCGGCCGCCCGCTCCCTCCGCCCCCTCACCTCCGCCCCCTCCCGGGCCCGGCCCCCTCCGCCCGCGCCCCGCCCCCCCGCCCGCCCCGTCCGGGCGGGGCTCCGGGTTTAAACGTCGCGGCGGGCCGGGTCGGCGGGAGGGGCGGGGCGGGTCTCTGTGTCGTGTCCCCGGCTCCGTAGGCGGCGGCAGCGGCGGAGCGGAGCCGCGCGCGCTCAAGCCCGCGGGAGGCACCATGTCCCCGGGGAGCGGGGTGAAGAGCGAGTACATGAAGCGCTACCGGGAGCCGCGCTGGGAGGAGTACGGGCCGTGCTACCGGGAGCTGCTGCACTACCGCCTGGGCCGCCGGCTGCTGGAGCAGGCGCACGCGCCCTGGCTCTGGGACGACTGGGGCCCGGCCGGCGCCTCGGACGACTCGGCGTCGTCGGCGTCGTCGGGCGCCGGGGGCCCCGCGCCCCAGTTCGCCCCCGCCTCGCCGCCGCCGCCGCCCGCGGAACCCGCGGCGCGGGAGGGGCCGGAACGGCGGGCGCGCGGGCCGGCGGAGGAGCAGGGCGCGGAGGCGGCGGAGGCCGGGGAGGCCCGGGACGCGGCGAGCGCGGAGGAGGCGGCGGACGTGGCTCTGCCAGGTACCGGGCCGGGAGGGGGGACGCGAGGGGGCCGGGAGGGGGCTGCCCCTGGCGTCCGAGCTGCCCAGCTCCGTGTCTCGCAGCGCTCAGGGCAAGCCCTTCCTATTTATTCGTTTTTTGTTTTGTTTTCTGGTAGACGGAGAATGCGCCTCCCTGGCCGAAAGAAGGGTGGTGTCAGCCCCGCCTCCGCCCTCCCGCCCTTATTTCCGTCATCGGGTGCCTCTGGGTTGGGCCCGCTGTGAACTGGGTTGAAGTGGCGCTGAACTCCGGGTCTTCCTCCGAGGGCCGTGGTTGCCTTAGTGAGCTCCGAAATCCCATCTATTTATACCTAAGCACCTTTTATTCCCCCCGGTAGAGGAGCCCAGCTTCCGTCAGATTCTCAGAGGGGACCGAGCCCAAGAGGTTAAGGTCGCTGAGCCCAGCTTTCAGTCTTATGAATGGGGCCGCTGTTTTTCTGTGTTAAGTCCCTGACCTCGCTGCATTGTCCCTGAAGAGTATTTTGAATTTGTTGACGCAGGCGGTTGCGTAACTCCTGGTTGGTGGGAGAATATTCGTTGTAAGTGCGAGGTGCTCTCCGCTTCTTGCCCACCCACTCGTCCCCCGTGCGCGCACCCCTCATCAAAAGGCTGCCGCGGGGTAGAGGTGGAGCCGTAGCTGGAAGATGGCCCTCGGGTGCTGTGCGTCTACTGTTTCTGCCCTGGTCCTCCTCCACCTTCTTTCCTGGCCAGACGGTGGCAGAGTTGGGGTCTCAGCGCGGGAGGCCGGGTGGACGGTCGCTGGTGCTTGGGGCCGGGCTAAATGCCTCAGGATACAGCCTGGAGTAACCAGGGGTTCCCTCTTGCTACTTTCTAGCGTTGGCCAGACACTCCCCCCACCCCTCCCGCAGTCCCAATTCTCCACCCCCGTCCCGGGTCACTCGATTTTAAAGAGGCTTGGGCGAGAAAAGTGACCAAAATGTATTGACAGCTTATTATCCCTCCAGTCGCTGATCTTAGAGTATGTATTTGCTCGCTCAGCGTTCAAAACAATTCTAAGTGGTAGGGGTGTAATTTTTATCTCCGTTTCATAGATGAAGAAATGGAAGCTGGGGATAGATGATCAGTGACTTCAGTTTTGTTTGTTTACGGCACTGTAAAGCGGGGATTAATCAGCTTTTCAGTCTCTCATCGCAGCCCCTCTGCAAGAGGCTGGAAGAGAGAAAACTGAATCTTTTAGTCACAGAGCCAGCCTGCTTTGTTGCTGTTCTGTCATCTTCAGCCATTCTCAGTGCTTCCTAGAGCTGCCTTTCCATCCTCACATAACCTGTAAATCCCCCAAGATTTGTGGCTGTGTAGTAGCTTCCTAGCTAGCTTCTAGCAGCTTCCTAGCTTCAATGATCCCTGGTGGAAATTTGAATAACAGAAGGCAGAGGGGGCAGGGGCACATGCCTTCTGGTTTCGTCCCGCGGACACTGGCCTACCAGCTAAATTGTGAGATGTACTTGAGGTGCCTGTGTTTGCCTGAGTTCCTGATTCTTTTGGTTTCCTTAGAGACACGGAATCCTACTGGTGGCTGAGGTCAGTTATTTCTTATCTGCTGATATTTCTGGCTGAGGCATCAGGCAGAAGAGAGGATGTGTGTTGCGTCCAGGCCTCTCGGTTGCAGGACCATTTGCTTTGCTCCTCCCTGTTGATTCCTATGTCTGGCAAGACTGAAAAATCCTTGTTTTTACGTGGATGGTTTTATATACTAGAATGATGAGTACTCTTGAGTTTCTATGAAACCAACCTTTGGTTCTTGTTTTTACTGACGCCGTATGTACACATAGAAGCATCTAGTTCTGTATGGCTTATTACAAGGATCCAGCAGACACACAGGCCAGCCCCCTGTTCCTTAGAGGACCACTTCCAGCGCCTCTGGCTTTTCCTTTGGTGTTGATTTTTCTCCGAGTGGCAAGGCTTTTGTTGACACTCCTTAATTTTTTTTCTTTCAGTCTTTAGCATTATCTCTTGGCTTTCCTTCTTTTTAACTCCCTCCTAACCCATACACACGGGCCCTCCCCACACCTGCTCAATAGTCGTCATGGAGTTTGTGGCACCTACAACTGTATCTACATTATTGTGCCTGGAAAATGTTGTGCCAAGCCGCCCTGTGTTGTTTGCTGTGACTTCTTTTTCTTTCTTTCACAATACAACCAACACATCAGGTTCGCTCTCACTCTCGACATCTTAAGACATCCCTCCCAGCGTCTCTGACCTACTTCCATCTGGCCTGGTTGCTGCTCTCTCTTGCCTGCCTGGTTCCATGTTGGGCGGGCCCTTGGCTACCACCCCAGGGACTCCTTGGCTTCTCTTACGTAGGAGCCCTTGTGTGGCTCTCACATCATCTTCCTTCTTGGTTTACCCCTCCCGTTGGAACTTATCTTCTAGTAGCTTCCCGAGAAAGGGTATGTGCGAGGTTAATTTCCTGAGAGCTGGCATGTCAAACGATAGCTTGTATTTCCGCCCTCGTGATTTGGTGAGTTTGTGGCTGAGCCTGGAATTCTAGGTTGGAAGTACTGTCTCTAAAGAGTCTGGAGGCATTTGCTGTGTTGTGTTGTAACTTGCGGTATTGCGCTAGGGTCCTCTGGTCTCCTGATTCTTGATAACGTGTCCCCACCCTCAGGAAGCTTTTAGGGTCTTCCCTTTGTCCTTTGCGTTCTGAAATTTCTCCTTGATCTAGGTCTGTCTTCCTCCAGTGTGCTTGTGAGCCCTTGCAGTGAAACTCCTGCTTTGTCATTTTGGTAGGTTTGGTTTTTTCACCTCTATTTCTGTTCCTGTTCCTTTCTTCTCGAACTCCTTAGTTGGATGTTAGACTTCATGAATTTCTCCTCTACCTTTCCAATGTTCATCTGTCTTTTTCTTCTGTTTTTTTTTTTTTTTTTTTCTGGGCGATATTCTCAACCTTATCTTACAATTCTTTCTTTCTTTCTTTCTTTCTTTCTTTCTTTCTTTCTTTCTTTCTTTCTTTCTTTCTTTTATTTTATTTTAGAGAGAGTGAGAGACAGCGAGCGTGAGCAGGGGAGAGGGGCAGTGGGAGAGAGAGAGAGAATCTTAAGCAGGCTGCATGCTCAGTGTGGTGCCCCCCTGCCCCCCACAACTCTTCTATTACTTTTTTTTTCATCTGTGGGATTCTATTTATTTTTAAATTAATTTTGTTTTCTGGACTTGCTACCTTCCCTCCCTACCTTCTTCCCCCCCCTTCCTCTTTTTATTCCTTTGTTATAAAGTTCATTTATTTATTTTGAGAGCGTGAGTGGGGGAGGGGTAGAGAGATGCGAGGCTTGAACTCACGGAAACACGAGATCACGACCCCTGAGCAGAAACCAAGAGTCCTACGCTTAACCAGCTGAGCCACCCAGGTGTCCCTCTTTTTATTCCTTCGTAAAAAACAGTATTCTCTTCTCAATTCGTGCATATAGTGTCTTTTATTATCTTGCTGAGGATATTACTAGAAGTTTTTTTTATGTATTTTCTTCTCATTGTATTTCTACGGCCTAGTTTCTGGTTCCCCACCCTCTTCCCACTTGCGTTTCTTTTTGCTTTTAACCCTGTATTTCATGTTAGAGACCTTTTTGAAATGTCTGATGATCCTTGGCTTCTCACTCTTATTTAAGAGATGGGAGGGGCGCCTGGGTGGCGCAGTCGGTTAAGCGTCCGACTTCAGCCAGGTCACGATCTCGCGGTCCGTGGGTTCGAGCCCCGCGTCAGGCTCTGGGCTGATGGCTCAGAGCCTGGAGCCTGTTTCGGATTCTGTGTCTCCCTCTCTCTCTGCCCCTCCCCGGTTCATGCTCTGTCTCTCTCTGTCCCAAAAATAAATAAACGTTGAAAAAAAATTAAAAAAAAAAAAAGAAAAAAAAAAAGAGATGGGTACGAAAAAGCTGTCAGGACGTTTTGTGCACCTGGTGGGTGTTACAGGAGTGTTCACTGTGGTATGCCTTGAAGCATGCTTTGGAGAGTCCTCCGAACTGTCTCTAATTCCTTCATATGTCTCCTTTTCACTTAAATTTTATTTTTTAGCAAATTTACACATATGCATAATTTTTTAAAAATATGCTTAAAACGAAAAAAAAAAAATCTGACCCATTTCTCACCCATGCCCCTGGCTCCCGCGGATGCTCCTTCCAACTCTTTTTAGCTTTCCTTTCAGCGATGCCCACCCTCTTCTCATCTAGAGGCTTTTTATTTTATTTTCTTATTTAAAAAAAATTTTTTTTAACGTTTTTTATTTATTTTTGGGACAGAGAGAGACAGAGCATGAACGGGGGAGGGGCAGAGAGAGAGGGAGACACAGAATCGGAAACAGGCTCCGAGCCATCAGCCCAGAGCCCGACGCGGGGCTCGAACTCCCGGACCGCGAGATCGTGACCTGGCTGAAGTCGGACGCTTAACCGACTGCGCCACCCAGGCGCCCCATTATTTTCTTATTTTTTTTAACGTTTGTTTATTTTTGAGAGACAGAGCACGAGCCGGGGAGGGGCGGAGAGAGAGGGAGACACAGAATCCGAAGCAGGCTCCGGGTTCTGAGCTGTCAGCACAGAGCCCCACGCGGGGCTCGAACTCCTGAACCGGGAGGTCATGCCCTGAGCCGAAGTCAGATGCTTAACTGACTGAGCCACCCAGACACCCCTCCGTTGGCTGTTTAAATTTTATTTTAAACATTATATATTGACTTCCCATCATGGGAGATGATGTAGCTTAAGATCTTGGCTCTGCCCCGCCCACTCCCTGACATTTACCAGCCCCCGGTTTGTCCCACAGTATTAACTAGGTGACTATTTTGTTTAAAGCACGATTCTGTGTTTGAATTATTGTGGCTATGTAGAAGTATGCACAGGCGGGCCGTGTAGTATATTCTGACTACATTTTCTTTTTATTTATGTTTTTCCTGAAGTTAATCATTGTTTTACCTTTTTGTATGCGTGTGTGTGTGTGTGTGTGTGTGTGTGTGTGTGTGTGTATTCCCATGACTACTTCACCCTGAAATAGTCCGGTAGTATTTTAAAACTTGGCATATGCTAGACACATTAGGTGTTCTATTCATTTATTTTTCTTTTTTCCCTTGGAGACTTTTTTTTTTTTTTTTTTGAACCCCCATCCTCCTATTCCAATTTAGACGTTGTGCTGTCAGTCTGGGACTTCTCTTCACTGTTTCAGTATTTCTTTTGCTCACATCCTTTTTCTGATCTCTCTTGTACATCTCGAGTGTTCCTTCGTGTGGCGTATCGCTTCCTTCTGGGGTAACATGTCCTCTGTAAGTCCTGAGAAATGTTGCATGAGAATAGAAATTTTGTGACCTTGCATGACCGAAAATGCCTGTATTATGTCCAAAGGCTGGATTGATATTTTGCAAGGTAGAGAACTATAGATGAGAAATTTCAGTGTTTAAAGGTATTATTATATTGTATCCTAGTTTTTGGTCTTGCGTTTTAGAAGTACCATGCCATTCCAACACCTTGTGTATGTGACCTCTTTTTTGGGGGGCGGAGAGAGCAGTTTTTAATAGATTCTCTTTATCCTAGGTGTTCTAACAGTCTATGTCTTTGTTTTTTTTTTTTTAAGTAAGGTCTACACCCACGGGGCTCGAATACCAAGATCAAAGTCGCATGCTCTACTAACTGAGTCAGCCAGGTGCCCTTTATGTGTATGTCTTTTTTTAAAAAAAGTTTTTTAATGTTTATTTTAGAGAGAGAGACAGAGCACAAGTGGGGGAGGGGCAGAGAGTGAGGGAGACACAGGCTCCAGGCTCCGAGCTGTCAGCACAGAGCCCGACACGGGGCTCAAACTCATGAAGTGTGAGATCATGACCTGAGCTGAAGTCAGATGTTTAACCGACTGAGCCACCCAGGCACCCCTGTCTTTTGTCATTTATTGGGCTGACAAGTTGGTGGGCCTTTTTAGTCTGGAAACTTTTCGTTTAGTTCGGTAATATTTTCTAGTACTGTTTAAATAATTTCCTGTGCTCTATTTGCTTTTTCTTTCTATATTTACTTTTAGTTGGATGGTGTAACTCCTGGATCAAACCTCTAACATTTTTATTTAAAACTTTTTTGACATTGGAATTTGGGGTTCTGTTTTCTGGAAGAACTCTTTAATTGTATCTTCCAATCTTTATATTGAAAATTTTAGTTCTGCCATCCTAGTTTTAAATTTTGGAAAGATTACCTTTTTTTTTTTCTTTTGTCCCAAGTTTTATTTTTAAAAATTAAAAAAACAATGCGGGCACCTGGGCGACTCAGTGGGTTGAGCATCTGACTTTGGCTCAGGTCATGATCTCATGGTTCATGGGTTCGAGTCCTGCGTCGGGCTCTGTGCTGACAGCTGGGAGCCTGGAGCCTGCTTCAGATTCTGTGTCTTCCTCTTTCTCTCTGCCCCTTCCCCACTCGCTCACCTCTCTTTCTCTCTCTCTCTCAAAAATAAACATTAAAAATTAAAAAAAAAAATAACATCCTGTTCTTCTTGGATTTCTTTTAACTCAAAAAAAAAAAAAAAGCCATAATTGAGAGGTCTGTTATATTTCATACTCTTTTTGTATACTTTGGACTTTCTCTTTTTAGAGGATGTACTCAGATGTTTGCTCTTAGCCTGTCTGCTCGCACGTAAGAGTGAGACTTGTAGAGCTTTCCAGGAGCTCTGGCTGTGGGGGTGCTTGTTGACTAATTGGATGAGGACAAGCTGTTTCTCTGGGGGACTTAAACATAATAAGTACCCATTTTTCTTGTGTTCACCTCCCCAGATGGCAAACCTCCAGTCTCCTGCCTGGGGTGGGGTACAAGCCTGGCTGTCAGCATTCGGGGAACAAGAGTTGGGGAAAGGGAGGAGGGGCCTTGTTCTTTACCACATAAACCTGTTTTTCAAGAAGGTGTCTCCTGTGCCTCGTATCTCAAGCCCCTACCCACTCTGCTTCTCCATCTCTGGGGAGTAACCCACATGCCTTCTGAGCTAGGAGAGGGGCAATCATGTGGCATACCGACTGGAGGAAAGACTTTGCAGGAAGTGTCGACAACGACATTACCGAGTGACCCTGAAAACTAGTGGCTTAAAATTCCACTGCTCATTTATTACTGCCCACGGTTTCTGTGGGTTGGCACTTGCCCTGGGCACAGGGGATGCCTTGTTTCCACTCTGTGCCGTCTGCAGCCTCTGCTGGAAGGTGCCAGGGCTGGGGGCTGGCTGCTAGGGCACTCGCTTGTGACATCTTCATGCACCTGGCCTTCCTCATAATGTGCCGGCTGGCCTCCAAGGGCAACTGTTCCTGAGAGAGAGCAGGGCACGTGCTGGGCTACCCTTTGTGACTTATCACCAGAAGCCATGGACCACTTCTTTCTCCCCATTCCTCGCTTATGAAAGTCTGCCCAGGTTCAAGGGGAAGAAGCATCCACCCCCCCCCCCACCCCCAATCTCAACAGGCACGTTCATATTATGTTGTCAGAAGAGCATGTGGGTTGGGGGGCCTGGGCGGCTTAGTGGGTTCAGCGCCCGGCTTCAGCTCAGGTCGTGATCTTATGGTCTGTGGGTTCGAGTCCTGCATCGGATGTGCTGACAGCTGAGAGCCTGGAGCCTGCTTCCGATTCTGTGTCTCCCTCTCTCTCTGCCCCTCCCTGTTCACGCTCTGTCTCTCTCTCTGTCTCTGTCTCAAAAATAAACATACATTAAAAAAAAAAAAAGAGCATGTGGGCTGGGACACTGATTAATGCTGGACCTTTGGAAAAGGCATTCCATTACACTGGCCTTCTGCCTCATTTTCTATTTCCTTTTGGGGTTCAGTGTGTGTCCTGTGGGACTTTCTCCCGCAGGGAGTTAGGATTCGTCCTACTTAGTTCTCAAGGTCACTTCTACGTCCTCATCTATGTTCCAGTTTCCAGAATTGTATGGACACGTGCTGCCTGGTGTCATTGTCTCCCTTGCTTTTTGTCCTATGGGTTATGCGTTTTTTCCTTCACTTTAGTGGGCTTTTGGGAGGAAGGGACTATATGCACATGTCATCAGTGCGTATTAAGCCTAAATTCCATTTGCTGTATTTTTACTTAGATTTACTAAAATAATTATTTTTTAATCTTTATTTTTGAGAGAGACAGAGAGACAGAGAACAAGTGGGGGAGGGTCAGAGAGAGAGGGAAACAGAATCTGAAGCAGGCTTCAGGCTCTAAGCTGTCAGCACAGAGCCCAACGTGGGGCTCGAACTCACAAGCTGCGAGATCATGGCCTGAGCCAAAGTTGGACGCTTAACCGCTTAACTGACTGAACCACACAGTCACCCACTTAGGTTTATTTTTTACTTCCTTCTTGATCAGTCTTGCCAGAGACTTGTGAATTTTATTAGTTTTTTTTTCCCCCCGAACTAATTCTAGAGTCTGTGGATTTTCTTTATTAATATGTCTTTATTGATCCATGATCTTTTCTTCCCTTATGCTTTGTAAGATGGGTGCTTAGAATTGGTTTTTTTATTGTTTTTTTTTTTGCCTGCCTTTCTTTTTGGATATGTTGATTTCAGGTTGTAAATTTCCCCACAGTTACTGCTTTAGCTATACTGTCAGTTGAGTAGGATGAATCTTAACTCCCTGCAGGAGAAAGACCCGAGTTTTGTTATATAGTATTTTATTTACTTAAGCAAAATCATTATGATTCTTAAAATACATGAAAAAATTAATAAACCTTAACATTTATGTATATAATACAAACATAAGGAAATGTATTTTTCTTTAAAAAAAAAAAAAGGACTATATCCTAAAAGCATACTACAAATGTTACACTTAATGAAGAAACTTCAGAAGCATTTCTAATAAGGTCAGGATTAAGGAAGGAATGCCTTCCTTAAAAACATCACCACGTTTTTTTAATTGTTAAAAATTATGGTAAAATCTGCATAACACGCTCTGCCATTTAACCATTGGTAAGTGTGGCATTGAGTGCATTCCCATCTTTGTGCAACCATATGATTTATTTTTGATCCGTGCGTTATTTAGAAATGTTTTTAAATTTCAAAACTGGAGATTTTAAAAAGTTACTTATTTTTGGGGCGCCCGGGTGGCTCAGTCGGTTGAGTGTCCGACTTCGGCTCAGGTCATGATCTCACGGTTCGTGAGTTCAGGCCCCACATCGGGCTCTGTGCTGTCAGCTCGGAGCCTGGAGCTGCTTCTGATCTGTGTCTCCCTCTCTCTCTCTGCCCCATCCCCACTCATGCTGTGTCTGTCTCTGTCTTAAAAATAAATAAAACATTTAAAAAGTTAAAAAAAAAGTTACTTATTTTTGTTGTTTTATCAAGGTGATTTACACTATAATTACACCATAATTACTTACTATAAAGAGGGTACATTCTGTTTGATTTCAATTTTGTAAACGTATTAAGATTTGCTTTAGAGACTCAGATGTGTAAATTCTTGTAAACGTTCCATTTCACATTATATATTCTGTAGTTATGGGATGCAGGGTTGTATGTATAGCCATTCGGTCAAATGTGTTAATTCTGTTGTCCAGATTCTTCAAAACAGACCCTCCAATAAAACTGAGCGGCCCGATGGACGTGTTCTCTCTTTGTATCATCCGGCATGGTAGTTCCTAGCCACGTGGGGTTATTGAGCACTTAAACTCTGATCGGCTTAACTGAGGAATCGAATCTTTACTTTTATTTAATTTTCCTTTACGCTTATAGTTGATAGCCACGCGTATTGGCTAGCACAGCCCTACACCAAGACTGAATTTATTTTTGTTTGACTGTCCTGTCAGCTCCTGAGAAAGGGGCATTCTAATCCTCTCCCACAATGGCGATGACCGCTGGTTTTTGTTCCTCTGAGAAGGTCTTTGGTTTAAACTTCAGCCCTCCAGGTAAGATCTTGACCCGTATGGTCACATGCACTCACCTGACAGCAGGCAAGAGTTTCATAAATATTAATATTGGGCTGATAGGTTCTGTCTCTTCTGCATTTTCCGTCTTTGTCTCCTGCTGCTGCAGACGTACTTGGATTGGTCTCTTTCTTTTAAGTGTTACGGAGGGTAAATGCAACGATTTGATAGCCTGTAAATGGAAAATTGCTCCCGCTGGCCCTTCCTTCTTGTCTTCTGTCCTTATGAGGCCGCCCATCTTTTGCAGTACATTCATAAGCGCGTTTGCAAAATTATTTGTAGGGATAACTTGGCCCAGGGTCTCTAGAGAAGAGTTTACTTCTTTGTACCGGGCGCCTGTGGACCCTCGGGATTTTTAACATCAGTCTTTGTTTATCTGTGGGGGGGAGGGCTGGTCCGGTAGCTCACGGTTAGCAGAACTAGGCCTCCACTCTGTCCGGTACGCAGCCCACCGTGACCTGGTGCCCCGACCCCGCGTCTCCCTCTGTCAGCAGTGAGGCGGCCTGCTTGCCCAATGCCGAGTCTCTTCCCCCTCGTCTGACGGACCCCCTCCCCCCTGCGGTGTTGAACACTGTTCACGGCTGCCGCCTTTACCAACGCTCTTCCCGTAGTTTCTCTCCTGGTGAGTTTTTCTCCTTTTCTAGCAATTCTTTCTCCCTCTTAGTCTCTCCTTCTTCAGCCTGGCTGCTCCTTAAATAATGGTGGCCCTAGGGGCCTGACTCACTGTCCCCTCCTCTGACTCCGCGTTGCTTCCTGGATGATCTGTTCCACGTCCAGACCTCAGCTCCCACCTGCTGGCTCACTACCTTATCTCCTGGCTTCATGGGCCTGCTGAGTTGTTCCAGAAGTATCTCCCATCCGACGCCGCAAGTATCCTGTCTTTATCCTTGGGTGGACCTCTGTCAGAGGATAGCAGGACCATCCCCACTAAACATCTGTGGGAGCTGTGGACTCCTCTTTGCTCCCAGGGCCGCGGGGTGTCTGTCGTCTTCACCGGTCTGTCGCAGTGTTGCTGGGTCGTCTGCTCTGGAGAGGCCTCGGTACCTCGGTACCTGCTCTGGAGAGGCTCGCTGTTCTGATCAGTGTGTGGTTCACAGGTGCCCAGTGAGTCTGAGCACCTGCCAGGCTCGGTGGGCCCCCTTCTGGTCCTTTCTCTCCCCTCTCCACCCCTACCGTGACTCCTGGGCCCCACTTGCCCCCACTTCCCACCTCACCCCCAGACTCTGCCGTTGTTTGCTAGCTGGCCTTTCTGTCCTCGCCTCTCTCACTCATCCTTCACGTTGGTAGCTGGAGGCCATATCCCTAAAATGCAAATAGGGCCATGTCGCTTTTTCAGCTTACAATCCTTTAGTGATTCTTCATCATTTTCAGGATAAAATGAAACTCCTGAGTTTGGTGTGGAAAGTCTCCTCCTTTGCCACCCGCTCCATGCCTTCATCCACAGACTCTCTCCGGACCTGTCATTTTGAACTATTTATATTCCCTTTTCTTTCCGGGCCTTTGAACAAGACATTCCCTCTTGTTGGGACTCTCTTTTTCTCTTTTCTTCCTGACTAGTTTGTCCTTTAACCTAAATCATTATTCCCTTCGCTGGGCAGGCTTCTCTGGAAGACCTGGGTTAGACACATACAGACCAGGAGAGGAAGAGAAGGAAGGGAACTTTGGTAGAGTCAAGGTCATTGCTGAAGATAGAAGATAGAAATGACAGACAACAATCTATCAAGACTTCACACTTGTGCCCCAGTATCTTGACTCCCTATTCAGGGGCTTACTCTAAAGGGAATGTGGGCAATAAATAAATAAGTAAATAAATAAATAAAGGGAA
Organism: Puma concolor; assembly: GCF_028749965.1. NCBI lineage: Eukaryota > Metazoa > Chordata > Mammalia > Carnivora > Felidae > Puma > Puma concolor. Next base: position 18,826,606 of record NC_141677.1, read on the forward strand.
TGTGGGCATAAATAAATAAATAAATAAATATAAATAAATAAATAAATAAATAAATAAATAAAGGGAATGTAGGCAGAAGCAAGAAAAGAGTCACAACCAGAAATAGGAAGGGACAAGAATGTGTCCTAAAGAGGTGATGAGGTTTTAGAATAGCAATCTGTAAAGTCATCACCTAGAGCCAAATTCTGGAGCATTTGAAGTGAGGGGTATCCTTAAGACCTAAACAGCTCGGGTAAGTGAAATGGACTTGTAGATGCATAAGGAGCCATTATTCAAAAGACTGAAATTAAATCACTCTGTTGCATCATACACACAAATTAACTCAAGTGGATTAAGGACTCGAATGTAAGACCTGAAACCATAAAATTCCTAGAAGAAAACATGGGCAGTGAGCTCCTTGGCAATTGGTCTTAGCAATGTTTTTTTTCTGGATCTGATTCCAAAGGCGAAGGAAACAAAAGCAAAAATAAATGGGACTACAACAAGCTGAAAAACCGAGCAGCAAGGGAAAGCATCAACAGAATAAAAAGGCAGCCCATTGAATGGGAGAAGATATTTGCCTAAGGGGTTAAATATCCAAAATACATCAAGAACTCACACAACTCAACAACAAAGCACCAAACAACCCAAGTGAAAACATGTGCACGGGGTGTGAATAGACATTCTTCCAGGGAAGATACACAGGTGGCCGGTAGGCATGTGACAAGATGTTAAACATCAGTCATTAGCAGGGCAGCGCAAATCAAGACCACAATCAGCTATCTCCTCACACCTGTTAGAATTGCCATTCCCAAAAAGGCAAGAGATGACAGGTGGTGTGAGGATGTGGAGGAAAGGGAACCCTCCTGTACTTGGTGGGGATGTAAGTTGGTACAGCCACTATGGCCGACAATATGGAGGGAGATTCCGCAAAAAGGTAAGAGGAGAACTAACCATACTATCCAACCATTTCCCTTCTGGGTATTAAGCTGAGGAATACAGAAACACTAATTCGAAACGATATAGGCACCCCCATGTTTATTCTAGCATGAGTTACAATAGTCAAGATAGAGGAACAACCCTAAGTGTCCACCGGTTGACGTTGATGAGTGGGTAAAGAAGATAAGGCATATATACACACAATGGAGTGTTCATTACCCAGCCACAAAAAGAAGAAGGAAATCTTCCCTTTGGAACACCACGGGTGGGTCTAGCAGGTTTCAGACCAAGTGAAAGAAGTCAGACGGAGAAAGACAGATGCCATGTGATCTCACCTAGAAAACAAGACAAAGGAACAAAACAAAAGCAAACTCCTAGATCCAGAGAACAAGTTGGCGGTTACCAGAGGGGAAGGGAGTTGGGGGAAGGCTGCGTGGCCGAGGGGACTCAACTGCATGGTGACGGGTGGTAACTAGACTTACCGTGCTGATCAGTCTGTAGTGTCTACAGATACCAAATGACAGTGTTGTGCACCCAAAGGTCATATGATATTGTATGCCGATCTTACGTCAGTAAAAACAACCAAACAAAAAAAATGGAAATTCGGGCCGAAACGAAACATGGGATCACGAAGCGTTGAAACAGCATCACATAACTTTTACAACAAATAAAGGGTCTATAAAAAGTAATGAGCGGCCAAATGATAAAATGTTGTTAAGGGAAGTAGGTATGTTTTAGAGCACATCCTTCATGTCTGATGTTCACCTCAGAAAGGGCAGTCCCATTTTCCTTCAGGATTGCTCCAGCGCTGCTGGCAGGCTTTAGGGCTGTGTAGACCCTGGGCCCTGATTCGTGCAGTCATTTCTATCGCAAGTGTTGGGGAAGCCCTTTTATTTTTTTATTTATTTTTATTTTATTTATTTATTTATGTATTTATGTATTTATTTATTTATTTTTTCAATGTATGAAGTTTATTGTCAAATTGGTTTCCATACAACACCCAGTGCTCATCCCAAAAGGTGCCCTCCCCACACCTCCAGCTCTTCATGCTGGGAATCCATAGTGAGTAACTATGGAAACCGCTCCCAACTGTGACTGAGGACCGTTCAAACTAAGGTGGGCAGCTTGCTCTTTCTTACAGCATGTTAAGAGCCACAGGGAGCTCTCCATATTCGTGGCACCCCAAAAAGAAATGAAATTGAGCACGTTAAGAGCCGTAGGGAGGTTTCCGTAATCATGGTGCACCAGAAAGAAACGGGATCCCGGAACTTGAGTTGAGTGACTTCACACCTAACCTTTTACATCTGCTGAGAGATTACCGCAAATCCCGATCTGTTTCTGAAGTGAGGCCTTGATGATTGGACTTCCCTTGGGGTTGTGGAGAAAGCCATGAGGCTGTGGTGCTTTTTAGGTTTTAATATTTAATTGGGATGCTTGATATCGGACTGTGAGTGAGAGTTGTGGCTTTCGAATAGGTTTGGTCCAGCCTTGGTGGATTTGCTGTTGATTTTAAAATGGGCCAGACCATTTGAAAGGTATAACCCTGACTTGGTTTTGTATTTCTTCCTTACTTGGACTCGTGAATTGAGCCGTTACGGCATGAAGCGTTATGAATTTCACAACCCAGCTATTTGAAGTGATTATATAGAAACGTGATTTTAAAGCATTCTCGACTTGTTTTATCTCCTTTTTTTTTTTTCTTCAAAAGCACTGCCAGTGAAAGACATAAAAGAAAAACCTGAACAACAGGCCAGAGCAAAAGAGACTGACAAGTTACCCAGCAGTACTGAACCTCGACAGCAACCAAGTGCCTTATTTGCTAGAGGAAATAGGAAAGCAGCCAAAAGTCCTCAAAGATCATCAACTAAAATAAAGGAGAAGAAGCATCCGTTTGCTCTTTATGGGTGGGGAGAAAAACAGACCGATACCGGAAGCCAAAAAACTCACAACGTCTGCGCGTCTGCCCCCGTGCATGAGGTGGGTTCGTGGGCACCTGGCCGTCACTGCTTTTCCTTGGAGGCTGGGGGTTGGGCTGTGTTCCTGTCATCGGGTGTCCTATTCTGTGTTCACCACGGTGCTTTGGGGTCATGGTAGATCTTAGGAGTCCAAGTCCTGGAATTTGGCAAACAGATTGAGGGTGTCAGCTCCCTGGAGATCGAGGGGTGTTGCTGGGAATTAGCTGGGATTTGGAAGATTTACCAACATGGAACCAGGAGAAGTGGCTGGAGTCAGGGTTTTCAAGTTCCGGGGGGGTGGGGGGGGCGCAGGTGCAGAGGAGGAGCCCAGCGGGGCTGGTGGCTGCCCGTGTAGATGTGCCGTGGGCCTCTTGACAGGTTTCTGGTTCCTGTGGCTTTGATAACTGGTATTCCTCGACTCCCTTGTTATCTTTTGTTAGATTGATTCTGTGGTTCTTGGCACCTACTGTAGATTCCCTTTGGCTCTTTGAGTTCAATTCGGATGATTGTGTTTTCCCCTGCTCATCCACAGCCAGTGCCTTTTACTCATTGGAGCCTTAGTTGTCCTCTTTTTTTTTTTTTTCCATGTTTATTTACTAATTTTTGAGAGAGAGCACAAGCTGGGGAGAGAGAGAGGGAAACTCAGAATCCGAAGCAGGCTCCAGGCTCAGCTGTCGGCACAGAGCCCGACCCGGGGCTTGAACCCACGAACCGTGAGCTCATGACCTGAGCCGAAGTCAGACTCTTAACCGACTGAGCCACCGAGGTGCCCCCAGTTGCCCTCTCAGTCCCGAGAACACGTCTGACCAGAGGTCTTCGTGTGTGCAGCCATAAAGCAATTACATATGTTAGCACTGACATGACTAAGTCGGCCTAAAGCAAAGAACGAATGAAAAGAAGCAGAAAATACAAGGAATTTGAATTCTGATGAATTACCATGATCAGATTTTTACTGAAGAGACTTCTCAACGAACCCTAGCAGGTGGTGTCATTTGGAGTGATATTTGAGACAATGGAGCTGTGGTTTAACAAAAGACTCTGGCTATTGCATGGGATTAAGTTCAACAGAGTTCATCTGTAGCATGAAACGTCTTAAGTGGTAAAAGTCCTTTAATGGAATACGTATCCAGGCTTACTGCTAAGCATCTTCAATAATTTTCCAGAGCCAGTTTCTAGAGACACATGCAAATTAGTTGCTTACCATTTATACCTAAAATTTAATGTCCGTTTTTTATTGTTTAGCGTCTTGGTCACTGACCAGGGGCAAGGGGATGGCTTTTCGGGAGGAGCTGTTATACCTAGGAGAAAGGGATATGATGAAGCTGGGCTGGCCTCTGCCCTGGTTTCCATCCAGCTGATACAGGAATCTAGAGGAAGGAAGAGTGCCGAATTCTCTGGAAGAGGGAAAAAAGGTCCTGGGGGTAGTAAATATTCATCGCAAATATTCTTGAAAATGAGTATAAAAGCCATGTAAGTTATTATACTTTTGTTTTAGAAGTAACAATAATTTTTTTATTTTTGAGTAATTTAGATTCACGAATCAGCATTACGAGCCAAGAACAGAAGACAGGTGGAAAGAAGGAAACTGGTCACTCAGAGGCAGCGCGCTCACTCTGTAGACGTGGAGAAAAACCGAAAGATAAAGCCTTCCTCCTCGGAGAACCCATGGATGACAGAGTACATGAGATGCTATTCGGCGAGAGCTTAAAGGCCGAAACAGTCGCTTGGACAGCCTCTTCAAAAGAGTGTAAATGAAAAGAAAGAAGAAACAAAACAAAAGAAAACAGACATAGATTTAAGAAACCAGCTGATTATGCAAGGTTTTCCGTAGGGAATGTCCAAAAGATTGCTCTATTTCAGTGAACCCTGGTCACCTACCTCAGCAGTAGGGCGACAGTTGAAGCCATAGATATTTGGTTATTTATGAAGCCCAGTCCCTAATATTTGATATTCTTATAAGGGTTTTTGTTTTAAAGCATCTTAATCTTTTCAGATACCGCCACCGAATGCCTTTAAATGGCTATTGATGCTTAACATTCAGTCTTCTCTGTCAGTGTAGCCGGAGCCTGTTTTCATCCTGTCCTGAGTAACTTTCCAGATTCCATAGTGAGGAAGATCATTCCGACCTGTAGCTTAAGACTCCTTTTCCTTACGCGTGGTTTTCTTCGTGAAAGAACGGCTCATCGAAAGGGAGTTTCGACACTAACATCGATTCCTTGTATAGTGACGCCAGAACCCCCGCGGTTCCTGAAAAAGTAAACTTATTCGTCTTTCAATTATGGCACCACTTTACACAGACCGTGATATTTAAGAATTATCTGGGCCGGGTGAGGGTCCTCTTTTCTCTTTAAATTGTCATCTGGGCACTTTCTATCTCATACAAATTTTAATAGATCGAATGCAGTCCCGTACGTAAAGTGCCAGTGCGGTGTGTTGAGAGGAGTACTGAACTTCTTTCGTGAAACTTTTCTTTTTATTATTGCAACTTTCTTAACACGTAACGGGAGAAGCAGCTCCTTGCTGCGGTCCAGCCTTTTGGCGTATACGCGCTGTGGACTCTTGCCTCTTCTTTAATGGTTGGCCGTGACGTTTAGAACTTCCCGTGTGAAATTTCACTTAGCGATGTTGAGGTGGTCTTGCGCACGGGGGGGGGGGGGGGGGTGGGGGATGACATCCAGATACCAGTTAGAGATGTGGCTTACCCCTACTTTCTCCACTTTTTCCTCTACAGAACTCATTCGTAACAAAGCCTTGACGATGTACGTTGTTCAGACTTCCGCTGAAATGCATTTCTCCCGGATTCCTAGCCAGTGGAATGAGACGATGGTGGTGTTTGTCTAGGATGTTGAGCATGTAAATAAAGCGCTCCTTCCCTGGTACATTTCCTTTGGGGTAGAACAAAATGGTTTTAAGGAATGCTGGTTTCCATCCAGCTGATACAGGAATCTACAGGAAGGAAGAGTGCCGAATTCTCTGGAAGAGGGAAAAAAGGTCCTTGCCCGGGCCAGGCTAGCGCCTGTAGATGGGTGAATAAAATTTGCTATTAGGTGTGAGGTTGAACATTTCCTTGCTGTTTTTACTCTGGATCTTTGAAGTGTTGTCAATTTTTACTCTTTTTTTTTTTTTTTTAAGTAGGCTCCAGGCCCAGTGTGGGGCTAGAACTCATGACCCTGAGACCAAGAGTATGCTCTACCAATTGAGCCAACCAAGCCCCCCATAGTCAATGTTTAGAACACAAATATGTTGTATTCCACATAAAATCTTCACACGATGTCCTCTTACAACTGTATAAGCTTTGAAAACTCAAGAATCGTGAGCTTTAAAAAAAAGAAAAAAGACTTTTTAAATACTTGCATCGTTCTGAGGTGAATCCTTTTACACAGAGAGCTCTCCTAATCATTGAGATGGGTATTTAACAGGAAGTTCTATATGTCGGTCCAAAACAACCCTGCTAATAATCCTGGTGAACGTTACTGTCGTTATTAAAGTCCTTAAACACTGCAGGTACCTAACGATCAAATTAACGTGGCATTGTGATGGTGCAGCTGACTGTGAAAACTGTTCCTTCCAAAGCCCTTCGTGCTCCTTTGTGTTTAGGCATCCAGCTCAAGCGTTCCTGTTGCACCTGACAATCTCCGGGAAGATGGCCTTGGGTGTAGGTCAGGGTCCCCACTGACGGGCTGCCTTAGAAACCCAGCTTCCTCTCGGCTTTACCACGCCGGACTCCCTCCCCTTTAGGGAACAGACTCGTATTTAATGTGCTTCCTACTGGCAACTCCAGATGGAGACAAAACCTAGAAGGCAATATTGGCCAGTTTTACCCCCTTTTTAAGTAGAAGACCAATGGACAGGATTTTTAAAGTACTTTTCGTGTGCATGAACAATGAGTACATCAGCCTGAATTAACTGTGAGTCCCCTTCCCGTATCCAAGTCATTAGTTGGTGAGGGTGTCTTTTTAGGGGGGAAAATCACCTTTGGAGCCCATGAAGTTTTTTAAGCGGTAACAATTTGATGGTCCGACTGTTCCCTTCGTTCTAGAAACTCATGTTCCTAATTCTTATAAATCGTGTTCCTAATTCTTGGGACAGCGTGGAAGACAGCAGGCTAGTTTAAAATTACCTTTCATGTTGAAAAGTCTGAAACGGAAAATCCAGTGAGAATATGGAATAAAATAATTGCTGCCTAAGATTCTCTTTTTTAAATTTTGGTTTTAAAATTAAAAGTTTGCCATAAACATGGTTTCTGTGTTACTTTTATTAAGAGCAGCAATCGGATACTAAGTAACATCTAGCAACTCTGCTGGACCAAGGCAAATGACAAGTGAATAGAAATCTATTTCTTTTTTTGAAAAAATATTTTGAAATACTTTTTTAAGTGTATCTTTATTTATTTTGAGAGACAGAGCAAGCAGGGGACGGACAGAGAGAGAGGGAGACAGAATCCCAAGCAGGCGCCGCACTGCCAGCACAGAGCCCGATGCGGGGCTCGAACTCGCGAACCACGAGATCATGACCTGAGCCAAACTCAAAGAGTCGGACGCTTAACCGACCGAACACCCAGGCGCCCCTATTCTTTCATTTTAAACTAAAAGGCTGCTCTTATTTAGGAGGTATCAAAATACTTAGTACCTCTGGGTTTTATATATATATATATATACACGTATGTATACACACACACACACACACACACACACACACACATACATATACTCCTATATATATATAAACTCCACCACGGTAACATTTCTAAGTACATATATACATTTTTTAAAAGTTTACTAAAGGTATAATAGGGTATAGATTCTCTGAATTGCTCATGATGTAGTAGGTACCTATTTATGGTACTTCATATGTAATACCTTTGTCATTGTTTCATTAAATAAAAATTGCCAATAACTTGAAAGGTGTGTGTGTGAGGTCACTCAAACTCTGTAAACTGCACGGAAGAATGGTGTCTGTGAGCCCGTAGACGTCACCCCCCCCCCCAAAAAAAAAAAACTCTCCTCCCCAAACAGAATTTTGTGCAATTGGCAGAGTTAAAAAAAAAAAATTCTAGTGATAACCTTCCTCCTTTGACTTGAAATGCTGTACTGAGCATAAACTTTAAAAATGGAATGTTATCGTACTTGGTATTTAAAATGTTCAAAAGTATTATTGGCAAGGAGGGAGAGAGGCGAAGCATATGTTAGAAGTGAAAACAACTTTTCTGAGTAAAAAATAGTTTTACACTGGATTAGATACAAAATGGTGCTAATGTTTCTTTATCTTGATTCTGTGTTTGGTTTGATACTAAAATGCTAATGCCTGACTCATAAGGCCCCTGCTATATAGCTTGGTGATAAGTTAACATTTAAAAAGCAATACTGGGGCGCCTGGGTGGCTCAGTTGGTTAAAAAGCAATACTAAAAATGTGACCTGATCATTTCAAATGCTTTTGAAATGGAGTTTTTGGACAGCAGAGTGAATAGGGAGTAATACAGTGTAAGAACACACTTAATCCCAAATTCTAGGCAAGGAGCTATGTCGAGATTATTGGCCCAGATTTGCTCCCTTCAAGCCTAGTAGCGTAAAAGGGAAATAAATTGCTTCTTTAACACTTATTTCCATTTTGAAAGTCAGGACACCTGCATGAAGACATTGGAAGCCTCTCTTGAGATTTCTTTCACAATTTGCAAAACTGTACTTAAGAACAGTCCCAACCCCCTGCCCCCCTCCCGCCATGTTGTTTTATGGTTATTTTGAGTAGTGCCTTCCCTTTAACATTCTGAAGGAATATAAGGCCTACTTACAATCCCAAAGCTCAGGCAATGAGAATTCTGGGTTGTCTTTTCGAAGAACTATGTATTTGCTTTTAGCTTCTATTTAATATTGCAGTTACTTGGAAAAATGTGAATAAATTTAGGATTATGGGCTGAAACTTCTGTGGGAAATACTTCTGAGTAGTAGATCAATGGCTGTGTGTACGATGCATGATCACATTGACTCCTGAATGGGTTTTTTTTCCCTCAGACAAATGTTACCAAGATACACTACACCCAGGAAAAGATGCTTTCTGGATATCCGCTTTGAGTTGAACGATAAGTGTTTTGTCGTCTTTTCGCTCACGTCTTCCCATTTTGAAAATTACAAAAGCAATAATGCGTGCATGCTTAGAATCATTCAAAAAGAGGTATGGAGTAAAAGGTGGAAGTTCTTTCGATACCACTCCTGCGCCGAAATTCCTTCTTCGAGGAAACCCGGGTCAGGTTGCGTAGGTAAGCTTGAAGACCTTCTCCCTAGGCACTTACCTGTGGAGCCACACAGACCCTTTCTTCGGTGCACAGATACGCGATAGTGCCATACGCCTTCTAGACCTTTCTCTCAATATCGCGGGGAAGGTTTGTTGTTCCGGGTTACGTGGAGTTAACACACGCCTTCCTTTTCCTTCTCGCTGAACACGGCTGCGAAGCCCGGACAGAATGTATGGCACCACCACTGGACGACACGAAGAAGTAAGTAGCACCAAGCAGGTTGGGGAGAACCCCAGAATTCCAAGCACCCCCAAGGTGGTGAGTGTGCCGGCTTTGTGTTCCTCTGGCTCTCCCAGCCGGAACGCAACGCAGCCCCAGATGCAGCAGTGGGCACGGTGGTGCCGAGATCCTAGAGGAGCCAGTCTTGAGGAACAAACACAAATGCTAGAGCCCAGAAAGAGTGGGGGAAATGCCCGCTTCTTCCCCTCCTTTGTCTCCATGTTTCAGGCGAGGCCTCCCTCGGCTGCCAACAGGAGGCCTGCGGGAGCCAAGAGTCTGAGGGAAGGGAATTTCTCTTCCATTTGGTAGAGCTGTGGCACCAAGGAGGTAAGGCTGAGCCCGTGTGCTCGCCCTCCTCTCTCAAGGACGGGGCTCGGTTACAGGACTGGGCCGGAAGTGGTGGGCTAGAGGACCCAGAAAGGGCTAGGGAGAGAGTAGCGAGGGAAGAGCTCACACAAGTGACTCCGCGAAGTTATTCTCGAGCTCTGGCTCAGCCCTGACCTGCTCACCTGTTCACGCTGTGCACCCGAGGAGCTGGTCCTAATTGGCGTACCAAGCACATCCGAGACCTGAGCTGATAGGAAGATTCCCTCCCCGGGTCTCCCAGGGGTCCCAAGATGGTGACAGATCCAAATAGCACTGCAAAGGCTTTGAAAACCACACTGACGTGAGAACCAGCACTCACAGAACGTATGGCCCAAACCTAACCAGATTGATTACTTGCCAAGACAAAGCTCAGCGTTCTCCATAGGATTGGCTCCCACCTCCTCATGCAACATTCAAAATGCCTAGGATTACTGTATAGTTCAACACAAGTCCTCCATTCCGATCAACAGAGAAGAAAGGAAAAATTTCAGGGTCAGGTCATAGCGATGAGGGACCATAAGGCAAGTTGAGGGCCAAGCACAAGCTAGCACAACCCCCGCCCCCGCCCCACCAAGGTGGGATAAGTGTGATGTTCCTCAGGCACTCCTGGCTGCCCAAGAACAAAGAAAAGGACAGAAAGCAAATGGTTAAACTGCTAGTCTCCATCAGTTTACAAATATCTCATCAATAGATCTCCAGGAACTCCCTGCTACCTTAATGCTAATGCTTCGCTAGAGGGAAAAACAACCTTAGCTTGACAATAGCTAGGCCTCCAGTAATCTGTAACTCCTCTTTAGCATATGGAAATCCCATTAAGAAACTGACTCTTGACTTTACCTCCCCTCCAAACTCCACGGTAGATAAGCAGTCACTCTGCACAACCCCAGGGCAGCTCTTCCTGCCCACGGGTCCTGTCCCCATGCTTTAATGAAATCACCTTTTGTACCAAAGACGTCTTCAAGAGTTCTTTCTTGGCCATCGGCTCCAGACCCCACGAACCCCACCATCACCCCCAAACCCCATCAGTAGGAGTCACAGCACGAGAAGAGCAAGCATAATGCTGTATAAACATCTGCGGAAATGAGGGGCTGACAACCTCCCGAGTAAGCTGAGTGAACGGGAAACGGGTTCAACCCAAAGAAATCCAAGCCAGACACGTCATAAACAGTCGAAAACTAAAAGACATCTTGAAAGCAGCCGGAAAAAACGAAACGTTACCTATGGGGGTTGGTTCAAATGACAGTCCATTTTTTCATCACAAACTAAGGAGGCCAGAAAAAGGGACACATCTCTTAAAGTGCTGAAAATAACTGAGAACTCAGGGTTCTCTATCCTGTGGAATATCCCTCAGGAATGAAGGTAAAATGGAGACATCTTCAGATGAGAATAGCTAAGAGAATTCATAGCTGGCAGATCTGCTTTAAAGGAAGAGCCAAAAGATGTTCTTCAGACCAAAGAGGAAACTTGGACCGTTGGGAGTGAAGAAGAAGCAACAATGATAATATTCGGTCTTTGGCCCTCAGTTCCCGGAACAGTTCCAGAACCTTAAAGGCTTGTCTTCACGACTAGCCCGTTTCAATCACACCCGGAATTTGGGTTAATGAAGTGACTTTGGGAAGTACCCAAGGACGGGGGCTGGTTGCCCGAGGAACTCCTGCGATTAGGGGGTTGGAACTGCCAACCTCTACCCTGACCTCTGGGGAGGGGAGGGGGCTGGAGATTGAGTTCAGTCATCGAGGACCAACCCTCAATCATGCCTGTGTAATGAGGCCTTCACAAAAACTCAGAAGGACAGGGTTTAGAGAGCTTCTGGGTTGGTGAACACAGGGAGATGTGGGAAAAGTGGTGTGCCCAGAGAGCGTGGTAACGCCACACCCCGTCCCCCATACCTTGCCCTGCACGCCTCTTCCATCTGGCTGTTCCTGAGTTCTAGCCTCTTACAATAAACCAATAATCTAGTATGTAAAATTTCCTGATTTCTGTGAGCCGCTGAAGCTATTTATTATTACCAAAAACATTCCTTAAACGTGTCCGCCATTTTTATTGTCCCTTTGGAGACCATAGTGTTTATACCCTGAGGTCTCCTCATGTTGCTCGAACCCCTTTGCTGACTTTGAAGTGAACTTCGTTCTCACGGTGCGAGAATCCATGTTAGGGCTTAGAGCTCATATAATCCAACCTCCTCATTTAAAAAGAGTCAGGGGAGGTCAGAGAGGAAATTGAATTGCTCAGACGCCTCCCCCACGGTAAAATGGAGCCTGTGGATAATGGAGCGACCTGTGGGATCAGGACCTAAGCTGAAATCAAGAGTTGGATGCTCAACCCCCTGAGCCACCCAGGTGCCCTGGAAGTTTTCCGCCATTATTTCTTCAAATAAATTTTCTGCCCACTTTTGTCTCTCTTCCCCTTCAGGGATGCCTATAATGTGAATATTGTTATGCTTGACGGAGTCACTGAATGCCCTAAGTCCATCCTTGTTTTACGTAATTTTTTTTCTCTTACCTGCTCAGCTTCCCTACTTTCCATTACTCTTTCTTCCAGGTCGCTGATTCGTTCTTCTGCTTCATCTAGTAAACTGTTCCATCTGGTATGTTTTTAATTTTTTTTATTGTGTTCTTTATCTCTGATTGGTTCGTGTTTCTCCAATTGTGAAGGGTCTTGCTGATGTCCTCCACTCTTTTCCCAAGTCCAGTGAGTATCTTTTTTTTTTTTTAATGTTTATTTTTGAGAGAGTGCAAGTGGGGGAGGGGCAGAGAGAGGGGGACAGAGGATCCCAAGCAGGCTCTGTGCTGACAGCGGCGAGTCCAATGTAGGGCTTGAGCTCATGAACTGCGAGATCGTGACCTGAGCCAAGGTCCCACGCTCAACCGACTGAGCCCCCCCCCCCCCCCCCCCCCAGTGAGTATCTTTATGATCATTACCTTAAATTCTCTCAGGCGTATTATCTCCATTTTGTTTAGGTCTCTCGCCGATTCTGTCCCATTCTTTTGTTTGGGACATATTCCTCTGCCTCCTCATTTTGTCTAACTTTCTGTATCTGCTTCTGTGTGGTAGGAAAGACAGCTACGTCTCCTGCCCTTGAAAGTAATGGTCTTCTGAAGAAGGGGTCCTGCAGTCCCCTGTTGTGCAGGGTCCCCTGTTCGCTAGAACCCGCCGTGTCAGGGGTCTCTCCTGTGGGTCCTGTGTGCACCCCGCACTAAACTGTGGCGGCACTTTTCCTGTGTTGTCCCCCGGGGAAGCTTTTGTTGGTGGGTGGGGCCTGAAGTCAGACCAGTTGTCTGCCTCCAGTCCACTGCTGGGGCCTCCGTCTGACTGGCGTGTCGTTCTTTCTCTCTCTGGGGCAGGAGTCACTGTGGGGTGGTGCTGGCCACTGTAGGGACTGCTCGCACTCCCACCAGGACTGGGATAGTGCTGTGTGTGGACCCTGGTCAAGAGTGTATCCGAGAGGGCGGGTCCACCAAAGTATAGCACAGAGGGGCAGTGCTGGGGGGTTGGGTGGAGGGTGGGTGTGGGGTGGGGGGGTGGTGGGCACCAGCAAGTTTGGCCTCCCTGCTGTCCCTCTGCACGGGGAGCCCTGCGGTGCCTGGATTGAGGCAGGCTCTCCAGGATGGTGGATTGAGGGAGGCACAGCGTGGGTGGGGACAGCAGCGGTGCTAGTAAGTTCTACGGGGGGCTGTGTGTTTATGCTGGCAGGGGGAGGGGCGGGAAATGGTGCCTTCTGGTTCCTTTATTCCTGGAGGAAGTCCCCAGTGCTTTCTGTCCCTCTGGGGCATGCTCTGAGATTAGTAAATAACTCTCCCTCCCATATGCCCCAGGTGTTTTTCAAACTGCCGCAGGGTCTCCGCGGGCTATTTGTTGTGCCTTTTTTTTTTTTTTATGCTTATTTATTTATTTATTTATTTATTTAGAGAGAGAGAGGGAGGGAGAGAATCCCAGGCAGGACCTGAGCTGTCAGCACAGAGCCCAACCTTGGGGCTTAAGCTCAGGAACCGTGAGATCACGACCTGAGCCAAAACCAAGAGTCAGACGCTTAACCTGTGAGCCACCCAGGTGTCCCTGTTGTGCTGTCATTTTCAGGGCGGGGACTCCGCTTCTTCTTGCCCACCTGCCCTCCCAGAGCGGAGCCCACTAATTTTTTTAATTATAGTTTTAAGTCCCACTGGTTGTAAGGATTCCTGAAATTTGGCCTGTTTGGTTTTCGAAGCCAAACGCTGTGGGGATTCATCTTCCTTGCGTGGGCTCCCCGGGGTGGGGGTCTGTTCCTCTCCCCTCTCTATGCCCGTGGGATCCTTCCCTCCCATGAACAGTCCCGAGGGTCCATTTAATTCTCAAGCCTTGACCCTTCCTACCCTCTTTTATGTGGCCTCTTCTCTACCTTCGGTTGTGAAGTTTGCTCTGCCCATCTCTGGATTATTTTCCTGGGTTATTCACACTGAGGTGCCATTGAGTTGTATCCATGGGATAGGTGGGCCTACAGTCCTCCTCTGCCTTCTTCCTCAGAAGCCTCTCTCTTTTTTTAAAAACAATTAAAATATAGTTACATTAAAATACTAAAGAAAGGGGGTGCCTGGGTGGCGCAGTCGGTTAAGCGTCCGACTTCAGCCAGGTCACAATCTCGCGGTCCGTGAGTTCGAGCCCCGCGTCAGGCTCTGGGCTGATGGCTCAGAGCCTGGAGCCTGTTTCCGATTCTGTGTCTCCCTCTCTCTCTGCCCCTCCCCCGTTCATGCTCTGTCTCTCTCTGTCCCAAAAATAAATAAACGTTGAAAAAAAAATTAAAAAAAAAATACTAAAGAAAGAAAGGAAAGACCTGTTACATCGGTTTTCAGGGGTACGGCACATGGATTCAATGAGTCTGTACATCATGCTGTGCTCACCGCGAGTATGGCCACCGTCTGTCATCACACAACGCCGTTACATTACCATTTACTCTATTCCTTACGTTGTACCTTTCATTCCTGTGACTTAGTCATTCTGTAAACTGGGAGCCTGTCCTTCCCACTCCCCTTCACCCCCTCTCCTCCGACAACTACCGGTCTGTTCTCTGCATGTATGGGACTCTTTCTGCTTTGTGTGTGTGTGTGTGTGCGCGTGTGTTATATTCCACATAGAAGTGAAAGCATAGGCTATTTGTCTTTCTCTGCCTTACTTCACTTAGCGTAACACTCTAGGCCCACCCACGTTGTCGCCAGTGGCGAGATTGCATCTTTTTTTTTTTTTTTTTTTTTTTTTTAAGGCTGAGTGATAGTCCGCTGTGAATATCTTCTTTACCCGTTCATCTATCAATGGAAACTTTGGTTGCTTCGGTGTCTTGGTTATTATGAATAACAATAAACAGTAAACATAAAGGTGTATATATCTTGTTGAATTAGTGGTTTTGTATCCTTGGGGTGAATACCAAGAAGCGGAATTACTGGGTCGGATGGTGTTTCTTTTTCACAATTTTTGAGGAACCCCCATACTGTTTTCCACAGCGGTCGCACCAATTTGCATTTCCACCAACAGTGGATGAGAGTTCCTTTTTCTCCCACATCTTCACCAACACTTGTTACTTCTTGTCTGTTTTATCCTAGCCATTCTGACAGGTGTAAGATAGCTCAGTGTGGTTTTGAGTTTCTGTGGTGATGAGTGATATTGACACTCTAGCAATTTAATAGAACCCGGGGAGGGTGTCATGGGACCCTCCAATTTACAGTTGGTCAGACAGAAGAACAGGGAACAATCTGGAGTTGTGATCAGCGTCTGCAGTGGAGACAGAAGGGCTCTCTCGTGGGACTGAGCCCTCAACCCGTGGGGTCTGATGCTATTTTCAGGTAGATAGGGTCAGAATTGAGTTGAATTGTAGCCTACCGCTGGTGTCACAAAACTGCCTGATGTGTGGAAAACCCCCAAATCTAGTGTCAGAAGTGAAGTCGTTAGTGCTCTGGTTAGAGTACTGGCAGTAGAGAAGACACGTGTTAGGAATTTTTCCTCAGCACCTAACAACAGCGGAGCGCCTGGGCGGCTCAGTGGGTTAAGTGACCGACTTCGGCTCAGGTCACGATCTCGCGGTTCGTGAGCTCGAGCCCCGCGTCAGGCTCTGTGCTGACAGCTCCGAGCCTGGCGCCTGCTTCGGATTCTGTGTCTCCCCCTCTCTCTGCCCCTCCCCTGCTCACGCTCTGTGTCCCTCTGTCTCTCAATAATAAATAAACGTTAAAAAAAAATTAAAAAAAAAAAAAAAGAACCTAACAACAGTGCTTTAAAATATAGGAGCTTCTGTCCCAATAGTGCTGTCATGGACACAGTGAATGTTCCTAAAACCCGGCGGACCTCTGTAAGAAACGTGGCCAGCATCATCCCTACAAAATGACAGCACGTGAGAAGACGAGGAATCTCTCTGTAAGGCCGGGGAAAGCGGGGCTCTGACAGGAAAGAGTGGCTCTGGGGGGGGGGCAGACTGCGTTGAGCTGCCAGAAAAAGGTGAAAACTGCAAAGAAGATCACGCTCGGGTAAAATATATGAAGGCAAATCTGATCATCGAAAGGAGCAGTAGACAAATTTCTAGTCCTAGTTGGAGAGTTCGACGCTATCGGTAAGAGAACTAGACAGAAAATAAGCGAAGATGTTAGAAGAGCTAAACAACATCATTTATCAAATAACTGGCGTTTGTAGGACACTCTACCCAGCAACAGAAAAACATTTTTCAAGAGCACATGGAACGTTCATCAGGACAGGCCACATCCGAGTTCATAAAATAAACATTGCCAAATGCAAAATAATTGAAACCACGTAAAGTGTATTTCTGACTCTAATGCAATTAAACTGGAAATCAGTGAGAGGACGATAACAGGAAAATCTCAGATCGGTTGGAAGTTAAAAACCATACACTCATAAAAATCCATCAAAGAAGTCTCAAAAGCAATTTAAAAATACTTCAAATGAGGTTGCCCCCGGGTGGCTCAGTCGGTCGGGCGACCGACATCCGCTCAGGTCGTGATCTCACCGTCGGTGGGGTCGAGCCCCATGTCGGGCTCTGTGCTGACAGCTCGGAGCCTGGAGCCTGCTTCGGATTCTGTGTGTGTCTCTCTCTCTGCCCCTCCACTGCTCATGCTCCGTCTCTCTCTCTCTCCCCCCCACAAAAATAAACATTAAAAAATTATAAAAAAACACTGACATGAAAGAAAAATGAAATTACGACATATTAGAATTTGTGGGCACAGCTAACAGCACAGTGCCTAGAAGGGAATTTAGAGCCTTGAGTACTAATATTAGGAAAGAAGATCTCAGATCAGTAACCTACGCTTCCAGTTGTTAAGCAACCGGAAAAGGATGAGCCAAATGAACCCACATGAGTAGAATGAAAGACAAAGAGTGGAAATCGATGAAATTGAAAACAAAAACAGAGAAAATAAATGGCAGGTTTTGCAAAAAGAATGAGAAAGTTGATGAACATCTAGGCAGACTGACAGAAAAGAACAAGTCATGTATTACCAGTAGCAGGAATAAAATGCAGTTAATTGGCAGTTTACTTGATAAGAGTGAGGTTAGCATCTTTTCATGTTTATTGATCATCCATTTCTTTGATGAATATCCTGTTTATGCACTCTGCCCAGTGAAGAGCCCTTACTGATATAAAATGTCACATCGTATTTTTTCATAAATTGCCACGGATGCGTGAGGTTTCTAGATGCTTGCTCTTCTGTGGATCAATTTGTCTACATCTGAACTCCTGCCACTGGTTTAATTTAATTTTGCAGTATACTTTAGTATCTGGTGTTGCAAGCCTCTCTACTCCCATCTTGTTCTTTGCTTTTCTTGGCAATCTTCTTTTTTTTTATACGAACGTTGGGATGAACTTACCAATTCTAAAATTCCATATGGGAGATTTAAAAAGACTTTTTTTTTTTTTTTTAACGTTTATTCATTTTTGAGACAGAGACAGAGTGAAAGCAGGGGAGGGGCAGAGAGAGGGAGAGACACACACACAGAATCCGAAGCAGGCTCCAGGCTCCGAGCTGTCAGCACAGAGCCGGCCGCGAGGCTTGAACCCACGAACTGTGAGATCATGACCTGAGCCGAAGTCAGACGCCCAAGCACACCTGAGCCACCCAGGTGCCTCCATGTGGGAGTTTTATTAAGGCTGCATTAAATTTGCTAATTTTGAAGGATTCATATCTTAATAATACTGGGTCTTTCTATCCCCAAATATAGTATGTCTCCATTTGAGTTAATCTTCTTACATTTATTTCAAAAGTCTTCAGCAAAAATGTCTTGCGCGTTTCTTGCTGGATCTCCCCCACCCCCTTCCAGCAAATTTTCTAAATGGTTCTTTCCTATATATAGGAAAGGGGTTAAAGTGAAAGGAACGCTATTACTTTTTTGATAAATGAGGGAAGGAGAACGTAGGCGAGGACTGAGAAATTAACAATGCTGTCGAATTGAGTATTTTGGAATTACCTCCAAAGAACCAGGGAATTGGAAATGACCCAATTGCTTATCGGTTAGGAACTGGTTAAAGAAACATGGTCTATGCACACAAGGGAAGCTTTAGTGAGAAGAAAGCTCTCAGTGTTTAGGCAAAGAGCTCCAGGATACAGTATAGATGGAGAGTAGGTCATACGTTACCTTTTCTTTAAGAAAAAAAAAAAAAGAATAAAAAATATCTGTCTCTACATCAAGAAACCGGAAAGAGGCACGAACTAACAAGTGGTTACCTATAGAGGTGAGGGAAGGAATGGAGTGGTGGTTGGGGAGAGAGGCCAATGTTTACGTTTCATACCGTTTTGATTTTTGAACGATAAGAACGTATTCGGTATTTATTTATTTATTTATTTTTTTTAACGTTTATTTATTTTTTTGGGACAGAGAGAGACAGAGCATGAACGGGGGAGGGGCAGAGAGAGAGGGAGACACAGAATCGGAAACAGGCTCCAGGCTCTGAGCCATCAGCCCAGAGCCCGACGCGGGGCTCGAACTCACGGACCGCGAGATCGTGACCTGGCTGAAGTCGGACGCTTAACCGACTGCGCCACCCAGGCGCCCCACGTATTCGGTATTTAAAGAAGTCCTAGAGAGAACACAAACGAAATACCCCTCTCCAAAGACAGGTCCTCCCACTGAAGATTCGTCTTTGTTACATTTTAGCTTTTCCATAAATACTGTAGCAGCCACGAAGAAAGTATACTTCCACTCCGCAAATAGCAGTCTATCCAGCAGCACTGTTAACGAAGTATACACTGAGATTTAAAAAAAAAAATTTTTTTTTTTACATTTATTCATTTTTGAGACACAGAGAGCCACAGAGCATGAGCAGGGGAGGGGCAGAGAGAGAGGGAGACACAAAATCTGAAGCAGGCTCCAGGCTCTGAGCTGTCAGCACAGAGCCCGATGCGGGGCTCGAACTCACAAACTGCGAGTTCATGACCTGAGCCGAAGTCGGACGCGTAACGGACTGAGCCACCCAGGCGCCCCTACACTGGGATTTTTGAACAGTGAGATATAAATCCTGAATTTTCACTAAAAGGACTAACCTTTTCTAGGTTAATAATGACAAAATATAAACCTTGTTGTTGTTGTTTTCTAATGTGTGGATTTAAGATTGGGCCTCTGGCTCTAGGAGTGGGAGTATAAATTGGCGTTAAGTTCACTGGAGGGCAATTTGGCCTTATCGGAACACATCTTTGACGTGGCAGGTCCACTCTTAAGCACTTCCTGGTATATCCCCGAGTGCAGGTGTGCTGGCCGAGGGAATTCACCAGGGTAGCACAGCGGGCAGACTGCCTGCCTCTCGCCATGAACTAGACCAATGGGGGGGGGGGGGTGGTGCGGGGATGAAGAAAGGAAAGTGCCCAGCAGTCCTGAAGCATACAGGCTCCCTGCACCATTGCTAACTGCTCACAGATGTACGGGGTAGCCTGGGGCAGGAATCTTGCTATGTGTATATGGTTTCAGTTTGTGTTGAACTATGACAGATAGTCTGACCCGGGCCAGAGTAACTACTTCTAACCATTGGCCTTGCCATTAAGTTACCTTTTAGTTTTTATGGCGTAGGTGTTGACTAATATCTGTGATGACAGCATC
Source organism: Puma concolor (assembly GCF_028749965.1). Classification (NCBI taxonomy): domain Eukaryota; kingdom Metazoa; phylum Chordata; class Mammalia; order Carnivora; family Felidae; genus Puma; species Puma concolor. The sequence continues at coordinate 18,846,410 of NC_141677.1, forward strand.
GGTTTCTCTCTCACATTCTTATGGCTTGAGGATTTCACAACTGGGGCGTTACCTTGTCTTTGTGCTGCCCTGCTATTGAGAGGAACCCTGGGAAGTTGGGATCAAACGCTTGCTTCCTGCCAAGAGCCTCCTCGAGTGGCTCACCACGCTCGGATGGCCACCCGCTTCTTGGGCGGGCCCCGCACGCCGGCTCAGCACCCGGGGCTTTTGCACCCTGCTCACTGGTGCCTGATTCCTGCCGCCCTTCCTGCTTTCTACAACACCCGCTGGACTGGACTTTTACTTTACCCGCAGCCGAGGACTCTGCTGTGTCACCCAGTGACAGAACAGACCCGACATGGGGGTAAAATCTCGCGCCAACGGGAGAGCCCTGTGAACAAATCCCAGACTTGGGCTACAGTGGAGGTCACTAGACGGGTCCCAAGATATAACTACATTTGGTAAAAGTTTGAAGCAACAGGCTTGCACCTCCCGCCAAAATTACTTCCGGAGATAAAAAGGGGAAAAGTAGAATAATCCGATAGGTATAGATTAAGTGAAATCCTAAGTAAGGCGGTTTCTCTTTTACTCTTGCTCGAAGACTAAGTGAAATAAGTAGAGATGAGAAGCAGCAGAGGCTACGACTAGCCTGGGTCCAGAGTTTATTGCGCGTGCGTGCACACACACACACACACACACACACACACACGGCGCAGGAATGTGGCCACAGGAAATACACGAAATGTTGCGGTGAGGGATGTAAGCCCCAGGTATAAGGTAGAGGACACTCTCATGAGGGGGGCAACCGCCGTTAGCACAGGCCTCACAGGCACATTCTTACCTTTGCCAAAGCAATATTTAACTCGCAAACAACCTCAGGACTGGACAGCTTTAAGAGCCAACGAGAAGATTGTGACAAGCATTCTGAAAAGAGTTAGCATGCGCTTTCGGTCACGCGCTTTTCACCTGCTAATATTTTCAACTCACTGAAGGCGGGGCCAAAAGGCAAGCTATCAAACTTGTTAAGTTTTTTTTGTTTGTTTGTTTGTTTTGTAAATCAAAACATGGTGTCACAAGGATGACATCAATATCTTCCCCACCTCTAACGATTTGGCACTAAAGTTTTTTTTTTTTTTTAATTTTTTAAATGTTTATTTTTTGAGAGAGAGAGAGAGAGGGAGAGGGGGCCTGAGGAGGAGGGCAGAGAGAGGGGGAGACACAGAATCCGAAACAGGTTCCAGGCTCTGAGCTGTCAGCACAGAGCCTGATGCGGGGCTCGAACCCACGAACCGGGAGATCAGGACCTGACCCGAAGTTGGTTGCTTAACCGAGCCACCCAGGCGCCTCAAGTACTAAAGGTTATTATTCTTTTTAATGTGTATTTATTTTTGAGAGACAGAGTGCAAGTCGGGGAGGGATAGAGAGAGAGAGAGAGGGAGATAAAATCTAAAGCAGGCTCCAGGCTCCAAGCTGTCAGTACAGAGCCTGACACGGAGCTTGAACTCACGCACTGCGAGATCATGACCTGAGCCAAAGTCGGACACTTAACTAAGCCACCCAGGCGCCCCACTAAAGATTATTTTTAAAATAAAAAATTTTACTATGTAAAATAAAAACTCTTTATAAGTTCTTAAAAACTCCAGTAAATGTGTGTTTGAAATTTTGAGGGAAGAAAGGATTCCAATCAACACAAATCCCAGTGCCTTTTCCAACTGCTGTGCGGTGGGGTCCACAGCCTGCACTCAGGGCCTCCTGTCACTTCCTAGGGGTGGCCGGCTGCTACCCTCTGCCTTTTGGGCCCTAACTGCAAAGGGCTGTGTTGAAGGCTAAATCAGGCGTTAATGTGAAAATACTTTTCCGCTGCAAAAAACCGCAGAGCTCTCTCCAGGGCTTAATGTTATGGACATTTTAATTGACAGTATTAAAAATGAGCTTGCTGGGGCGCCTGGGTGGCTCAGTCGGTTAAGCGTCCGACTTCAGCTCAGGTCACAATCTCACGGTCCATGAGTTCGAGCCCCGCGTCGGGCTCTGGGCTGATGGCTCAGAGCCTGGAGCCTGGTTCCGATTCTGTGTCTCCCTCTCTCTCTGCCCCTCCCCCGTTCATGCTCTGTCTCTGTCTCAAAAATAAATAAACGTTAAAAAAAAATTAAAAAAAAATGAGCTTGCTAAACTAAGTTTTCTGGTAATTTCACGAGTAAGTGTTTTTATTTTACAATTTTTTTTTTTTTTTTACAGATTTTAATCTCTACACCGAACGCGGGGCTTGAACTCACAACCCTCAGATCAAGAGTCACGCGCTCTACTAAGCCAGCCAGGTGCCCCAATAAACTCTTTTTTAAAGAATCAGTGGTCACCACCACCTGTCCTGCCAGCCATCTGCGGTTTCAGTTACCTGTGGTCACTCTGGTCCAAAAATACCAAACGTGAAACTTCAGATATAAATAATTCATTAGTTTTAAATTAAGCTGCATGATGAAATCCTGTGCCAATCTGCTCTGTCCTACGCAAGAGGTGAATCATCCGTTTTTCCAGCATATCCGGGCTGTGCATGCTACGTACCCATTAGTCACTTGGCTGACTTGATGATCAGATTGGCTGTTGTACCGTGGTTCTTGCGTCCAAGTAAGTACTGTTTTATTTAATAATGGTCCCAAAGCACAAGGGTGGTGACGCTGGCAATTTGGACATTCTCTTACTGTGCTTAATTTATAAATTAAACCTCATCGTAGCTATGTACGCGCAGGAGAAAACGCAGTATGTAGGGCTCAGCCCTATAGCTGCAGGTTCAGGCACCTACTTGAGGGGTCTTAGAATGTACACCCGTGGATGACGGGGGGACGGCTGCACTTTGATCAGAGAGACCGTGAACGACCCAACGAGCGCTCGGCAACGGGAACTGGATTTCTCCAAGTGCAAAAGTACAGTTCTCATCGCTCAGGGTGAAGGTGCGGAGAACCAGTCAAAAACCTGTATAAACAATTTAAGGAGAATACAAAGTTTGAACGTTGCCATTCCTCTACCCCTTTGGCAAGGCTGCAGGTACTGAGTTTTCAAGATCTGACTCTAGCCCTGGCTCCTCCAACACGGGGACTTGTCTGTTGTTAACAGGGTTATGTGATTAACAAAGTGGAGAGATTTGACACATTGCAGCCCCAAGCATTTAGGACCCAGCATACAATCCTTAGACAGCTGAGCATGCCTAGGCCTGAAAGCAGGGGCTTATGGGTGATCATACGCTCGATGGCTTCCCACAGCCCTCAAGCCTAAAGCTCGGTGACTGCAGCAGCAGGTTGGTGACAATTGCGCGTGGACCTTGGCCACCTGCTTGCCCACGGGCTGTGCCGTGAGGTGCCAAGAGGCTAGCCAAGGGTACACAGAACGCTAGTCCAAACAACAAAACCTGCTGCCCCAGAGTCAAAGCTCTTGCCCCTAGAATTTAAAATAACTGGGTACCTATGTTCATTACCCAACTTTTGGAAAGGGTGTAGGCTGCACCAGGAGATACGATTTTAGACACTTTTATGTGCCTTAGAGAAGAAATTTTGGTATGACTCATCAGCTTCATGAACTTAGATGTGCAAATGTCTCTCCAGGTTTGGGAAGCTCTCAGCCACTACTTTAAATAAGCGTTCTCCCCCTCCCTCCTCCCTCCCTCCGTCTGGGACTCCAGTGACGCGTAGATTGTTTCTTAACGGCGTCCTGTAAGTCCCGTAGACTTTCTTCATCCCTTTTCATTCTCCCTTTGCTTCTCTGACTGGGTAATTTCACACCACTTTCTCCAAGCTCATGGATTCTGTCTTCTGTTCAGCCCCGTCTGCTATTGAAGCTCTCTACTGAATTCTTTGGTATAATAATTGTATTCTCCAGCTCCAATTTTTTTTTTTTTTTTGGTTTTGAGGTTTTCTCTTTGTTGGACTCATTTTGTTCCTGTATTTTCCTGATTTTGTTACCGTTTGCGTCCTCTTGAGCATCTTTAGAACAACTGTTTTGAATTCTTTATCAGGCGACTCATAGATCTCCATTCCTTTGGGGTCAGTTGCTGGAAGTTTATGGTATTCCTCTGGTGGTGTTATGATCCCCCTATTCTTTGTGATCCCCGTTACCTTGTGTAGGCGTTTGAGGAAGCAGTCACCTCTTCCAGACTTTATGGACCGGCTTCAGTAAGGAAAGACCTTCACCTGCGAGTGGGGGCTGCTGGAGCAGGCTGTGTCTCCAAGGCTAGCAGCGCAGGGTGCAAGGTCCAAGTGCAAGGGCGTGTGGCAGCTCCAGGTCTGATGCTGCATTGGTTCGGGTTGCATTGCTACGAGGTCCGCGGCATCAAGCGCATGAGCCTTGGTGGACGCCATGGGGGTTCCGCAGTGGCTTCCAGGGCTGTTTGGATCCTCAGTGCCGCCTCCAGGTTGAGAAGCTAGGGACCAGGGCAGGCAGTAGTGGTGGCCAGGCTAGTGGTGTGCACGCACTTGGCCGTGGAAGACAGCTGCAGCTGCCCGTGTGGTGGCAGGGGCTGGGGCCGCAGCCAGCAGCAAGGGCTCAGGCCAACTGCGGGGCCCATAAGCAAGCAGCTGGGGGTCCCTGGCTGTCGGTGTGCACTTCCACGGTGGTAGGATCGGCCAGTGATGAGAGGCTGGCAGTCTGCAAATGCACCGCTGGTGGGGCTAGCCACGAGGGTGCGCATGGCAGTGGGAGTCAACTATGGCCGGGGTGGGGGGGGGGGGCGGGTAGGGGATCCGGGCTGGCATCTTGCACTCTTAGCCGCAGAGGCCTGGGCAGGCTGCCAGTGCAGATCCGGGGCTCTGGTGGGGGCACCGGGAAGGAGCAGAGCGGGACTCAGGCATCTGGCCCCGGGGGCAAAAAAGGACGAAATGTGTAGGGGCTCCATGCAGGTGGGAGGGCTGTTTACTTCTTCAGTGGTGAAAGCCGCTGGGGTCCTCCGGAAGAGCAGGTCACTGGCAACCGTGGTTACTCTTGCAGAGTGGCTGCTACTATAGCCCTTGTCCCCCTTCCTCGTTCTTAGCCATGCCCGTAGGTCTCAGTGTTGCTAGTGTCTGGGGGCGGGGGGACCCGAAGTGGGTCCTTTGTGTGGTGCCCCAAAAGGCCGGGGAGTTCTCTCGGTGCTGAGCCAGTGCTGGAGGCACTCCTCCTTGGAGGATGAGATGACAGAGGCAAAATGAAGTTCTTCCTTACCTTTTTTTGTAGTTATTCTCAGGCTGTTTGTCCCACTATGCTGGAGTTTTTCCGTGGCCTCCTGAGATCGCTTGGAATGGATTTTGTGGACAGTTGTCTAATGTTGTCTAAGTCGGTCTTTGTTGGGGGACAGAGGCTGGGGACTTCTACTGCACCGTCTCGGTGCTCTCATCTGGAAAGGCGAGCTAGGAGTTATGAAACTCCCTCCCAGACAGAAAGGAATTTAATTAAGCAGGATCGTATGACCACCTTTTGGAGAGTCTGAACAAGGGGATCTTGCAGTGGACAGACTGGACATCCAAGTACGTTAGAAAGCCTTGGGGACAGACCTGACTCATCATGTGTCCTTCCCACAAGCACTCCTACGTGCCAGGCAGTGGGCGCACAAGTGCAGCGCTGTCCCAGGGAGGTCTTAAGCCCAGGAGAGAAGACAAATAAGGATAACATATACATAAATGAAAGGTTACGACAGAGAATGACAGGAGCAGAGCGTGTTTGCAGGTGTCCGGGGGTGGGAGGGGCTTAGAGAAAGCTCCCAGTGGAGAAGTTCTACGCTGCCCCCTATCGGGCAACAGGGCCACTACCTGACTTGGAGAGCCAGCGGGGTGCGTTCCAAGGGAGGGAGAACAGTCCATGCAAAGGCACCGCGGCAATGAGAAAGCAGGGGGCATTCAGAAAAACACGAGTGTCATATAAAAGCACCATTCTCCCCAGGAAATGGGCCTAACAGGTACTATGGGGTATGTGATGTAGATTTATGGCCATGGAAACTACTACAGTGACTTTTCTGGAAAAGAGAATAATGTGGGAGACTTACTCTGACTTACCAAAACAATTCAATGTAAAATGATTTGAGGGCCCTCCACCCAACATAAAGAAATCAGCATGTCACCTTCATACATTGTTAGCTGGTCCTTGAATATTTCGTGAACACAATTATTTCCATGTTTTGGATATTTTCCATATTTGGGGCTGCAAAATACTCAGAAACTTAGCAATCTGTGTGTTTCACACCAGCTTTCTTTAAAATGAAACACATCGCCCAGAAGTCACAGAAACAAGTAGTCAGAGCAGAGGCTTATCTACACAGAAGTTTAGGGACGATGTCCTCTAACACAAAGAAGTTGACATTATTGCAAGTTTATGGTGTGGCTCACCCCACCTCATAGTTGGCTGGCATAAGTCGAAGTCAAATGCATTCTTCATAATGGGATATAAGCACATTAGGATGATTTCAATGAAGTCTTTCTCATGCTACTGCACCGGCAGAGGGGATACTGGAAATACTTAACCAATACGGCAAGGTCACCAACCACGCCGATGCTATGCCGGCCGTGGGGAGCAGGCCCGCTGCCCTGCTGTCCCTGCTGAGGGACAGAGCTTCCGGTCCAATCAGCCACATGCTCTGATAATACTGTATGAAAGACGTGCATTTTGCTTTTTCCACACATGGCAGAAAACGTTACGTAAGTGCAAGGTAACAATAAACATAACCACTCTTGGCTTTGTTATCAATATCTTTCGAGAAGTCCCCGATGCTCTGGTGTTATATAAAATCACAAACTCTTTTCAGAGATGCACACTCAACTATTTTTGGGTGAAACGACAGATGCCTTGGGTGTTTCCAAATGCTACAGCATTAAAATGTGGGGCAAAGGTCGATTGAAAACAAAGGTAATCCCCTGATCACACTGTTCTTTTCCAACAAGCAGTATTTTCTAACCTGAGAGGGTGATGGCCGTCACTTCCTCAGCCACGGGTCTTCCTGAGTCTGGTGAGTGTTCTCGGCTGAATCTAAAAGTCTAAAAACAACTCCTTGAAGAATTTCATACAACTGGGAATTAACCAAGCAACGGCTAGCTGGGACAAATTGTGACTGTCCACGGACAGGCAGAATGATTAGTCTTTAAAGAGATTCACTCTACAAGTGGCACAGAAAAAAAATTATGAAAAAATTCACAGGTGTTTTAAAGTCCTTCTAATCCTCTCCTCAAAAAAACAAAAAAACAAACAAACAAAAAAAACCAAAAAAACCAAAAACGGATAAACTTCACAGAAAATTAAGAATTAAGAACCCCCTACTGGCTTGCAGTGTGAATTGCTAATCATTTAAGTTTTTTTTTTTTTTTTTTATTTTAACATCAGATTCTTCACTCTGAGTAATATCACTGTTCCTTGAGACTTCAAAGACTCTTTTATAAGTCCCAAAAAATGTTTTTAATAATAAAAAAAAACCATTACAGATTCCCACCCTGGGATGCTCTCATTTTCACTAAATGCTGGGCTTGTAAAATAAACAATTTCAAGTCTAAATGGAGTTTAGAGAATTTTCGAGGACGACTGAAAAAACGCTTCTCTACAAATGTGAATTGAGAGCATCCTGAAAACGTAGTGAGTTGTGGAAAGCGTACACATAACATTTAGCGGCGTATGATATAACAACATGTATTTGGTTTTCGTCCTTGATTCCCAGCACAGAGCTCCTAAAACCCTTGGAATTTCCACGATGGGGGCGTCTGCTATTAATCACCAAGTGTCACTTTGGAGCACATTGGAGTTTATGCTAATGAGGTGACTTAGGGTGGGGTCCCGTGAGCCTCAGGATGGGACTGGTCACCAGAAAGACCAAACGATTAGAGGGGCTGGAACTTCCAGGCCCACCACCTCAACTTGGGAAGGGTGGGTGCAGGCTGGAGATTGAACTCTTGAACAACAAGATATGATGAGGTTCCAGGTTGGGGAACAAGAACACATCCTTGTGCTAGTGGTATCTGAAGTGTGTGTGTGTGTGTGTGTGTGTGTGTGTGTGTGTGTGTGTGTGTTGGGGTGGGGCAGACGAAGCTCGTAACCTGCGGGATCTGATGCTATCTCTAGGTACAGAATATTGGAACTGAATTGTAGGCCGCCCCCCTCATACCTCTGGAGAATCAGAGAACTGGTTGAGGGCGTTGGAAAACACTCCACTGACCAATATACTAAATTATCTCCCTTCTTCATTTTTCCTGAAAGGCCTTTATTAAGAACCACCATGGTTTGGTTCTCCAGCAACTTTTATTGGTCAAACGATGTGGAATTCTATGCAGTACCTGTGGTTTAATTAATAGGCTCATTTGTAAACCAAGTTAACATCTTATTTTAAAAATTCTTGCTTTTGAATCAAGCGATGTGGCAGGACAGACATGCTCCTATCCCATGCAAAGAGGCTGTTCAAAAGTGAGCAGCCTGCAGAACTATCACAAATGAGACGCCGAATCGAACATTCTTCCAGCGAGGTCCATGTAGTAGTTCAGTCTGAAAACTTACTTCATTTTCTGACTTTTCAAAACAAAAATATTCCAGGCATTAAAAAAAAAAAAAAAAAAAGCAAAATTAAGACGCCTAACACAGATACATACTGATCTTTTTACCCAAGTCACCTCCCAGAGTTTCTAGTGCCACTGTGCTCTGTTGATTAAATCGAACAACAAAAGCAGTGGCAGCTTCTAACTGAAAGGCAGTGAAATTCACCAATCAGTCTGCAGCGAAAAGTCACAGTGAAAGAACATATATAAGGTGAAGAATGCTTTTTAACCTTTTGGCCTTAAGTAATACTGTATTTCAACTTTAAAGAAAAGTTCTGTTGTACGTTTTTTGCATCGACATTTTAAAATATTAGAACAAGTCTTTGTAATATATATTACACTTCGATATACCTTATGTGAATTAAAAACATGTCAACTCGATAACCGTAGTAAGGCATTTAAGTATTCAGCAAAAGCTATACAGAAATTTCTTGATGAGTGGTATTCCTTTACTATTAACTTGATTTAGTGGGTTTCCTTAAAATGAACACGAAACAATAAAAGACTTAAAAAAGAGGCAGTGACGTCATACACCGAATCCTAGGAAAAGCACAGTAACGAACAGTGTTTTCCAGCAGGGAGACCAGACAGGGCAGCAAACGGGGAACAGGTGAGCGGCCCCAGTTATACCGTCCGTCGCATTTACCAACAGCCAGAAGTAGAATCGATTTCCTGGTAAGTTTGGGTAAAGGTAACAGAATCCTTAGTGCTGATCACAGTGCCTAAAACACAGCAGGTACTCTGGCTACACTTCCTGAATCGATCTGGACGAAGGTGCTGTAAAATCAACAGAGTGCTGGAAAGCGTCAAGTTCATGGAAAAACTCCATTTTCCATTTTATTTCCGTGTCTGAGTAACTACTGGTCTAGTATTTCAAGTGTGGGTTACGTAAACACTTTGTGGACCGTGGCAAATGGGAAGTAAATAAGCATCTCACTGGCCGTCAATGCCAGAGTCTTCGAATACCGGGTCATCAATATAACCAACTGTGCAATGTAGCTGACAGGATGATCAAAGTACACTCGCCATCGACAAGTTTTAGTTCAGACGATTAAGGAAAATAAAATTTTAGACTGCACTGGGAGCAACGTTCTATCAGATCCTACATCAGATACCATGCCGTGGAGACGTATTGAGTAAGAGTCTATATACAGCACACAGTGAGGATTTAAACCAAAGATGAAAGGGAAAATATGGACCAAAAAATTTTTACATACATGTATACCTCTAACGGTACTGTCCATTTAATGAGATTTATTATATGATTTGCTGTGCCACATCTACTAGCTTGCATATTACCCCAAATTATTCTTCTTCGCAGGAATATCTACTTCTGTATAAAGTAGAAAAAGACGGTGGTAAAAAACTTCTTCTTCAAGCTCCGACAACTGTGCCCCAAATAACACCTGAACACCTAAAAAATATGAAGAACAATTTAGAAATCCGCATAACTATAAATGTGCAGACAAATACAGCTTAAAGTCCCACTGGGACTTGGTGAACAGATCTTCCTACTCCACTTAAACGTCATGTACACCTATTAGATGATGTTGCAGGTGCATAAAAAAGTCCACTGTGGCAAATGGGAAAAGGGAAGCTTTACAAAGCTACGATCTCTACTTGCAAATTTTATAAAAAAAAGCCTATTTTAGCAACAGACACATTTAGACTTCAGTTAACCAAAAAAACTCTCCGTATTGATACAAAGGCAGAAGAATCTCTATCTCAATTACTCCCATCAACGACCACCCTTCCTTTCTTTCTAAGAGCCTATAGTTTACATTCTTTTAAGCAGAACATTTTTTTTTAATTTGTAGAGTTTAATCTACCATTTCCTATTTGTTTTCTATTTGTCTGATCTGTTCCTTACTCTCCCTTTCCTCTTTCTGCCTTCTTTTTGGTTATTTAGATTATGTGTTTATTTCCTTCTCATTCCTATGTTGGTTAATGAGCCAAAACTCTTCGTCATGTTATTGTAGTGGTTGCTTTAGGACTTTCTTCTTACTAAGATTTTACTTTTTGGGAGCAGTTTGAGGTTCACGACAAAAGTGAGGGGAAAGTTCATAGATTTCCCAGTTTCCCAAATACCCGCTGCCCCTCATACATGCAGAGCCTCACCCGTGATCAGCATCCCAGACCAGAGTGGAACATGTGTTACCAGGGATGAAGCTGCACTGACACATCGTCATCCCCCCGAGTCCATTATTTACACTATGGTTAACTCTTGATGCTGTACATTGTATGGGTTTGGACAAATATATAATGAAATGTATCCATCGTTACAGTATCATAGATAGTATTTTCACTGCCCCAAATATCCTCTAGGCCCTGCCTATTCATCCCCCCCAACCCCAACCCCTGATCTTTTAATTATCTTCATAGTTTTGCCTTTTCCAGAATGTCATCTTGTTGGAAGCATACAGTATATGTAGCCTTTTCATGGTTTGAGAGTTTTTTTGTTTTTTTGGTTTTTTTTTTAGTGCTGAATTGTCCATTGCCTGGATGTACCATACTTCAGTGATCCATTTGCTGAAGGACATCTTACTCGTTTCCAAGTTTTGGTAATTATGAATAAAGCTGCTTTAAACATTCACGTGCAGATTTTTGTGTTTTCAACTCCTCTGGGTAAATACCAAGAAGTGAGACTGCCGGATCACATTGTAGGAGAATATTTAGTCTTGTAAGAGCTGCCGCGCTGTCTTCCAAAGCGGCCGGACCATTTTGCATTCCCAGTAGGGACGTATGACAGTTCTCCTGCTCCACGTCCTTGCTAGCATCGGGTGTTGTGCGCGTCTTTTATTTTGGCCATTCTAGTAAGTATGCTGTGGTGGTACCTCATCGCTGTTTTAATTTGCATTTCCCTGATGACATATGATGTGCAGGATCTTTTCGTATACTCACTGCCACCTGTTTTAAGGGTTCTTTGTATTATCTGGATAACAATCCTTAACTAGATGTCTTTCAGAAATATTTTCTCCCAGTCTGTGGCTTGTCTTCTCACTCTCTTGGTGTCTTTCCTAGAGCACAAGTTTTGTAACGGAACCCAGCTTATTGACTGGTTCTTTCGTGGATGGCGCCTTTGGTGCTGTATCTAAAAAGTCATCATTACATTGAAGATCACCTAGGTTTTTTCCTACGTTATCCTATAGGAGTTTTATAGTTTTATGTTTTACATTTAGGTTTGTAATCCATTTTGATTTAATCTTTGTGAAAAGGGGGGTAAGGGGTGTGTGTGTCTGTGTGTGTGTGTGTGTGTGTGTGTGTGTGTGTGTGTGTGGTGTCTAGAGTCTTTTTTATTTATTTTTTGCACGTGGCTAGCCACTTGTTCTCGCACCGTCTGCTGAAAGGACCATCTTTGCTCCTTCATCAAAGATCAGCTGACTGTATTGACGTGGGTGTATTTCTGAGCTCTCCGCTCTGGTCCACTGATCTCTTTGTTCATGCTTTCGATACCAAACTGTCTGGACGACCATAGCTGTATAGTGTCTTGAAGTCCAGGATCTATGGTCGTCCAGCTTTGTTCTTCTCCTTCAATACAGTGCTGCTTGTTCTGGGTCTTCTGTCACTCCGTGTCAACTTTAGAATCACTTTGGTTTTTCCTAATACAGATCTTACACGCATTTTGTTAGAATTAGACCCGAGTATTTCCTTTTTTTGAATGCTAATATACACAGTATTGTGTTTTTAATTTCAAACTGCACTTGTTCATTGCTGGTACACAGAGAAGTGATTGAGTTCTGTCTATTAACCTTGTATCTTGCCATATAACCTTGCCGTATAACCGCTTGCGTAGGAGCTTGTGGATTCTTTTGGATTTTCCACATAGATAACCATGTTGTCTGCGGACAGAGACACTAATTTCTTCCTTCCCTATCTGTGTACTTTTTATTTCCTTTTTTGTCTTACTGCATGAGCTAGAACTCCCAGGATGATGCTGAAAAGGAGTGGTGAGCACAGACATCCTTCCTTGTTTCTTGTTATGAATTGGAAAGCTTCAAGTTTAAGGATGTTAGCAGTTTTCTATAGATACTCTTCCCCACGTTGAGGAAATTCCCCTCTATTCCTAGTTTACTGAGAATTTTCATCATGAATGGGTGTCGGATTTTGTCAAATGATTTTTCTCTTGATGTGATCGGGTGATTTTTCTTCTTTAGCCCATGGACGTGATGGATTACATTAACCGATTTTGGAATGTTGAACCAGCCTGGCATACCTGGGATAAATCCCACTTGGAAGTGGCATAGAACTCTTTTTTGTACAGTGTTGGCTTTGATTTGCTAAAATTTTATTGAGGATTTTTGCATCTATATTCATGAGAGATACTGGTCTGTAGTTTTCTTCTCATGTCTTTGTCTGGTTTTGGAATTAGGGTAACGCTGGTCTCGTAGAACGAGTGGCAAGTATCCCATCTGCTTCTGTCCTGTGGAAGAGATTGTAGAGAAATGGTGTAATTTCTTCCTTAAATGGTGGAACTCACCAGTGAACCCATCTGGGCCTGGTGCTTTCTATTTTTGAAGATTATTAATCATCGGTTCAGTTTCTTTAATAGATGTAGACTTAGTCAAATTGTCTATTTTTTTCTTGGGTTTTGGCAAATAGGTCTTTCAAGGAATTGGTCTGTTTCATCTGTATTATCAAACTTGTGGGCATAGTGTTCTTTTACTATCCTTTTCATGTCCATAGGCTCTGCAGTGATTCCCCTCTTTCATCTCTGATATTAGTAACTTATGTCTCTCTTTTTTCTTAATTAGCCTGGCTACAAGGTTATTGATTGTATTGATCTTTTTCAATAAATCAGCTTTGATTTTGTTCATTTTTCTCCATTGATTTCTTGGTTTTCATCTCATTGATTTCTGCTCTAGTTCTTATTATTTCTTCTGCCTACTTTGAATTTAATTTGCTCTTCTTTTTCCAGTTTCTGATGGTGGACACTTAGATGACTGATTTTGAGATCTTTCTTCTTTTCTAATTATGCATTCAATGCTATAAATTTCCCTCTAACAATGCTTACACCACATTCCACATTTTGATAAGCAGTGTTTTGATTTTCATTTAATTCCAAATGTGTTTAAGTTCCTCTTGAGATCTCTTCCTTGACCCACGAGTTATTTAAAACTGTGTTGTTTAACCTCCACAGATTTTGGATTTTCCAGTTATCTCTCTGTTATTGATTTCTAGTTCAATTCCATTGCAGTCTAAGAGAAGACACTGTGTAATTTCTATTCTTTTAAATTTGTTAAGGTGTGTTTTATAGCTCCGAATGTTGTCTATCTTGGTGAATGTTCCATGTGAGCTTGAGAAGAATGTTTCAATGCTGTTGTTGAAAATACCTACTTTTAATTATACAATCACCTCTCCATTTCAACGTAGCTGCACAAAGCGACAGCAACCTTTACAGCTAAGCATGTATAGAACGCCCAAGTAACGAAGAGTACAAGGTTGTGTCAGCAAAGATGCTGTGATGTGAGCACCTACCTGTGCACTCCCGTGCTGCTTTTAACAACCACACTCCTGAGCACTTGGGGCCTGTGCGCGACGTGGTGACCTCAGCTGTCTCAAGGCAGCATCTCCGTACTGAATACCAGAGCCCATTCTTTCTGGGTCCAGCTCACCTGAGGACCAAGCAAGTCTTCTTTAAAAGAAGTTTTTATGTTTCTGTGGTGCCCCAAATATATTCAGTGAAAAAAGCAAAGTGCAGAACACTGTGTGTAAACAGTGTTTTGAGGGGGTCTGGGTGGCTCAGTCAGTTGACCATCTGACTCTTGATTTTGGCTCCAGTCATGATCTCACGGTTTATGAGTTTGAGCCCTGCACCGGGCTCTGCACTGACAGTGTGGAGCCTGCTTGGGATTCTCACTCCCTCTCTCCCTGTCCCTCCACCATTCACACTCTCTCAAAATAAATAAATAAACATTAAAAAAAAAAAAACCCAATGTTTTGAATAAAGGAGTAAAACCATATACACGTTTTCTTGCATGGGCATAAAAATACCTTTGGAAGGATATATAAAGAAGTGATAATAACGGCTGGCTTTAAGAAGGAGTTTTAGGGGCGCTTGGGTGGTTCAGTCGGTTAAGCGGCCGACTTTGGCTCAGGTCATGATCTTGCAGCCCGTGAGTTCGAGCCCCACGTCGGGCTCTGTGCTGATGGCTCAGAGCCTGGAGCCTGTTTCAGATTCTGTGTCTCCCTCTCTCTGACCCTCCCCATTCATGCTTTGTCTCTCTCTGTCTCAAAAATAAATAAATGTTAAAAAAAAAAAAAAAAGAAGGAGTTTTAGATGGCTAGGGGCCGCGAGAGGGGTGTGGAGGGAGACTTTCACTGTATCCTCTTTTGTATTTTTTGAATTTGGAATTATGTGAACGTAGTATGTACACAAAACTAAATTAATTTCAAATTAAACTACAAGGAGACCACTGCCTACTTACCAGAATGGTACGAACCCAAGTGTGGTAATATCCCCCGTGGGCGTGGCTTTAGTGCAATAAGCACTTCTATTCATTCTAGTGGGGCTCCATTCCTCATATATAGCAGGAATGTGACAGCCTCGACCTAATATCCAAATGCTTAGGTTCTTTGACCTGGCAATTCCACTCCTGGGAACTTATCCTACACACTCCACACATGCGAAACGAGAATATAAAAAGTTATTCACTGCAGTATTATCTGTGACAGCAAGATGTCGGCAATAATCCAAATGTCCAAAGTAGACTGGTTAAATAAATTATGGCAACACAGACAACTGAATATTACATGTGCACACAAAATACGTACATGTGTACCTTAGCATATGTATGTATAGGGAAGTCTCTGTATGTTGATTTGTAAAAATCCGTAGATCTAGTAAGTACAAAAAGCAAGATGCAGCAGAATTTATAGTATGCTAACTTTTGTGTACAAAAAGAAAAAAAAAGAGGAGGAAATGATGGCTTTTGAACCATATTAAAAAATACTACTGAAAAATTTTAACTAATATCTTGATATTCTTTCACCTAGACATAATTATGATTTTGAGGATCTCAGAAGAAATAGACCTTGAAAGTTTTATATGAGTCAACTTATGTGTACTATATTCATGGATGCAGTATTAAGGCGGCAAGGTAATTAAATAAAACCTCAGGCTGAGCTTGACAATACTCAACACCAAGTCAATTTTAATAACAACGTATGTTATAGAGTCTTTAAAAGTAACAGTTTTTGTGCCAAATTTCGTAAAGAAAAAATATTCTGTTCTCAGATCAAGAAAATCCAGAAGGATGAAGTGTCCCTCTCTTGTATCTGGGCCCTCGACCCTCTCTCCCACTACCTCACCCAGTGCCCTACTTTCTCTGTCATGCCCTCTCCCTACTTCCCCTCCTTTACTTTCTACCTCATTTTCTCTCTTGGCACTTAGAAATGCTAAATGTCTTCCATCACCGAAACCTCTTTACTCCTTTGTACCCTGCCATACCAGTACCTTCTTCCTCAAGAGAGGAATCAAAACTCACTCTGCTTTCTCACTTCCTCTTTGTTCCTCCTTTGTTGTCTTCTATTTTCATAATTCTGCTGGAGCTGTTCTTGATGAAGATGATCAGTGACTTCCTATTACCCACCCCTGTGGCTATTTCTTAGCTTAGTTCTTAGCTCATCAGACTGGTCTCCATCTCACTCGATCGCGAACAAGTCTTTGACTCGCTTAGTGTTTGGGCTGAAACGATACCCGCTTTCCCCTGGCTCTTTCCAGACATCTCCGACCGTTTCCTTCTCTTTTGTAGGTTCCTCGTCTTCTCTCTCGGTCTCCAAGGCTCTGCTTTTGATCACTGCTTTTCTCACTCTCAACTGCTCTCGGATGATCACGTTCCTTCCGTAGTTTCAACTACTCCAACGTACTGATGACTCCCAAATGGATACCGCCAGCCCAGACCTCTCCCCAGAGCTTGTAACTGCACGTGCTTGTTGTGCCAGTGGCACGGCAAAGGGAACCCATCAGAAACGGACTCCCCTTCATTCCCTTGAGCCCGCTTATCCTCTGGCTTAATGACATCTCTTTACCGAGTTACCCAAGTGTGACATCTAGTTATCCTTGGCTCCTCATGCCTTCCTGACCCCACCGCCTCACCGCCCCCCTCACCCCAAAACCAACTGCCCTACTATTTAGCGTTGGAGTCACATGACGCTGCTACCAAAATATTTCTTAGATTCCTCTATATCTCCTTATCTTTACTTCCACATCCTCCTTAAAGCTTTAATCAGTCATATTTTACTTGGATTACTCAAAAATGCCTTAATTGCTCTCCTGGTCTCTAGTCCTGTTCTTTCACTCCGTCCTCGACGTGGCCGCCTACATGCATGATGTATCTCAGGTCGCGACCTGACCTTACCACTCACTGATCCCATCCCTGAATAGCTTCCCATCCCGTACAGCCGTGGTTCTCAATCCTGGAGGAGCGCTAGAGTCAATCACATACGAGGGCTTTTAGAAATGCTGATGCCCAGACTACGCTTTGGCCCAATTAATCAGCATCTCAAGAGGTGGGGCCTGGGATCTGAAGTTTCGTGTCCCAGGTGATTCTAGTGGACAGCCAGAGGTGAGACTCAGTAACCCACAGGACAAAGTTCCAGATCCTGGATGAGAATCACTGGCCTGGCGGGTGCCTCTCTCCAACCTTCTCCTCTGCCACACCCCCCCCCCCCCCCCCACACACACACTGTAGTCTCTCTGTTCTAGTGATTTCAACTTTGCGGTCATTTTCTGCCAGTCTCAACTCCTGCTGTCCCTTCTGCTGGACTACCCTCCTCTCCACTCCCTAGGTTGGCTCATTCCTACATTTTGAAAGACTGGGCTCAGTTATCACCTCCTCTTGGAGGGTCACCACTTCCGTGACCTGGCTGGGCAGGGTCCCCTTCTCTGTGCGACCCCAGGATTCTATGCGCCTCCCAATTATTGTATCCTCCACACCGTATTGTAATGATCTTTTGATGTGTCTCATGAAAGACAGTTTCTTGAGGGCAAGGGTTGTGATTAATTCGTTTTTGTATCCTAGCACCTGACAAAGAACCAACCTTCGGATATTTGAGTGAATCGATTAAAAAGTGAACGTCTACATATAATTTCGGTATCTTAACAAAACTCAACTTTTATAATGACAACTACATACTATTTTGTCGGCTGCCTAAACCAGGGTTATTTTATTTTTTTATGTTTTTTTTTAAAAACTGTTTATTTTTGAGAGAGAGAGAGAAAGAGAGAGAGTGTGTGCAAGCGGGCGAGGAGAGGGAGACAGAGGATCTGAAGCAGGCTCTGCACCGAGAGCAGAGAACGCAAGCAGGGCTCGAATTCACGAACCGTGAGACCATGACTTGAGCCAAAGTCGGACACTCAACTGGCAGAGCCACCCCGGAGCCCCAGGTTATTTTAAACTCATTTTTACTGAAGCGACAAATACAACAAAATAACGAGACGCGTTACTACCGAAGCATGCTCGGTTAGCTTCAGAAATAAATTATCCACGAGGTACAAGCTGCAAGTACCAACATCGTGCATGTACCCATAACTTCCTTAACCTCACGCAGGCGGTCCACCATCACGCCACATGACCGTGGCCCAGCAGGGATAGTAAGCTGTTGTCAGAGAGCGAACAGAGCTCCAATCTTCCTCCTCGAAGCGATGGATCCCAAAAGGGCCGGGGTTCTGAAAGCCAACACCCACTGAGGCCCCGACTGCCCATCCTCTGTCACCAGTGGGCCACGGAAGCCACTATGAACAAGGGTGGGGTTTCACCTCAGCCACGTGCACAACGCCTTCAAAACCATAAGTGGCAATGTGAGGTTGGCGGATGTAGAGAGAATACTCCGGGACTAAATCACTCCTGGAAAACTAAAAGGTGATACTACCGGGCTAGACAGTAAAATATGCTGAAGAAAAGTTTATTGATGGAAAACTTTTTACCTGATTCAATTTTGTTAAGTATTTTTCTTGCACATTGTACAAAGGCCTCTTCCACGTTCTCCCCCGTTAGTGCACTTGTTTCCAAGAACATCAGCTCTAAAAGTGACATCAAACAAAACACGAAGCCATGTTTAGAGGACGATCACAATTCAATAACGGACAGCCTGTTCAGAATTCTCTTCGAACGGCAGGCAAAAAAGCAATTTATTACTTACGAACCACATATTTCTGCAAATAAAATCAATAAATGTAAATACGGCTTTTTAAATGTCAGAAGACATCTACGCTTTTCCTGAAAAGCGGGAGACGCCTTGTGCTAGCACTTAAGTCTACTGGAGAGACCGTGCGAGCTCCAGCGTTCGGTAAGGAAGCAGGCTGCTAGAAAGGGCCCAGCTGTCGACACGAGATGGAGATCCTCCAAATATTCTTCATGTCACCATGGATACAACCGAAAGGTTTTTCATTTTGGAGGGGACTACATGGCAGCTTGTCATTCTGACGGCGAAGAGGCCTTCTATGAATTAACACTCTTCGTATCCACCAGGGCGCTTACTACCCCAGTGGGGAGGCGGGCTCGCCTTGCTTCTGTATTTCTAAATGGTTTCTTTCCAAACTCACGATGGCTCAGGTTCTTCTCCCATGCTTATTTTCTTAGCACAACACCAGTCAATCTGTAAGAGTATAATTTGGTAGTCCTAGACTCCAAGTGACAATTGGCGCTAGGATATTTTAGTTCTTGACTGGTTCTAAAAATTATTTAAAATGTCTAAATTCTGATCGTTTTGTGATCTATAAGCAACCATTAATTTTATGTGTCGCTCTCTGGTGTTCTGTATGGAAAATCACAGAGGTTTCAAAGGCATCTAGAACCAAATGACTTTAATTTAATGTAACTAAAATAAAGCCAATAAGCCTAGTATCTCTTCCACTGCTTCCTCTTCTATTTAGATCTAACATTTTACCAACTTAGCTCCAAATTACATTAGAGAGGGGAAAAAAAAAAAAACAAAAGGACAGGACATCACCTGATTAGGGCCTTTAAAAATTATTAGTATAAATTTCACTTTAGACCAAAGCCTGGGCTGTTCAAAGACCTTGCACTGAAAGGTCATTACACAGTATTAGCACACTTGCTTTTATCCTCATCGTAACCTGGCGGGCAGAATACAGTGAAAATAGGTTAAGTAAGTCTAAATTTACTAAAAACCACAGGAGATCTCACATTTCTTAAGTACGGCTTAATCCTAAAATTTCAGTAGATACGGTAAACCCAAAGCAATGTTGTTACCCCCAGATCCGCCCATTTGAAAAGCGGTAATATTAAGTAAAAGGTCACTTGCCATTTTCTTGAGCAAATCTGGAGGCTTCTAAGAAAGTAACCTCACGATCTGCATCCAGGTCCTTCTTGTTCCCACAGAGGATGATCACAATGTTCTGACTCGCTAGCATTCTGGCATCTGTTAACCAATTAGTAAGCGCATTGTAGGTTTCTCGGCTGCATAATATAAGATTGTGAAAATAATACATGTTTTTTATAAAACTAGCAACTCTTTCCAATCATTCACACTACTCACACTGCTTTTAAACATGTCAGGGTAATGTCAACAACCTTTAAGGTTACTCAGGTAACCTGAATGCTCAATTACACACCACGCCATAGGGTTTGTTTTTCTTCCAGAAAAATGGCGACAGCAAGTCAGATATTTTGCTATTTGTTTTTGCCCAATCGGTGCAAAAGGAAACAGAAGTTCCTTTATTCATTTTGCTAATATTTATTGAGCTCTTAGCTCTAGGCTCAGTTGTGTGCAACGTGGGGAAGCAAGTTCTAACAGGTAGCTGCTATCATGTAGCAGGTCTGTGCGGCATGTTCGTACTTTGTAGGAGTTTATCACATTCTTTATAAAGACTCTGTGCATAAACTCTACCTCCCTCTTCCATGAGAAGCCTGAGGCCCGGAGAGATTAATTAAGTTGCCCAAAGTCACACAAGCAGCCAGTGGCGGAGCCAGGACTTGACTGGGTCCGTCGGACTCCAGGACCAGCTCCGCCATCTGCCGTCTTCTGTCCTGATACATTCAGGGACACATCTGCCCTGCGGGCAGATTACTTAGCCTGATGACTTTGCAGTTGGCAAGCTGAGCCTTTCACTGCCTGAGCAAGTGAGGCAGGGCCGGGCCAGGAGCTGCCACCTCATTGCCAGGGTGCCTCCTTCCGAACACACAGACCGGGTGTCACAGCAGCAAGGTGATACTCTTTGGGCAAGTTCCTACCGGAAAGAGCTGCCAGATGATAGGGTATAGATGACATTTTTAAGGTGGTGCCGGCACACACTGAGATCAGTGCTGTCTGATGGGACTTCTGCAAGGACAAGAATGTTCTATAATCCGTACCGTCCAATTCAGCAGCCACCAGTCCCGTGAGGCTACTGAGCCCTCGAGATGGGGCAAGTGAGACCAAGGAACCAGATTTCTAATTTAATTCGTGATACGTGGGTGACAGTGCACTCAGATCCTTATGATGTGCCAAGAGCCTTAACACCAACCGATTTAACCAGCTGCAAACCTCCCAAGTCTTACGCAATTATCAGCGCTCCCTGTAAGGGACCAGGACACTGAAGTCCAGACGCTACGGCACCCTCCCCGAGGACCACCCAGCTAGCCGCCCAGAGCTGCATGTGAACCCGGGTCAGAGCCCAGAGCCTGGGCCCTCACCTTTCGTCGACATCGATGACTTCTAATAATTTACCACACGGAAACGTTCACTTTGGGAACCTTGAGGAATGTGTCAAAGCATCAAGCTAAGAAACATAATGAACCGCTGGGGATGCTTTATCTAAAACCTCACTGCTGCATTTCCTTACGTGGCAAAGGGGCGGCGGCGGCTGGCTCAGACACCTCTAAAGCCCCGGATGAAGGGGCCAGAGGGGATTCCAGAATCCCAGGCACAAAGCACACACTGCACGTAGGTGCGCTTTGGCAAGACCAGGCTCCGGGGAGCAGGGCTGCCTCTTCCACCGGGGGTGGGGATTGGGGGGGGGGGGTCACGTTACCTGGTGATGTCGTAGACGAGGAGTGCTCCCGCGGCACCTCTGTAATAACTTCTCGTCACAGACCTGAAAGAGTTACACTACTCTTACTTCCGGCCAATCAAGACCCTCTCCCACTGAACACTGTCACCTATTTTTGCTTTGCAGACCACCACGCAGGGACAGGTGTTGCATTAAAACAGAAATGATGCAGACATCTGAGCGAGCGCACGGGGGGGGGGGGGGGGGGCAGCTCGTCTGTCTGAAATCACGTCACGGAAACGCTGGGGAGGTGGGGGGACGTGCGGCTGAGACAACGATGACATTTCCTAACAGGTAGATGAAGCTCTCCCCCAGCACCCAAGATAGGCTCTGAACTTACAAGGAGGGGCAAAGCGTCTTAGGGAGCCATCAGAACCCCTAGGCGGGCGCTCAGCACCCAGCACTCCTGCCCTGCTTCCTCTGGGGAGTTTCAGGCCTTCTCCATGGCCCTGCGTAGCTGCCCCCCTCTTTTCCCGGGAAAAGGGAAGTCCTCGGGTGGGAAGCCACTCCATCTTCCAACCGGGAAGCCACTGTCCCCCCCCGCCCCCGTACTCACCTTCTTTTCCCCTCCCCACTCCTAACAAGGAAAGGCCGCTTCGCCTATGCCAACTGAGTGCCTCTGACACATCTTATCCGTTCTCACGGTCCTCAGGATTATTTTCTTTCAGTAACCCGCTTTCTCCCCAGCAGTATCAGTCTCTCCTTCTCTGTTAGATTCCACCCCCCATCAGCAACATAAAATGTGCTCCGCTACGTCCCATCTCGAACAGCAAGACGTGCGGCACAGTCCTTTCGGCTACCGTCCCGCTGTTTGTTCCTCTCTGCACCCCAATTCCTCCAAAGCAGTTGTCCCCAGCAGCTGTTTCCTTCTCTTCACCACTGCTCTGGAGTCCGTGTCCGCTCCTCCGAGTCCGGCGGCATTTCTGGGTCCTCATCCCTCCACCCCGCCTCACCCCTCCCTGAACCAGCCGCCCCCCTCTCCTCCCTCACTGGCCACTTCTCCTCCTTCAGCTCGGGGTCACACTCTCGCGAGCCAGCCTGCCCTGTTTGTCCCAGAGTTCCTCGGAGCTGGGGCTCAGTCCCGGGTTCTCTCTTCTAGTCACACCTTGACCCGAGAGTAATCTGCGGCTCGGGCTACTTCTGGAAGATCCGGCTGCTGCCCCAACAACCCCTCATGACTGCCTAATGAACATGTCACACTTAACATTTACAAGACAGGACGTCTTGGCTCCTACCCGCCACGTCCATTCTGGTTTGGGGGGTGGGGAACGCCACCACCCCTCTGTTTATCAGCCAGAAAACTCTGCTTTTATCCTCAACCTTCTCCACACTGGACCCACCAGTCAGGTCTTGGCTCACTAACTGACATCTCCTGCATCGTCCATGTTCTTCCAGCTTCACCAGGGCCATCCTAACCCAAACCACCGGTCTCTGCCTGGATCCCTGCAGTCACCCACTACCACGCGTGTCCCCACGGCCACTTGTGTCCCCTGGTCCATTTTCCTGAGCATCCAAATTCCTCGTCAACACCTACAAGGCTTCCTGTGCTCAGACGCTGGAAATGGACCTCAACTGCCAACGGTCGATGATTGAATCAACCGTGTTCACCCACCGACACCTCCGTAAGAACCCCTGAATGATAGGGTTCAGAGAGCTTCTGAGTTCATGATCACTTGCAGGGGCAGAGAGGGCAGAGCACCCAGAGAGGTCCTGGGAGCTCAGCACCCAATTCCCACATACATTGCCCAATGCATCTCTTGGCTGTTCCTGGGTTGTACCCTTTATAATAAGCTGGTGACAGTGAATGCAGTCCTTCCCTAAGTTCTGTGAGCTGTTCTAACAGATTACTGAACCTGGGGGATGTGTTGTGGGAACCTGTGAATTTGTATTTTGCTGGGCAGAAGGGAGGATGGCCTGGGCACCTAATTTAGGACTAGTGTATGAAGTGGGAGCAGGTCTGTGGGACCCCTTAGCCTGTGGGGTCGGATGCTAACTCCAGAGAGAGTCAGAATTGGAGTTGAATTGTTGGACACCGAGTTGGTATCGGAAAACTGGAGAACAGGTGTGGAAAACCCCCCGTTTGGTGTCAGAAAATACACATCACAGAACAGTGCCTATCTTTAGGGCAAAAAGAAAACTGGGGAACTTATCAAAAACAAACAAGATGACTCATGATTAGTTTGATACTTTGAAAAGGGCAGCTATTTTTAAATGTATTTTTCGGCTCTTAAACTCCAAAGGCACATAGATAGCTTGTAGGCTTTTCCCTTCTATCCGTAGACTGCGCTCTGCAGGGCATATGCTTGGAGACCTGGCGGACAGGTGCAGCGTGGGAAGGGCCGCATTGTGAGTGCTTCCTGGGGCCACCTCTCGGACTGGAGGGAGGCCTCTTCTCCACATACGCGGAGGCAACTCTTTTCTATTTTAGTTTCCAGAAACTAGCAGACATCTAGTTTCCAGAGAAAGGGGTAAGAGTTTTCCTCAAGATAAACTGAATTCTATCAGCTGCGTCATTCACTTTAAAACACGGTATTTTGACATGTGGTGTCTAACAAATTATTCAAGTATACAAATTTAAGCATTTAAGAGTACTTTTTTGAGGCAGTTAGTGTTTCTCAAAAGTCATTTAAAACAGAGTAATACAGGTACATAGTTTGAAAAGGAAATAGCGCTGAAAGTCTCAACATGAAACTCCACTGTCTCCCGCCTCACTCTTCCTGGGAGCCCCACTCCCGAGGCGAGTTCCTTCCCTTGCACTTGACTTTTTTCCGAAATGAAGTCACTAACAGAATACATGTTGAACACCTACGTGCTATCTTCTCCCCAGGGCTTTGGAGAAGCAACAAAGAAACGCACAAACGTCCCTACTCTCATGGATCTTCGTTTCCTTTCTCCGGCATTTGCTTTCATCTTTCTGTAAAATGCTTACGAAACTATTCGACTTGTGAGTTTCAGGGCTTACTGCTTTCCTGCTTTGATAAGAATCTAGCACACTCATAACCTCCCACCCCCTTCCCTCCGTCTCCTCTTCCTCCCGGGGAGCACCCTTGCCTGCCCCCAACCGGCCTGCGGTGCCTCCTTGTTCTTCTCCCCAGCTGGGTGGATGGACTTCACCATCCTCTTTCAGGGTTTACTTCTTTGTATTGATGAAGCATACCCTCCCGAAGTTTCTAAGAAAGAGTGTGTGGAAGACAACCTTTGTTTCCCCTACTCTTGAATATCTGAAGGTCTTCTGACTTTATTATCTGTCACACTTGATTGATAGTTTGGCTAAGTTTCGAAGGTCGGAATGGGATTTTTCATGCTGAGTTGGCAAGGTGAGGCTTCAGTATCTTCTGGCTTCTGCCTGCTGCTGCTGAATGGTGAAATGCAATCCCCATTTCTGCTCCTTTAATGTGACTGTGTTTTTCTTCTGGGGATCTTTTTGTATCTCCACTACCTCTTTGTCCTCTGAAATTTCACACGACACGCACGCTGGTTGGGGTTTTTTTGCCCCATTCATTCGCATTTGGTCTAAGGCGGGCCCGATACATCTGGAATCTCATTTCTTCGGTAGAAAAATCACAGAGATTGGGCTATTTCATTGGAGACGCCAACATGTTAATATATTTAGGCCTTTCCTAAAGGCCTAAAGAAGACTCATTCTTCTGCAGAGAAAAATTGTTTCTCCTGAATACGCACCTGGCGGCCAGCAGCCAGGGAAGAGGTGGGAGAAGAGGGCGAGGGTTCGCAGACTTTCACCCATTTCCTTCTTTTCAGTCCTTCCCTCGTCCCTGTCCTCTGCTGCGCCTTATGACTTCGCGTCTAGACCCTGCTTTAACTCAGAGACTGAACTTCTCATCGTGTGTGTGTGTGTGTGTGTGTGTGCGCACACATAAACACTTTAAACCTCCCTCCTGTAGAACCTGAAGCTTCCAGATCCTGACCTTTCTTGGGACTCAGCAGGAGGATGTGGCCTCCAGCAACCTGGCCTCCCCCATTATGGGCACTTAGATGTAGCTTTTAGTCAGTCACCATCCACTAATCACGTACCCTCCCTTTCTGGGTGTTTGCGAGTTAATGCCATTTCTGTTCTTTTATAGTCATTCCGGTGAGGGTTCGGGGCTGAGAAAACACAAGTCTGCGTGTTTGATGAGTGGTTCCAGAAGAATGATCGTGATTAAAAATGGTTTCGATATTTCTGAAGCAAACAATTATTGAACATTTAAAATATAATATACTCCTGACTTTAATGAAATGAAATGCTTATAGTGAGAGTGAGTTTTACTTAACTGAATTTTAAGACCGTGAATATCCGTTCTGTTTTGACTTTGTGTATCTGTTCAAAAAACACACCTAAAATATCAATCTACTTTCTTGCTTTAGTAGTTACAGACTATTAAACATGTAACCTCCTATGCAGTGATCTGGGGTCATAATTTCAAACATCAATTATGACTATAGTGTAATAAAAATGTGCAGGAGAGAATATTTGGTGGAACGTATACCAGCCATCAGCACGTGCTAGTTAATGTAAAACAAAAGAAAACCGCAAAAGAGGTTTTTAAAAATTCTCCTTTAAAAGTGGAAGACAGAGAAGAAATTGTTGTGCTATTACTTTGCCTTAATTTTAATCTCAAAGTATACTGCAGAATACACAAGGTCACATCCTCCAAATGTACTCGCTAGTCCCAAAGAATAACTCAGCCTCTACGTTAGGATGCGTTCGCTCAAAAGAGATTCTAACGCGTTCTTTAGCAAGTCAGTGTCACCTGGAGAAAACAGTCCTTTAAGACAAGAAGCTGCTCTTTAAGCTTCCAGAGGTGAAGGTTCTGAAATCTGTGTAGGGGAGAAGACAACTACACATATTAAAAGGCTATAATTGGTTATTTCAAATCCAATTTTCAAATATTTTTATTAAGGTAGAGAGAAAGCTACCTGAATCGTTCTTGGCCTGCTGTATCCCATATCTGTAACTTTACATATTTACCACCAACATTTATTATCTTTGAACCAAACTCCACTCCTATTGTATGATTTGAGTCATCTTTGACTGAAAAAGAAAAAGAACAAGATATTTAATTTTAGAACATTAAGGAAACAGGCTTACAGATTTAAACAAGTGAAATCAAGGGTTAAAGTCAACGGAAATGTAATTTACTGTAGCCTTTCATTTTTCCAACAGTCAGTTGATACGAAGCACTCACTGTTTTAAACAGAACACACACACACTTCCTCTTCTGAAGGAGGCGATAAGGCTCTTTTGCAAGACCCCCAAAACAAACCATACATTTTAACGTTTATTTATTTTTGGGACAGAGAGGGACAGAGCATGAACGGGGGAGGGGCAGAGAGAGAGGGAGACACAGAATCGGAAACAGGCTCCAGGCTCTGAGCCATCAGCCCACAGCCCGACGCAGGGCTCGAACTCACGGACCGCGAGATCGTGACCTGGCTGAAGTCGGACGCTTAACCGACTGCGCCACCCAGGCGCCCCAGGAGCCCCAAAACAAACCATACATTTTAAAGTCTAGGCTTGGAAATGGCTACATCACATGAGAACCACATCTACCCGTCCACGGGGAGGGTACTCACAAATGGTGACTGCATAAAATACCCGGGTGCCCCCCGAAAGGGCTTATGGCCCACTGCACCTCAGTCAGTAATGAAGAGGTGAGAATTCCCACTATTTGAATGGATAAATATTCCAAAGAAATCAAAGGGGAGGAAAAACACCGTAGCCCCCAAAAGAAACTTGATGGACACCAGAGATGAAGGGAAAAAGAGGAAAAGATAAAACAAAAACAAAAACAAAAACAAACAAACCCCAAACCCAAAGCCTCTATGCATATTATCGTGGATTTTAGTACTGTGTGGCAATAACTTGGAGTGAACTTGTTGGAGAAGTCAATACTCTCTGTGCCAGGAGGCGGGCAAAATAAGCAGCTTGCTAAGCCCACCCTGAGTAAGCGGTCTGTGAAGGAACACTGCTGTGGTGATGAACACCGAGGATGGCTCCACGGCCCGTGACCGGCTTCCACTTTGTGGCTCCATGGCCTGTGACTGGCTTCCACTTTACAGCCGTAGGGCCAAAGTCAGGGATGCCACGTGACGGGGTGCTGAGTTTCCTGGTGTGTGTGTGTGTGTGTGTGTGTGTGTGTGTGTGTGCGCGCGCGCGCGCATGTGGGTGCACAAAACAGGTTCATACTGACCACACAGGCCTGTCCCAGACAGTGCGGAGCTAGTGTGGACGTTCTAGAATTTAAGCTACCGAGAAACCTCGGAGTAAAAGGCTCAAAGGGTGATGGCTAAGGTCGGAGGGCATCCTGATTACAACATGGCCACAAGAGGAATAAAGTGAAACCTTTCCCGTGATGCTCTAGACCACGCGGACTAACACCACACAGGTACCGGTCTCTGTGGCGAGGCCTTAGGGTAGGACGATCAAGGGAGAGCTCGCCACAGAGAGAGGACACAAGGATTAATAAGCAGGTGGGCAGTGGGCCCAATGTCCTGGGGGCCTTCTCTTCTGAGATGCTACAATGCAGTGTTGGCAATCTGTGAGGGGGCCTGGGCCCCCGGGGGGGGGGGGGAATATGTGTTCCACTCGGTAAGGACTGGCTCTGTGACTAATCCATGCTGGGGCCGTGTCACTGGACAGAGGTTCCAACAAGTCCTTGGAGATTGAAAATGGAAATAGTGGAATACGCTTCTACAGTTTTACTCCTCGAAGCTCTTTGCCTGGATACCCTCTGCCGTCTCTTTGCCCATTTTACCCACCCCCACTTCAGCAAGGGCAGTTAATTCTGCTTCCGTGCCTTTACCCACCTGCCGCGAAACAGGTCATTCCCCACCATTCTTTCCATGGCTCTAAGAGCACTGTTTATTTTCAGGGTCTCTAGGTCTAACCAAGTCTCTTACAATACCTCGGAGTAAAAAATCCAACCTCCCTTACCAAAAGAGCGCCAAGTCAATGGCAAAAAGATGGGTCTGTGGTCAAAAGGTCCGGGCTTGAGTCTAATCAACTACCCTCCCAAGGTGGTGGGATGACTGTCCCAAGAGCACACACCCACTTCTCTAAACCTGCGCCTTTTACCTGCGGAACGGAACTGAGGACAACAGCTGCCTTCACTGTAGTACAAGGCTGCCGAGGACCCCACATGACTGGCTTATCTACAATGTGCCGCTAGGGCTCTTTGGGCGGCTGGCTCCCTGTCAGGGAATGACATTCCTCCTTTGCCTTCCGCTTCACCATGTTGTAGCTCAGTGTCTGGAATGTATCTGAGTATGTGGGAAAATGGATGGTATGATAATATGCCGAATGATGAGCCATCATCAAACTGAAATAACTTGACGAAAAC
This sequence comes from Puma concolor, assembly GCF_028749965.1. Lineage (NCBI taxonomy): Eukaryota > Metazoa > Chordata > Mammalia > Carnivora > Felidae > Puma > Puma concolor. Next base: position 18,875,245 of record NC_141677.1, read on the forward strand.
CACAGGCATGTTGCTGAAAGCTTAATACGACATAAACTTTTAACGTTATTTTAACACATTTTAAACTATAACTCTTTGCTGAAATAATATTCACAAGTTTTACTACAAACAAATCTGAGCAAGGGAGCACTCTCAGAAAAAGACATGCACGAAACACTGACCATTTGATGTCACTTACATTTTTTTTCTATAAACTGATGAAGCAAGCAAGACTTGCCAGTTCCTGCATTTCCAATAACCAAGAACTTAAACAAAAAATCTGAAAAACAAAAAGAGACTATGAAAAAAACCTTTAAAACGTGCTATGTTTATTCTTAGACTATGATTAAAAAAAAGAAAAGTTAGTAAGACCTGACTTGTTAACAGAAAAGAGAGGTAACTACCCTGTGAAAACAACAATACACGTGTCAACTTACCTTTTCACCTCTTGGATATTTGGCTTACATGCCAATTCAGTGGTTTCCCAAACTGTGCTCCTGGGACAACTTCCTTTCATGTTGGAAGTCTGGCGACTGTTCTTGTAATGTATAAAATTTGTCCCTTTGCGAGTCACTATTCTAAGAAATACGCATAAGCAGTGACAAGAAAAAATAGCCTAGAAATTTCAAGTGTTTCTGTACAAACGGAAAACCCTGGGAAACTTCTAGGCTTTGAGAAGTTCACTCCTTTCCTTTTAAAAATAGGTATGCTTTCCAGGGGTGCCTGGGTGGCTCAGTCGATTGGGCGTCCGACTTCAGCTCAGGTCGTGATCTCGCACTCTGTGGGTTCGAGCCCCGTGTCGGGCTTTGCGCTGACAGCTCAGAACGTGGAGCCTGCTTCGGATTCTGTCTCCTCCTCTCTCTGTCCCTCCCCCACTCGCACTCTGTCCCTCTCTCAAAAATAAAATAAAAACATTAAAAAAAGTTTTTAAAAAGATAAAAAAAATAGGTACGCTTCCCCCCGCCCTTGCGGATTTTTGTGGTCTTGCTTCTATCCCCTTGTCTGTAACTTGTGGGAAGGACAGCTTGAGCCAAGTTTGAGTCAGTATTCCAAGGGTGAAATTTGTCTCATTCAGCGTAGAAAGAATTTCTCATTTCTTCTTTACAGAGTAATATGTTTAATTTGGGATATTATTTTACACGAAATGGAAATGAAGACTCTCCAGTGCAATTTGTTATTTAATCAGCATGATGTAGCATCGGTAGCCCCACGATGCCTTAGTAATCCATTTTGCTTTTGCTGTTAGCAAAGAACTTGAGTTATGCGGAGCCCAGGTGCTGCAGAGGACCCCTCCCACCCCGACCCCTCCCACTTTGATCAGAACCCATCGACCGCTAGCCCCCATGCTGCTGGACTCACTGCGTGGCCCTGATGAGTCTGTACTGCGGGTTCCCTGGTTTGCACCTCTGAAAGTGTTGCCTCCATACATCTTTTCCGAACCCAGACCAAGCGCTCCGAGCCCTGGCTCCCTCTTTCCCCCAAGGAAGCTCAAACAGCCCATTTCTTTGCTGAAGCTTAGCCTAGCCCTGTTTCTTAAGACCTATATTCATCATCACTCCCAGATTAAGCCAATTCAACCTCTCACGATTTCCACAAGGTTACAGGCAATGAGCTTAGTGGATAGTGCTATGAGACTTGTCGGCGCTTAAAAATAACAAGTTTTATGCTTCTCGTTGTGTGTTTTGAAAGCATGCACATTCAGGTTCACGGCAGCATTATTCGGAGTAGTCAGAAAGAAGCATTATTTATAAATAAATGGATAAACAAAATACGGTGCATACAAACAGCGGAATATTACTCAGGCTTGAAAGTGAGGAAATTCTGACACATGTCACAACACGGATGGACCTCAAAGACATTACGCTAAGGGAAACAATCCAGTCACGACAGGAGAAATACTGTTATGATTCCATTTCTATAATGTACCTAGAGTAATCAGACTCCGAGACAGAAAGTAGAACCGTGGCTGCCAGTGGCTGGGGAAGAGGGGAAACGAGGAGGTGTTGTTTAATGGAAACAAGCATCAGTTTGGAAAGATGAAAAAGTTCTGGAGACAGACTGTGGTAACGGTTGTACTCCAATGTGAATGTGCTAAATGCAAATGAACTGCAGACTTAAAAATGGGGGGAATGGCAAATCTTACGTAATTCTACCACACACACACACACACACACACACACACACACACACACTAAAACATGCCAAATCTAATCATTTTCATCAAACAGCTTCTATAACCTAAGACGTCGAAGGGAAGATGGTTAAGATTGCCAGGTTAAAATGAAAACACTGGAATCTTTCAATCTTGTTCAATATCTTCTTCTTCTTAAGATATAAAGCCCGATCATTGTGCAGTTGACCTTTGAACAACTGAGTGCGTCCACTTACGTGTGGATCTTTTTAACAGTACGGTACTGTAAACGTATTTTCTCTTCCTTGTGATATTCTTAGTAGCATTTTCTTTTCTCTAGCTTGCCTAATCATAAGAACGTGATATATAACACGTACAGTATAGAAAATACATGTCAACTGGTATTTTATGTTATCAGTAAGGCTCCCCGTCAATAGGAGGACATTAGTAGTTAAGTTTTTGAGTGGTCAAATTTATATGAAGGTTTTCAACTGTCCAGAGGGTTGGCACCCTTTGCCCCTGTGTTGTTCGAGAGTCAACCCTATAAGTTAGAAACAGAAAAGGGTGAGGGCTAAATAAAGATGCTGCCAATATGCAGGCAACAGTAAGTACTGAAAAAGAAAAGAATCTGTATATGCAAATTGAAATGTTTATGTGTTATGTCTACACAGAAAACTGAGGATCACAAATCTACGTGCTCCTGGAACAAAAACTCGGACAGCTAAACATAGACTTTGGCTTGACTCTTGTTCCACTGTTTTCTTCTCCTTTGGAAATTTTGCCAAATGTACTTTACTACGGTAACTGCTACCCGGGTTGTCCCATAGCTCCAAAAGGCAAAAGGAGCTTGAGCTGCACCTTGCTGGACAAAAGATATGTAGTCTCCAGATGTAAAAGCTCCTCCAAAAACTCTTTATACTCTGTCTTGTAGCTCAAACAGGTTAAGTATTCATACTTTAGTGGAAAACCCTTTCGCTGGAAAACCCTTTTGTGTCACCATCTAGAAATGCTGGATAAAATAGATCACATTCCCGCTCCCCCCACCCCCCCCAAAAAATGCACAGCGGAGTTTTCAGGAAAGAAAGGAAAATTCTAGACGCTTGGAACAGAGAAGAAACAGAAAAAAAGCAGTAGGGGCCCAGATACGGGACTGTCAGGGAGAGTAAATCCACACTTAAACACCTCATTACCATAGTGAAACTACAGACAAACACTATAAAGGCGATCAGAAAGAATGGAAAAACTCCCTATAAAGAAACTAAGTTCTTTACCCCAAACAGGAGAAGGCAATGAGATAATACCTTCCCAGTACTGAAGGAAGGAGCACAAAACCAAAAACTGTCTAATGTAGAATTCAATGCACGCACTATTATACTCAATGCCACGGTAGACTTTTGCTTCCAAGAGATAGAATAGGAGACTTTTCCCTATTCCTCCTGCTCAGTATAACTTAAAAGCCTGGAGCCTGCTTCACATTCTGTGTCTCCCTCTCTCTCTGCTCCTTCCCTGTTCACGCTCTGCCTCTCTCTCTCTCTCAAAAATAAACATTAAATAAAAAACATAAACAAAAGTCAGCTCTCTCTGGCCATAGGACTAGGCAAGGGCAACCTAGCAAGAGAGAAAACTTTTACACATTAACTGCTCTTTAAACAAATGAAAAACAAATCTTCAGCAAAGAGAAGGTCTTATCAAAGAAATAAAACATAAGGAAGAACCATCAGATAGAAATTTTAGAATTGAAAAATACAGTAACTGAAATACATAGTTCAGCAGATGGGCTCAACAGCAAAATGGAAAGGGGCAGGGAAACAATTGGTGAACTGGACAACAAAATGATAGAAAATATCCAATTCTGAGCAACAAAGAGAAAATAGACTGAAAGTATATAAGTAGAGCCTCACAGACCTTTGAGACTCTAAAAAAAAAGCTCTAATATTTGTGTCACTGGAGTCAGAAAAGGAGAGGAAAAAGACAACAAGGTTGCAGAGATACTCAACGAATCAATGGCTGAAAACTTTCTCAATCGGGCAAGGGACATAAACCCAGATTTGAAAAGCTGAGTAAATCACAGAGAAGATGAATCCAAATAAATCCATGCCAATGTACATCATAACTAAACTTCTGAAAGCTAAAGACAAAGAAAAAAAATCTTGAAAGCAGCCAGAGAAAAATGACAGGCCAGAGAAAATCACAGCTTACCTAACAGGGAAAAAAGTAATCCAATGACAGCAGAGTTTTCATCAAAAACCAGAGAGGCCAGAAAGAAGTGGCACAATATTTTTCAAGGGCTGGAACAGAAGAACTCTCTAGCCAGAATCTTATATATGGTGAAAGTGACCTTCTGGAATGAAGAGGGGAATCGAGATGTTCTTGGGGAGGGGGGCAGGAACACTACAGAATTTGTCAGCAACAGACCTATCCTCAAAGGAAGGAGGACCATGGGACACAAAACCATGGATAACTACAATAGGCTTTTTCTTCTTGTCCTGTTGAGTTTTCTAAATTATGTCTGGCTATTTAAGCAACAATGATTAACACTGTCCAATGTGATTCTAAATATGAGTGCAGGAAACATTTCAGACAATTTTGTTAAAGGTGGGTTACTGTAAAGGGATGTCAAAGAAGGTAAGGTTTTTATATTTCCCTCAAATGCATACAGTGGTGACACCAGTAGACTGAGATGTATACACAATGTAATACTTAGAGCGACCGCTAAACAAGCTATACAAAGAGAGATGCTCAAAAATAGTATACATAAATAAAAAAGAATTCTTAAAAATGTTCACATAAACCACAGGAACACTGGAAAGAGAAATGAAAAACAGAACAAAAAATGGCAAAAATAAGTCCTAATATATCAGTAATTACAATAATTGGGTAATGTATACGTGTAGCAATTAAGAGACAAAAATTGGCAGATTAGATTAAAAATATGCCATAACTATTGGCTGTCTACAAGAAACTCACTTTGATTATAATGACCCAGGCAGGCTGAAGGTGAAAGGATAGAAAACGCCGTATCATGCAAACATTAATCAAAGGAAAGCAATATTATTATCAGGTAAAACAGACTTCATAGCAAAGAAACTGCCTACGACCAAAAGGGTTATTATATAACGATAAAAGGATAAATCGACCAGTAAGACGCAGGAATCCACACCTTCAACTAATACAATGCTATGTCATTTATATCTCAAAAAAAAAAAAAAAAAAAAAGACTAGGAATCCTAAATGTGTATATCACAGAGCTAAAAAGCTTATCAAGCAAAAACCGAGAGAACTTAAAGGAAAAACAGAGAAACCCACAATTATGGTTGGAGACTTCAACACCACCGAGAGTTCTTCACAACCAAGAGAACGAGACAGAAAATCAGCAAGCATAAAGAACAAAAACACAGTAAACCAACAGGACCCAGCTGGCATTTATAGAATACGCCACCCAACAGGAGCACACACATTCTTTTCAGGGACCCGTCAAGTTAGACTATATCCTGGGCCGTAAAACAAACCTCAACACATTTAAACGAACTGAAATCATATACAATGTGTTCTACAACCACAATGTAATCAAACTAGAAATCAATAAGATGAAGACGGAAGGAATATTTTCAAATACTTGGATACTTATAAATAATCCACTTCTTTAAAAAAAATTTTAACATTTATTTAATTTTTATTTGAGAGAAAGAGAGAATTCGAGTGGGGAAGAGGGACAGGGAAAGAGAAAACAAAGAGAGACAGAGAGAGAATCTTAAGCAGGCTCCATGCTGAGCACAGAGCTTGACGTGGAGCTCAATCCCCACAACTCCGGGATCATGACCGGAGCCAAAATCAAGAGTTGGACGCTCAACCCACTGAGCTACCCAGGTGCTCCTAAATAATTCACTTCTAAATAATCTATGATTTAAAGCAGTCTTGCGGGAAATCGAAAAAGTATATTGGGCCGAATGGAAGAAAAAACACAACCTATCAAACTTTGTGGGATACAGCAAAAGCAGTGCCGAGAGGTGAACTTGGAGCGCTAAATGCATACATTAGGAAAAAAAGAAAGTCACAAGCAATTATCTACGTTCCTACCTCAAGAACCTAGAAAAAGAAGAGCAAAATAAAGCAAGCAGGAGGAAGGAAATAATAAAGAGCAGAAATCAATGAAACTGAAAATAGGAGAACAAAAGAGAAAACCCATGAACAAAAGCTGGCTCCTTGAAAAGATCAATAAAATTGATAAGCTTCTGGCAAAACCGTAATGAGTTCAAGGAATTAAGGTCTGACCAAGGAAAAAGGCAAGACTGTGAGATGGCACAATAAACTTTTTTGGGCACACTTGGACAGGCTGCATCGGAGGGGATATCCCTCTCAGCAGGAGAACTTCCAGACAAGATGCCCAGAAGGGGAATAGGGCAAGGGGACTTTTGGGGGAGAAGGGATTTGAGAGGGGATTTATGTGTCTAGATGATGTCGCCAGCAGTCTGGCGGGGCAGCTAGCAGCTTGAGATCCTTCATAGCCCTTGAGTTTGTCAAAGGTTAGCAGATGGTGCCTGTAATTTCACAGGGTATGCAAAGCAGGAAGTCTCTAAATGGCTAAAAATATGCTTATTTGGGCTGAATTTTAAGCAACTGAGTGTGTAAGAATTTGAGGTTAGTGCTGGTAGACTCTGAACGGATGTCCCAGCTTGCCAGGAGGAAGAAAACAACAGAGGGACCAATATACAGGGCCATCTTTAACCCATTTCTATAACAAGGAGAAAAAGACGACACAAATAGTCAATCTCAGGGATGATACAGGGCATGTCACCAGAGACCCTGCAGACATCAAAAAGATAACAAAGGAATAACATGAACAACTCTATACGCATTAATTCGACAGCTTAGATGAGATGGACCAATTCCTTGAGAACACAAAGTACCACAACTCACCCGACATAAAATAGACAATCTGAATAGCCCTCCAGTGACTAACGAAATTGAATCTGTAATTTTAAAACTCACAAAAAAGGAATATTCAGGCTGAGATGCTTTCACTAGAGAATTCTACCAAATTTTTAAAAAAGAACACAATTCCATATAACCTCTTTGAGAAAATAGAAGAGGGAACCCTTCCCAAGTCATTTTATGAAGCTGATGTTTATTATTACCTGATTTATTATACATTTTTATTTAAATATTTTAATGTTATATATTTAATGTTATATATTAAATGGTATGTTTTATATACATATACATATTTTAAGCTTAAAAATATATTAAGTATGTATTATTAAATACATAATTGCATATTATAAAAATATTAAAAATTTTTATTTACATATATTACAGTGACACCAAAACCGGAAGAAGGCAGTATTAAAACAAAACATACTACAGCACAATATCTCCCACGAATCCTTAACAAAATACTAGGAAACTGAATTCGGTAATGTTATATTTACAAATTTAAATAAAATTATATACTATGACCAAGTAGGCTTTATTTCAGGGATAAAAGGATGGTTCAATATTTGAAAATCAATGTCACTACTCTATTTAGGCTAAAAAGAAGTCAGCCAGCCGATCATACCAATTGGTGCAGAAAAAGCATTTCACAAGAGTCAATGCTCACTTGTGATAAAACCCTCAAAAAAATAAATATAGAACTTCCTCAAATTGATCAAGAACATTTCAAAAATTGTACAGCTAACCTTATGCTCAATGATGAAAGATTACTCCCCCCACCCAAGATGAGGAACACAGTAAGGATATCTGCTGCCACCACTATTATTCAGTATCATACAGGAAGTTCCAGCCAGGGCAATAAGACATGAAAGGGAAATGAAGCCACACAGATCAAAAAGAAATAAAACTGTTCCTATTGGCAGACGATATGGCGGTATACACAGAAAATCCAAGGACTCTCAAACAAAACAACCTCCTACAATCAATAAGCGAATTCATCAAGGTGAAGATTAGAGAATATAAAAATCAACTGTATTTCTAATACTAACAGCACACACGTGGGCATCAAAATTAAAAATATAATGCCACTCACAATCACCCAAAAAATATACTTAGGTCTCAATATAAGAAAACATGTAGAGGACTTCTATACTGACAAGTATACAATGATAATGGAAAAAAACCCAAAATAAATCTAAATAAAGGGAGAGATATACCATGTTCATGGATTAGAAGACTGGACACAGTAAAGATGTCGATTCTCCCTAAATTGATACATATGTTTAATAAAGTTTCTACTAGAAATCTAGCAAGACTTTTCGGTACATACAGACAAGCTTATTCTAGAATTTATATGGAAAGACAAAGGAACTAGAATAGATGAAACACCTTTGAACAAGAAGAATAAAGTGGAAGGAACCACTGTACCTGATTTGAAAATTTATTATGTAGCTACAGTAATCATGACTGAATGGTATTGACATGAGGAGACACATATCAATGGAACAGAATCAAGAACCCAGAAATAGACGTACACGAAGTCATCCAACTGATGTTAAACTGCAAAAGTAACTGAGTGCCAGAAAGTTAGCCTTTTCAACACATAGTGCTGTGGCAACTGGGCATCTATAAGGGGAAAAAATGACACTTGACTTAAGTCTCATGCCTTATGCAAAATTAACTCAAAACAGATCACAGACTTAAAGGTAAAACATCATACTATAAAACTTTTAGGAAAAATTAGGAGAAAATTCTTCATGATCTATGGAAAAAGCAAAGAGTTTTTAGACTTGACTCGGAAAAACAACAACAACAACAACAACAACAACAACAACAACACAAACCAAAACAAGCCAGAGAAGGAAAAACTGATCAAATGGTCTTCCTCAAGACTGTAAACTTTTGCTTTGTAGAAAGTTTTGTTGGGAGAATGAAAAGATAAGCTACAGGATGGAAGAAAAGATTGCAAAACATATATCCAACAAAGGACTAGCATCTAGGTTATATGCGTTAAACAAACAAACAACAACTCTCAAAACTCCACAATAAAAACTCAAATAATCCAATTAGAAAATGCACATAATACGAAGAGATATTTCACTGAAAAGATAGAGAAATGGCAAATAAGCATGTGAAAATATGTCTCTCATCATTAACCATTCATCAGGGAAATGCAAATTGAAACCAGTAGTGAGGTATTGTTACACACCTATCAGAACGGCTAAAATAAAAAATAGTGATAGCACCAAATGCTGGCAAGAATGCTCGGAACCCAGAGCACTCACACACTGCTGGTGGAAATGTAAAATGGTGTAGCTGCTTTGGAAAACAGCAGTTTTTAAAAAACGACACGTGCAACTACCGTATCACTCAGCAATTGCACTCCTAGGCATCTATCCCAGAAAAATTAAGGTTTATGTTCACACAAAACCCTGCACATGAATGTTTACAGCAGTTTTATTTGTAATAGCCCCAAGCTGGAAACACTCCGATGCTCTTTAGCAGGTGAACAAACTCTAGTACATTCACACCAGGGAATCCTACTGGGCAGTAAAAAGGAATGAACCGTTGGCATATGCAGTCACCTGGAGGAATCGCCAGAGAAATACACTGAATGAAAAAGTAAATCCCAAGACATTACGCAATGCATGCATGATTCCATTTATACAGCATCGTTGAAGTGACAAGATTATAGAAATAAAGAACCGATTAGTAGTTGCCAGGGCCTCCAGAGGGGGTGGGGGCAGGAAGGAACAGTGTGTGCCTATAAAGGGCAATAGATCCTTGTGCTGATAGGAATGTTTTGTACCTGCAGCTGTGGCCACATCAATATCCTGGTTGTGGTGTCTTACAAGTTTTTCGAGATGTTACCACCAGGGAAAAACACAAAGGGGACATGAGATCTCTGTAATTTTGCTTAAAGCTGCATGTGAATCTATAATTATCTCAAGATAAAAAGCTTTATAAAAAATAAAACAACAGGGACGCCTGAGTGGCTCAGTTGGTTAAGCATCTGACTCTTGATTTTGGCTTGGGTCACGATCTTGGGTTTGGGGGGATGGAGCCCCATGTCAGGCTGTGTGCTGACTGCATGGGGCCTGCTTGGGATTCTCTCTCTCCCTCTCTCTCTGCCCCTCCCCTGTGCTTGCATGTGCTGTCTCCTTCTCTCAAAATAAACAGAAATTAAAAATTAAAAAAAAAAAGAATAGGTAACATATCAAATAATGATTCTATAAGTTTACTATGCACAGTCCTAAACTGGAAGAGTTACCAACGGATGTACTTCAAGAAGGAAATGGTACCCAGAAGGAAGGAGGGCAGCTACAAAGCCAAGCGGTCCAGTCAGTATGTTATTTTCTGCCTGGAGATAGAGGTGTTTGGCTAACACAGATAAAACCAAGCACCACAATGGGTAATGAGTTATTCTTTGTAGGTGAGAAGAATCCAACTCTGTGAGGAGTTTCAGCTAATGCCCCTCCTGTTTACAAGGGGATCTGGATTTCACACACCTCCTTGTAACTGAGCACCAGGAGACGGGAGCCCCGTGTGCTCATGTTCAACCCCGGGGTCAGGAGTACAGCCTGATGTTCTCTCTTCAGAGAGGTAGTATTTGAGGTCTGATGGCCTCATGCCCCCATTCCATGGTAGGGTAGAATTTGAATTGATTTTACTGACTTATTTTGTTTTTTATCACCGTGGGGTTTTACTTTCTTTTTCTCTTTTCTTTGAAACTGAAGGACATACACATCAAATATAAAGTACATATACGTTTTATATGTCAAGCGGACGGTGCTTAACGGCTACAAAAGGCTTTAATTAGGAGCAGGTAACTAACCATATTACAGAGTAATTAAGGAAGGAAAAATGCCCAGGTGGGTTGTATAAGATAACCTAAAGAGAACTTGTGAAATAATTAGGTTTACTTCAAGCAGACCTGATGTAGTTTTATTAGAATGGTTGCTAAGTTGGGGGCTCAAAATCACAAAAAAGTTTTCTGCATCGAATCTATGATAATTACATTCACCTGATGAGGGTTTCCTTGGCATGAATTAAGCCTAGAAGTGGGAGAAAGACCATATCCCAAAGTAGAAAATCTAAAATGAATATATGCTACCAATGAACTTTTAATTTTTCACAAGAAATTTAAATGTGATAATAGGAAAGGTATCACATAAATAAAAATCAGTTCCTATTTAAAAGTCAGCAATTCAGGAACACGGACAAAGTACAGATCAGGAACAAATGGCCTCCATGCCAAGTGAAATAGCTAACAGAGAGCCAAAGGATTAACTCTATGGGAGAAACCTCACTCATTGGGGACTTGCTGACTTGTCTTTACATTCCTTTCAAGAACCTCTAACTTCTCAGACCAGAGCAGGTTAGAAGCATATATACTAAGTAGGACTGTGAACTTCAGGCACAAGGACAATCAAGTGCTCACAGCAAAGGCAACCACGGACCAGGAAATGAGCCAGGAAGTGCCTCTAAGAGCACAGCACACTTATTCAGCAATTGATTGCCAACGATGACCTTGAGTCTTCCAGAAAATTAAGTCATAGTGAGCAGACAAGATGGCCTTTGCCTTCCTAGTTTCTCCCATGAGCAATGGTTTGGCATTTAAGATTTCCAAAGGTCAGAAAGGAGGCAAGGGCTGGTGGCCCGGGCCACAGGACCGGTTCCACGTTTCACTTCCGGGCAGAAGAAATGTGGCGTGCTGCGACAGTGGGGCCATCTGAGAGGATTCCTTGGTTTCTGGCTTCGGCAACCAGCTGGTGTGGGACACCAACACCTGTGATAAGAGATACTGAAGGTTTGGAAGAGGAATCCATTTCGTGGCAAAATAACGAGTGCAAATACAGAGAGGTGAAGTTTAAAATACCGGTGAGCCGACACAGTGGAGATGTGGGGGGAGCGGTGCTCCCAAGGGAGGAGGCCCCAGCACCCCAGGTGAATTCATCCTTGCCTGAGACGGGGCAAAGCCAGTCGGCTGAAGATTTAGAGGCGGGACGCTGTGGATGAAAAGTACTGACAGCCTTACAAGGAGCCTGGGCGTCCGGGGGGATTGCAGAGTGTAGGGCGAACAAAGTGGAACTTCCAGGGTGGATCGGTGGCGCGAGTCTGAAGACTCGAGGGGGGAGTCCAAGGTGGGAGGGAGGGCTTGGTCGCAGACAGGAAGAGAGACCTCCCTTCTTCCAAGACTGCAAGAGAAGGGTGGAGGACGAGCGAGCGTGGAGGTAAGTCACTTCACGGGTTGGAGAAGGGCAGGGGAGGAGAGGTGGTTTCCTGGGCGTGGCACGTTCTCCCCTGTCTTCTACTGGACAGGAGACAAGGGGTCTAGTGAAGGTGGGGACAAAGGGCAAGATGGCCAGGATGAGAGGGGATCGCCAAGTACTACCGAGAGCCCCTTCGAAGCAGACCCCAAATCCGCAGTGAGCTTAATCTAAAGAGCGCTCTGTCTGCACGGTGGCAGGTCACGCGGGTTGGGAAGCCAGGGCCGGGGATCTGCACGGTTGAAGGACCAAGAAGGGACGGGTGGAAGGACTGTGTCCAATGAGCAGCCGGGGAAGTGAGTACCTGGGGGCGGGGCGGGGAAGAGAAGGTGCCTAGAGACGAAGTGACGAAATGGACACTAAGCTGCGGACTGACCCCTCTGCACGGACGCTGCAGTCACCCAGGAGCGGTGAGGCGCGGGGGTGGGGCATGAGATGCTACACCAGGGGACCCTGTAGAATAAGGGATAGCCCCGAGGTCATCACGTCACAGCGATGAGCAGGATCGAGTAGGGCACAGAACGCAAGATGGCACGAGCTTCAAAGAGAAAAACGTTCTGGTAACGCTGGTCAGGCAGGAATTAAGCTGCAAAAGCTTGAAGTGTTGGCTTGGGAGAGAGAGATGGCTTGGGCGGTGGAAGAACACGTGACCTGTGAAGGGCAGGTAAAAATAAGGCAAGGGAGGTGGGAAAGAAGGCAAAGCCTAAAGCCCGACTCTGGTACTCTGAGTTAAATGCCAGCAGAGAGGAACCGTGACGTCTGTGGATTTAACATTTGCACCACAGACTGATGGTTGCTCAAGGTCCGGTGACGGGCTCTGTGATTTTGCAGAAGACCTCATTTGGATCAAATCCACTGTGGGGCCCGGGGGTGTGGATGCAAGGTAGTTAGCAGGTGAATGAGCCTGGTCAGCCACCAGCACTGAAGCTGTGAGTTCCTAGTTGCTTTCTACGTGATGTAATAACATAAAAACAGAAAGAATACTCCCAACGTGCAAAACTGTCCCGAAAAGGAAATCAGTGACCAGTGCGGTGCACAGAGACAAAGAGACCTGATAAAAACAATCATCTTTAAGCAGGGAACAAGTTTTGGATACTTCAAGCATTTTTTTTTTTCATTTTGTTTTACAGAGACCATGCAGGAGTGGGGGAGGGGTGGGGGAGTGACTGAGAGAAGGAAGGAGAGAGAGAGAGGGGGAAAAGGGAGGGGGGGGAGAGGGGGAGACAGAGAGAGAGAGAGAGAGAGAGAGAGAGAGAGAGAGAGAGAGAGAAAGAGAGAATGAATCTTTTTCAACGTTTATTTATTTTTAGGACAGAGAGAGACAGAGCATGAACGGGCGAGGGGCAGAGTGAGAGGGAGACACAGAATCAGAAACAGGCTCCAGGCTCTGAGCCATCAGCCCAGAGCCCGACGCGGGGCTCGAACTCACGGACCGCGAGATCGTGACCTGGCTGAAGTCGGACGCCTAACCGACTGTGCCACCCAGGCGCCCCAAGAGAATGAATCTTAAGTAGGCTCCACACTCAGCACGGAGCTGACAAGGACTCAGTCCCATGACCCTGGGATCATGACCTGAGCTGAAATCAAGAGTTGGGTGCTCAACAACTGAGCCATCCAGGTGTTCTGGATACTTCCAAGAGTAGGATGTTCCATTTGATTCTGATACATGAGAAGATAAAATCATATTAAGAAGTAAGGGCAAGTGGTTTGTCAAATATTTCAGAGAACACTCCAACTGGTGTAATTAAAAAAGAGAAGGTGAACAGTTAATTTTTTATTGGAGGATACATACACAAAATGTTGTCTTTCTGACTTGCGACTTTGGAGCAAACCTGAATACCGTTAACAGTATTTGCACATTTACAAACATCTGTGAAAGCATCCCTTGTGAATGTTAAAGGTCTTCCGCGTTGGTCTGGAAGGTATAAGCTTTGGTCCCCGTTACTCTCCACCCCCCGGTTTTACCCTGAGTTCAGAGACAGATTTTGACTCATGTTAAATGTCCATGTTTGTTTAGAACATGCAGGGGAGCAATGACATCCAGTGGCCATGTTTAATCTGGGTCACCACTGAGCGGAGGTTTTATGGAAGAGATTTCTGTACAAGATACATGCAGAGTAAAAACCTAACTACCCTTGAGAATGTGACACAAGGCAAATTGGAGCCCAAATTCTGGCTCTACAACTCCCAGCTCTGAGACTCAGGCAGAGCACCGAACCTCTCAGTTTCCTCACCTGTAAGTGGGACATAGTGTTTACCTTTACACTGTTGTTGTAAGGATCAGAGACACTGGACACAAAGTCCAGTAGATTATTCTGCATAGATTATTAGAACTTCATCTTTTTTTTTTTTTTTTTTAAAGCAATGTCTACACCCAACGTGGAGCTTCAACTTACAACCTTGAGATCAAGAGGTGCATCCTCGGGGCGCCTAGGTGGCTCAGTCGGTTGGGCGTCTGACTTCGGCTCAGGTCATGATCTCGCGGTCCGTGAGTTCGAGCCCCGCATCAGGCTCTGGGCTGATGGCTCGGAGCCTGGAGCCTGTTTCAGATTCTGTGTCTCCCTCTCTCTCTGACCCTCCCCTGCTCATGCTCTGTCTCTCTCTGCCTCAAAAATAAATAAAACGTTAAAAAAAAAAAAAGAGGTGCATCCTCTACCACTGAACCAACCACGTGCCCTAACTTCATCTTTATCCAGAGGTAAGAGTTATAATTTAGGCTCGGCACACCATCGGTTTTTCAGTAAGGAAAAATTTCCTGTACAACCATGGAAACAGAGCAACACGTTAATACCAGAAGAATCTTCAATCAGTACATATTCAAAGATACTGACCTAAAAGCTTCTTTGGTCATGCAATAGCTAGAAATAACACTGTTCTTGGCAAAATGTAACAGGGAAAATTATTATTGTATAATACATCCCAGAGGAAATACAGAGATGGGTCACTTCTAACTCACCATGTTTTTATACTTGTAAACGTTTAAAGGAACTTGTTTACATAGTAACAAAAGACACTTCAAAATCAATTTTACCAATAAAGTTTTACCAGTCAATGTCTAGACTTATGGAGTTCTCCATGAAATTGAAAAAAGGATAATCTAAAATATAGACTTCATTCTCCTTTTTTTAATGTTTGTTTATTTTTGAGAGAGAGACAGAGCGTGAGTGAGGCAGAGTGGGGGGGCAGAGGGAGAGGGAGAGGGAGACACAGAATCTGAAGCAGGCTCTAGGCTCTGAGCTGTCAGCACAGAGCCCGACGCGGGGCTTGAACTCACGAACTGTGAGATCATGACCTGGGCCGAAGTCAGACACTCAACTGACTGAGCCACCCAGGAGCCCCTGGACTTCATTCTTATATAGTATCCTAGATTATATACATATTTATGACAAAATTATTCAAGGTGCTAATATACGAAAAGTGGGAAAATAGCGATGGCCACCAAATGGCAACTTCCATTCCCCCCCCAAATATTACCACGGTCAAAGTGACTCTGAAGAGGAACGTTAGTCTTCAAAACACCAAATATTTTTAATGCATTCACAAAGACCGTAAGAACTAAGAACGAGTGCAAGTGTATCCCGTTTGCAAAACGACAGGAGAAATTTCTTGTTTTCTAAGAAGACAAGGGATTCTAACGTGTGTGCATACGGCCAACGTGGAAGCCCACGCTTTCTACTACTGTGCTGCTTTCTCGGACTGCTTCCTCACCGGAGGAGGGGAGGCGTGAAGGAACGTTTAAGCCCATCATCTTCTTCGGGAAGATCCTTACTTGGAACAAACAGTTGAAAGGGAACTGCAGCTTACATGTTTTGGAGGCTGCGGTAGATGCTATCGTAGCAGATAACTGCCTAACAGCTACTCCCCAAGGAGCCAAAGGAACAGGTGAATGTGACCCCAAAGCTGGAGACAGGCATTGGTTATTTTAAGCCAATTATGGCCATTCCCAGCCCCCTCCTCCCTGCCAGACTGGATTAGAAAAACATACAGCCTTGGGGCGCCTGGGTGGCCCAGTTGGTTAACGTCAGACTCTTGGTTTCGGCTCAGGTCATCATCTTGAGGTTCATGAGTTTGAGCCCCACACTGGGCTCTGTGCTGACAGTGCAGAGCCTGCTTGGGATTCTCTCTCTCCCTCTCTCTCTGCCCCTCACCTGCTCGCTCTCTCTCTCTCTCTCTCTCTCTCTCAAAATAAACTTAAAAAAATTTTAAAAAGAAAAATATACAGCCTTAAGCTAATCAGTGCAAAGTGTTATTACCCTGGCCACATAATGGGTCCAGGGACAGGGACTTGACCCAATGTGGCTCAACCGGGTGGAGAGGAAGAACTTTTACTCCATCAATGCAGGGAAGAGCTCCTCTTTCCTACGGACGTAACAAGAAAGTGACCGAAGGGCGCCTGGGTGGTTCAGTCAGTTAAGCATCTGACGCTTGACTTCGGCTAAGGTCATGATCTCAGTTTCTCAAGTTTGAGCCCCAGGAGTGGGGCTTTGCGCTCACAGTGCAGAGCCTGCTTGAGATTCTCTCTCTCTCTCTCTCTCTCTCTCTGCCCCTCCCCCGGTTGCACTTTCTCTGTCTCTCTCTAAATAAATAAAGAAAAAGAAAGAAAGAAAGAACAAAGAGAGAAAGAGAAAAAGAGAAAGAAAGAAAGAGAAAGAAAGAAAGAAAGAAGGAAGGAAGGAAAGGAAGGAACTCGGATTACAGAGTAGTCATTTTATGGCTCTGCAGGGGTGAGGATGACAGTGCTACAGGTCCTTGCCCACACAGCTGAGCTCCCAACTCAGCCAACCCTGAACACCCTCCTCACTGACAGTTATTTGAAAAAAATACATTTCCATATTACCTCCAGCATTGTGAGTTGGGTTTTCTGCCCCCTGCAGTTGGAAGCATTCCGCCTGATGAAATGACCCAAAGGGCTCATCACCTATTATCGACTAAACAGAAACTGTGGTACGCACAATTTCAAAAATTCTTTTATTTTTGGTCATATAGAATCGGTTTAAAATCAAAAGGCGGTCAAGTAAGCCGGGATTTAGGACTAGGGGAGTTCACCCAACCACTGGCTACTTGGTAACTACCCAGTGCCAGGCATCTGAATGCTTAGGAACCACACATTCAGATCGTCTGAGACATTTGCCATCACAACAGGGTTACGTCTGCCCCCAAGTGCTCCCGGGCCACTGAGCAGGGTGCCAGTCTCCCCCTGAAGTGCCTGATGGATACACCAAAGCCTGCCCTCAAGGCTCGTTCACCTCCACGGTCGACCAACCTCCTTCCACTTGATCAACCTGTTTTCTCCCTAGGTACATTCACCACTGGGCAGCCGTGAGGCCCTGAAGCTCCAGAAAGCCGTGAAAGTACCTCCACAACTCTCTGGCCCCCGTGCACTGTGAACTGATTTCAGATCCGAGTTCTCAGAAGGGAAATCTATTTTTTAAAGGATGCCCTGTGTGACCTCTTTAAGTCAAGCAAACGTGGTCTGTGGAAGACGTTTTAATTAGTCTCGCGTTTATATTACACACAATGTAAAGACTGCTTGGTTTCTACCATAAAGAAAAAAAACTATGTCTTAAAGTCGGTTTTCCTATTAACCTGGCCTTTTGTTTCATACTCTGTAACTTAGAAGAAAAACGCCACCTCTCAAACGGAATCAAATCAAAGGTGCTTTTAGCAGTCCCAGAAGGCCGTGTCCAGGAGCACCAGGGACACAGAGACGTCTCAGCAGACCCCTGCTTTCAAAGAGCTCATGGTCTCATCTTGAAAGAAACATTCTCTTTGTCGCAACTGAGATTTGAGCAGATTATTAAAGAGATATGCAAAGTCCTGGGGCACCTGGCAGGCTCAGTCAGTAGAGCATGCAACTCTTGACCTTGGGCTTGTGGATTCGAGTCCCACGCTGGGTGTAGAGATTGGTTAAAAAATAAAATCTTAAAAAAAAAAAAAAAGATATGCAGGGTACCTGGGTGGCTCAGTCAGATAAGCCTCCGACTTCGGCTCAGGTCATGATCTTGCAGTCCGTGAGTTCAAGCCCCGTGTCCAGCTCTGTGCTGACACTTCAGAGACTGGAGCCTGCTTCGGATTCTGGGTCTCCCTCTCTCTCTGCCCCTCCCCCGGTCATGCTCTGCTCTCTCTCTCTCTCTCAAAAATAAACATAGAAAAAAAAAAGACATGCAAAGTCCAGTGCAAAGATAGTATGTATTTTATGAGGACTTCTGCAATAACAGGGCATAAGCAAATGAACAAGACAAACAGTCTTATAACTAAGGGAGCACACCACATACAGTGACATTTTAAATGATAACAAAAGAGAGAGATACTTTGTTTTTAAGTTCCAAATTTTTTCTGCATGCTTAAAAATTCACATTTGAAAAATTACAAGCCTCCCTCTAACATACGTCCACTCGCCCATAATTTAGTAGCCCTTGATGAACGGTGTACCCTACCCTGCACACCTAAATATCGTTAGCTGCTTTTTTAAGGACTTAGATGCCAAAGACACAGCACAGAAGAGAGACAGAAAGAAACGAAGACTAAGATAACTACGCGTTGTCATAAAGGAGTCTGCCATCCTGAGTAGTGCAGGAATGCACTTGGCTGTGGCAGAGTACAAAGCAGTCTTTCTCCAGGTGTCACAGCCATCATTATCAGGGACTTCTTGATCTCTCCACATTAATTTACTCTGGTTTGGGGAGCTCAGAGGGGGATTACAAAGGGAGAAAACTTGTAGTTACACGGCGTTTATTTGATTCATATGTTGCAGTGCTATTTATTCTTCACATTTACCCAACTTTATCCACCCTTTAAACAACAGTACCCTGCATGTCATTTTAGCTTTTAAATTACATTCACAGCTACAGAGAAGCACAAAAGTATTCTTCAAACATACAGAGCATGGTCCATTACTAAGATCAGACTGGTAGAGAAAGCAGCGATATTCAGAGAACACAGAGCACAGAGGATTCAAAGGTTTTTCTCTCAAACTATTTTCACTGGCATGTATCCTAACGGAGTTTTCAGGAACGGGAAAAAAGCAAATCTATTCCATTAGCCTAACCAATCTCTAGAGGGTGGATTATGAGAAGACATTCAAGAAACAACATCAGCTTTCTCCTCACTCCAAAGAAATATTCAGAGCAAAACGCTTCCCTGATTAGATATGCTAAAAGTGGAAAGAATCCTGTTACGGCTAATTCCATGCCTCGGGGCCCAAAGTGTGAGATACTTTTCAAAACACATTAGTGACGTGGTTCTTAACAGAAGAGGTATTACTATTATTACTAAGTTAGGAAGGAAAGTTCACATTTTAGGCTTACGTGGAATTATTTTTCATGGAGCACAAGAGGCTTTGGAAACACCATTTACTTAAATCATGATGATATTCCCGTGAAGCTGTGGCCTAAGTTGCCAGTAGTCGGGGTCCCCGGAGAGATTTTACCAGGACCCCTTCTAATTTACCCCTACCGGAACCCACCTCACCCTTGCCCAGGCGGTCGGTTTCCCTTCCTGCATGCGGGAGCTACAGAGGTTGCTTTTACCGCCAGTTACTAGGACGCCATACCACCAGCAGCAAACAACTGGTCCAACTACTCAGGTTGCTGTGCCTGGAGACAGGCATTGTTTTATAATCCACTAATCTGGCCCCCCCCCCCCCCCCCCCCCCCCCCCCGCTAACCTTCCCTTGCCTCCTCTAGGGTTAACAGTAACTTGAACTACGTTAAGGGGTCTATTTAAAAGACAGAAACCTGGGCGCCTGGGTGGTGCAATTGGTTAAGCGTCCGGCTTCAGCCAGGTCACGATCTCGCGGTCCGTGAGTTCGAGCCCCGCGTCAGGCTCTGGGCTGATGGCTCGGAGCCTGGAGCCTGTTTCCGATTCTGTGTCTCCCTCTCTCTCTGCCCCTCCCCCGTTCATGCTCTGTCTCTCTCTGTCCCAAAAATAAATAAAAAATTTTGAAAAAAAAAAAAAAGACAGAAACCAACTGGATTCAGGAGATGGGATGATGAAGAATTAAAGATTCCAACTTTCTCTCAGGCAGATGGGTACCAGAGACAAAGAGAAGGCTGGGGAGTAGGAATGGGTTGGTTGGGTTTGGGATGCAGTGTGTTACGATACCCCAGGCCATCCAAATGGAATAGTTAGGTATGGAGTTCAAAACAGGCTCTTAAGCCTGAGGGACTGATATGACTGGAAACAGAGATTCAGGAGTGGCAGAAGTCACAGGCAAGGATTGGGAGGGAATGCTTTATAGTTCAAGTGACTGTGAAAATTATCGTCCACTTTTGCTTTTCTAAAGAACAAGGTTTCCTCCTGAAATCACTGTTGCATCAGAGGCTAACCAACTTGGATATAAATTGGAAAATAAATTACTTAATTAAAAAAAAATAAAGGGCAGCCTTGATCTCAAGACCGCCCCCAAACAAACAAACAAACAAACACACCACCAAAAAGCGAACAAACAAGTTTTCAAAGGTCTGGGCACGGGAGCCGTTACATAGCGCAGGATCTCGACCTTCTATCAGGTCCCCGGACCAACAGCATCTGCGTGGGCTGGGAGCCGATCAGCCGTGGAGCCGCCATCCACCCCCCATCTGCTGAATCAGAACTGCAACTTTACGCACCAGGGGACTCGGGGGCCCAGCAGTTTGAGGACCTCTGGTGCAGTGTTCCCCACGTTCTAGTCCTTTAAATGGTCACCCGTTTTCAGCACATGAGGAAAGGAAACACAGACGTTAGAAATGACAAATAGATTCGATTTGGAGAAAGGTCCTTTATGCCGCTGTTATACGCTTCCTTGACTGACGTTTATGTCTTTTATGAAATTCAGGTAATGGTTATTTTGGTGATTTCTCTAACAGTAAGTTATTTTATACTTTACTGGCACCACGTACCTTTGAAGATGTTACTTCCTTTACCCCAAATGTCCTTACTCTACTTCCCCTATTAAGCCCAAATTTCTCCAGGAGTCATATTCTGACTACCAAGGCCCATGTTTTAGTGTCATAGGGCTGCCATACCAAAATGCCATGAGCCGGATGCTTAAAACTAGAGAAATTTATTGTCCAACAGTTCTAGAGGCTAGAAGTCTGAAATCAGATGTCAGGAGGGCCATGCTTTCACTGAAGGCTCTAGGGAAGGACCCATCCCTGCCTCTTGCTAGCTTCTGGTGGGTGCCCACCCCCTTTGTGGTCCTTGGCCACTGCCGTCTCAGCCTGCCCTTCGTATCACATTCTCCCTGCACGTGTCTATACCCAAATCTCTCCCCTCTTATTCGGGTAGCAGTCATTGGATTAGGGCCTCCCCGAATCCAACAGGACTTCATCTTAACCTGATTACATCATTCCTATTTCCAAATAAAGTCACAATTCGCAAGTACCTGGGGTTAGGACATGAGCGTATCTTTTGGGGGATCCAATTCAACCCGCAACGGCCTACAATGAAATATTTCTAAAAGAAAACATCTTGATAATTCTCCAAGTGATGTGGTAAATACTATAATACTGTGCTTTCCAAATAAGGCACAAAATAAAAATATGAAGACTATATTGTAATAAACTCAGCACACGACTAACAATTTGCGTTCTTGTTTCATTAAACCGTGTTCGTTGTAGAAAGCATAAAGTCCAAAGTGTAGAGACTGATCTTAGATTTTTTTCCCTCAGTCTTAGCCTGCTTTAGTCCTTACTTTTTTTCCCCTAGCATTTTCTGCACCACTTATATTTTTTAGCCCCCTTTTGGCCATCATTGCTTGGGACTACCTAATCCACTTGTTAATTTGTCTCGCAAATCTTGGTGTCAGGAATTACTTAAAGCCAATTTGTGTCACCTCCCAAGTCTCAGATGGCTGGAGTTCTTTAGCCATACTAACTGGCTTTAAGAATGCTCTGAAATCTACACTGGGGAAACACTGTTTCAGTTTAGATATACTTAGACAAGGGTTTCCAACGGAAACAGATCTGTTTTAGATTTTAACTGTGTGTTACAATCTTACATACAGTATTCATGTGGTTATTAGTTTCAGGGCGGGCAAAATGTTTACTACTCAGTCTATGGAAGAAGACATATTGCCTTAATTTGCTAAAAAGCATTAAAGGCAGATATAGCTCATCACTAGTACTTTATAAGCACTGGCTCTTTATTTTTCACCCTATTGCTGTTAAGCTACACAGAGCCTCCTTTTCTGGAAGAGAAAATAAGTATAGAGCACAAAGGAGTTTAAAGGTTAGGCAAACATTCCTTTACCAGCTAGCCAAGAGGCACACGTCTGGAAGGTGGAACCCGATTGTTTTACTTTTGGGGAACAATGCTGTGCAAATATGGTCAATGATAAATGAAGGTGACAGCTTACGACTTTTGGCTGGCAGTTTCAACTGCCACATTTGCTGTTTCTGAAACCAACTTTCTTTTTCTTTTCTTTTCTTTTTTAACGTTTATTTATTATTGAGAGACAGAGGCAGAGCATGAGCATGGGAGGGACAGAGAGAGAGGAGAAGACACAGAATCCGAAGCAGGCTCCAGGCTCCAAGCTGTTAGCACAGAGCCCGACGCGGGGCTCGAACTCACAAACCGCGAGATCGTGACCTGAGCCGAAGTCCGATGCTGAACCAACTGAAGCCACATAGGTGCCCCTAAAAACCAATTTTCTATTCCATTAGTTTCTTCTAACTTTCTCTATTAGAGAAAAAGATTAAATTGTGAGTAAAAACATATTTGGACGGAATCATGACAAAAGAACACTGTTGCTTAAAGCCTTATGATATTTATTTATTTATTACATTCTTTTAACATTTATTCATTTTTGAGAGAGAGCGAGCGTGAGCAGGGGAGTACAGAGAGAGAGGGGACACAGAATCCGAAGCAGGCTCCAGGCTCTGAGCTGTCAGCACAGAGCCCGATGTGGGGCTCGAACCCACGAACTGTAAGAGCATAACCTAAGCTGAAGTCAGACGCCCAAACAACTGAGCCACCCAGGCGCCCCCTTATGATCATAATTTAATCAGTTAATCTGTGATGCTCAAAAGTTCAATTAACTGCATCTAAAGTGTAATAGAGATATGCGATATTTTATGAAGGTTAGTTCATATAACACAAATGAAATGTAAAAGCTCCGTCTCCCGAACTCTTCCAGTCCTTTCTTCCTCATTCATAATCCCCACCTGGTTTTCTTATTCAGACTTTCCACCCCTCCCTAAGGCTCCTATCCAGGTCAGAGAAAAAAAGTGTGGGGTAAGGAGCACTCGAAAACAAAGAAAAGCACAAGGACAACCAAAAATCGCTAGAGAAGCGTATTTTCTTTGCAAAATCTCCCGACTGTGGTTCTGTACAGGGAGGACCCGACCACATGGATGAACGGGACCATTTGTGGCTCTGACAACACTTCAAAAGCCATCGGGTTCCTGGAGGATGTCCTAAGTCTTCTAGGAATGGGTGTAATGCCCCGAGGGGCACCAAGAACAGGGCAATCACAAGTCACAGGAGAGGCTGAAGGTGAAGCAAATGCACTGTGACCTCACCCCTCTTAGGAGAAAGATGGAACCTTCCATAGGCTCTCTCCACCTCGCCCTCACCTCTGTACCACTGTTTAGGCTCCCCTTATTGGAACTCCATGTCTCCCCAGCCCTGGGCATCTGCCATTCTGCCGCCCTGACCAGTTGCTACCTCCTAGGCTCCCCACTCTGGGCCAGGGTTCCTTCTAACATACTTTCCGAAGGCACAATCCTCCAGAACTCCTGCCCGGAGTTTTAACTACTCATTTGTTAGTGTCCTGATGGCATTAACCCTGTATCCGCCACTAGACTGCATGCTCCATGAGCCCAGAACCACGCCTGTCGCGTGGCCTGCGGTATTTGCAGCACCCTGCTGGCTCCACCCTGCCATTCCACGCGTGTCTGCTGAAGGAGCAGCGGGCCACCACAAGTGATCTGAGTCCGGGCACATACTTTTGAACTTGAACCTCTCCCTGGGATTGTAAAACTCCCAATCAAAGTCTTAATCTGAGAACGCACAATTCCGAACAAGTAATCAGAGACTGGTAAACATCTCGAGCCTGATGCAAAGGAGACGTGTACGATATTAGTTATTTTTACCACGCAGGACTAAAACCAAGCACAACAACACAGTATATGAATTGGGAAGGCTTTCGATTACTCAAAAAAAATGATTCCCTTATAGCATCCAGGTGTGGGTGCTACAGGGGCAGCAAAGATTAAGCAGATAGGGCTCTGCTTCCAGGGTGTTTAGGATTTTAAAAAGGCACATTTATAAACAGCCATAATGCAACCCAGAAAGGACTAAACACCCGAGAGACGGAGCAAGAGAGAAATAAATGAGGCAAGAGGTCTCCGCACGAAGACACGGGTTAGTCTATCGATTACTTCTCACTGCAATCCCAGGGCAAAGAAAGGAATTCCAACCCAGGAAAGGTCATGCTGGAATATTCGAAGAACACACTGAAATACAGGCGTCGCCCTAAGTCCTTCACGGCCCCTCGCCGGGGACAACATCGCAGAGGAAAGTCTTCAACTGGCTTTCCAGACCCGGAGCTCCTGATAATTGGAAAACCCTCCGCGTGTGAGCGCGTAGAAAAGGCCGGAGGAAACTTGAGAAAGCAGATCACGTAAACGGGCGGCGCACGGCCGGGCCCGCGCCCCCGCGCCCCGGCCGCCCCCGACCTCCCGCGGCCCGGACGCGCCCCCGAGACCCGCGGCCCCGCGCGCACCCGCCCGCCTCGCCCGGCCGCCTCGTACCGTAGGTTTCGGACATGGCCGTCTGCGACATCTTGGGAGCGGCACCGCCTCTCGCCGGGTCACCGGCTGCAGCTCCGGCCGGGCCGGCGGGCGTGGGGGGCCGGGGTCGTCCTCCGCGCCTCGGTGGGAACGGCGAGCGGCAGGGGAGCGGAGGAGGGAGGGGCCCGCGGTCCCCACGGCAACGGCCGGCCACCCCGCGGCTGCGGCCCTGCCGGACTGCGGGCTCCGCGCAGGCGCACGGCCTCCGCCCCCCGCCGGGCCCGGACGGGGACTGGGAGGAGGAGGAGGAGGAGGAAAGGGGGCGCGAGGCCCGGCCCTTCCGTGGTCGCGCGTGCGCACGCAGACCGCGGCGGGGGCGGGGGGCAGCTGGCGCGGGGAGGCCGGGGCCCGGGCCAGGGGCGGGGCCGGGGAGCGCCGGGAGGCGGGGGCGGGGGGCGCCCGGCGCGGGGAGGCGGGGGCTGGAGTGGGAGCACGGGGGTGGGGCAGGGCGCGGACGGGGGATTGCGGCTGGCCGAGGTCGGGTTGCAGGGGTGGGGAGGGGCCTGCGATCCGCAGGCTTGTGGGGTGACCGAGTGTTGGGGACAGTGGGGTCTAGCTCCTGGGCAGGGACGGCAAAATGCCTGCAGTGGGAAGACAGTCCTGCCGGGTTGGCCCTCCGCGGTAAAGACTTTGTCGTCGTCGTCGTTAGCGGCTCTCAGGCAGGAAAAGACTTCTTTAAACTATTATGGTCAACCGGGGAACGTGGTTAATGGGTAACTAGGAGGCGGTAGCCCCAGTCGTCCAGCTAGAAGACCAGCCCCTGTGGCCGAGGAGGCTGGCTTAGCCGGGAAACAGCTTTACGCAGACCTGCCAGGCCCTCTCCTGTAGGGCTAAGCTGGTATCTGGAGAAAACGGTCAGAACTTAAGGTGCCCTGGTGCTGGAGAGAGTCCCCAGAAGACTGTAGACATTGGCCCTTCTGCGTCCCATGTTAGGGGAATCTGGCTTACGGGCAGCCGAGAAGCATCTCCCGGACCTCAGCTTAGGTTAGGATTCGGTGGCTGGGTATTCTGATTTAAGGCGCAAAGCTGAATTCAGAGTCCCCTTCTGCTGGAAGTGCAGAGGTAAATGTTTATTAGGAAGAGAATTTTGGCTGGGAGTTTGCTTCGACTGAGCATGACCAGAGTCACATCCTATGTCCTAAGACCCAACCTTATTCAAAAGGTATAGTAGGATACTAAAATATGCCTTGGCTAAGCTCGCAAGTAACGTGCACTGTGGGGAAAAGGCTAGTAAATACGTTTTTTTCGAGTCCCTTTGGCTCCATCCTCCTCATAAATTGGCATCAGACTTTGAGAACTTTCCCCTCTTCCCCAATGGCCATTTGGCTCTACATTTTACTCTTCTCTCTGATCTTAATAGCAAATAGATACCCTTGCTTCTAAATCACAGAGAAGCCCCATGCTGAAATATTGTGAGGACTATAATCTAGAATTATTTTGCATATATTTCTTGTTCGGTGGCTGAGATACTTTGTTGCTTTCTTAATTTGGTTTTCTGCATGTTAATTCGGATGTACACTCCTGAGTATAGCAGGCTCATCTGATGGAAACTATTTCCAACGAAAGACAGGGATCCCATTCTTTAAATCGAAGATTTCTTCCTGCCAGAAGTTTTTGTGGATAAGAAATCACCGAGTTACAGTGATTGCTTGGGTTATTGATTAAAACTGGACCTCGAGATCTCTGAAACCTGGACAGAGTGGTAGACATAAAAAAGTTAAGCTGCTGTTTCAAGGCTGAGAGAAGTTATCTATTCTGTGGACCATGAAGACTTAGACCCTTGGGGAAAAGTCTTTGTTTTGGAAAAACTACCCGAAGAAATCTAGTTTGCAAATACAAAGGCACATATCACAATTAGAAAAGGAAATACGCAAAAGCTGAGGCTTGAAGGAGCCACAGTTTTGGAATAGCAGTGTGGAAGATTCTTTGCATCTCAGTAACTGTGGATCTTTGAGAGAAACCAAATTTCTCCTAAAATCTCTTCGAGACCGCCTTTGATTTTGAGGTGCTGTTGATTGTGGAAGGAGAACTTATTGCAGAATTAGTGTTTTCTCCAGTTATTTTCTCCTTTCTTTTCGAGGGGGGGGGGTTGTGATGGAGTAAAAGTAAGTTTCCAAAAGCCTCAGCACACTGGGGATATGTCCACAGGAAATGAAGGGAGAAGGATTTCTTCCAGAAGATCCGCTCCTCCAATGCCTCCTTTACTTTCCTTCTTGCTCCCTGGCAATGCTTCACATGAGATGAGCAATTAGGAATCTCAGGGGGCTGCCGGCCTCACAAGGATTCATGTTCTCCAGGACCAGCAGAGGACCACAGGGGTAGGGACAGTGGTCTCTGTAGGGAACAGTGAGCACAGATGGACAATGACTGAAGGGGCCTTTTAGACTCCTAGGCAAGGGTTGGACCGAGACCAGTGGTCCAGTCCCATGGCGTGGAGCCCTAAAAAGGCTTAGGAATGAGAATCCAGCATAGCCTTGATGGCCCAGAAAGTAATGGCATTGGGAATGAAAGGAAATGGCATCCTTGGTGGGGCTAGGCTTGGTGGAGAGCATTGGTTACAGCCTATGTGGTTTGGTGACTTTACTTGATGGCTGGAGTTGAAGAACACGAGCCAACTTATGTCTGGGTCCTTGCAGACTCAGAAATACCTTGGTGTTACTTTAAGAAGGGCACCTGGGTGGCTTAGTCAGTTAAGCGTCTGACTCTTGATTTTGGCTCAAGTCATGGTCTCATGGTCGTGAGATCGAGCCCCTTGTCAGGCTCCGTGGTGAGCGTGGAGCCTGCTTAAGATTCGCTCTCTCTTTCCCTCTGCCCCTCTCCCCTGCCTCCCCTGCTTGCATGCTCTCTCAAATAAAATTAAAACAACAACAACAACAACAAAAAGAAGGACCCAGGTTCTGCCCAGGTAGGTAGAGGCTTGAAAAGGTGACCTCAGTTAAACACCCAGGCTGGTGACACCTGTGACCTATAACTCTTCAGGTTGAAAGAGACCTCAGAGGCCCCTAGACCAGTTTGCGCTCCAGGGCTGAACAAGACTACATCTCTCATTGGACACGCCTGTTGTTCGGGAATATGCAGTCAGGATGGGCTAAATTGTCTGCAGTAACAAAGATCTCCCAACATGCCTATGACTGACACAATGGCGTTCATCCCTCAGACCACCTGCCCCACTCATGGTGGCAGAGACTCAGCTCCGTGTGAGCACTCATAGACCCAGGCTGACCCAAGTCTCGTATAAACACACGCTTCCACCATTACCCGGGCAGGAGAAGGAACCAGCACCGATTGTGCATCCGCTCATGAAGATTCCATCGGGAATGGATAGAATCGTTTCCGCTTATATTTCATGGGCCAGAGCAAGTGACGTGCCCACACCTGACTTCGAAGAGGGTGGGGAGTACCACATCGTATGTCCCAGAAGGAAAGGAGAAGAGGGTGTATTTGGAAAGATGTGATGACCACCACAGGGCTTTGTACCTGTCGGGGCAGCTCAGTCTGCTTCGGTTTGAAACAACTTTGTTGAAGTGCATTTGAAGTACACAAGTGATGATTTTTGGTATACGCGTCTACCTAAGCTTGTGCCACTGGGATGTCACTACTGTGGGCCTTTTCAGTGGAGACATTTTCTACGATTCCATTTTATCTTCTTTGTTGCCGATTAGGAATACCTTCTTGGAAGGTTATCTTAGCGGCTGTTTCAGGGTTCATGGTACAGGTTTTTCACTTGTCACAGTCCACCTTCAAGTGCCATGCCATTTTATGCAGAGCATAAGAACCTGGTACCGCGTATGAATGGAGTCAAACAGTGTCCTTTTGTGACTGGTTTCTTTCACTTAACATAATGTCCTTAGGGTTCATCCATGTTCTAGCATGTGTCAGAATTTCCTTCCTTTTCGAGAATGAATAATGTTCCTGTGTGTGCGTGTGTGTGTGTGCATTGCATGTGTGTGTATGAGATCTATAAAACACGCATACACATATATACCATAGTTTCCAGAAAATTCTGTCCTCAATCGATTTAAATAAATATTTCAATGTATCCACCTAGTTACTATGTGTAGCACTCTTCCATCCCTTGTGTCGATTCAGATTCCATGTGGTGTCATTTCCTTTCTGCTGGAAGTAATTCTCTTTGCAGATCCTGAAGGGCAGGTCTGCTGGGGATGAATTCTTTCTGCTTTCATATATCTAAAAATATCTTTATTTCACTTCTATTTTGAGTGATGTTTTTCTTAAGTTTAGATTTCTCAGAAGTTTTTTTTTTTTTCCCTTCTAACACAGTGTTTTCTGGCTTATATTGTTTCTGATAAGTCTATGGCCATTCTTTATTCCTTTGTATGCATTGCATTTGTTTTTTTTTTTTTTTTAAATCTCTGCCTTTTTGAAAGATGCTATCTTTTTTTTTTTTAATTTTTAACACTTATTTCTTATTGAGAGACAGAAAGAGACAGACCATGAGCAGGGGAGGCACAGAGGGAGAGGGAGACACAGAATCGGAAGCAGGCTCCAGGCTCTGAGCTGTCAGCACAGAGCCCGACGCGGGGCTCGTTGGTTTGTTTTTTTCAGCCATTATTTCTTCAAATGTCTCTTCTGCCCCTCCCTCTCTTCTCTTTTGGTGACTCCATCGTACATATACCGGGCCATGTGAATTTGTCCCACAGGTAACTGATGCTCTGTTCATTTTTTGCCAACCTTTTCTCTTTCTCTGTGTCATTTTAGATCACTTCCATTGCCATGTCTTTAAGTCCGCTAATCTTTTCTGCGATATTTACTCTGTTAATCCTATCCAGTGTGTTTTCCCTTTCAGACGTTGTAATTTCATTTTTAGAACTTCCATTTGCATATATGCCTGTCACGTTCAGTACTTATTCTCATTTTCTCCTTTAGCTTCTTGAGCGTATAGAATGTGTTATGATAATGCTCTTAACGTCATTTTCTACTAATGTTATCATCTGAGGAATTTCTGACACAGTTCCCCTTGATTGTTATAGGTGGTGTCTTCCTGCTTTACGTGCCAGGTAATTTTTGATTAGATGCCAGACATTGAGGAGTTTACTTTGTTTAATTGTATGTATAATCTATAAGGATTAGGAATTCTTCTGGGCTTTGTGTGTGTGCTGGGGATTGATGTAAAAATTAGAGGGGATCTTTTTTTTTTTAATCTTCATTTATTTTGAGAGAGACAGAGAGAAAGAAAGAAAGAAAGAAAGCGAGTGCAGGAGGGGCAGAGAGAGAGGGAGAGAGAATCTCAAGCAGACCCTGTACTGTCAGCCCAGAGCCCCACCTCACAGACCGCTAGATCATGACCTGAGCTGAAATCAAGAGTCAGACACTTAACCAACTGAGCCACCCAGGCGCCCCTAGAGGTGATTCTACCTGGCCCTGGGTACTTCCCC
This sequence comes from Puma concolor, assembly GCF_028749965.1. NCBI lineage: Eukaryota > Metazoa > Chordata > Mammalia > Carnivora > Felidae > Puma > Puma concolor. The sequence continues at coordinate 18,905,726 of NC_141677.1, forward strand.
CAGGTGCCTGCACCCATCAGTAGGTGAGGGCGGGAAGGGAACCCTTTCAAATCTCTGGTGCTGTGCCTCTGCACAGCTCCTTCCTTCCCTTACTGGGCCCTGAGGACCCTAGCTACCTCTCAGCTTCCATGGCCTCCCAGCACCGTCTCCCGAGCTCAGGGAGTGCTACCTTCTCCTCCCGTGTCCAATTCACTTACTCATTAGTGGATCTCATCCAGCTGCAAGGGCCTTAAATACCATCTAAAGTTGATGCTTCCTGAAGTTCTCTCTTGCCTGGGCTCCTACATACAGTTGTTCATTTGCTACCTTCGCTTGAACGTTTGTTAGGCTTCTTCACGCTAAAAGAATAAAAAGCAAACATCCAAATTCCCCAGCCGAACTTGTGCAATCTTTCCTATCTCAGTTAAGTGGCAGTTTGTGCCGGACAAAATCTTGATTTCCTCCTCGACTCCTCACTGTCACTAATGCCTACGTTTGGTCCATTAGCAAGTTTTCTGCCTTCAAGACATCCAGAACCCGGCCACTTTACCCCTGTGTCGTTCCCTCTTGATCCAAGCCTGCGTCACCTCTCTCTGCATTATGCTCCTAACTGGCCTTCCTGCTTCTGTCCTTGTCTCCTGGGAGTCGGTTCTCTACACAGCTGCCAGAGCGATCCTAGTGAGTGTAAGTAAACAAAAACAAAAGCAAGAAGAACAATACCGCTTTAAAGGCAGCCAGGGTTGGGGGCAGGTGGGTGGGTGGAGAAGGAGGGAAGGGAAATGTAAGTTCCATCCTGCCACTCTGCTCAAAACCCTTCATCTTACCTACCCTGGCTTGAAAGATCGTCTATGGTCTCCCACCTTCTCTCCTTCCACTCTCACACTTTACTCTCTTATCTCTGATCACATAGGCCTTCTTGTGTTCGGAACCCATCAAGAAGATTTTGGCCTCAGGGCCTTTGCATGTGCCCGTTCCTTTGCCTGGAATGCTCTTGTGCCAGATCTCTACATGGCTTGTGCCCTCGTGGCCTTTATGTTTTCTGCTTATATGGCACTTCATCAGTGAGGCCTTCCCTTTCAGATATAAAACAGTGATCCCTCTTCCCCTGCACCCCCCCCCCCCCGCCCCACGCGCAGCATTTCATACACTCCTTACTTCGGGTGCCCCCTCATAGCATTTACCACCACCTAACACATATATCATTTATTAGTATGTTGTCTACTCTACCTCTAGATGGCACGGTCTATAAGAGAAGGGGTTGTATCTCTCTCATTCTCAGGTCTGTCCTCGTGCCTAAAATAGCATTTGGCGGGGCACCTGGGTATCTCAGCTGGTTAAGCACCCAGCTCTTGATTTCAGCTCCGGTCACCATCTCACAGTTTCGTGAGTTCAAGCCCCACGTTGGATTCTGTGCTGACAGCACGGAGCCTGCTTGAGATTCTCCTGCTTCACATGTATTATGGCAAAACCTGCTTCTTCCTACAGACTCACGAGATGTTATCCTATTTTGTCGACGAGGAAACAAAGGTCCGGGTGCATTATATAGTTTGCCCCAATTCTCAGGGCTAGTGTGTTTGTTTGGATTTTTCTCTAAACCCACGCTAAAGTAGACACGTCTCCTTTTCATCGACAGTGTGTAACAGGGAAGAAAATGCAGTATAAAAACATCCCAAACAAGCGTGACTTCACAAGGCGTCAAACTGTTCAATGGAAGGGAACCTATGGAAAATAGTGCCCTTGGGGTCTTGCCCTGTACTGGATGCTTTATGTAACTTCCCTGACCGTCTCCTGACAAGGTGGTTTTCCTCACCCTCCTTGTATAGTCGAGGATGGCTCCAGGCCAGGGTTTTTTTTTGTTTTGTTTTTTTTTTTTACTGCACTATGATGCTAAATAAAGACGGAGACAGGAGTGGGAAAGTGTTTCCTGGAGAAAAAAATTCCCTCAGCACCTCTATAAATTAAGCATAAGCTCAAGCTAGCTCTGAGCTAGAACATGAACCCTGAAGGTCACATCCAATTCTCCAGTACTCCACTCAAGTCTCTGAACCTGTTTCTAAAGGCAAACAGACTTGTGTTTACCCAACAAGAATATACTGCAAATGTTCCGTGTAACAGTATGAAGGGTAGAGGCTGGAGCTGTGGGCACAGTGCTTAGTTCGGTGACGTAATAGTCCCTCACCTTCACCTTTTAATTGGAAAGTTACCAGCAAATCTTCTCAGTTCTAATGGGAATGCTTCTCTGCTTATTTCTGCATTTAACAACATTGGTACTCAGAGATTTTTTTTTCCTGAGTCCTTTTGATTTTTGTTCTGCATTTAGTAAAGAGGGTTTTCTGGTTCTTCTTTTAATCATGTTTTTTTTTTTTTTTTTTAATTTTTTTTTTCAAGGTTTATTTATTTTTGGGACAGAGAGAGACAGAGCATGAACGGGGGAGGGGCAGAGAGAGAGGGAGACACAGAATCGGAAACAGGCTCCAGGCTCCGAGCCATCAGCCCAGAGCCCGACGCGGGGCTCGAACTCACGGACCGCGAGATCGCGACCTGGCTGAAGTCGGACGCTTAACCGACTGCGCCACCCAGGCGCCCCTTAATCATGTTTTAAAACCTTTTTAAGTGTTTATTTGTTTTTAACACACACAGAGAGAGAGAGAGAGAGAGAGAGAGAGCATGAGCAGGGGAGGGGCAGAGAGAGGGAGACACAGAATAGGAAGCAGGCTCCAGGCTCTGAGCTGCCAGCACAGAGCCCGAAGCAGGACTCGAACTCACGGAATGTGAGATCATGACCTGAGCCAAAGTCGGACACTCAACTGACTTGAGCCACCCAGGCACCCCTCTTTTTTTTTTTTTTTTTTTTTTTTAGTTCTAATACTTTTTATTGTCAAATTGGTTTCCATACAACACCCAGTGCTCATCCCAAAAGGTGCCCTCCTCAATACCCATCACCCACACTCCCCTCCCTCCCACCCCCCATCAACCCTTAGTTTGTTCTCAGTTCTCAACAGTCTCTTATGCTTTGGCTCTCTCCCACTCTAACCTCTTTTTTTTTTTTTTCCTTCCCCTCCTCCATGGGTTTCTGTTGAGTTTCTCAGGATCCACATAAGAGTGAAAACATATGGTATCTGTCTTTCTCTGTATGGCTTATTTCACTTAGCATCACACTCTCCAGTTCCATCCACGTTGCTACAAAGGGCCATATTTCGTTCTTTCTCATTGCCACGTAGTACTCCATTGTGTATATAAACCACAATTTCTTTATCCATTCATCAGTTGATGGACATTTAGGCTCTTTCCACAATTTGGCTATTGTTGAGAGTGCTGCTGTAAACATTGGGGTACAAGTGCCCCTATGCATCGGTACTCCTGTATCCCTTGGGTAAATTCCTAGCAGTGCTATTGCTGGGTCCTAGGGTAGGTGTATTTTTAATTTTCTGAGGAACCTCCACACTGTTTTCCAGAGCGGCTGCACCAATTTGCATTCCCACCAACAGTGCAAGAGGGTTCCCATTTCTCCACATCCTCGCCAGCATCTATAGTCTCCTGATTTGTTCATTTTGCAAGCACCCCTCTTTTAATCATGTTTTAGATCTCAGATTAACTATCTGACTGAGGATGCTAGAATACATGTGTTTTCTTCCCATTTTCTGTTAAAACTACAATTATCTTTGTTTTATTTTTCCATTTCTTTTCTAAATCTTTAGATCTAAACTTTTCTACACATTTTGAATCAACTGGCCTATTTCCAGTCTGGTTTCTTGTTAAAAAGATTGTAGGGGCGTCTGAGTGGCCCAGTCAGTTAAGCATCCGACTTCGGCTCAGGTCATGATCTCGTGGACCGTGAGTTCAAGCCCCACATTGGGCTCTATGCTGACAGCTCAGAGCCTGGAGCCTGCTTCAGATTCTGTGTCCCCCCCACCCCCCTCCTCCCCCACCCATGCTCTGTTTCACTCTGTCTCTCAAAAAGAAAGAAATGTTAAAAATTTTTTTTTCAAAAAAAGATTGCAAAATGAGTGGTTTTTATTTTTGGATTTTCCTCCTGATTACCAAATACGTTTAGCCAGAATTTTATGTTATGAGCTGATTTGTTTACTTTAATCAGCTTTATTGAGGTATAATTTATATACAATAAAATTCAACAATTTTAACTATACAATTCTGTAAGTTTTGACAAATTATACGTAGTTGTGTGACAAAAGACAACACAATTTTGATATAGAACCTTTATATCACCCACAAACTTCTTCCACGTCCCTTTGCAATGCCTTCTGGGCTGACGTAGGAAGCTTTGATAGAGGATTACTGGCTGTCACATGAGAAAATATGTCGTATGAGATTGGGTAGGGATTTCCCATTGCAGAGACTAACCACTGTTTCCTCTGACTGCAGACATCTTGACAGACTGTCCTTCTCCCTCTTTTAATCTCTTTTGTGTTTGCTGCTCTCTGAGCCCAAACAGCAGTCAATACCATTTCCATCCAACAGCTGGGTGAAGTGTGCTTCTTCTCTTTTTAAAAAAATTAAAAAAAAATGTTTATTCCTTCCTGAGAGAGAGAGACAGAGACAGAGACAGAGCATGAGTAGGGGGAAGGGCAGAGAGAGAGAGGGAGACACAGAATCTGAAGCAGGCTCCAGGCTCTGAGCTGGCAGCATAGAGCCCGACGCAGGGCTCAAACTCACGGACCGTGAGATCGTGACCTGAGCCAAGATCAAGAGTTGGACACTTTACCGACTGATCCTTCCTAAGGAGGATCTTGACTCAAAGACTTAACCCTCGATCCTCTGTTGAGATGGTGAATCTCCTTAAGAGCACAATCTGGTTTCTTTCTTTCTTTTCCTCTGCTTGCCCCCACAATTTAGCAAGAGTTCCGGATTCACTGGGCAAGGCGTTTGCCTCTGACACTAGAATGTAAACTCTCTGAGTGCAGAGACTTGACCTTCATTGTTCTCACTCTTTTCCCCCCACTAGCACCTGCCCTAGTGCCAGGCACATTTTAGGTGCCTCAAAGTATTTGTGGAATTGAATGAATGAATGAATGAATGAATGAACAAATGAATGCTGTTACCACCTGTAAACAGCAGAGCTGACCGTGGAGAATATATGGAGCCTTTAAACCATTTCAGACCAGTCCATGTTAAGGCTGTGTGGAGGCTAAGTGCCAGAGTACCAAGGAACCGGTGAATGACTTAGGGGTAGGAATCAGAGATCGTTTTTACTGAGGCTCTTTCTATGGGTTTTCCTTCCAGCCTCCTTTGTTTGCTCAGCCTAGAAGGCTTCACACTGTGTTTGAGTCAAGAGGCGTCTTTCCTCACTACTGAGCTTAAAGGAATGGAAATTTTGTTTGCAGGAAAAGTGGCTTCGGAACTTGAGGGGCTCTGTGGGAACAAATGTGCAATGGGGGTGTGGGAACAAGGTGGCTGGAGCATGTGTCTGAATGGAAGAAGGGGTGGAGTGATGGGGTCCACAAGGAAGTGGTGGCCTCATGCAGACTTTTCTTGGACAGATTTGCTTAGCATTGAAAATTAGCTCAGAGATGCAAGGTTGGTCCGTCCCTGGAAGGGTGGCCATCATACTCTTCAACTTATTTTTTCACGAGTGATTTCACTTGAATCTTGGATTCAGTGGAAGATTCTTGCCCCTCTAATTGAGCTTTTCTGGAATCCCCAGAGGGTGCCCCGTGGTAAGGACCCTGAGGAGCTACTTCTCTCTTCCTGAAAAATCTACCAGCACAGGGCAGATCCACTGCTACACGACGGGAACAGTGAGTTTTGAAGCTACTTGGAAATCATCGTTGGGAAATCAGGAAATCTTTGAATCTCTCTGGGCTGTCCTATTTGAAGATCCTGATCTAAAGAACAGAATTAAGATGGGGCGCCTGGGTGGCTCAGTCGGTTTAGCGTCCAACTCTTGATTTCGGCTCGCGTCATGGTCTGGTGGCGGGCTCCGTGTTGATGGCAGGTCCTGCTTGGGATTTCCTCCCCGCCTCCACCTCTCTGCCCTTTCCCCGCTCATGCACACACTCTCAAAATAAATAAACTCAGGAAAAAAAAAAAAAAAAAAAGTTGAGGAACAAATTCAGCGAGGGATTTAATAAGAGCGCAGGTATTTTTGTTACTTTCTTGGTCAAGTGGTGCCCCCTTGTGGGTGCTTCGATGTACTCTCCAGGAACCTTGGCTCTGGCAACGCAAGACCGCAGCAGCAAGGATTACTTCTGGTTTAGGCCCAGTCTGATGGTTCTCTGTGGATTGTCTATTAGGCAAGAATGTAATTCATGAAAGTGGTGTGGGCTAATCTGTGACCTCCCCAGAAAAGATATGTTGAAGTCCTAACCCCTGATACCTGTGGACGTGAGCTTATTTGAAAATAGGGTCTTTGCGCATATAATTAAGAAGTAAGTTAAGATCAGGCCAGTAGAGTGGGCTCTTAAATCCAATATGGCTGCTGTCCTTCTATAAGAGGAGAGGGACACAGGGGAGGAGAAGGCTATGTGAGAAGGGAGGCAGAGACTGAAGTGACGCAGCTCTGAGCCAAGGAACACGCAAGATTGTCAGCCTCACCAGAAGCTCGGGCAGGGACAAGGAACAGATCTCCCTCAGAGCTTCCGGAAGGAACCAATTGGGTGGACACTTTGATTTTGCCTCTAGAGCTGTGAGAGGGTAAGTGTCTGCCCGTTTGACATTTATTTGTGCTTCGTTGTTACGACGGCCTCAACGAGCTAATGCAGAGAGAGTCTGGGATTCTGAGTCAGGACCCCAGCTACCACTTAACAACTTGTGTGACCGTGGACAAATCACTTCAGTGTCTCTGAGCCTCCATTTTTATCAATCGCCAATGGAAACATGCAAAAGTAAGAGTTCCCCTACCCCAAGGTTCCTGTGAGGGTGAAGGGTGATCACGTATGTAAGCACATTTTGTTCACAGTAGAGCACTGTGAAAATGTGATGTTATTATGTAGCAAGAGGTAGTATAGTGCAGTGGCTGAGATCTAGGCCCTGCAGTTCGTTTTCCTGGGTCCACATGTAGAATATCAAGGATGACTCTTAAATACAGAGGATAGGGGCGCCTGGGTGGCGCAGTCGGTTAAGCGTCCGACTTCAGCCAGGTCACGATCTCGCGGTCCGTGAGTTCGAGCCCCGCGTCAGGCTCTGGGCTGATGGCTCGGAGCCTGGAGCCTGTTTCCGATGCTGTGTCTCCCTCTCTCTCTGCCCCTCCCCCGTTCATGCTCTGTTTCTCTCTGTCCCAAAAATAAATAAAAAACGTTGATAAATACAGGGAACAAACTGAGGGTGGGTGGGGAGAGAGGAGAAAATGGGCGATGGGCATTGAGAAGGGCACTTGTTGGAATGATCACCGTGTGTTGTATGCAAGCCAATCTGACAATAAATTTTATATATATATATATATATATATATATATATATATATATTTTTTTTTTTTTTTTTTTAAAGAGAATATCAGGAAGGAGAATATCATGAAAACTTGATTCTCAAATGAGCCAAAGGCAGTGATGCCCAGGAATGGAGCTGGAATGCATTAGAGGGATCAGAAAATGGTTAGTCTGTAACAAATTACTCCAAAGTGTACTGTCTTCAAACAATGGACGTTTATTATTTCACACAGTGTCTGTGGGTCAAGAATCTGGAGCAATTTAACTGGGTGCTTCTGGTTTGGGGTTTTTTAGGAGGATGCACTCAAGAAGCTGGCTGGGACCGGGGGTGGAGGGGACCCACTTCCAAGATGGCGCTCTCATCTGGCTGTTGGCAGGAGGCCTCAGTCCTAACTTACCATGTGGTCCTCTCCATGGGTCACCTCGAGTATTTTCATGATATGCCATCTCCTCATTCCTCCAACCCCCGCCCCCACCCTCTCCCCTCACCACGTTCTTCCCTTCAGCAGTGGTCCTTGACCCTTTTTTGTGCCTCAGGCCCCCTGAGCTCTAAAGAGGACTGGGGGACCCTCCTCCAGTAAAGCACACATACAATGACACAGACTACTATCCTAGATCGAATTTCAAGAGGTTCTAAGGTCATGGTCCACAGAGATCTTTGTAAAACACAAATATAATTATGTAACTCCCTGTTTAAAATCTTTCCCGTGACCCCTATTGCCTGCTGGATCAAACATTGGTTACAGTGTGGCAATCTGACTCCAGCTGACTTTTAGTAACAGTGACCACAACATTAGCATATTGAGTGTCTCCTGGGTGCTAGGCACTTTACGTACTCTTTCTAATCCTTAGAAGAACCCTGCAAGGAGTGAGTTTTATCCTTCACATTTTGGAGAAAAGAAATGTCTCAGAGATGAGATGTAGAGGGTCCAAGATCCCACCGAGTTTCTTGTGATTCTAAAGCAGGTGTCCCTCCGTCAGGCTCACTGCCCCACTCTGTGTCCCATTTGTGGCTGGACACACTTCACACTCCTTACTCTGGTGCTTCTGAATGACTGGTAATTTCCAGACATGCTGTGGGTTTTTGCACGGGGTAGTTTTCCCTTCCTCAAAGTTCTTTCCTCTCCTGTCACTGTCTGTCTTCTCCAAACCTCCTCCATCATCATTGTGCTCTGGTACCCTGTTCTTTCTTTAAGACTCAGGGTGTCGCTTCTTTCGTGAAGTTTTCTGTGGACGTCCCAGTCAACGCCGGCAGTCCAGCCATCCCTTCCTAGTGGCCCTTGACACATTCCACAATGATCACTGGGCCGGGCTGTGATTTCTAATCTCTTTGCCTCTCTGCTCTCACTAGACCAATTCCTTGGTGGGTATCAGGCATCTCTCTAACCTTTTTCTCTCTCCCCAGCACTTGGCACAGAATGGCTGCCTGATGGGCATTCGTTGAGGGAGAGAAGGAATGAATGAGTGAGTGGATGAATGAATGGCATTTTCCGCAAGGAAACGTAAATCAGCATGTAAATCACCTGGCTTTTGAACACACATGGCAGGAACTTCAGCCGTTCCTGGGGCGTCAGCAGTTTCTGGAATGTCTCCAGTAAGCCAGGGGTGGCAGGGAGATGCTGCTTCTTTTGTAACATTTTAGTGCCTAAAGGGAGAAGCCACCAAACTTATTTTGCCGACTGGTAATAGCCATTTGTCCCCTTTTAACAAAAAGGGAAACTGAGGTTCTGAAAATTACAGTGTCTTTACCAGATGTCCGATCATCTAAGACTCTGCCGACTGGCGACCAGGATCCAGATGCCCTGAGCCCATGTACTGGCTTGTTTTCCCGAAACATACTATGCTTCATATGGGAAAAGTGAAAACCCCCTTGGAGAACTTGTGAAGGCCCCACTCATCTGGGAAACCTGCCTGCATGTTAAGGAAACAAGCAGTTGTTTCGATATGGTTCCATTTTAATAAGAAAAATGTAAATATGTGCGTACAAATATGTATATGGTAAAGGCAGGTGCATCAACATGGTAATAATTGTGATTTCCGGGGGGAGCGGGATTTTGAACTGTTTTTCTTTTCTCTTTTTATTTATGTTTTCCAATTTTTGTGTAAGGTGTATGAATCGCGTATGTGATTTAAACATTTTTCTAGGGGCGCCTGGGTGGCTCGGTCGGTTGAGCGTCCGACTTCGGCTCAGGTCACGATCTCGCAGTCCGTGAGTTCGAGCCCCGCGTTGGGCTCTGTGCTGACAGCTCAGAGCCTGGAGCCTGTTTCAGATTTCTGTGTCTCCCTCTCTCTCTGCCCCTCCCCTGTTCATGCTCTGTCTCTCTCTGTCTCAAAAATAAAATTAAAAATTTTTCCAGGTGTCCAAATGATAATGACCGCAATAAGGTAAGGTCTCATTGTAATTTGTGACTTCTCTTTCTTAATACAGATAAAATCACACATAGTCTGCGCCTAACATAGGAAATGGTTTCTAGAGCAGCAGAAAGTCCAGGCGACTTTGGTATGCACCGTTTTACCTTGAAGGCATCTTCTATCAAGGTTATATTTATAAATGTTCAGTTCAGTGAAATAGTTGACTTGGGTGCTTATTATTATTATTATTATTATTATTTAGCTCTAATGTCTTCAAAGAATGTCAGGAAGCCCAGAGGTGGATGATGCAGGATGTACTTTCTAAATGTTTTACTTAATAGCTGAGTATGTCCAGCAGTGAAGACAACCCGTTGGTATTTTCCCTGTCAGCTTGTTGGTGGATTTTCTTTTAAAGAAGTCAGATTCTGTTGTGCTGTTTTTTTTTTTTTTTTTAAATCTAAGCCAGGGGAGCAAATTAGCAGACCCAAAGGTCGGCTCTTCTAATTCACTCACCTCTGTGTCAATAGTGTCCGTTGGGGCTAGTTTCAAAATCATGCATTCACTCATTCATTCATTCATTCCTCCATCAGTAAATATTCATAGCATGATTAGTAAATATTCATAGCATTCCGATTAGTAAATATTAGTAAATTAGTAAATCTGAGTAGTAAATTTTCACAGCATGCCCATTAATGCCAGGTTCTGCCGTGGTTCCTGGGAATGCGGCAGTAAACGAAGCAAAGTTCGTGGCCTCGTGAAGCAGACTTGCTCGTGGGAGGAGACGGAACGTGAACAAATTAATACGTGCTATGTCAGGAGTGATGGATGCCATGGAAGCACAGGTGGTGGCCCAGAGTCCAGAGTGCTGGGGAGGGGTCAGGGAGGTGGCGGTCCCCATTTTGGGGGAGAGTGATCATGGCTGGTTTTGATAAGGAGACATTCTGAGCAGAGATCTGAAGGGAGAGGAAAGGAGCAAGCCTTTGGATATGTGGCAGGAACCTTCCGTAAGGAGACACGAGCAAAGGCAAAGACCTTGCGGTGGGAGTGTGCTGGACATTGGGGGACAGCAGCAGGAGGCTGGGGCGGTGAGGACCATGCATTCCTGATTCAGCAAAGGGTGAGGGCAGTGTGTGGGCTCTTGTAGGCCACTGAGAAGAGACTGGCTCTCTTCTGAGTGAATTAGCCCCAAGAGGCTCTGAGACCGCTAATGGCTATGGGGAGACCAGGCCACAGCGGGGCAAGGCCTGGAGGCAGGGGGAGGGGTTGGGGAGCCGTTGCAACCACCCTGAGAGATGATGGAGGCTTGGATGGAAGACGATGGAAGTGGATGGCTTCTGGATATCTTTTGAAGGCAGAATCGACTGGATTTACTGATAGATGAGACGTGGGATGTGAGAGAGAAATGAATCTGGGTTTTTCTCACCTGAGCAGTGGGGTAGATAGGGGCTCTACTATCTGAGAGAGGGAAGATGGTGGGAGGAGTAGGCCCAGTAACTGTGTCTATTGCCGAGTGACAAACCATCCCAAGCTTAGTGGCTTCAAACATCGGTCATCATTAGTTCTCACAAACCTGCAGTTTGGACAGAGCTCAGTGGGGACTTGGTAGGTGCAGGTGGCGTGAGTTGGGGCACCCAGATGCTGGCTGGAACGCTCTGGGGTTCGTCAATCCCGTGTGGCCGGGCTGGGCTCTCGGCTGGGACCGTCAGCCAGAACTCCCGCACCTCACTTCTCCGTGTGGCTGGTGGTCTCCTCACAGCCTGGTGGCTGAGATCCAAGGGTGAGCCTTCCAAAAACAAGGTGAAAGTGCATGACGTTTTTTATGCCCTAGCCTGGGGAGCCTCAGAGCCCATTTCTCCTGTTCTCTATTGCTTGAGGGAGTCACAAAGACCAGTCTAGTTTCAAGGGGAGGGGTCAACATCACATAGCAGAAGAGCGTACGGGCTGGGAGATATTGTGGTTCTCTCCTCAGAAAATACAATCTGCCACCTGAGGGAGGAAGGTTTGTAAAGTGTGCGTGGGGCTGTTGAGCCGGCAGGTGGATGTATGCGTCAAGGGAGCTAGGGTCAGGGAGATGACATTTGGAGGCTTTAGGATATTGCTCGTATATGAAGCCACCTAGAACAAGTAGGAAGAGGGGGAAGGAGATTCTGAAGCATCACGTTATTTATTGCGGGAGATAGTTCATGGATACCGTGCCCTAGAACTCACTCCTCCTGTGCACATAGAATTCAGTTCAGTTTCTGCCTCTGCATTTTTTCTCTTGCTCCCAGTGCTCTTGGTGGGGAGCCCACGATTAGATCTAACAAGCCCCCTTTGTCTTCCGGAAGCTGATCTCTCCGCTGTGCTTGGAGTGCCCTCCGGCTTTCCCTGAATAACAACAGCCGAAAGTATTCAGATTTTTAAAAAACCTAACAACCTTCCAAAGGTCAATATTGAGAAATAAAGAAATGAATTATTCTATTGTTAGGCAGCTGCATGTCAGGGTAAGAGAGAACAAGAAATCATGGTGGGTAAAGTATCCACTAAAGGTTAAAAATAAGAGAAAGGAAAGGAAGGAAATAAGAAAGCCACTTTTCATCCTTAAGAGATCTGATAAAGCTTAGAACCAAGGCTTTAGTTAAGATCTTTATCTTATGAGCAGACTAAATGCCAGACTGTCAAAAAGGGTAAAACATAAACTTAGTACGGTACATAAAAGCTCTCAAACTCTGACCCTTTCCTTTCCAACCTCGTCATATCTCATTATATTCTGGTCACTCTGCTCCAAAATCCCCTAAACATGCTACACCTGTTGGCCTCTCCATGGTTTTGTTCCCCTTTTGATTCCGGGCAAACTCCTACTCATCCTTCAAAGCCCCTTTTTGACTCCTGGCGAACTCCTACTCATCCTTCAAAGCCCCTTTTTTTTTTGACTCCTGGCGAACTCCTACTCATCCTTCAAAGCCCTTTTTTGACTCCTGGCGAACTCCTACTCATCCTTCAAAGCCCTTTTTTTTTGACTCCTGGCAAACTCCTACTCATCCTTCAAAGCCCCTTTTTGACTCCTGGCGAACTCCTACTCATCCTTCAAAGCCCTTTTTTTTTTGACTCCTGGCGAACTCCTACTCATCCTTCAAAGCCCTTTTTTGACTCCTGGCGAACTCCTACTCATCCTTCAAAGCCCTTTTTTGACTCCTGGCGAACTCCTACTCATCCTTCAAAGCCCTTTCTTGACTCCTGGCGAACTCCTACTCATCCTTCAAAGCCCCCTTTTTTTTGACTCCTGGCAAACTCCTACTCATCCTTCAAAGCCCTTTCTTGACTCCTGGCGAACTCCTACTCATCCTTCAAAGCCCTTTTTTGACTCCTGGCGAACTCCTACTCATCCTTCAAAGCCCTTTTTTGACTCCTGGCGAACTCCTACTCATCCTTCAAAGCCCTTTTTTTTTTTACTCCTGGCGAACTCCTACTCATCCTTCAAAGCCCTTTTTTTTTTTTTACTCCTGGCGAACTCCTACTCATCCTTCAAACGCATCTGCTCTACCAAGCGGGTGGTTGCAGTCACTCTTTTCAGTGCTTTTTGTATTCCTGTATGGTTTATCATGAGCTGACAGCCAGTTCCTTAAGGGCAGAAACCCCAGGTGCTTTTTCGGCAGCCCCAACACCCAGCAATGCCGGGCACGGCATAGGTAATCACTACATTTTTTCCTGTCTTTGGAATGGATATACTAAAACTTTAACAATGCTCTTTGGTGTAGATTTAGTTTCCGCTCCCATTTCCTGGATCTTGCTTCTAGACTTGCCTGAGTGGTTGATCAGGCAGGACTGATTTCCACCGTGGAGAAGGAAGGAAGCCCCACAGCCTGGACAGGAGGACAGCGTTGTCCCCAAACCCCCGGGGTTTGGTTTCTGCCCTCTTCACAAATGGAGGTTAGGGAGCCCCACGTACTCACCAATTTCCAATTTACTTAGGAGTTTGGCTCTTACCCTGAACTCCTAGAGCACAATGTCTCTGGACTTTCTGTTCGTAAAATCTGAACTGTCAGAAATCAATGGGCTTACCAGATCATTTTGATTACCTAAACGCACTAGCTATTGAAGCCGGGTCCTAATTTAGTTTCTGAAGCTTGAAGGAAAAGAGCAGAGGGATGCAGACTGTAGTCGTTTGTGAAAGCGACAGGGCTGTTAGAACAAGGGAGCTGGTCTTTAGGGAAGCTTTGTTGTAGCATAAGGGGTAATAGCACAAGTCCTTGCGTGTCTGTTGCAGATGATTACTTCCAGGACTCACAGACACTCGATCTGGGACTGACAGGCAGAAGGACCAGTCTTGATGTACTGTGCTGGGGTGGGCAGTCATGTGCTGGCTGGATTCCCTGCTGGCGTTCACGTTCATCTTCCTCGTTACTCCTCGGTAGCATCTTGAACTGAAATACACACGATGGGGTCTGTAGGCCTGAGCAGGGCTGGGTCGGGAGAGTGTCTGAGATCCAGGAGATGAATGGGTGGGGCTGTGTGTGCCTCAACGTGCTGTGGTAGGAAGAGTGGTCACCAGCAGGCTGGATGCTGGGTTCTTCTGCGAGTTTTCTCTCCCCAGTGTCCTGGGAGTGTCTCTGTCTCCAAAGAGACACCGCATTTGACTTCTGACCTAGAAAATAAAGCATGCTTGCCTTTCTACTGCTATGGAGACCTTTTTTTTTTTATTTATTTTTTTTTTTATTTAAAAAAAAAATTTTTTTTTTCAACGTTTATTTATTTTTGGGACAGAGAGAGACAGAGCATGAACGGGGGAGGGGCAGAGAGAGAGGGAGACACAGAATCGGAAACAGGCTCCAGGCTCCGAGCCATCAGCCCAGAGCCCGACGCGGGGCTCGAACTCACGGACCGCGAGATCGTGACCTGGCTGAAGTCGGACACTTAACCGACTGCGCCACCCAGGCGCCCCTATGGAGACCTTTTTGAAGCAAGGAGTGCGTTCCTCACGCCTCCCCGTGCCTCCCCGTGACAGCTCACTGTTTTTTATTTTTGAGACAGAGAGAGACAGACCATGAGCAGGGGAGGGGCAGAGAGAGAGGGAGACACAGAATCCGAAGCAGGCTCCGGGCTCCGAGCCATTAGCACAGAGCCCGACGCGGGGCTTGAACTCACAGACTGAGAGATCATGACCTGAGCCGAAGTCGGACGCCCAACTGAATGAGCCACCCAGGCGCCCCACACTGTATTTTTAAAAAAAAAATGTTTATTTATTTTTGATAGAAAGAGAGCGAGCACAAGTGAGGGAGACAGAGGATCCAAAGCAGGCTCTATGCTGACAGCTGAGAGCCCAATACCAGGCTCGAACCCACGACCCATGAGATCATGACCTGAGCCGAAGAAGTCAGATGCTTAACTGACTGAGCCACCCAGGTGCCCCAGTTCGCGGTCTTTTTTTTCATCAAACACAGGCAAAAGATGTTGGGGGGTGGGGGGAGGAAGTGAACCTGAAATCAAGCTAAAAACATACAGTCCAGTGCCTACCCAGTCTTCGTGTTTTCTCTCTTCTTTCTCTTGTATTCGTTATCTAGCTGTGCAAAAAATACATCCCGGACGGTAGCTGTTTGAAACAACAAATAAGCGACTACACATAGGTTCCAAGGCTTGGGAACCTAGGCGTGGCCTGTGGTGTGTCCGTTTGTCGGCCAGGGCTACAGTCATCTGAAGGCTTGACTGGGGTGGGAGACTGCTTCCAAAAAGTCTCACTGACATGTGGTTGGCTTGCTATGTGGGCCTCTCTGAGGACTGCTCGAGTGTCCTTATGGCATGATAGCTGGCTGTCGTCAGAGCAAGTGACCAGAGACAGAGAATGAGTGGGGCAGGGCACAGAGGAAGAGGGAGAGAGAGAGCAAGAGGGGAGGGGAGGAAGGACGTCACTGTGTCTTTTGCAACCTGCTCCCTGAAATCCCCTGCCGTTTTTGCCTGATCCTATTCCTCGGAAGCAAGTAACTGCATCCTGCCCCCACCCAAGAGGCAGGCAGTCAACCCTCCGTCTTGTGAAGGGAGGAGTCTCAAAGATTTCGCGGAAATATTTTCACTACCACAGCCCTCTGTCCGAGTCCCTCCACGCCCCCCCCCCCCCCCATGTTTCTGCATCTTTCCACTTTGGTCCTTGTCTCGTAAGTCAGTGAATCCGCATGCCTCCAAGTCAGCTGTCTCATAAGTTAGCTCATTCTAGGGGAAGTGTAAGCTTCCTGTAGATTCTCTCAGGCCCAGGAATCCTGATACCGTTTTCTTTTTGTTTTTTTCTTATAACTCCATGTCTCTTCTGCGGCACACCGAAATATATTGATGCGACTAATTCATATGAAAGTGTAGGGGGCTTGTCAGCTCACTGGTCCAAGGGGCTTCCCATTTTTAAAAGGGACAAGGCGAATTCTCGCTTTAGGAAGTGCCTCTTTAACCTAACGCAGAGACTCTGCTGGTAGCGGTTAAGTGTGGCGTGTGTCTGGGCAGAGCTAGGCTAGTCCCACAATGTCGCAAGGCGATTCTGCTGGAGGGAGGCATGAACACGTAGGAGGAAGGCCTTCCTCAGACCTGCTGGCCAAAGTGCTCTCTCTCTTTGTTCTTTCTGTTTCTCTCTCTGTCTCCTGTCTCCCCCTCCCCCATGTGTGTGTGTGTGTGTGTGTGTGTGTGTGTGTGTGTGTGTGTATCTTTGTGGCTTAAACTGGCATTTCAACACCCCCCCCTTTGCACTGTTTGCACCTCTTCTGATTCTTAGTAGCTCTTTTCTCTTTTTCTCTCTCTAACTTCCTACCCACGCCTACCCCAGATGTTATTATTAGCAGGCTTTGTTCCATAACAGACTTGTATTATTAGCAGACTTGTTTCATTCAAAGAAAAAGGAAACGAAACTTCTGCGCCTCTGCCTAATGTAGCAGCAGACTTTAGTTTAAATACGTTGTATTTCATTTCTAACCGGGTATATATAACAGAAAAGTGTTTCTTAAATAAAACTTGTTTTCCCGATTCTGAAAGCAATACATATTAATTCCAAAGAATCTGGATTTTATATAGAGAGGCACAAAGGAGAAGTTTATAGTTGTCAGTTACTCTGTGATCAGAGATAACGGAGGTTAACATTATGATGTATGTCCTTTAGCCTTTTACATACATGAACCCACACACACACTTTGGGGATATGCTGTATATACTGTTTCATAATATATTTACTTTTTTCACATTAATATGTTAGGGTGAACATTTTCCCATGCTAGTATTTTTCTATAAAATATTTTATTAATTTATTTATTTTAAAATGTTTATTTAGGGGCGCCTGGGTGGTTCAGTCGGTTAAGCGTCCGACTTCGGCTCAGGTCATGATCTCGTGTTTCGTGGGTTCGAGCCCCGCGTCGGGCTCTGTGCTGACAGCTTGGAGTCTGGAGCCTGGAGCCTGGAGCCTGCTTGGGATTCTCTCTTTCCCTCTCTCTCTGCCCCTCCCCTGCTCGTGCTCTGTCTCTCTCTCAAAAATAAATAAACATTTAAAAAAATGTTTAATGTTTATTTATTTTGGGAGAGAGAGAGAGAGAGAGGGAGAGAGAGAGAACATGAATGGGGAATAGAGAGAAGGAAAGAGAGAATCCCAAGCAGGCTGACAGCACAGAGCCGGATGCAGGACTTGATCCCACAAACTGTGAGACCATGACCTGAGCCACAATCAAGAGTCTGACCTTTCTTTAACCAATGGAGCCACCCAGGTGCCCCACTATAAAAATATTTTTTTTTCAACATTTATTTATTTTTGGGACAGAGAGAGACAGAGCATGAACGGGCGAGGGGCAGAGAGAGAGGGAGACACAGAATCGGAAACAGGCTCCAGGCTCTGAGCCATCAGCCCAGAGCCCAACGCGGGGCTCGAACTCACGGACCGCGAGATCGTGACCTGGCTGAAGTCGGACGCTTAACCTACTGCGCCACCCAGGCGCCCCTATAAAAATATTTTTAAGTACTACATAGTACTCTACTATATGACTACATAAAACTTTATTTAATCTATTATTTTTGGACATTTAAGATACCTTGCCCCTCCCCTATGCACACTTTTTTTTTTTTTTTTTTTTTTTTGCCTATTAACAATAATACTGTGGGGGCGCCTGGGTGGCGCAGTCGGTTAAGCGTCCGACTTCAGCCAGGTCACGATCTCGCGGTCTGTGAGTTCGAGCCCCAAGTCGGGCTCTGGGCTGATGGCTCGGAGCCTGGAGCCTGTTTCCGATTCTGTGTCTCCCTCTCTCTCTGCCCCTCCCCCATTCATGCTCTGTCTCTCTCTGTCCCAGAAATAAATAAACGTTGAAAACAAACAAACAAAAAAAAAAAAACAAAACAAAAAACAATAATACTGTGTGGAACCTGCTGGCATTTAACTTTTATCCACATCCATGATTATTTCCTTAGCATAATTCCTAAAATTCCTCGTAATTCCTAAACAGTTGGATTAAATGGATGCACATTGTAAGTTCCTGGTACCAAATTCACTTCTAATGGAGCCAAATTAACTTCTAGAAGGGTTATGCTAATTTCCACTCTTGTCAACAATGTATGAGAATGCTGTTTTTCTACACTGTAGACAATATCGACTATAGTCCATTTTTTTGTCTGTCAATTTTTAGTTTGATTCTATTGTGATCAGAAAAATATACTTTGTATGAATTCAATTCTTTAAAACTTATTGAGATTTGTTTTACGGGTTAGAATGCTATCTTGGTGAATGTTCCACGTATGCTTGAAAAGAATGTGTATTCTTCTCTTTTTAGATGGCGTGTTCTGTATCAATCGGGTCAAGTTGGTTGGTAGTGTTGTTGAAATCTTCTACATCTTTGCTGATTTTCCTGTCTACTTGTTCTAGCAATTACTAAGAGAAAAATGTTGGAATCTCCTATAAATCTGCATTTGTCAATTTTTTCTTTCTTTTTTTTTTTACAATTAAAAAAAAAGTTTATTATTTATTTTTGAGAGAATGAACATGAGCAGGGAAGGGGCAGAGAGAGAGAGGGAGATACAGAATCTATCTGAAGCAGGCTCCAGGCTCGGAGCTGTCAGCACAGAGCCCAATGCGGGGCTCACGCCCGTGAGCTGTGAGATCATGACCTGAACTGAAGTCAGATGCTTAACTGACTGAGCCACCCGGCTGCCCCTACTTATTCTTTTTATCAGCTTTTGCTTTCTGTGTTTTGAAAGCTCTATTATTATGGGCCACTGTATCGGCTTTCTTATAGCTTCTTGAAGCATTGATCCACTTATCATAATAGAACATCTTCTTTTTTTCCAGTTTTACGGACAAATATTTGACATATACCACTGTATGTGTTTAAGGTGGATAGCATGATTGTTTAATGTACATATACTGTGAAATGATTACCACGACAGGTTTAGTCAACATCCGTTACCTCACGTGGATACGATAGCAAGGAAATAACAAAAATGTCTCCTTGTGATGAGAACCCTCAGGATCTACTCTCTTAACAACTTTCCTTTACAGCAATCAGTAATGTTACCTATAGTTACCATGTTGTACATTATATCCCTAGGGCTTACTTATCTTGTGACTGGAAGTTTGTACCTTTTGACCACCTTTTCTCAATTCTTCCTCCCCCGTACACCTTAACATTCATATTTATCCCTGATAATATTCTTTGTCCTGAAGTCTATTCTGTCTGCTATAAATAGAAACTCTTGAGCTTTTAAAATTTGTGTTGTCTATACACCATAGATTTTCCCAGCCTTTTACTTTTATTTTAATCCATCTAGGCCTATTTATGACCTGAGCCAAAGTTGGACGCTTAACTGACTGAGCCACTCAGGCACCTCTATTTTTTACAATTTTTTAAAAAGTTTATTTATTTATTTTGGGAGAGAGAGCATGGGGGAGGGAAGAGAGAGAGATGGAGAGAGAGAGCCTGACATGGGGCTTGAACTCGTGAACAGTGAGATCGTGACCTGAACCAAAATCAAGAGTTGGACACTCAACTGACTGAGCCTCCCGGGTGCCCCTCAGTAAATCTTATTTACAAAAAAAGGCAGCAGGCACGATTTGACCTGTGGGCTATAGTTTGTGAACTCTGCTTTAAATAATAAAAAATTATATATTAAGGAACAGAATGTTTTTAAAACATTGAGCCCATATTACCATATCTGTTACTCTTCTCCACTCCTGCCTTTATTGAGACTGTGAATTTCATTTGACATCATTTTCCTTCTGGCTGAAGAAATTTAACATTTCTTACAGACCTGGTATGCCTCAATACATCATTTCAGCTTTTGCTTGTTTGAAAAATCTTTATTTTGCTTTTGTTGTTGAAAGACATTTTTGCTTGAAATAGAATTCTAGGTTGACAGGTTTTTTCCTTTCACTACTGTAAAGATATATCTGCATTGTCTTTTGGCTTCCATGGTTTTGGTCAAGCAGTAGCTATAATTATTATCATTTCTCACCTTATATAAGTCATTTTTTTCCTGGCTGCCTTGATAATTTCTCTCTTTATCTTTGAGTGTTCAGTAGTTTGATTATGACGTGGCAGGTGGTTGTGTGTGTGTGTGTGTGTGTGTGTGTGTGTGTGTGTTGGGCCTGTTTGGGGTTCTCTAAACTTCTTGGATCTGTGATTTTTCATCACAGAAAAAATTCTTGGGCATTATATCTTCATTCCCTCATCAAACATGTATGGGATGTCTCCTGTGTGACATGAAGGGACAAAGATGAATAGCCAACAAAGGTTGGTAACACCCACCCCTCCCCATATCTCTCTCCTTCCTCTCTCTTGACCAACACACAAGAAGAGTTGAAAGAATCAGTTGCCAACACTTCACCCACTCATCTAAGAATACAAGCTTTCGGCTTTGGGCCTGGGCCGCCATGAAGGTCAAGATTGCTTGTGGGTTTCAAAGCTCCTTTGGCTACAGGTATTGCTTTCCTGCCTCTACTTCCTTCTTTCTTCAGAACGCTTCTTGCTTTGGAAGTCCAAATGACAGGGTGATGGATGAATCACTTTGTGGTCCCAGGCCTGGAACTGAGCCGTTCAGCCACTTCCTAGGATTCTAGAAGGTTGTGATTCTAGGAGGCTTATGAGGTTCCTTTTCTCTGTCTTCTATATTCCAAAGTCCCAAGAAATAAGTTTGGTGGTATTTGATTTGCTAAAAATCATATAAATTGAAGTTTTCTCATTGCAGTTTTTCTCTAGAATATCAGGGTTGTGTTTTTTGCTTTTGGGTTTTTTTTGTTTGTTTTTGAGAGAGAGAGAACGAGCAAGGGAAGGGTGGGGGGGAGGGAGAGAAAGAATCTCAAGCAGGTTTCACACCTAGTGGGATCTCACAAAAATCAAGAGCCCGAATCAAGAGCTGGACACTAAACCAACTAACCCACCCAGGTGCCCCTGGAATATAGTTTTCAAAGTGAGAATCAATGGGTGCCCAGGACAGTTCTGGTTCACACCCGTTGTCTAAGAGTAATTATTAATTGCACCCCCATTCACTCACAAAAGGGCTTATTAGACAAAAAGCTATCTGGTCATCTGAAGTGAAGAGACTTCAAATTCAGTTTTGTTACAGCTTAATTCATTTTCTCATCTGTTCAGTGAGTCCAACAGCGCTTCTCATAAATGTTACGAAGGCAGGTGAAAGGTGAGAAGGAAATGCTTTGAACTTGCTAGAACAAAGTCACTCTAGAAATACAAGGTGGTTCATTATTCTTATTATGATTTTTATTATGCCTGCTGGCTTGTAACAGATGTGCTCAGATTTAGGCACTAGCTGAAACTTTAGGTTGGGTTCGTAATTTTGTACATTTAGTTATATATTCTTATGAATTTATGTTTTTTTTTTTTGAGATGCCTTCTGTGTTCCTGAAGATCTTCAATTGTCTTTCCCTCTCTCCCACTTTTTTCTCCCCTAAACTCCCTACGTCCCAACCTCTCTGCACCTCTCCTCCAAAAGCAGTGGACTGCTTTTGTGATGTGGGCGTTGGGGTATCTATTAGGGGCCATGCCCCGGGGCAACAGGATGGGGTCCAGCAGCTCTCCACTGTCTAGACCAGGGTCGGCAAACTTTTTCTACCAAGGGCCAGAGAGTAACTGCTTTAGACTTGGCAGGCCACGTGGCCTCTGTTGCTACTACTGAATTCTGCCTTTGTAGCACAAAAGCAACCATAGACAACAAATGAGGGCGTTTGTGTTTCAATAAAACTTTATTTACAAAAAGGCCCTTGGGTCGTAGTTTGCTGGCGTTCTGGTCTAGAGGGCTGTTTGAGGGCCCTGATTTAACCTGGGCCTTCCTCTCAATAAGCCATTCTAAACCAGGTGTAGGAGACATGTTCACACTTAAAGGAGGCCTCAGGGATTCCTTCCTCAGAGGCTAAATAATAACTCCCTTCCCTTCCCTCTTTTGATAAAATGGGGCTTTCTTAGGATGGTGATGGGTCGGTATAGATTTATTCATTATCCGACAATTAAGGAAATTAAGATCTGAAGCATTGACTGGTCAACTGACAGTCACCAGGAAAAACAAAATCTAAGGGACTGGTTTACAAGGCCATGCCCAGCACTTGCAGTGGGAAGAAAACCCCACTGTGCAGGCCTCCTGTCGCCCGTCCCGTTCACTTTCACACAGCTGCCCACCTCATTTCCATAGTTCCCTCCTTGGGGGAGAAAAGAAAAACGTCTCTGTTTTTATGTGGGTGGGTGGCCCTGCAAGAGCCACTCGAGGGAGGCGGAAGGGTGGTGTCGGAGATCCAGTAATTGGAGGTTAAGTATTGCAACTCTGCGAGAATGAGTGGGAGCTGACAGCAAAGTTTAGCTCAAACTTGGCTCCCTCTGCTCCTAGTTACGGTGCTGACCTTAGGATGGCTTTGCCAGTCGATGCACAAAGCCTCCCGAGACAACAGCCCCAATGGGGTCACGTGGTGTCATCGTTGCGTTAAGCGTCACTGACAAGGTGGTGGCTAGGGCAGAGTAGATGGCCCTTACGTCCACTAGACTCAGAGGCTGAAAGGTCAGTGAGCACTCATTGATTCTGTTGTAATGAAGCTATGGATCTTCTTTACAGGTTGTGGGTTTCCCTTGGAGGGCTGGTACTGAGGGCCGTAAGCAAGAGGTGGCCGTGGGCAGCAGGACCTTTGAGAGCAGCTCTTCTTGGAGGAATCCTCATGGCTGCCTGTGATTGAACCGTTCCGAGTTACCGAAAGCAGTACATTCCAAGTTCTCAGTTTACAGGCGTGTTAGGAGCCAAAGGTTGCCAAGAAGTCAGGTGTTTGGGACCTGGAAGGTACTCTCATAGAAACAATGTCGTGCATTGTGGTGAGGTGGTCGCCAGCTTGCTTACACCTATGTAACCCATAGTGAACTGGTCTGTTAATACTGCCAAACCTGCCCAGTATAGGGAGCATTGGGGGACCAGCAGATAGTGGTGGGATCACATTCATCCCAGCCCCCGGGAGCATCAGAAGCTCCCTCCCTTCTTGCCCCACCCACCGTTGCAGAGACTAGCTGTGGGTTTCAAGCCCTGAGAGGCTCAATGGTCGGAGGCGGTGGGGGAGGGGGGGAGGAAAGGCTGTTTCTGGGCCCCAGGGAAGCAGGTCGGGCAGCTGGAGGACAATGGTCCTCCTGCCCAGGAGCCACTAGGCTGCATCCAGTTCTCAGCGGACTCCCTTATGTTATTAAATATATTAATGTTTATTGGTTTTCTTAATCCAGCAGTAATGAGAATTCATTTTCGAAAACTTAGAAAATGTAGATAAGCAGAAGGAAGGAAATTTAAATATTCCATATTGTCATCAATTTAGTATGGAGACTTCCAGGTTTTTCTATAAATGTGTATATATATATATTTATATTTCTATATTAATAATATGGAATATTATTATAATATTATTCAGTATGGAGACTTCCAGTGTTTTTCTATAAATGTGTATATATGTATTTATATTTATATAAATACACACATATGTATATATTCTTATACTTTGGATAACATTTATAACTTGCTCGTCATTTAACAATATATCGTGAATATTGTTCCTGTCATTGAATATTTTCCTGCAGCATTTCAAAGTGGATGGACATACCATCATGTATTTAACCAACTTTCTACCGTTGGACTATTAGGCTTTTCTATCAAAGACAACCCCGTGATGAGGCCCTTGGCATTGTGATTGTCACATGGGTCCACTAGTTTTTCCTTTGGATAATTCTAAAAGGGGACAAAGGGGACGTGTGAGTTAAGACATTTAATAACTTATTATCAACATACCTTCTATCCCCAGTTTGGGAGAAACTTACCTTCACCTTTCTAACACTTGATATTTAAAAATTTAAAAACCCCTTGCTAAATTGACGAACAGAAGAAAGTCGTATTGGGTTTGGTTGCATTTTTTTTTTTTGGTTTTTGAGTATTGGTGAGGTTGTACATGACGACATGTTTATGAGCCCTTTTGTGAATTGACTCCTTTCCTCTTTACACCACGACATTGGTGTTTTGGGATTGTTCCAGCCTTTTGGAACAGGAGGAAAGGATCCGGGTTTTATTAGTCTTTGAAATGTAAACATGCACAAACCCTCCCAGGGTAGTTAATTACCTCCCAAGTCTTGCTCTCATTCCCTCAGCCTCTGACCCGGGCTGCCCGGATGTTCAGAATCACCGACAGATTCACACCCACCAGGACCGAGTGCAAACCTTACCAGTTTGGAACTGTGATCTTTTAAATAATAGGAATGGAGAATGAACTCGGATCAATAAAACAGGGACTCATGAAAGGCCTTAAAGGCAAGAAATAGCCATCTGCTCTGAACAGGCATTTGGGTTGTTTCCAGTCTTTTGTTGTGGCAAATAAACTTGCTATAAATGCTCAGGTATCTGGTGGGCACATACACCTATTTTGCTTGGGGTATTTACGTAGGACTGATGGGTCAGAGGGCTGGTCTATATTTAGCTTTAGTAGCTAATGTTAAACCGTTTCCAGACAAAACAAAACAAAACAGAAAAACACCCGAACTTACACTCCAATCAAACAGTGGGTGAGAATTTTACATGCTTTAAAGTTTTACTGACTTTTGATATTTTCGGATTTCTAATTTTATTTATAAGGCTTTATATTTCTTTTAATAAGCTCATGTGGTGTCACATATAATTTATATTTTTACTTTGTTCATTTTCCTTCTTTTTATTTTTTTTTAAAGTTTATTTTTGAGACAGAGAGAGCACGCACACACACACACACACATACACACACACACACACACACACACACACATATGCGTGAGTGGGGGAGGGGCAGAGAGCGAGGGAGACACAGAATCCGAAGCAGGCTCCAGGCTCTGAGCTGTCAGCACAGAGTCTGATGTGGGGCTTGAACCCATGAGCCGTGAGATCATGACCTGACCCAAAGTCGGACGCATGGGATCATGACCTGAGCCAAAGTCGGACGCTTAACCGACTGAGCCACCCAGGCGCCCCTACTTTGTCCATTTTCATTTAGTTCAGTTTTAACATAGATTTATAATCTCTCTGATCTACGGAGACAACATTTTGTAGAACCACCCTACTGTCAAGATTTTATACAACATTTTCTAATAAAAAATTCTGTGTATATTCCCTTTACGATAATTTGCTCCCCTTTACGTACTATCTATAAATCAAGACTGACTTGGGCTCATATCCTGGCCACACAACTAATTGGCTGTGTGACCCTGGGCAAGTTACTTAATCTCTCAGAACTTTGGGTTCCCCACCTGTGGAGTAGGAGTAATAAAACCCGTCTCTTTGGCTTGTTGGGACGATAAACGAGATAGCATATGTAAAGTGTCTAACATGTAATACATACTCAGTAAATATTAGTTTCCTTCTGTGCTGGAGGCAAAGACATCAGGTGCCTCTTAAGGACTCTTGCCTCATTGGTTCACAAAGCTATTAAAAATAGGCATGGCCTTACTTAGCTTCCAACTGTACCTGGCTGGTTGGCAAGAAACCCAAACCATTAAGCATTGCCTTGACCTCACTGCACTCTTGCTTTACGCTGCACCCCAGACGAATCTAAACCCCCTGTGCGACGTTTCTGATCTTGCTTCAGGACAGGAATAACTCGATATAAAACCCGATCTTTTGATGCTCCACAGGTTTGTGGGTTGGAATACTCTCTCTCTCTCTTTTTTTTTGCCACATTTTGTGCACATTCCTTCAGCGCTTGACATTTACATCTATCTTCTAGAGGGGAGGGCGGCTGGCTCCCCAGTTTAGCCAGAACGTTGCCGAGTAGATTGGAAGAGGGGGCCACTCTATATTCTGGAGCCAACTTCATGCCCACTGACTGGAGATCCATCCATCTCTGTCGCCAGGTGAAGGTGCTGGCTCCCAATCCACTTGACCCCTGATCCTACTTATTTGCAAACACTTTAAAAATGGACGGCTATGCAATGGAGGATGAAAAATTCAGGATGCTCAAAAATGCTGATGACTGCCAGAGAAAGGGCAGCTTATCTGACGATAGGCGCCTTGGAAATGCTCAACACTTCCCTTCTTGTGTTGAGCCCTCCCTCCCAGCAGTGCAGGCTAAGAGGGACCGACATCAAGAAGGTGCCGGCTTGCTTAGTAAGAAGTCATTGTCCATCAAGAGTTCAAATACCGACTCAATAGAAAAAAGGAACCCTTTTTCTTCCCAAGGTTAAGCACTGTGCCATTTGGAACAAGGAATCCCAGTGGAGAGAAGGATTTAGTTTCTTTCTGGAAGCCATTTAGGAACATCCAGTACTGTAACTGAAGCCCATTAAATAGTCCCGGATAAGACACATCCTTCTTAGTCTCTTTGGAAGGCATTCCTGGTCTCCGCCATCATGGCTGTCACCTGAGTTTCCAACCCCCTTCTCTCCCCTGAGCTATGGTGTCAGGTCTCTCGTGGCCCCAATCCAGTACTCGTTGGGGCGCTCGTGAAAACATCCCAAGATGAATCAATCATCTTACTTCCCCTGCTGGGATTCCTTCTTGTTTCTCTTATTTCTGTGAATGGTACCACCATTTTCTTGGGCAATTCTTCCCACCCTGCTCAAAAACAGGTGTGATTTATTGCTTTAGGTGAAGTGCTTCTGTCACGGTACCTGTAGGTGAAGCTCCAATATGCATTCATTTCTTCTTTCACAGCAATAGGATTTTCACCAGGGTTGTCCAGGATCAAGACTCCATTTTTTATCTATCTATCTATCATCTATCTATCTATCTATCTATCTATTCATTTATTTGTGACCAGCAGTGGAGGGACAGAGAGAGAGGGGGGCAGCAGATCTGAAGCAGGCTCTGTGCTGACAGCAGAGAGCCCGAGGTGGGGCTCGAACCCATGAACCGTGAGATCACGCCCTCACCCGAAATCAGATGTTTAACTGACGGCGCCAGCCAGGCGCCCCTCGAGTTTCATTTAGATTCCTTTGGCCCTGGGTGTGGACATACTAAGGTGTGGCCAAAGGGCTGTGCAACGTCGAGGTCATACCCTTAAAGGGAAGGAGAGTGATTTCCTTCTACCCCTTCCTCCATCCTGCTGCCTAGACTATGGAGGGGGTGGAGCAGGCCAGCTGGGAGAACGCCAGGAAGGACACCACCTTAAGGATGACAGAGCGACTGGAAAGGAGAAACCTGGTCTTAGACACAGGAGGCTGCCGTACAAGCCTTGGGCTCTCACATGTGCAAACTATTACGGGAGAGAGAAATCAATGTCTGCTTTAAGTCCCGATTGTTTTTGGTCTCTGTTAGAACGCTTGAAATGTATCCCAATGAAAACAGCCACCAGCGAGGCCCCGTTGCCCCCAAGCTCTGCCTCAGAGCTCAGTCAACTCCTAAGATCCGGCTGATTTGAAGGCAGGATTTGGATGCTAACAATAGTGGCGGCTGGGGGAGCTTTGATAGGAAGTGCCCCTGTGTTAGTTAGAAATACAGAGGCTCAAAGTCTCCACATCGTCTTTACTTCTCCTTCTGTCTTCTTTTTTTTTTTGATTTTTTTTTTCAACGTTTATTTATTTTTGGGACAGAGAGAGACAGAGCATGAACGGGGGAGGAGCAGAGAGAGAGGGAGACACAGAATCGGAAACAGGCTCCAGGCTCTGAGCCATCAGCCCAGAGCCTGACGCGGGGCTCGAACTCACGGACCGCGAGATCGTGACCTGGCTGAAGTCGGACGCTTAACCGACTGCGCCACCCAGGCGCCCCTCTCCTTCTGTCTTCTATAGTCACGACCCTGAAATCTTTCCTCTTCTGATGTCACTCTTACGCTCCCCGCTCCTTCTTGTCTCCAGTTCTGCAGGGCTTTGGCTTTGGGTGACATTAGCGGCTTCCTAGAATTTTTCTCTTTCTTCTTTCTGTGTTCCCCCTCCTTTCTCTCTCTCTATTTTTAAAATGTGTATTTATTTATTTTAAGAGAGGGAGAGACGGAGAGAGATCGGGGGAGGGGCAGAGAGAGAGAGAGAGAGAGAGAGAGAATCCCAAGCAGGCTCCATGCTGTCAGCACAGAGGCCGACGTCCCCTTTCTGTATTTTGATACTAGATTAATCTTTGTAAAATAGTTGTTCCAGTATTTTGATTTCCCTCCATAGATGTCTAGTGACCCCTATATTATTTATAAGCTTCTCTGACCTCATCTGCCATCTGCCTTAAGTGAACTTTCCTCACCTACTGGGTTAGTGACCACCGTCCTCAGAAACCTGTTTGCTCCGTTTCTTCATGACTTTGCTCATAGGGCCTCCTAAGTGTGGTGCCTTTTCCTTTTGCTTTTCCTCTCCAAAGTTGGCTCAGTCCCCACAGGGAGGAGGCCTTGACCTCTGCTTTGTCTGAAGTTCCCATTCCTCCTGCAGCTGGTCGTTTAATCATTCTTGGTATGATGTGTCTCTTGCGAATTCCCCTAGTTCTCAGAGCTGTCAGAACTTTGGGGTTGCCGATGATTCAGAGGTTTTTTCACTCCAACTAGATTATAAACTCAAACAGTCTTAATCCGACCCCCTTTCTTCCAAGGTGCCCTCCCCCCACCACTGCTTTGATCGTATTAGAATAAAACGCAAGGTGAAAGTCCACTGGGGGCAATCGAGTTGCCACAGCACTTATTCACTCTGAATGTTTTACGCCTTCACTTTCAGGCCATCTTAGGGCCCCCCCTGTGCCCTTTGAAGTAAATCACAACCCTCGCTTCCTGTTTGGAGTTTGGAGGAGAACAGTGCCGTGACGGCTCCCCGTACATAAAGTGACTAGGAGAACACCCTGGCCAAGATCACAGGCTCCTTGAGTTGAATCAACAGATGACCGTCTATCCCTGGTCTCCCTGTGTCAGAAACGGAATCCCTCTGACAGAAGCAGCAGGACAGGAAAGGCCACAGAGGCAATCTGGGCGATTTATCTGTGTCAGGGTGGATTTCTTTCTCTAGAAGAGCCTGGCTAAACTCAGGGACGACTTCTAATTCCAACACAGTGGCAACACAGTGGGAGCATAATAAATGCTTACTGGCTGTCTGCCCACTGAAAGAATGGCTCCCGGTACCCTTAGCGGTGGGCTGGAGCTCTGATCTCAGGGACGAAATCACCCACAACTTTCTCTTTTCCTTGTCGTATTTGCTTCCTGAAGCCTTTCTCCAATTTCTAGCCAGCCTGACTTTCATTTCCTGTCTCCTTTCTGCTTCTACCTGCTTTGTGTTTCGTGTGCTTGACTATAGCTACCATTTGGAGAGCAAGCTACTGCAGTACCCTCAAAAATAATAAGGCTTTCCAGTGTGCTGTGGTTTTTATATTATTATTTATTATTATTATTATTATTATTATTATTATTATTATTTTGCAAGAGGCAGTAGACTTCAAAGGTTTGGGCTAGCATTTAAAAGCAGGGTAGGGGCGCCTGGGTGGCTCAGTCGGTTAAGCGTCCAACTTTGGCTCAGGTCATGATCTAAGAGTCTGTGAGTTCGAGCCCCGTGTCCGGCTCTGTGCTGACAGCTCGGAGCCTGGAGCCTGCTTCAGATTCTGTGTCTCCCCCTCTCTCTGCCCCTCCCCTGCTCGTGTTCTGTCTCTCTCTGTCTCAAAATAAATAAGAACATTAAAAAGATTTTTTTTTTTAAATAATAAAAAAAATAAAAGTGGGGTGTAAATAATGGGCATTCAGATGCCTCGGGCAACTGGAAAACACCTCTAGCCTAGCAAGATGTAAGTGGTGTGGTAGAATGTGTTTAGAAAATGAACTTAGGGTGGCGGCTGGGTGGCTCAGTCGTGAGTTCGAGCCCCGCGTCGGGCTCTGTGCTGACAGCTCGGAGCCTGGAGCCTGCTTTGGAGTCTGTGTCTCCCTCTCCCTCTGCCCCTCCTCCATTCTCACTCTGTCTCTCTATCTCAAAAATAAATAAAAACATCAAAAAAGGAAAAAGAAAATGAACTTAGGTATCTTAGTAATTTCGCATTTATTTTGTTGGTGGGAGCAGGTGTTTGCTTTGCAGCTTCGCAATAATACCAGGTAAGGGTGAGTCATAACATCAATAAGGTTTTTTGTTTTTGTTTTTGTTTTCTAACGTTGGCAATGTTTTTCAGACAAGGGAGCTTCCAAGTCAGCGAAAAGAAAGTCACTGCTCTGCTGTTTATCTGATTGAGCAGAGGGCCTGAGAGCCCCAGGAGCTGGGAGGGAGTACGGTTTGGAGCAGGTTGGGGAGGACGGGGAACTGTAGGACTCACTGTGGGGACAGGAGAGCAGCGTGCGGGGCCCCGGAAGCCCTTGACTGGTCAAAGTGCCTGTGGGGCTGTCGCTGTGATTTAAAGCTCTGAGAATATAAATTAGCAGGAGGTAGGTGGAGGGTGGATGGTGTCATTCTGGCCCCGAAAGGCCTTCATAAATCAGTGACAGCGGAGCCCCAGCCAACTCCCTTCCAGCTGGTTGCCGGAGGCCCTCCTTCCCAGTCTGCTCAGACAAGTGGAAAGAAGGGATTCCTGAGTGGGTGGGATGCCGCAGCGTGGCCCGCCCTGCCCCTACCTGGGGGATCCGAGCGCCTGGGTTTTCTCTGGAGCTGTAGGCTTTGACGTCGAAACCTCAGAATCCTTGCTCCAGTGGTCGGATTCAGATGCCGGCCTTGGGAGGGATTTGCCTTTGACAGTGGTGGCGATGACGGAGTCTTTAATGAAACAAATTCTGCCCTGTTGGAGAAACACAACGGAGCTCTCTCCCAACGGTGGACAAGAATGGTCTGTTCCTGCCTTCGAGCCTTTGTGCTTTGTTAACAGAACGTCCCTGGCACATCTGTGCTCCAGCGTGCTGCTAAAAGCTTAGCTCTGTCCTTGCACAATACTGGGGGACGCTGTCAGAAGGTCAGCTTAAGTCCCTCATCTAAAGGCGGAGGGAAGCGCTAAAACCCTGCCAAGATCCCGGGGACGTTTCCAGTTTTAAGGTTTAAACTCCTTCCCCGCAGCCGGCCTCCCACTTCCACGCCAGCCCACCAACTCCTCCCTCTCGCGAGGGTAGAGTTCTGGGGGTCCAGGGTGTCTTGGGCGCCCGTCTGTAAAGCAAGAGCACCCAGCCAGGGACACCAGGCGCCACGTTCTTTCTCTTTAGTCTCAGTTCTGAGCTCCAGCAGGCTTAGTATTTACGGAAGAACCAAGTATCGCACTGAGGTCAGCTGTGGTCACCTTTGCCCCCTGCACTCACTTCCCTCTCCTGGTAAGCAAGTAGGGCGCGACGTCATCTCTTTAGTAGAAAACAAGGGAGTGGGGGAAACACGACCTCTAAGCGGCTCGTAAGAACTGGGGAATAAGATTCAGATGTCTGTCTGCACCTCGGCCAATGTGCCTTCTTTTCTTCCCGGGAATGCCAAATCCCTGTAACGAACCACGAGCGGTAACTTACTATATTGCCATTGCCCTGGGCTAGGGTTCCAGGCACCTAGGCTTGCCCCCTTTGTCTCTGTGGGCTGCTCCGCTCAGGGGGGGAGGTGATCTTTTCACGGTGCAGGGGCAGAGTGTCTATTTCTGGGAGGGGAAGTGTATGGGGCTCCCTCTTCACTGTGGCCAACGTGAACCACCTTAACTTTTGGATTCACAAATGCTCTGTTGTTTGTTTGCTTGTTACTAGCGATATAAGAATAAAGAAGGAGCAACAGACAGACCGAATACCTGGAGACACTGTTTCTGTACACACAGGAGGGCAGAATTGTTCCTGAAGCATAAAATCTGTCTCCCACAGGGCTTTTGCCTTAAAAAAAAAAAAAGTTTGTTTATTTTAAAAAAAAAATTTTTTTTTCAACGTTTTTTATTTTATTTTTGGGACAGAGAGAGACAGAGCATGAACGGGGGAGGGGCAGAGAGAGAGGGAGACACAGAATCGGAAACAGGCCCCAGGCTCCGAGCCATCAGCCCAGAGCCCGACGCGGGGCTCGAACTCACGAACCGCGAGATCGTGACCTGGCTGAAGTCGGACGCTTAACCGACTGCGCCACCCAGGCGCCCCAGAAAAAAGTTTGTTTATTTTGAGAGAGAGAGAGAGAGAGCAAGTGCGAGCTGGGGAGGGGTCGAGGGAGAGGGAGAATCCCAAACAGGCTCTGCGCTGTCAGCACAAAGCCGATCGCGGGCCCTGATCCAACGAACTGTGAGATCATGACCTGGGCAGAAATCGAGAATTGGACGCTTCACCAACTAGGCCGGCCAGGCACCTGGGGCTTTTGCTTTATGTATCTGCCCTTGCTCTGCTACTTTGCGGCTGTGTGGCCTTGTACGGATTACTTTACGTCTCTGTGCCCCATTTTCCACATCTGATAAAATTAATCATAATATTATCTCATAGGATTGCTGTGAAGACTAAATGAGATAACAACGGGAAAGCTCTTAGAACAGTGGTGGGCACACAGTAAGGGCTCAAACATGTAAACATTTGCCGTAGGTCTATGTATGGCTTTTGTGATTTTTCTTTTAGTCAAGCATCAGCTCTCATTTCTCGTCTTTTCTTTGTGTTTGGATTCAGGCCGTGCGAGCGCAATCTGCCTGCCTTGGAGATCCCTCCATCCGAAAGATCATTTCCATTTCCGGGACCACCCTCTCAGGATTCCTCTGGGAACCCAGCCGCCGGGCACCGCTCCTCGCTTTCCTCTAGGCTCCAGAATGACCTACGCCAAGCACAGAGCAGTCCCCAGCATGGCTGCCGCGTTCCGGTTTCTTTGTCAATGTGAAGCGTCCTCGTTGCCGGTCGCGTTGCCATCCCAACGCCCTTTCTGTGCTCTCGGAGTGGCCAGCAGGGGGAGCTACGCGGCCGTTTCCGAGCCCCAGGCGGGGCTTTGTGACCGGCCAGGGCTTCTCCTAAGGAGTCCTAAGGACAGTACCTGTGGATCTTAACGTTAGGGAAGATAGAAACCGTCCTGGGCGTGGCATGGAGATTCACTGGGTACTTCTGCAGATAGAACCTTAGGAGTCAGAAAGCTGGGTGTTCTAGCTGTCGAGAGCTTTGCCGTCAGACATCCCTCTGATGAGATTTCTTAGCTACCTTACCTCCAGCGAGTGGCTTAAACTCTTCCAGGCACGGTTTCTTCATACGAAAAACTGGAGAATCCAAGCTGCCCTCAGGGGGATGCTGGAAGAGTCTCTGTGTGGCTAATAGAGATCTCAGCCACGGAGGCATTCGGGGAATGCTAGGTATCATTGCTCAGTGAAGGCTGAGCCAATTTCGAAGCACCCCGACCAGAATTCTCTCTCTCGGCCCTTTTCTCTCTCCTGGCCCGATGGCCTCCTTTTCTCTCCCTTCAGCTCTGCATTCTCTCCCTGCCTTTCCTGCCTGTAGCTGAGGCCTGGAACCCACGCTGTGGACCTCATCCTGGGCGACGTCTATCCTCCCGGTTCCTGGATACCTGGGTGGGTGTGAGCAGGGCTACTCCAGGGTCTGGGAGCCTGGTGGTAGTGGTGGTGGCTGTGATGACGGGCACGGCCCCAGCTGGGCCTGAGGACGTCGGGTTTCTAAGGGTCCAGCCCTCAGCTTCCCTTTTTTTTTTTAATTAAATATAATTTATTGTCAAATTGGTTTCCATTTCAACACCCAGTGCTCATCCCCACAGGTGCCCTCCTCAATGGCCGTCACCCACTTCCCCTCTCCCCCACCTCCCATCAACCCTCAGCTTGTTCTCCGTATTTAAGAGTCTGTTATGGTTTGCCTCCTTCCCTCTCTCTAACTTTTTTCCCCCTTTCCCCTCCCCCCCGGTCTTCTATGAAGTTTCTCAGGATCCGCATATGAGTGAAAACATATGGTATCTGTCTTTCTCTGCCTGACTTATTTCATTTAGCATAACCCTCTCCAGTTCCATCCACGTTGCTACAAAAGGCCATATTTCATTCTTTCTCATTGCCAAGTAGTATTCCACTGTGTATATAAACCACAATTTCTGTATCCATTCATCCGTTGATGGACATTTAGGCTCTTTCCATAATTTGGCTATTGTTGAAAGTGCTGCTATAAACATTGGGGTACAAGTGCCCCTATGCATCAGCACTCCTGTATCCCTTGGGTAAATTCCTAGCAGTGCTGTTGCTGGGTCATAGGCTAGCTCTATTTTTAACGTTTTGAGGAGCCTCCACACTGTTTTCCAGAGCGGCTGCACCAGTTTGCACTCCCACCAACAGCGCAAGAGGGTTCCCGTTTCTCCGCATCCTCGCCAGCATCTAGCGTCTCCTGATTTGTTCATTTCACAGCCTCACCTCCACTTGGGCACCTGTTCAGGTCTGGGTTGACCCGGGTAGTTTG
The DNA here is from genome assembly GCF_028749965.1 of Puma concolor. Classification (NCBI taxonomy): domain Eukaryota; kingdom Metazoa; phylum Chordata; class Mammalia; order Carnivora; family Felidae; genus Puma; species Puma concolor. The sequence goes on from NC_141677.1 coordinate 18,940,139, forward strand.
GGTTGGGGCACATGTGGAAGTCTCCATGCATTCTGTCCTCCGAATCTCAAACGACGCTGCCTTTGTTCTGCAACTGGAGGGCCGGTCTCAATGCTCTCTGTCCTCAGGGATAGGTTTCCTTTGTTTCCATTTGAAACGCCGCGTCTCTTAGTGGACGGATAAAAGCCCTGTGCGTGGAATGACTAACTTGTTTTGGCCCTGGAAGTCCTGTGTCCCTGCAAAACCGTCAGTCCCAGGTGGGGCCGGCCACCCCGTGGGACAGAGCATGTAAGTGGTCTCAGGTGGGGTAGCCCTGCAAGCCCCTGTGGCCGTAAGAGTCCCAGGGAAGACAGTTTCGCTCAAGAAAAAAAAATGTGCCATTTCCTCCCACCACCAGAATCGATGTTGGCCGCACGCAGACATTTCTCGCAGCACCTGATGAATGGGGGATGCGGGCCAAGCTGCTGTCTTCCAGAATTTGGCAGTGAGAGGGGTCAAAGGCAGACCTCAATCCAAAAGAAGACACCTTGAGGGGCGCCTGGGTGGCTCAGTCAGTTGAGTGTCCGACTTCGGCTCAGGTCATGATCTCGCACTTCGTGAGTTCGAGCCCTGCATCGGGCTCCGTGCTGACAGCTCGGAGCCTGGAGCCTGCTTCGGATTCTGTGTCTCTCTCTCTCTCTGCCCCTCCCCCGCTCATGCTCTGTCTCTCAAAACGAATAAACGTTAAAAAAAATTTTTTTTTTTTTTCAAAAGAGGACACCTTGGGGGCGCCTGGGTGGCGCAGTCGGTTAAGCGTCCGACTTCAGCCAGGTCACGATCTCGCGGTCCGTGAGTTCGAGCCCCGCGTCAGGCTCTGGGCTGATGGCTCGGAGCCTGGAGCCTGTTTCCGATTCTGTGTCTCCCTCTCTCTCTGCCCCTCCCCCGTTCATGCTCTGTCTCTCTCTGTCCCAAAAATAAATAAAAAAAAAAAACTTTGAAAAAAAAATTAAAAAAAAAAAAGAGGACACCTTGGAATGGCCACCTGCCTCTGTCCAGCAGCCCCTTGTCCAGGAGCCCTCAGGAGCGGGGCACTGGAGCCTTGGCCCCGGGACCCCCGAGGCAAGGCTGCAGCAAGCCCTTCTGGAGAGCGACTCCCGGACCTTTGCCTCTAATTGGCCCCCATTTCTGCACACAGCCATTTCCTCTGCCCGCGGCACAACTCATAAAAAGCCAGGCTTTCTTCCATACCTTTGAAAAGTTCAAAGGAGCCCATATCCTAGGGAGATCTGGCGGCACAGGCACCTGGATCTGAGGGGACTGAGGGCTCTGGGCCGCTCCCCCCCCCCCCCCCCCCCCGCCTTTTACTGCTTGTCAGTGTCAGTGTCCCAGGCTCCAGGGGAAGGGAGGCCCAAACCCACCATGGCCAGCTCTGCTCTGTTTTATGGGATCAGGCTGTGCTCTTTAACCCTGCCCTGCATTTTGCAGCGGGAGCCCTCATGGCCACGGAGCAGGTCACGGAACAGATGTCAAGCCCATCCTAGAGCAAGCGCGTGATAAAGCCAAACTCACTGCTGGTGAGTCGGTCAGCCCTGCTCCGTTCAGAGGCTGCCTCCACGGCTTTGCTCCCATCATGCTTCTGCTCTTTTGTGGGGACCCTTTGTTGCAGTTGGGGGTGGAGCACGGGCGAGCTTATCTGAGCCCAAGGTGCGGATGTGTTCAGATTAGCATAGGGTTTGCAGGCTCTCAGGCATAGCTTTTTGGCATTAACTGAACTTGGTTCTTCCCCACTATCCAAATTGGTGATTTTTATGCGGCACCCTCTTAGACACTTACCCTCAACTTCAGACCAACGGTTTCGAGGGGAAAATGAAACGGCTTTGTGCTCTCTATCCCGACTGGCGTCCCTTACGAGGTGTTCAAGAAATGCTTGCTAATTGCACGAATCAAGGCGGCTTATGGAACAGGAAACTGGGATCTTGAAGGGGAGCCTGGTTTTGTTACTTACAGGTGTCTAGACAGAGGATGGGGCTAGATCGGAAGGGGAAAATTTTTATCTACTTTCCTCCCCTCAATGATCTTCGCTCTTTGACTACCCATCAAACCCACTGGTGGAGGAATACGGTGCACTTATTCAGTTGCGCTCCCGTGTACGGCGGAAGGCTCGCCAGAACCTTCTGCGTGCCCTACACCCTCAAGATGCCAATCACCTCAGGATGGCTCAGTTTGCCGGAGATCCAGAACCCAGGCCCTCTGGGTTTTCCTTTCCTCCGGTGTTTGACTGAACCCCTCCTGGAGCCCCAGTGGGCAAGTGCGTGGCATCTGTGTCCACATAATTCGTGGCACCTTGGGCTGGAATGTCTGCCTGTTGTGCCACATCTAGATCATTGAGGGTGAGGGTGAGAGTTGAGCCCTCCCTTTCCCCCAACACACACACGTACACACACACGCGCGAAGACACAAACATCCACCTACTCTCACCTCTCCCCACCGCCTCCCCGGGGTTGAGTCGGGCTAAGAGAGAAGACAGGACATTTTTATCTGTATTTAATCACCACATTCTCTCCCACAATTACTCTGTGGGATTCTTCCCATGTATGTGGACCAACTGCTCCACGTTGAAAGAGTTTGAGGCAGCAATACCTCTGACGGCTTTCGTAGGTTATTTGTTCGCGTCTCAGACTCCTCTCCTAAATCCTGCTAGGGCACACGTCCCCCCAGCTCCACCCAGGTTATGAATGTCATTGCTGAGCTCTGCGTAACGAGGTTTGAGTTCGGTTTGTCTGGCGACACTTCTGGATGTAATCTGTTCCGTGCAATGAGTCACCAAGGTCAGCATCTCCCCGCGAGGGAGGTTTCTGTGTGGGTCTGGCTTGTTCTCCTGACCAGCCTCTATCACTTCTGAGTGCTGTGAGCTTGGAATTACTGTGACACCTGCCCCTTGGCCCTCCAGCTACTTGGACATACTTTGGCCTGTCTATCAGGACTCGTTTTGAAAAGCGAGTGGGATATTATAGTAAAACGTCTGATACAGCTTTTCTCACCCGCAGCTGTGACCCATTGGTGACATAAATTTGATGGGTTGTGACCAGCGTTAAAAAAATAAGTAAGTAAAAAATAGAACATATAGTGGTTTTTCTTTGTGCTGATGAAAATGCTAGATGTTCCAAGATTAGTTTGTGGGATGACTGCCCAGCTCGGGAAATATACTAAGACCTCTTGAGGTGTATACTTGAAATGGGTGAATTTTGTGCTACGTAAATCATATAGCAATAAAACGATTTATAAAAAAAAAAAAAAAGATTGGGGCGCCTGGGTGGCTCAGTCGGTTAAGCGTCCGACTTCGGCTCAGGTCATGATCTCACGGTCCGTGAGTTCGAGCCCCGCATCGGGCTTTGTGCTGACAACTCAGAGCCTGGAGCCTGCTTCAGATTCTGTGTGTCCCTCTCTCTCTGACCCTCCCCCATTCATGCTCTGTCTCTCTCTGTCTCAAAAATAAATAAACATTAAAAAAAAATTTTAATAAAAAAAAAAAGATTAGGAACCCTGAAAAAAAAAAAACCCATCAAGCTGTATGTTTGAGATCTGTGTGCTTTATTGTGGTATGCTAGACCTCAATTAAAAATTAAATATAAACAATGGCATAGAAAAGATCAGAGTACCTCACATGTAGAAGGGCAAGCATGAGTTTTATGAAATACATGTGTCAATGTGTGTGTGTGTTTGTGCACTCGTGCGTGCATTGGGCTACGGTAAGATGTGCTTCTTCCTGTGGATTGTTGCGTAAAATGTTTAAAGCCTAAATGTGTGGCATAGATCGGTCCAGTGAAAGTAGGCATTTAACAATGGTTATGTATCCCCTTCCTTCTCTTCTAGAAACCCAAATTGTGCCCATGTTCAGTCACGGACCTTAGAGTGTGACCTGTTTCTGCCCCAGAGAGCAGAAATTCTGCCTAGCTAGAGAAGCCCCCCTCTTCTGTGTGCACACGCGCGCGCGCGCGCACACACACACACACACACACACACACACTCAATTAAGTCAAGCTGTCTTTTCCAGTTAAATAAACATCACACTCCTGGAAGGAAGAACAAATAGCTGGTCTCTCCCCAAAGAAAATGTGCCTCTGGGCTTCTGGTTTGGAAGGTTTTGTAATGTTTACTTTTCAGTGTTCTCTACTTGACTCTTTCTCTCTTTCATTTGGTTTTCAATACCGCGCGGTTTAAATGAGCTGTCTTAGCGCTGTGACCCCCCGTGGGGGGTTGCTCTGACAGGCACGTGGCTCCCCCGGCCCCTTCCTCCCTCAGAAGTGTGAGTGGTGGAGCTTGTGTGTGGAACCTGGAGATACAGAACCATGGCTGTTGTGTGGGTGGGCGCGGGGCGGGGGTCTCAGCCACTGCCGCCACCAAGACATGTGTGGACTGCTGTGCCATCCGGGTAAATCGACTAGGTCGTCCAGTCCCCGGTGACCTCATGAAGAGGACCAATTTGCAGGTTAGCTCTGTTGACTCTGTTTCACCGAGGATGGAAAGAGAGGGTTTCCGTTGCCTTTGGACAATTCTGTTTCCTTTGGTTGGTTGCTCGCGTGACACCTTCCATGACCACTGAGGGGGCTGACACAGATGGGCTGGATGGAGAGACCAAGTTGGGAATGACAGGATGGCAGCTTCTGTTGGCACATTGGCGGGGGGGGGGGGGGGCACCGAAATCTGGGAAATCAGGGAATTATTAGAATTTACTCTGGTTTTGGGGCGCCTGGGTGGCGCAGTCGGTTAAGCGTCCGACTTCAGCCAGGTCACGATCTCGCGGTCCGTGAGTTCGAGCCCCGCGTCAGGCTCTGGGCTGATGGCTCAGAGCCTGGAGCCTGTTTCCGATTCTGTGTCTCCCTCTCTCTCTGCTCCTCCCCCGTTCATGCTCTGTCTCTGTCTCAAAAATAAATAAACGTTGAAAAAAAAAATTAAAAAAAAAAAAATTTACTCTGGTTTTGTGAGGCCTGGCTTCAAATTCCATGTCACGTTATAGAGCAAGATGACTACTGATTTGTGGTCAATTTACAACTGGCTCGGGAGAGAGGGTTAGTGTCTGTAATTAGCTATGACGAGAAGGCCACATCAACTCTTTCAGGCGCTTGGGATGCCTGAGTGCCCAGAGCCAGGGTGGATATTTTTATTATTTTTACTTCTTATCTTCTGGTTGTCTTTTGTTTCCCACCAAGTAGATGATCTATGGTGGGTGGTGGGTGGTGGATGGTCAGGGGCCGACAGGGGTGGACGTTAGTGGCCGGATCCCAGACCTTGAGGTCCGCCTACCCACTGAGAATCCCGGCCTTGCCACTTATTTGCAGCATATCTTTGTGCTTCGGTTGCTGCCTCAGAAAAATAATAGCACCTCATTCATGGGATTTTATTTTTGTGGTAAAAGATATATATATGTATATATAATTTACCCTCTTAATTATTATTATTAATTTTTTTTTAACGTTTATTTATTTTTGAGAGAGAAAGCACGAGTGGGGGAGGGGCAGAGAGAGACACACATACACAGAATCCGAAGCAGGCTCCGGGCTCTGAACTGTCAGCACGGAGCCCGAGGCGGGGCTTGAACCCACAAACCGTGAGATCACGACCTGAGCTGACGTCAGCCACTCAACCGACTGAGCCCCCCGGGTGCCCCGATTGTGATTTTTAAACGTTTATTTGTTTCTGAGGGCAGGGAGGGGCAGAGAGAGAGAGAGAGAGGGAGACCGAGGATCTAACGCGGGCTCTGCGCCGACAGCAGAGGGCCCCGTCCCGAACCCTGAGCTCGAGACTTGAGCTGAAGGTAGAAGCTTGACCAACTGAGACACCCAGGCGCCCCATCATCTTAATGATTTTTAAGCGTCCTGTTAAATACACTCACACTGTTGTCCTACCTTCCCTAACGTCCACCTCTAGAACTCTTTTCATCTTGCAAAACTGAGACCCTGTCCCCCTGAAACAACAACTCCCCCTCCCCCCCCCCCCCCCCCCGAAACCACTGTCTTACTTTCGGTCTCTATGCATTTGACAGCTCTGGGTACCTCATAAGAGTGGAATCATGCACTCATTTGCGTTTTGGGGACTTTCTTGTTTTACGTCGCCGAGCGTCCTTGAGGTTCATCCGGGTCCACAGCGTGCGTCGGGGTTTCCTTCCTTTCCAAGGCTGACCAGGATCCCACCGTGTGCACGTGTTTCGCTTACCCATTCAGCCATCGATGGAGACACGACTGGGTTGTTCCCACCTTTTGGGTATAGTGAGCGATGCTGCTATAAACATGGGGGGACAAAGTCTCTGCGTTCCATTCACGTGGGTGTATACCCAGGAGTCGAATTGCTAGGTGGCATGGTAATTCTATTTTTAATTTTTTTGAGAAATCCTTACACTGTTTTCCACAGCAGCTACACCATTTTACCTTCCTAGCAGCCATGTACACGTGTTCTGGGTCCACATCCTCCGCCACACTTGTTATTTTCTGTTAAAGATGCTCTTTGCTTATAATAGCCCTCCGGGATTTTGTTTCTGAGAGTTAGATGGCAGAACGTATGGAAAGCACTTAGCAGCGTGCTTGGCTTGGTAAGTGATGTCTATCTTTGGTACTTCAGGTTTTACCTCTCTTTCTGTGGAAGTAGAGTAAGTGACAACTGTCACGGAAGCCACCTGCATGCCTATTTGTCACCTCACAGATTGTTGGCCCCCAAAGGCCACGGGCATGCATTTAGACAGGAATAATAGATTCAGGTGTCCTCTGGAGAGGCCCTCTATGGCTTGCGGTCATGTGAAGCTTTGAGATTTTTGAGGGGAACAGTGTGGCTTTAAGGGATATTCCTGGATGGGGAGTCCTTTCCGTGTGACCTCTTAGAGTCTTTTCTTGCCTGGGTCCTCACTTGTTTTGACTGCCTGGCCTGGTAGACACAAGATCTGTATAGAGAGAGGAGCAAATGAGAATACCTTGCCACGTCCCACCTAGTCTTCCGGAAACGGGGATGGCGACAAAACACAAGGTGTTTCTTTGAATGATTATGGAAACGTTGGAAAACAGCTTTATTCCCACTGGATCATTTAGTTAGCAAGAGATTATTTGAAATGGAATAACTAGCAAGATGAAAAATGGTCTTTATTTTCTAGAATGAGTCTGCATGTCAAGGGGGGAAAAAAAAGGACCAAATGAACATGGTCTAAGGTAGGAAGACAGTTGACTGCAATAGCATTTATTCTATGGTTAGAACATTCCAAACGAGGGTAAGAGACATGCTCTGTGTATACACTATTTCTCAGCCAGATGTTGGGCTCTGTCCTCTCCTTCAGCAAAAGGCTGCGGATTTCTGTACCTCATTGGCCATATGGGTTTATACTTTCTGGTAAAGAGAAAGCCAGAGAAGTGATTTTTGGATTAGAAAACCAGGAAGAATCCAGTAATAGGCCAGTAATGTTTAAAAGACAAAAAAAGAAGAAGAAGAAGAAGAAGAAGGGCGCCTGGGTGGCTCAGTCAGTGAAGCCTCCGACTTCGGCTCAAGTCATGATCTCACAGTTCGTGAGTTTGAGCCCCATGTTGGGCTCTATGCTGGCAGGTCGGAGCCTGGAGCCTGTTTTCGATTCTGTGTCTCCCTCTCTCTGCTCCTCCCCAGCTTGTGCTCTCTCTCTCTCTCTCTCTCTCTCTCAAAAATAAATAAACATTAAAAAAAAAGAGAGAGAGAGAGAGGTATGTGGGTGGCTTAGTCAGTTAAGCGTCTGGCTCTTGGTTTCGGCTCAGGTCATGATCTCACAGTTGGTGGGTTCAAGCAGCAAGTCGGGCTCCGAGCTGACAGTGTGGAGCCTGTTTGGGATTCTCTCTCTCCCTCTCTCTCTGTTCCTCCCTACTTGCTCTCTCTGTCTCTCAAAAGGAACTTAAGAAAGAAAGAAAGAAAGAAAGAAAGAAAGAAAGAAAGAGAAAGAAAGAAAGAAAGAAAGAAAGAAAGAAAGAAAGAAAGAAAGAAAGAAAAAAGAGAAAAAGAAAAGGATAGAAACATTTTTTGGTCTGGAATTTTGCTCAAAAAATCCAGGGCAAGTTCTCCACCCCCCTCCCCCAAGGCAAGATTTTAATAGTCATGTTTCCATCCGGTTGATATAGTTCCTTACCTCTCAGTTTAAAAACTGATCTACTATATGCTAACTAACTTGGATGTAAATTAAAAAATAAATAAACTATTTAAAAAACTAATCTAAATGTAAATAGCTTTAATTGCAATTTTGAGGCTCCCGAAAGAATTCATTGGAGTATTCTTCATTGTTACATATCATATCTACGTATCTATGTACCTATCTATTGCGCGTACACACAGATAATATCTATAGACACAGGATTGGATACCAGTTTCGTAAGGCAGTAGCTTATAAAATTTCGGGTGACCTTTTTAAAGAAAAAAAAAATACAAATGATCTTTGCAGAATTTTGCAGAAACACAAGTGTGTTAACCCCTCCCAGGTGCTGGCTGAAGCCTGAGTTTCAGTTGGCTTCCTGTGAGAGTCCCTGTGAGGTCTCCCCGCTTTAGAGGCTCCCTGAAGGGCGGTCCATTATCTCCTACTGGGGGGGTTGTGTTTGAGCTCTAGCGGGAACGAAACATGGGTCATGGTAACTAGCAGCTGGAACTTGATCCTGACTCCAGGCCCCTGGACCTTCCCCATCTTTATGGGCCTACTCAAAGGCCAGGGAAAGCATGTTTAAGGAGCGAATCCAAATGCTTTGGTCTTGATGCAATGGCAGGGGAGGGAGAGCAGAGGCGAGGGAGAGAGCCTAGTGACCAGGACAGCTGGAGGACAGGAACGTCAGCTGTTTCCAGCTGAGGCGAAAATGGCCTCTTCACAAGAGCTGGAGGCCGGTAGGCTGAATTATTCATGAGAAGGAAATTGGTCTGGGAGTGCCACTGCAGGGAAAGGCATGGTTTAAGTGGGCTGAACTATGCGGGTGCAGCCAGCCCATTATTCTGGGCCCCAAGGTCCGCGTCTTCCCCGGAGCCCGGGAAGCAGCCCTCAGTCTCCTGGGGCCGCAGCGCGCACTCAGAGAGCAGCAACGACCCGAACAACCAGATGTCCCGAAGGTCAGCGTCTCGTCTTCCTGCTGATGTCTTCTGTGCATCGTCATCTGTCCCCAGAAGTGCAGGGTCGGTGCACGGGGAGAGGACAGACAGCAGACGGACCCCAAAGCAGGGGTCCCCAGGAGCAGAATGGAGACAGACTGGGGAAATACTCCTGGGTACAGGACGTGATGTCTCAGTGCCACGTGTAGCCTGGATTGGATCCTGGGTCAGGGAGGATGGCTGTAAAGGACGCCGTCGGGCAATTGAAGAAGTGGGTACACGGATTATAGGACAGATAATTGCATCGGTTTTAAATTTCCTGAATTTGAATATTATACAGTTGCTATGTAAAATCTCAGGATAAAAATGCTGAAATATGCAGGGGTGAAAGGCAATGTTGTTTCTGTAACTTACTTTCAAATAGTTCAGAAAATACTAATTATTTATGTAATCATATGTACGTATGTGTATACGTATATATGGAAAGAGTGCACAAATGTAGCGAAATAAAGGTATAAGGGGGTTCTCTGTACTATTCCTGAGTTCTCTAAAGTTTGAAATTATTTCACACCAAAAAGTTACGAAATAAAAAAGCAGAGCTTATGGAGTTCTTAGGACCATGTCCTTCAAGTGTTTCCCAGTCGTCTATGTTAGAATTCCATGGGGTATTTAAGGTGCAGATTCAGGGGTTCCACCCACAGACCTCTGTTCCAGCAGGTTCGGGAGAGCCTGAACATGTGTATTTTCTGCAAGCACCCCAGAGGATTCTGGTCCAGGCGGCCAACAATTGCCACTTTCAGAAACACTTCCTCTTCCGGGAAGATGTGCTGACAAGCCAATGGGCAGAAGGACAGGTGAGCCTTGTCAGAGCCCCTCCTTGACCTGCCTTCATTCTCGATGGCTCGTCGTACCTACAATGTGCCAAGTTCTGACCTAATCCCATTAAGGAGGGAGCTGGGGCTGGTTTAGGATGAAGTCACCCACCCTAAGCCAGCGGTGGTCTCGTGTCCCCTGGACCCCAGCTCATCCCTGTGTCTCTTTGCTAACACGGTAGACATGGTGCCCCGGGGGACAGTCTCAGAGTCTTTCAATCCTCCCAGGAACCCAGAGGTAATATTAGTGAGTGCAATGACAGATACAGCCCCCTTTTCTGTCGTGAAGCTCAGACCAGGGCTAGATCTCATGGGGAGCCGGGAGGGTGGGAAGGCTAGCCCTGATCTGAAATAGGGCCTTCATGAAGGGAACGATGGGGGATAATACTGCTAAGAAAAGGTGACACCAGATGACGGGGGGGGGGGGGGGTGAGAAGGAAGCTCCCAGGTATCGGGGAGCCCATTTTTCTGCAGGTCCCAACAGGTCTGACAGATAAATATCAGACTGTGTGTCCCGATAATAATAATTATTTAAAAATTCCCAACTCTTGTCTCAAGCTCTTACCAGTGGCTTTTGGAATCATCAGAGTTTCCAGAACAGGTAGACCCTTCTCCTCTTCTGTCCCATGGTGGTCCGTCTCTGGCTACGTGAGTGATTCCCTATTGCTGTCACCTCCAAGCTGCCCCTCGCCGCTCCGAGTAGGTACGATCTCAACTACCTCCCTCTTCTCTCCAGAAGGAGGTGTACTTGTTTCTTATTTACTTGGTTTTATTTAGCATTTATTTACTGAGTAAGCAAAACACAGAGCTGAAAAAGAAAATGTATGAAGAATACATAAATAGCACCTGCCTCACCAGCCCTCCCAAGGGCACACATCTCTCTTATCTTTCCAGAGATAGTGTCTCTATACTAAGGAACAGATTTGTCTCTAAGAGCAAATTCTGTTTTGTACTTTGCTTCTTTTACCGATTTAAAAATATATCTAGGAGATCATGCCCCATCAGTCCCTGAGAAGATGCCCCACTCTTTCTGTGACTGTGTAATATTCCATTGTGTATATGACCTGTGGCTTAGTTAATTGATTCCCTACCGATGGCCATTTAGGTTGTTTCCAAACTGCCCATTTTAATACACTTGTGAGTATAATGCAGGCTAAATTTTTAAAGGTAGAATTGTTGAGTCAAAAGATACGAGCTTTGGTAATTAAAAAAAAATTTTTTTTTAACGTTTATTATTGAGAGATAGAGAGAGACAGAGCATGAGCATGGGAGGGACAGAGAGAGGGGGAGACACAGAATCTGAAGCAGGCTCCAGGCTCTAAGCTATCAGCACAGAGCCTGATGCGGGGCTTGAACTCACAAACTGTGAGATCGTGACCTGAGCCGAAGTCAGACGCTTAACCGACGGAGCTACCCAGGCGCCCTGAGCTTTGGTAGCTTTGATGCATATGGCCAGATTTCCTTCTATTGAGGTACCAGTTGACATGGCCACTAATCATCTGTAAGTGCCTGTTTGACCACATACTTGTCGCCATAATAGATTGTCAATTTTTTTTGACATTTGCAAGTTTATATGTGAAAAAAAATGTGCTCCACTGAAATTTTAATTTACATTCTTCTTAGAATAAGTGGATCTGAACATCTTTTCATGTTTAAAATCTATTTTCATTTTATTTCGGAAGTATTTCCCTGCCCCTCCCCACCCCCTACCCATATCCATTGTTTTTTTTTTCTATTGGGTTATGTTTATACCGAAAAGGAGCTGTTTATATATTAGCCACGCAGACCCTGAAATATTGTATGTAGTCGAATGGATCAGTCTTTTCTTAAATGGCTTCTGTTTTGCTTTGCAGTTAAAAAGATATTCTTTCTGCCAACATTAACGTAGAGATTATCTCATGGAGTCTTCTAACTCTCCCATGACTTAATTTTTATGTAAACATTTTAAACCCACATTACATCTACCCTGGTGTAAGATGTGAAGTGTGAATTCAACTTCCTTTTTTCCACAGGTGGTTATCCAACTGTTCCGACACCATATTTTCTGTACTGATTTCATGTGCTGTCCTTTCCATACACTAAATTTTCGTTTGTGCTCGGGTTTATTTGTGGACTTTTAGCTCTGTCTCGTTTATCTGCCTGTCTGGTTTTCATCGTTATCACACGATTTCAGCCATTAATGAGAATATGTCCGTATTTGCCTGTGCTGCCTCGTTATTTTCTTTTTCAGAAATGTCCTGACCACTTTGTTTGCTTATTTCTATATATAATCTTTAGGATCTCATTATCTAGTACAACACTTTTATTGGTATTTTATTTGGATTGCTTCTTTATAGGCTCTTGATACAGTAAGTAAGGGAGAAATGACACTGTGTTATGTCCCGATCCAGGAGTATAATGAATCATTTTATTTGCTCAGAATATTTTTAATGTGTCCTACAGTAACATTTTAATTTTTTTATATAGATTTTTGCTGAATTCTCATTGACTTTATTTCTAAGTAGCTGTTTTCTTTTCTCTGTTGTAAATTACTCTTTAATATATCTTCTAACTGGTTGTGGTTAAGTGTATGCCGAAAGATATTGAGTCAATCATTTTATATTATTACTGAATTTTCTTATAGTTTGTAAGAAACACAGAGTGGGAGTATCAATCAATAGAAATTAGCTTTTCGCCTCTTCCCTTTAATATTTATTCACAGAATAAATTCTTTCTCTGTCACTGGTCAGTTCAAGTTTTCTTGTGCAAGTGACTGATGTTGAGTATTCTTTACTTTGAAAGAACTCATTAATTTGCCAGGGATAATCTTCCAGTGGTACTGGTTTCTTAGGAATTTTATGTTATTTATGTTGATGCCATTTTGGGGGGGCCAAATCAGTAAAAAAAAATTGGTGTTCTCAATGAATTCTATGATTCACTTCTCTTCGCTAGTTGAATTACCAGCCAGTACAAGAGTCTAGTCATCATAATCCATTACTTCGAATAGAAATCGATTTCTTATTTAATGAATTATTGCTTTTGGTGTGGTCTGAATTTCTTTGGTTACAATACGCTTCTTGATATCAGAACAATTTCTATCAGTGTCTCTGCTTCCATTTGTCGCTTTTGTTTCATATTCTGTTAATTTATATATGGATTTTCTCTCAGTTTTAAAAAAAATTTTTTTTAATGTTTATTTATTTTTGAGACAGAGAGAGACAGAGCATGAACGGGGGAGGGGCAGAGAGAGAGGGAGACACAGAATCGGAACCAGGCTCCAGGCTCTGAGCCATCAGCCCAGAGCCCGACGCGGGTCTCGAACTCACGGACTGCGAGATCATGACCTGGCTGAAGTCGGACGCTTAACCGACTGCGCCACCCAGGCGCCCCTTCTCTCAGATTTTTAACAGATAAATTGAAAGATGAGAAAAGAAAATCCCTTTCATAGATGTCTAGAAAAGGAATCCGTACCTATGTTCCACAATATCTTTCAGTGACAGTTATAATGGCGTATTTATGCTTTAATGAGCTTTAAAAAAAAAACCAAAACATTTATTTTGAGAAAGAGAACGAGTGTGGGAGGGGCAGAGGGCGAGAAGGAGGGAGAGAATCCCAAGCAGGCTCCGTGAACTCACGAACCATGAGATCATGACCTGAGCCGAAAACCAAGATTTGGACGCTTAACCGACTGAGCCACCCAGGCGCCCCAGCTTGTAACAAACATTTGCATTTTGTTTGTATTCTGGGCTCTCTTCCCTGTATTTGAAAATGTATTTTAGACTCCGTAAAACATTGTTTACTTGTGTTGTGGGGCTCGAATAGCGCATTTCTGGGACCCTGATGAGAGCGGGGGACTCTTTCAGTTAGGGTTTAGCGGTTTGCAGTCACTTCTGTGTGTAATCAGTTATTGTTGGTGTTGTGGTGTGGGCTGGCTCCCACAAATATCTCACTGCCAACCCTATGGCTGACCGCGAGCATGTAGGAGCCAAGCCGAGTGGAAAGAGATGGAATTCCCCTTAAAAAGCCCACGGAACAAGCGTGAGCTAGGTGTGGCTAACCTGGGGGACCGTAAAGTGAGCTCTTACCCGGCTGATATGAGGCTGTGCTAATCCATCGAAGCCTGTCCTTTGTGGCAATCCCAGGCTGACCAAGAGAGGGACTGTTGCATTTAGCAATCAACAGAGTGAATTCAAATATAACATATTTTTCACCTCGGAACTGTAGGACATTATCAGAGTTCAGGTTTGATCGGAACATTGCATTCAAGTACAGAACTGTAGCAGCATTTTTTTCAAAATTTAATTCTTTTATTTATATACATAATTTGTAGTTATTATGAAAATTAATAGTCAAATGTTATCACATAAAAGGTTCTTCTGAATTTGCCCACTTATAATACTTTGTTGGGAATACTTTCAGTACCTTGCACATGACATATATTATAACATATACATTATATATAATATGCATACCCATGTTTTCTTTCGCAAATGAGATTAGCTCATACATATTATTGTTTTGTTCCCACTTGTCCATATAAGTCAGCCATTCTTCCTGTCGGCGTGTAGAGATAACTCACGTTTTTTAATGGATGCAGGGTATTTTGCCAAATGGATGTTCCAGTATTTATTTTAGCCGTCCCTTCCTTTTAGACTTTTGTTTTCTTTTCCCCCAATTCTTTTGCTATTAAAGACAAGGCTGCAATAAAGATTTTTAGGCAAGCTATCATTGCACACTGTTGAAACTTTATCTGTAGGAGAGAAATTCCTGGACTTCCAGTATAATTGCTGGGTCAAAAATACACACATTTTTATCACTTGGATAAGTGTTACCAAGTTGCTCTCCAAAAAGGTTGTGCTAATTTATACCCTCACCTACAGCATTTGGGAGAAGAGCTACATCCTTGGCTACAAAGCTGGGGAGAAGATATCTTTCCACCTCTCTATATTCTCACACTGCTGTGTAGAGTCGTGAAAGAGCTTGGAGGTGGGACTCAAGACAATCTTGCAGAGCTAGTTTGGTGTAGTACAGAAATCAGAGAGTTTTGGAGTCAGGAAGACTTCAGGGTTTGTTTGTTTTTTTTAATTTTTAAAACTTTATTTATTTTTGACAGAGAGAGTGTGAGCAGGAGAGGGGCAAAGAGAGAGGGAGACACAGAATCCGAAGCAGGCTCCAGGCTCTGAGCGGTCAGCACAGAGTCCGACGCGGGGCTCGAACCCCCGAACTGTGAGCTCGTGTCCTGAGTGGAAGTCGGACGCTCAACTGACCGAGCCACCCTGGTGCCCCTGAAAGACTTCAGTTTTAATCTTGATCCGGCCATCCACTAACAGGGTGAATCTGGTGCAATTTACTTAATCTCCTTCAGTGGGGATAATAATGCTCCTCTTGTACTGCTGCTGGGAAAGTTTAATGAGGTGATATATGCAAAGGTAAATGTTAGAGACTGTGTTATGTGTCTGTCAAATCTTGTTTCCCTCCACTCTTCCTAGCCTACATTTCCCAGCCTCCCTTGCAGCTAAGTGGGAGCCATGTTGACTGGGTTCTGGCCAATTAGAGGCGGGCAGAAAAGATGAACACTATCTCCAGGCTCTTTCCCTTCCTCTGAAACAACGGGGTCCTGCCTTGAGATGTTAGGGGGACGTGTGCCCCTGAGAGCAGCCTGTGCCTCTGCATGGAGGAGCTCTGCCCCACGTCCAGCCCACCTCAGACTATAGTAGATCAAGAAGTAGACCGTTATTGAGGCAAGCCATTGAGATTTCAAGGGTCTGTACAGAATGGGCAAGCCCACCGTCACCAATGAGTGTCAGGGCTTAGTGAACAGGGCAGTCATTCTGCAAACACATATGCTCTTTCTAGGTTCAAGATTAGATCTGAGGTTTAGTTACTAACCTTAAGAAGTTCCTCCCTGGGGCCTGAGCAGTCTTGTCTATTAAGTTGAGTGCAGAGCTCAACGCACCCCAATGTCTCTCCCAGGTCTCCTATTCAGTGGCTTAGATTCAGTAGAGGGCAGTGCATACGTGTAAATCCTTGGTACCTCAGGCCCAGATGTCCTTAAGACTCAGCAGCAAGATAGTATAGCATGGGGGTTATAACACGGACATCAGAGCCAGCCTCCCTCATTTCAGAGCCCACCCTCCCCTGTACAAGCTGTACAAACTTAGGCATACAGGTTACTTAACCTCTCTGTGCCTCGATTTTACATCATGTTTTATAATTTTCCTCATACAGACCTTAGGCATATTTTGTTAGCTTTATACCTAAGATATAGTAAAACCTTGGTTGACGAGCATAATTCATGCCGGAAACATGCTTGTAATCCAAAACATTTGTGTATCAAAGCGAATTTCCCCATAAGAAATAATGGAAACTCAGATGGTTCGTTCCATAACCCCAAAATATTCCTAGAAAAACGATTACAATGCTATAATACAAAAGAATAAAGAAAATACAAAATATAAAGAAAAATAAATTAACCTGCACTTACCTCTGAGAACCTTTGCGGCTGTGTGAGGGGGACAAGAGAGAGGAAGGTTATTGTGTAAGGCGACTTTCGCTATCACTAACGGAATCACTGTTACAGAAAGTATTAATAAACTCTTGTCATATACTGTATTGAATGTAACTGGCAATAAGGCAGCAGAGGAAAGGGTCTGTATCTGCAGGCAGCCTGACCTAAAAGGACGCAAAGCATCCCTAAGCTCACCCTTGCACGGAAAAGCAAAGGACTGTCCACGGGGGCTTTGAAGTGACAAAAAATACACAAGTGCCAGTCGTGGGCACCTTCCAATGTTCTGAAAAAATCACTGATTTCTGCCGAATACCGTGGCCCGAGACCAAGCATCTGAGCATGGGAGATGATCACCCACAATTCCGTGTGCACACGCGCCTGAGAGAAGAACCATTGACTCAGTGGTGATCATGTGACATTCAGTGTCACGTACTGCTTGTATTATAAGACATCACTCATTTATCAAGTTAAAATTTACTAGAAATGTTTGTTCATCTTGCGGAACACTTGCAGAACGAGTTACTCGCAATCCAAGGTTTTACCATATTTCGTTTTAGGCGGTGTCAACGCAAATGGCAATTTCGACTTGTTCATTTTTGGTATATACGATGACAATTGACTTTTGTATGTTAACCTTGTATCTCGTAACCTTGCTGTAACTGCTTATTAGTTCCAGGAGTCCTTTTTTGATTCTTTCAGACTTCTATATAGACAATCACACCATTTGTGAACGTAGATAGTTTTATTTCTTCCTTCTTAATCTTGCACCTTTTATTCCTGTTTCTTCTCTTATTGCATTAGCTAGGACTTCCAGTACAATATTGAAAAGGAGCAGTGGGAGGGGATCCATTATTTTTTATTTTTATTTATTTATTTATTTTATTTTATTTTATTTATTTTATTTATTTTATTTTTTTTTTACATTTTTTTTTCAACGTTTATTTATTTTTGGGACAGAGAGAGACAGAGCATGAACGGGGGAGGGGCAGAGAGAGAGGGAGACACAGAATCGGAAACAGGCTCCAGGCTCCGAGCCATCAGCCCAGAGCCCGACGCGGGGCTCGAACTCCCGGACCGCGAGATCGTGACCTGGCTGAAGTCGGACGCTCAACCGACTGCGCCACCCAGGCGCCCCTTATTTTATTTTTTTAATATATGAAATTTATTGTCAAATTGGTTTCCATATGACACCCAGTGCTCATCCCAAAAGATGCCCTCTTCAATGCCCATCACCTCCCCTCCCCTCCATTATTTTTTAAATGGAGACAACAGTGGGATCTATTCAGTAGGATTCTTTTTTAAAATTAAGTTTTTTGTTTTCATGCCAGTATAGTTAACATACAGTGTTATGTTGGTCTCAGTTATACAATATAGTGGTTCAAGAATTCTACACATTACTCAGAACTCATCATGTTAAGTGTACTCTTCAATTCCCATCGCTATTTCAGCTATGCCTCCCCCCACTTCCACTCTGGCAGCCACGTTTGTTCTCTAGAGTTGAGTCTGTTTCTTGGTTTGTCGTTCTTTTTTCTCCCTCTTTTTCCTGCACTCGTTGGTTTTGTTTCTTAAATCTCACATATGAGTGAAATCATTTGATATTTGTCTTTCTCAGACTGAATTATTGCGCTTAGCACTGTACTCTCTAGCTCCATCCATGTCCTTGCAAATGGCAAGATTTCATTCTTTTTTGTGGCTGAGTAATATTCCATATACCGTATATACCATTTCTTCTTTATTCATTCATCTATCAAAGGACACTTGGGCTACTTCCATGATCTGGCCATTGTAAATAATGTTGCAATAAACATAGGGGTGTCCTTTTGAATTAATGTTTTTGTATTTTTGAAGTAGATACCTGGTAGTGAAATGACTGGATCATAAGGTAGTTTTATTTATTTATTTATTTATTTATTTATTTATTTATTTTAAAGTTTATTTTTATTTATTTTGAGAGAAAGAGAGTGAGAGGGAGCTGGGGAGGGACAGAGAGAGAGGGAGACAGAATCCCAAACAGGCTCCCCATCCTCAGTGCAGAGCCTGATGCAGGGCTCAAACTCACAAACCATGAGATCATGACCTGAGCCGAAATCAGGAGTTGGATGCTTAACCGACTGAGCCACTCGGGGGGCCCCAAGCTAATTCTATTTTTAACTTAAAAAAAAATTTTTTTTAACCTTTATTTATTTATTTTTGAGACAGAGAGAGAGCATGAATGGGGGAGGGTCAGAGAGAGAGGGAGACACAGAATCCGAAACAGGGTCCAGGCTCTGAGCTGTCAGCACAGAGCCCGATGCGGGGCTCAAACTCACGGACCGCAAGATCATGACCTGAGCTGAAGTCGGACGCCCAACCGACTGAGCCACCCAGGCGCCCCTATTTTTAACTTTTTGAGGAACCTCCGCACTGCTTTCCACAGTGGCTGCACCAGTTTGTGCTCCCCTCAACAGTGCAAGAGGGTTCCTTTTTCTCCACATCCTCACCAACACCCATTGCTTCTTGTGTTTTTTATTCAAGCCATTCTGATAGGTGGGAGGTGATGTGTCATTGTAGTTTTGATTTGCATTTCCTTGATGACGAGTAATGTTGAGCATCTTTTCATGTGTCTGTTGGCCATCTGTGTGTCTTCTTCGGAGAATTGTCTGTTCATGTCTTCTGCCCATTATACATATATATATTTATTTTAGATTTTCTGTTTAAATTAGTGGGGAGAGGGGTAGGGAGGGAGAGAGAGAGTGTCTTATGCAGTCTCCATGTTCAGCGTGGAGCCTTATGTGGAGCTCAATCACATGACCTTGGGATCATGAGCTAAGCCGAAATCAAGAGTTGGACACTCAACCAACTGAGCCACCCAGGCGCTCCTTCTACCATTTTAAAATTGGACTATTGGTGTTTTGGGTATTGAGTTGTATCAGTTCTATATAGTTTGGATACTAACCCTTTATCAGATATGTCATTAGCAAATATCTTCTCCCACTCAGTAGGTTGCCTTGTGGTTTTATTGATTTTTTTCCTTTGCTGTGCCAAAGCCTTTTATTTTTATATAGTCCCCAGAGTTTATTTTTGTTTTTATTTCCCTTGCCTCAGGAGACGTATCTAGAAAAATGTTGCTGCAGCCAATGTCAGAGAAATTACTGCCTGTGCATTCTTCTAGGATTTTTATGGTTTCAGGTCTCGCATTTAGGTCTTTAGGCCATTTTGAATTCATTTTTGTATGTGATATAAGAAAGGAATCCAGCTTGATTATTTGCATGTTGCTGTCCAGTTTTCCCAACACCGTTTGTTGAAGGGACTGTTTTTTTCCCATTGGATATTCTTTCCTGCTTTGTTGAAGATTAATTGACCATTTAGTTGTGGGTTTCTTTTTGGGCTTTCTATTCTGTTCTATTGATCTATGTGTCTTTTTTTGTGCCAGTACCAAAATCTTTTGATTACTACAGCTTTGTAATATAACTTGAAGTCTGGAATCGTGATGCATCCAGCTTTGCTTTGCTTTTTCAAGATTGCTTTGGCTATTCAAAGTCTTTTGTGGTTCCACAGAAATTTTAGGATTGTTCGCTATAGTTCTGTGAAAAAATGCTGTTGGTATTTTGATAGGGATTGCATTAAATCTGTAGATTGCTTTGGGTAATGTAGACATTTAATAATATTTATTCTTCCAATCCATGAACATGGAATGTCTTTCCACTTCTTTGGGTCATCTTCAATTTCTTTCATCAATGTTTTATAGTTTTCAGAATACAGGTCTTTCTCCACCTTGGTTAAGTTTATTCCTAGATATTTTGTGTTTTTGGTACAATTGTAAATGGGATTGTTTTCTTAATTTCTCTTTCTGCTGCTTCATTATTATGTAGGAATGCAACAGATTTCTGTACAGTGATTTTCTGTGACTTTACTGAATTCATTAATCAATTCTAGCAGTTTGTGTGTGTGTGTGTGTGTGTGTGTGTGTGTAGTCTTTAAGGTTTTCTATATATAGTATCATACCATCTGAAAATAGTGAAAGTTTAACCTCTTCCTTACAAATTTGGATGCCTTTTATTTCTTTTTGTTTTCTGCTTGCTGTGGCTAAGACTTTAGTACTATGTTGAATAAAAGTGGTGAGAGTGGACGTCCGTGTCTTGTTACTGACTTTAGGGAAAAAACACTCAGTTTTTCCCCATTGAGGATGATGTTAACTGTGGGTTTTTCATATAAGGCCTTAATTATGTTGAAGTATGTGCCCTCTAGACTTACTTTGTTGAGGGTTTTTATCATGAACGGATGTTATACTTTGTTGAATACTTTTTCTGCATCTATTGAAATGGTCATATGGTTTTTATCTTTTCTCTTATTGATGTGGTATATCATGGTGATTGATTTGCAAATATTGAACCACCCTTGCATCCCAGGAATAAACCCATTTGATCATGGTGAATGATTTTTTTTTAACGTATTATTGGATTTGGTTTGCTAATATTTTGTTGAGGAATTTTTCATCTATGTTCATCGGAGCTATTGGCCTGTAGTTCTCCTTTTTTGAGGTGTCGTTATCTGGTTTTGGTATCAAGGTGATAGTGACCTCATAGAATGAATTTGGAAGTTTTCTTTCCTCTTCTATTTTTTGTAATGGTTTGAGAAGAATAAGTATTAACTCTTCTTTAAATGTTTGGTGGGGGGTGCCTGGGTGGCTCAGTTGAGCACCTGAATCTTGGTTTCTGCTCAGGTCATGATTATAGTTTTGTGAGTTCAAGTCCTGTGTCAGGCTCCACACTGTCAGCTTGGGATTCTCTGTCTCCCTCTCTCTCTGACCCTCCCCCACTCACAGTGTCTCCGTCTCTCTCAAAATAAGTAAATAAAAACTTTAAAAAAATGTTTGGTAGAATTTGCCTGTGAAGCCATCTGGTCCTGGCCTTTTGTTTGTTGGGAGTTTTTTCATAACTCATTCAGTTAATTTTCTGGCAGCATGTCTGTTCAAATTTTCTATTCTTTGTGCTTCAATTTTGGTAGGTTATATATTTCTGGGCATTTACCCATTTCTTCTAGGTTGTCCACTTTGTTGGCATATACTTTTTCGTTATATTCTCTTACAACTGTTTGTATTTCTATGGTGTTGGTGTTTCTCCTTTTTCATTTGTGATTTTATTTGGGTCCTCTCTCTGTCTCTCTCTTTTTATGAATATGGCTAGAGGTTTATCAATTTTGTTGATCTTTTCAGAGAACTAGCTCCTGGTTTCACTGATCTGTTCTTTTTTTTTTTTCTTTTTTTCTTTTTTAGCTTCTTTAGGTGTAAGATTAGGCTGTTTATTTGAGATTTTTCTTGCTTCTTGAGCTACCTCGAGAACTGCTTTTGACGATTGGCTCTTTTTTATCTCTTTGTTAAGGGTCTCACTGATGTCCTCCACTCTTTTCTTAAGTTCAATAAATAGGCTTATAATCATTTCTTTAAATTCTCTATCAGGCAGGGCACCTTGGTGACTCGGTTAAGCATCTGACTCTTGATCTCAGCTCAGGTCTTGATCTCAGGGTGGTGAGTTCAGGCCCTGAATCGGACTCTGTTGTTGAGTCTACTTAAAAAAATAATAAGTTCTCTATCAGGCAAATTACTTATATCCATTTCTCTCTGGTTGGGTCCTAGTCTTTCATTTGGGACACATTCCTCTGTCTCCTCAATTTGTCTAACTCTCTGTGTCTGTTGCTGCATGTTAGGGAAGTCAACTATGTCTCTTGGCCTTGAAGGTAATGGCCTTATGAACAAGAAAGAGGTCCTGTAGTGTCCTGCACTGCAATGTCCCCTGTTCCCCAGGACCTGGCACACTGGGGAGCATCTCCTGCTGAGTCCTGGCCTCGTTTTCCTTTAGTCCAGTCGTCTGCCAAGGCTCTTCTTGCCCATTGTTGGCAGTGTTTGGTTCCTTTTTCACAAGGTGTGCTCTAGTCTGCTTGTGAAATGAGACCTGCCACCACGGCTGCCCAAACTGAGGCCGCACAAAAGGTGTGGGCCGGGAGATGCAGGGCTGGTCTTCTGGGGCAGGGCCCCTGTAGCACAGGGACTAAAGTAAGCCTTGACTGGAAAGGGTGGATCCGCGGAAGTGCAGGAAGTGGGGCTTGCTGTAAGCAAGTTATTTAGTGAGTGTTGGCACAGGGCTGGTTCCTGCAGGTGGCCATTTGTTTATACTGAGGGGTGGGGGAGGAAAATGTTATACGCCAGCTACTTTGTTCCCGAAGGGGTCTCCCCGTGATCCCAGACTTCCCAGGCCATGCTCTGAGATACGTAAAGAACTCTCCCTCTCATCTGTCCCTGGCGTTTTTCAAACTGCTGCTTCCAGGCTGTATCTCACTGGCTGTTTGTCTGCTGTCTCTTTAAGGGCGGGGACTCAGCTTCCTAACCGGCTCTTCCAGAGCCAAGCGTGCCGATTCTGAAAATTCCAGGCTCTAAGTCCAGATGGTTGTAAGAACTCACGAAAGTCGGCCCCTCTCGCTTTCAAAGCCAAACGTTATGGGGATTCATCTAACCCGTGTGGGCTCCCCAGGGTGATAGCCTGTTTCTTGCCCTTCTCCATGACCCCTGCTGCCTCCTGCCATGGATGGCCATGGTCTGTTTCACTTCCAAACTGCGTCTTTGCCCTTTCTACCTTCTTGGACGTGGCCTCTTCCCTATCTTTGGTTGTGGAGTTTGTTCTGCCAGTTTTCAGGTCGCTTTTCGGGTTATTTATTCTTATGTGGGTGTTATCTAGTTGTATCCATGGGATGAGGTAAGCTTGGGGTCCTCTTACTTTGCCATCTCCCAGCCTCCTCCCCCAGTAGGACTCTTTTGAGGCTTAAGGAACTTGTGCATGTAAAGTGCTTAGATGAGATGTGGAAGTCAGTAAGTGCTAGGTCAATGTTTGTTACAGAAATCCATTACTTAGGGGCCCCTCTGCCTAGATGACCCTTAGACTTGGTAAGTGGATTCACCACAAAACATTTCAAGCGGGGTGCTCGGTTCAGGTGAGAGAGCTGGGATCTGAGGACAAGAGCGTTAGATCCAATAAGCTGTAAGTAGCATAGTTGCTTTTCCTGACCGACAGGTTTCTTGCCAGACCTCAGTGTCACCAGGCCAAGAAATGACCCAGTTCATTATAAAAACTCTCTATTGTTTCCAGTGTAATTACAGCTGAGAGCGGAAGCCAGCGCCCCTTTCTTCACTTCCTTTATTGTGGTTTTGCCTTCAAGCCATAAGGTCAGACTCCAAGCACACTTGAACCACCACTTCCTTGGAAAAGATAACCCCGAAGCTGCTTGGAGGGCAACGTCTATACTAATCTTGCCTCAGTAGGAGCCTTGGGACCACAAAGAGGAGGAACTGAGGGGATAAGAGCTGAGAATTGGGATAAAGAGCCCCCAGAACGGCTCTTAAACTCTTATAAGGTGGCAGCGGTATAGGGACTGATGGCTCAGCGATCAAGAACTCGGTGCTCCCTATGACATCAGAGACCTAGAGATCCTCTTTGGAGCTCCCCTGTGAAGGGCCTCAGCCCTGAGTACTGCTGCGGTCTCTGCCTACTCTTGGGGGTGTTTGGCAAACTCAGCTCTTTAAGTAAATCCATCTGGGATGGAAAGACAGGTGCCTTGGCCTGAACTAGGACTCCGGGACCTATTTCTGAATTCACCAATTGTCTTTCTTTCTGATCTTGGAATAGTCACGCAACCCCCCATCCTGGTCTTTTCTTACCTGTCTCTAAAATAGCCATTCAAGAAGCCACTAAGTCCCTAAGTCACAGTGAGGAGTTGATGATGTCCAGGAGTGGTTCATACTCATGCTGCTGAAAAAAGGGAGAATATCATTCAGTCTCCCTCCCTCTTCTCTTCCCTCCCTTGATAAGAAAGGGCTGAGTTCATCTTTGGGACACAATCAAGAGATTTGGAAAGTGCTAGAGAAATCTTACTTAAGAAAAAGTCTTTAGAAAGGACTCGCTCATGAAGTGGTGGGATCTTTAGATATTCTTTGAACGTTGCCTTCAATTTGCATTGTCCCTGGGTAGTCGTGTGCCACCTCTGTTGCTGGGGAGTCAAGAGGGCTATTAAATTAGAATTCCCGGGGCACCTGGGTGGCTCAGTTGGTTAAGCGACCGACTTCAGCTCAGGTCATGATCTCGCAGTTCATGAGTTCGAGCCCCACGTCAGGCTCTGTGCTGACAGCTCAGAGCCTGGAGCCTGCTTCGGATTCTGCGTCTCCCTCTCTCTCTGCCCCTCCACTGCTCACGCTCTGTGTCTCTCTGTCTCTCAACAATAAATAAACGTTAAAAAAATTTTAAAAAAGAATTCTTGTGTGCAGAACTGTATAAAATACAGCAAAAATACTTTTACAAGAGTGCCGTTTACAATCTGATACCTTGAAGGCAGCAGTGATTTTTCTCTGGTTTAGTAGGAATCTGAGCAGGAATAAATTGTTGCAGCCCCTCCATAGGAAAAAAAAAAAATCCTGCCCTAGACTCTTTGACACCACAAGTACCTGCTGGACTGACCTGACCATCAGCAATAAAACTCCTTTGAAAACAGAACCTAATTCACTGAGTAGAAGAGAGGACAAGATGGGTGCTGTCATCGATGGGAAGGGAAAGACGGTTCTTTTATGGTGCAGAGTGAGCAACCTCCTACCCTGGGAGCGATCTCCTACTGTATACTGTTTCTGTAACAGAGACTAATGCCCACTTCTAGAACACTATCCACCCTGGCCTGGAGAGAGGAGCAGGATTGCAGCCCGATGTCAGAGGAGACACGCTGTTCACTAAGATCTGCAGTGACACCTCTTCCAGACCCCTCGGAAGCCCTACCTGTCGAGGGCCTGCAGAGCACCCTACCACGTGTGATTAGCAGTCCGTGTGTTCTCAGGGGGCGACATCTGAAATTCACATAACGGGCCAGCTGAGGGTCAGTGTACATCCTGTGCAACATTTAGTACACGATTGATACTTAGCAGGGGGGTAAAGTTTTGTTGTTTGAGACTCTATGACCTTTTTCCGGAATCCACAGGGATCGTTCCTGGAAATTGTTCAGGGGATCGCTGCTCAGTCAGGGTCCAGACAGGGTGGGGGCCAGACGCCCCCAGAAGAAATCTGCCTTGCGGCTGGGGTCTGACCTGTGGGAGTCCTCTTATGTTCTGTCTCTAGGTGCGGTGAGCTGTTTCCCTGTCCCGCCTCAGTCCATCCAAGCGGAGGGGAAGAACGTGGGCATTTACCTCTGCCACGAAGGGCCGAGGAAGGCTTTTCTCAGGTTATCCGCCCATCTTTGAGTTATGGAATTCAGAACTGGGTTTAAGACTCAGTTAAGAGCCTGGCCACATTGAACACTGCGGGAGACAGCCGGAGGAGGCTTGCTTACAGTGGATGAATCCGAAGACCTCAAGAAGATTCAACCAAAAGATGGCAAGGAGGAGGTTTGGAAGGAAAAGGAAGAGGACAGGCACTTCGGGCCATCTAAAGGGCTCCTTGCCTAATTCTGAAGCAGAGGGGAGAGGATGTATCAGCCGCCCCCTGACTCACCTAGCTGGCTCTGTTTTTGGTGCCTGGCCACCACCTACCTAGCAACAGTGCTGAAGCATGAAGGGGCAGCCAATTTGCAATTTGTGGTTTGCCCATCATCACTGCAAAGCGAGAGGGACTCAGTGGCTTAGTGTCCTCAGGACTGACCTCACCTGGAAATGGGACTCTAGCTGTACACGGAGGCTGACTGACCCAATGTCAGGTACCCAACGACGGCCCTGCCCCTAATTTTTTGACCGTCTAGGAGAAAAACACTCCCGGTGTGCATCCAGGCAGGTTAGACCGAAATCCAGGTTCCCTCACTTAGCGTTTGTGCAGCCGTGAGAAAGTCCTCTCCAAGTATCAGGATCCCCATTTGTGAAAGAAAAAAAAATTCCGTTGCTCAAATGGTGGCCGCTGGGGAGCCCGCATGCTCAGAAGGGCAGGGAGTCAACTGTGGCTTTTGTGATGGAGGAGAGCTCCGGATCCTGTGTCTTTGTGTCTCTTCTGAGCAAGAAATTCAGTCTCCCAAGTAGTAAGCCTCTAAGAGAAACATTGTTAAAGGCAGAAGGCACTAAAATATGCATGTGCCAAATGCTGGGAGAACTTGAGTGTAAGCAGCGTCGTAAATTGGAAACAGCTTTGCAGCATAGCATGACTAATTTTATCACTCGGGGAAGTTATCGAAGCTCCTCCGTATCATCCAGATGACTGTATTAAAGAGAACATCTTGGAAATTTCAGATGAGCTTCTGACGCCAAGCGTGACATGCCAGGACTCCATCCTCAACGGTCTGTGTTCCCCGAGGTGTGGTACTGCAGTATTTGCAAGCTCGCTGATGGTGGCCGGGGCTGAGCTCTCTACCCAAGTCCTGCTTCACCCTGGGCAAAAAAGCTGGCAGCGTTTTCTGTTTCGGAGGTGGTTCTGTGATTGTGGCGTGTTTTGTTCCCTTTGCACGAACTGGTACGGGGCTGGCAGGGCAGCCATCTTGGTGGCTGGGGAGGGGATGTGGAGAGAGGGCAGAGGGAGAGGGATGGGGGAGGGCGGAGAACGCCAGTCTTTGATCTCAGGTCCCCTTCCCCCTCCTCTGGACACGTGCCCTCCTGCCACTGGTCCCTCCCTCTCCCAGAGGCCTTGACTGGAGCTTGTCTGGCTTACACACGGCTTCTCTTGAGGCCGTTGCCTCCTTTGTCCTCAAACGGTAGGGAAGACAGACGTCCGGCCCCCCTCTGCCTGGTGTTTTTGAGTAGCCGGATCTAAAACCACACTCAACCGAAGAAGTGTGATTTTGGGTCATAAGGGATCGGGAGCATTTTCTCCCTTTACTCCTTTCCTACTTTTCTCAAAGCACAGCGGCCCCTACATGTGCCAGGAAGATGTCTCAGGCGCCCAAGGCAATCTGGCTGAGTGAAGTTCCTGTTGGCACGTTCCTGGGTGAAGACCAGTGTGTTCCCCGCACAACCTTTGTGGGATGTGTGACTGCCATGCTGGCGAGGCTCCTCTGTTTTGGGGACGCTGTGGAAGTTCACACGGGCAATGCCGAGTCCACGTTCCTGGAAAAGTGGTCTTCGCTCTGGCATGAGGCTACCTCGGGCACCTGACCCTGGTCGGCACCAGCAGATTGGCTCGTCCCGGCCTTCTGCAGATGCTCCCTGAAGCCATGTCGCTGACCACGTGAGCTGAACCACCCCCCCGGGCACCCCCCCCCCCACCATCTTCCTGGACCGCATTGCCTGGAACGGACACCATTTGAAGCCAGTCTCCCGGCTCAGGTTTCCCTGAGCACCAGCTTCGTGCCAGGGACTCGCGCATACCCTCCTCTAATCCTGACAACCACTCTGCCAGGGAGACATTGGTCGGCTCACTTTACAGTGTCGGAGCTGAAGCTCACACTGGCATATGGACTCGCTCAAGGTCACGTGGCCTCTGGGATCAGAGACCAGCTCAGCCGGCCCAGTCTCTCACCGCTCTGCCCTGCGCACAGGCCCCCGGCCAGCACAAGAGAGAGGAGGCGTGCAGGTGGGAGTGGTTGGACTGACAGCCCAGAAAACGCTGCCAGAGCCACGCTTGGATTTGTGGCTCCCTCCTGTCCTTTCTGCTTTTAAAATCCGTACCCGGGGGCAGCAGTCCTCCCCCCGAGAATCCGCACAATTGCGAAGTTTTTCTGCTGCCGGCTCTCGGTTTCCATGGATAAAATGGAAGTGATAAAAATAACAGCAGGACTTTGAAAAGTGTGGAGCATCAATCTCCCAAAAATATTTACTGCTTCGGAAAGTCTCTTAACTGAAGGGCTTTTTACGCTAATGATATTAGAAGGCACAAAAGCCCAAGAAACCCTCAGAAGTGAATTGTACGAGAGGAAGACAGCGACAGAGTTCGACCAGAGCTTCCCTGAGCTTCTCCTTATGGGAGAAAGCCCTGGATTACACAGATTTCATCCCTGTAAACTTTGGTGAGTGAGTGATAAGTCCTTCACCCGCTCAGATTCCATATTGGAAGCATTGCATCATGGAGGCAAGAGCTCATTGGTTGCCCGGCCTCTGAGCTCCAACCCCAAGCTGCTGGCGTGTGTAAAAACACCTTTTCGTTGGTTTATCCAGCTCCGAGCATCCGTCTGTTTCAGAAGGCACATACGTGGTCTTCCTTGTACCCAGCTGAGGGATGCTGTGTTACGGCCACTGAGAACCGCGATGAACTGTGATGAACACCATGGCTCGTGCCTTGTGTAGTTGGGTTTCCCCAAGAACCCTGTTCCGCCTATTGTGGTATTTCTAGTGTCACCACAGGACAGATATGTCCTGTCGGATCAGGAACTGGGGAAAGACAGTCTTAACAGTTGGCTCATTTGCTTAGTGACTGGAGGTTAGGGGTATATTAACCTCTCAAAGCAGTTGGGGTCCAGACTACCGAAGTTTCAAGTTTGTCTTCTTCCCTGGGGAATGTCGTAGGGCTACCTCTCTTTGGCCCAACAGAGAAGGGAAGAGCCCTGTGGACTCTACACACAGGATTGGGTACGGGCCTCTGTCCTCAATGGGGAATGCACATTCCTGCTTCAAGAAAATATTCCCAACTGGGAATGGAATCATCTTTGTCTGGGAAGGGTTTTGTCAGAACCGGGAAGAAGCGTTATGTGTACTTGTCCTCTCTGTTATTTTCACATGTCTGAAGGCATTTGGCAATAAGTCATGCAGAGAGAGAGACAACCTCAAGGCCACAGATGGATGGACTTTCTTTCCCCCTTGCGTCATGATATGAGGAAGGGACCGTGGGGCTTGAAGTCAGAAGAGCTCGACGCGAACACTAGCTCTAAAGTTATCAGATGTATGACTTTGGGCAAGGCTCCAAGCCTCCTAGGGCCTTGACTTTCTCAGGCATAGCAAACTGTTGATAAAAACACATTTCTTACATGGCCGATATGAGAACCAAATTGAGTAACTTGAGTTCCAGCGTCTACGCTCTTAACCACTAAAGGAGGCTTTGTGGTGCCAGGCCAAGGCAAAAGCCCTCCGGGGAGATATGGTTTTGTATTCTTCTGGTTTTGAAATACCATAACTAATGTCACGAGGCGGTTGTCAGAGAATTGTAAATGTGGGTTGCTATAACTCACGGGTTGCCTGCATATAATTGTGAGATAGTGTGGCACCAGCTCTCAGTAAAATTGCAGCGCAGAGCAGAGGAGTTAGATTGTTTTAGTTGTGGCAGGTAACTGCTATAACAAATGGCTTCAAATAAAAACGTATTTCTGTCCTGCTCGGTGGGCCAGAGTGTATGTGAGTGTGTGTGTGTGCGTCACGTGCATGATGTTTGCAGGGACCTAGGTTGCTTCCCTCTAGAAGCAGCAATTCTCGGGGTGCCTGGGTGGCTCAGTCGGTTAAGCGTCCGACTTCAGCTCAGGTCACGATCTCTCGGTTTGTGAGTTCGAGCCCCGCGTCGGGCTCTGGGCTGATGGCTCAGAGCCTGGAGCCGGCTTCCGATTCTGTGTCTCCCTCTCTCTCTGCCCCTCCCCCGTTCATGCTCTGTCTCTCTCTGTCCCAAAAATAAATAAACCTTAGAAGCAGCGATTCTCTGAGCCCCTGAGCTCCCCACTGGATACACTGCCTATGGGCAGCCAGTGAGGGAATAGAGGGCACGAAGAAGGGCTCAGAAGACTTTTTAGGGGCCGGGCCTGGAAGCGCCGTGGACGCTTTTGCCCACATTCCCTTACAGAGCTCACACAGCCTCGCCAACCACAGAGAGACTGGGAAATAGAACCTAGCTGTGTGTCCAGGAGGAGAAGAAAAATGGGATGTGGACAATACTATTTGGGAATAGTATTGTCTTTGCCAAGGTCTATCCTTCTGGTCATCAAATAACTGTTTTTGGTTTTGTTTTAAATTTTTTTAATGTTTATTTTTGAGAGAGAGACAGAGACAGAGACAGAGAGAGGGAGACACAGAAATCGAAGCAAGCTCCAGGCTCTGAGCTGTCAGCACAGAGCCCGATGCAGGGCTCAAACCCATGAACCGTGAGATCATCACCTAAGCGGAAGTAGGACGTTCAACCGACTGAGCCACCCAGGCACCGCATCGACTACCTGTTTTTATCTTTCTCCTACATTCATCCCTCCCCAAGAGAAACACATCCCTTAATCCCATCTAGTCTCTGCATCCGGTTTCATGGTCACACTCAAATGATGTGCAATTCGTCCCACCACTCTACATGTGGTTGCTTATGGTGTAACACCCTAAGAACTAAAATGTGTCTTCCCACATCCTCATAAACTGAATATAAATGGTGAAAGAAGAACAGGATAGCCACAGTACAAGTCCATATTTTCCAGGTTCATCTAGAACTGGACACAAATTGAAAAGCGGTAGGCATATGGTAGTTTCAAGCTCCTGCTGGGCAGACACTGTGAAGAGCCCCTCCCCCCCCACCTCTGGATTCAGCCATTGTACTAGCTGTCTATTGTGGCATAGCAAAATATCTTAAAACTTAGCAGCCAAACGCAATAAATGCTTATTTATCTCACAGTTTCTGAGGGTCAGGAGTCTGAAAGTGTCTTTCCTGAGTGGTTGTGGCTCAGTCTCTCCTGAGGTTTCAGTCACTATGTTGGCTGGGGCTGTTGTCATCCGAAGGCTCGACTGGTGTCGGAGGAGCTGCTAACCCACACAACGGTGGGCTGGAGGCCTCAGTTCCTCTCTGGCTGTTGGCAAGAAATCTCAGTTGCTCACCAATGGACCTGTCTATAGGACTACTTAGGTGTTCTCATGGCGTGGCAGTTAGCTTCCCTGAGTGAACTATCTAAGAGGGAAAGGAGGAAGCCACAATGCCTTTTTTAAAATCTTAATTTCAAAAGTCATACATTGTCCCTTTACCTGGTTCTGTTTGTTAGAAGAAACTTTAGAGACATATTTTAAAACCATCACAACAACGATTCTGCCTTCTGGAAGACCCCCCACGTCCGTTGTTTCTGTATAGTTCTGTGTTAGTAACTGTTAGTAATACTCAAGGCATTTTCCTAGACATAACTCCCATGATTATTTTCCTTTTTTTCAAATAATTTTTAATGTTTATTTATTTTTGAGAGAGAGAGAGAGAGAGAGAGAGAGAGAGAGAAATAGAGTGTGAGCAGGGGAGGGGGAGACAGAGAGGGAGACACAGAATCTGAAACAGGCTCCAGGCTCTGAGACGTCAGCACAGAGCCTGATGCGGGGTTTGGACTCATTGACAGTGAGATCATGACCTGAACTGAAGTCTGACACTTGACTGACAGAACCACCCAGGTGCCCCCCCCATTATTATTTTTCTTAATAATTATTTTTTCTGCCGGACTGTCATTGCTCTTTCTTTGTCAGCTTAATGGTGGCCATTTTCATATTATTCAAGAAAATTTTTAGAAAAATAATGTTAATTTGATCATCGATGGAGGGCCGAGTTATTTTATTCAGCTGAGAAATCTATTGAACTTTTGACTTTAGAAATAGTTGGATTTTCCAACCCTTCAACACCCACATTTCTAGACTGTATTTCTCTTTATTCTGCTTACTCATTGGCCAGGTCTCTTTTGATCTCTTCTCTTACTTATAAACCTTGCCCCAAAAAGCCAGTAGTGGCCAATGCATACTATCATACTGGTTCTTTCCAATGATTTCCCTTAGAGTCCCCTGCTTGGGAGGCAAATGGTTTCCAAATTATCGCAAGGGGAAGTTTTACCGAGTGTTTTACCACCACATGACATGGGGTGCCTTCTTCCCAGACTCCGATCCTGGTTTCCTCATGCCTGCCACAAAACTGTTAAGATAATGCCATATTTAGTTTTCATGGTGGAAACTCATGTCAGTGCTCCAATGACCATATCAGTCAGGGTTTGGTCTAAAACTACTCCGTATTTTAGTAGTAAAAGATGTAATATAAGGACTTACATGCTTATAAAATTGAGGTTACAAGGGTCAGGAGCAGTGCTCCGAGATTTAAGAAAATTAAGAAGTGCTCAGAATTGTAGGAAGTCACCACTTGGAAGTCAGCTGCTTGCTGAATTGAAGTAGGTGATTTCTGGGAGCTTGACTAGACACCATGAACCCTGTGTCTGCTGTCTAAGTATACACATACCCACTGCTATTAGAGAAGAATATTACTTTACTCTTTCTCTTCTGTCTTCCACGTTTCATGTTCCAGTGCCTCTCAATGGCCTAAGCTAGGCCAGAAACTTCCTGGGATGAGAGGATAAGAGTTTCAGCCCCTGAGATACAGGAATGATCAGAGGTAAGAATACTGCTGAGGATCAGAAGACAGTAGGAGAACGGTGGCATCCTGGGGAAAATAATACTCAAGTCAGGAAGCAGAGATAGGGTTTGAGTATATAAAGAGAATAGATGATGCCTTTGCAAGTGAGTGGAACCGTATGAGTAGATCACATGTATGACACTCTGCTTAGTAGTTTTTGGCCCAAAGACGCTCCATAAATGTGCGACAAATGTGTAGGTGGGGACGAGTATACCATATTCATGGAAGGAGACATCTCAATGGACAAAAAGGAGTGGATGAGGTCTAGGAGGGTGTGATGCCATCTCAGTATTTTATGGTTTTCAAAGTCCACCTATGTTATCTTCCATCCTTTCAAGTAAGAGTAGGGTGGAGCTTGACAGGAGGTGTGAGAGTTCAGGTCTGAGGGGTGGGAAAAGACAGCCGGAATTTACTGAGCGCTCATTACATCTAGGCCCTTCACATACCCCTCCTTGTTACCTTTGCCTTGTGTGCGACGTAGCTTCGCCTTGTTCACCCTCACCTCAACATGCTTACCCTGCCCACATTTGCCCCAAATGTCCACCTTGTTCGTCTTTACCTGTATACACTTCAGGACAGTTTTAGCCTAATGCAATTTTATCGTTTATTTTCCAGTGAAAAGGACCCCAATGTTTAGAGAACTTAGGCAATTCAGGGCAATGCCTGAATTGGAACTTAGATCTGCCTGACTTCTGGTCCCAACGATTTAACCTTTAAACTGAATTTCCTCTTGGGCAAGAGAGAGCTAGGAAGTCTATGTGTCAGTAGCAGGACGTTATTTGATAGAGAACTGGGTAGGCTGTCTCCAGGCAGCAGGAGTCCTTATCTGGCCAGCAGTGATTCCCCAGGACACTTGACCGTGCTTCCTTCTTCCGGATAGCAGTTTCCAAATCATAAAAAGGGGAGATTGGACTAGAGCGGGGTCAGCCAACTGTGGCTAGCAGATCACGTGGCCCCTACCTGTCCCTGTGGATGTGGCTTTATGGGTACAGACACACCCTCTCATTTCCTCGGGTCTGTGGGGCTCCTGATGTACCACAGCGGAGCTGAGTTGTGACAGGGACTGTGTGGTCTGCAAAGCTGATACACTGACTCTCTGGCTCTCTACAGACAGTGTTTGTGACCCTTGGACTAGGGGACCTGGAAGGGCTTCACCCAGGTTTGTACTCTGAATTGTAAGGGCAGTTCTTAAATTCCCTGATTATCGGTCAAGCCCTTGCCAGTGGACCATTTGCTTCAAGAAGTGTTTGTACCAATCCCAGTTCCCTTTAGAGAAGCTCCCTTGCAGTTCGTGTGACGGGGTGTGATCCACAGCATTGCTGAGCACCCTTGCTGCCCACGGCCCGCGGCTCTCAGACAGGAGGACACTGGACACCCAATTTCAACACCGGGCACGCTCCTCCTCTACCTCGTGTAGCCATCGTGACCTTTGGAAGAGTAGCAGACCCTGGCCAGTGTCCAGGAGATACATTCTCTACTGTTGAGAGGCACAGGGGAGTGAGGCCCCCTAATGTCCTCCTGATTCTGGTGAGGCTGAACAGCAGGGGAGCATCCTGTGCCGAGGGATGGGAGCTGGGTGGGGTGGGCCTGAGCCCATCCTGGGTGGAACTCCTGCCATGTCCTTACCTGAGGCAGCCAGGTGTGGCCTGGAGTGTGACAAAAGTGGACCAGCTGGTTTTGCAGCTGCCTAGAGCCTACCCCGTGGCTTCCGATCACCTCACCCGTGGCAGTGACCACCCCTGCCGGGCTGCTCCTCAGCTGCATCCCCTTATGTGTGTGCACAAAGAGCTTCTCTTCCCATCAGTGTGGCTTTCTGCACACTTCGTCCTCAGGTCACGGGCCTTCATGCCTTTTTGAAGAGGACCTCAGGAAGAAAGGCATTTTTTAGTAACCCAGTAGATAAATACTCAGCGCTGATAGACACGTATGTATCTGCATGTGTTTGTGTGTCTATAAAAATGAAACAACGGTTTGTGACAATACTTACCTCCACTCTTAAGTGATGAATTTGGTGTGTGTGTGTGTGTGTGTGTGTGTGTGTGTGTGTGTGTTTAATGTTTATTTATTTTGAGAGAGAAGGCACAAGCGTGGAAGGGCCAGAGGGAGAGGGAGAGAGAGAGAATCCCAGGCAGGCTCTGAGATATCAATGCAGAACCCAACTGGGGGCTCGATCTCGCAAACTGTGAGATCATGACCTAAGCAGAAATCAAGAGTCAGACGCTTCACTGACTGAGCCACCCAGGCGTACCCAGTGACGTACTTTGATAGATCCTATTCTAGTCTGTACTTCGTCCTGGGTTCACTTTTCTAAAGAGATTTCCCGAGAATATCAAGTCATGACTTACAGTTTGGAAACATTGCTTTAGATAATGCGTGGCAAGTGGAAAGGACTTGCTGGGGGAGCTATTATTATTTTTCCACAATTCTTTTTTTTTTAAATTTTTTTTAATGTTTATTTATTTTTGAGACAGACAGAGACAGAGCATGAACGGGGGAGGGGCAGAGAGAGAGGGAGACACAGAATCGGAAGCCGGCTCCAGGCTCTGAGCCATCAGCCCAGAGCCTGACGCGGGGCTCGAACTCACGGACCGTGAGATCGTGACCTGAGCTGAAGTCGGACGCTCAACCGACTGAGCCACCCAGGCGCCCCGTATTTTTCCACAATTCTTAACTACGGGCCATCCCAGGAGCCCTGGTTTGTATCGTGAGAAATGTCTTCTGTGTCTGTGTATCTGTGTGAACTGAGAATGTCCCTCTCCCATCCTGGGCCCCACTTCCCTTACACGTAAAACGGGGAATTAGCCCTGGGTAGTGGCTGGGTTTCCTCCTGGCTCTGATAGTGAGTCTATGTCGTGTGTGTCCCCAGCGTGTCCGAAATACCTGTCTGTGATATTGGGCACAGCAGTAGAGGATGCCGCTGGCTCAGGAAGGCATGGGGTGCTCCTGGATGCTTTTCTGTTGCGGCCCAGGCAAAGAGACTTGTCGGGAAGACCACTTAGAAACCTCAGCGTGACTGTTGAGCTCGTCACCTGATGTACCCAAGTGTACTGGCACAATCCTTTTGGGAAAATCCAGATTCACCTCATGACACTGTCTCCGCCTCCCTGCAAGGACCTGCAAAGCGCCCGTGTGCCCTGCACGCAGAACGGGGGGTGCAGAGGCCAGGCTCCTTGTGCAGAGCTGGACGAGAACCCAGGCCTCTGACTCCCACTTCGTGGGACCCTGTGGCCCCTAAAAGGGCGGGGGTGGTATCCCTGGACGGCAGAAAGCGGGATGGAGAAGGTGGTCTGTTCGCGGGTCCCTGCCAGTTTTAGCATTTCTTGTTTCGTCCCCTGTAGGAGCCCTATCGGGCACAGTGCCTGCTATGATCAGTTCCACCCCTCCTCCCCGCTCTATCCCTGGTGGTCCAGGCTGTGTGTGTGTGTGTGTGTGTGTGTGAGCACAAGCACGCATACCTGACGCGGAGACCGGCTTTCGGGTTCTGCCCAGGGGACGAGGGGCAGGCAGCCACACTAAGCAGTCTAGCCCTGCATCACGCGAACCGGGGAGACAGGAGGGCTGACCAGCTGGCAGGGAACAGGCAGAACGGGACAGAGCAGTTGGCACAGCAGGAACCGGGAGAGCCCTGGGGGCAAATGGGAGCCCATCCTGCCCTTCCTCGGCTTCTGTTCCAGGTTCAGGCTCCTTGGAGCCTTGCAGAGACTTCCTTCTTCCTGGGGTGGCCGACTGTGGCTCAGTTACTCACAACTGCACCCCTCGCTCAGACTCGCGCAGCGAGTTGGGGGAACGTAGACTATCCCAGCTTTCCAACTTCAACTTCCTCCTCCAGCCTAGGTTCTTACGTTTTCTGATCATGTCTGCGACAAGATTTTGGGCTTGCAGCCTCAGTGCGGGTATGTATTTTATTTTATCCGCTATACGACTGTGTTAATATAATTTGTATACTATACCTACACCCGAAGGTCAAAGTGATGCAATAAATATTGCGAGTTAACATTTATGTGTTACTTAGTAAAGAGTGCAAACATGGGTGGCTCAGTCTGTTGAGTGTCCGACTTTGGCTCAGGCCATGGTCTCGCAGCTCGTGAGTTCGAGCCCCGCATGGGGCTCCATGCTGACAGCTCAGAGCCGGGAGCCTGCTTTGGATCCTGTGCCTCCCTCTCTCTCTCTCCCCCAACCTACTTGCATTCTGTCTCTGTCTCTCTCAAAAATAAATAAACATCAAAAAAATTTTGGAAAAAAAAAGGTGCAAAAGTTGTTTTCTCTCAGTGAGGAAAATTGTTTGAAGAGCCTTTATTTTCTTTTGACATCTTGGCTCCATTCTGTGTGATGTGGTGATTCTAAGACTCGTGCTAGGTCCAGTTTGGATACTTGGATTAGTGGCAGCTGCCCCTAAAGAAGACACAGTGGGTCTAAGTGGAAGCCACCCATGGGTGGTGGCACTTGCTAGGCCTTCGCTGAGCTTCGTTACTCTTTTCCAGTTCTATCTATTGATTACGCCACTTTCTTTTTCAAAACGTAGTAACTACATTTCTGCGTTCCTTGCCTTAATCAGCGAGGTTCTTAAAACAAATTGGGTTGCCTTTATGAGTTGTCTGGAAATTTTAGAAACGTGTCGGAAGGGTCTGTTTTTAAGGATTTTTTTCGTATCAGCTTTATTGAGTTAATAGTTCACATACCGCGCGATTTACCCATTTAAACCCCCAATTTCATGGCTTTTAGTATATTCACAGAGTTGTGCAACCATCGCCATCGGCAATTTTAGAACATTTTCATCGCCGCAAGAAGAAATCCTATCCCCAGTACGGTCACCCTTCCTTTCTCCCTTCCCCTTAGCCCTTGACGGCCACTAGGTCCTCCGCAATCTACTTTTGATCCCTATGGAGTTACCTTTTCTGTATATTCCGTATAAATGGAATCATACAACACGGGGTCTTCTGTGACCGGTTTCTTTCGCTTAGCGTCCTGCTTTCAGGGTTCATCCATGTTGTGACATGTATTATACTTTATTCCCTTTCATGGCCAAATAATATCCCACTATCTTGATACCTTGTATTTTTAAAATCCATTATCAGCTAATGAGCATTTAGGTTGTTTTCACTTATGGTAATTATGATTAGTTCTACTACGAACATTTACGTACAAACTTTTGTGTGAACGTATGTTTTCAATTCTTTTTTTTTAATTTTATTGTTTAGTGTTTATTTATTTTTGAGAGAGAGAGAGAGAGAGAGAGAGAGAGAGACAGCACATGAGTGGTGCTGGTGGGGGGAGGGAGCAGAGAGAGAGAGAGAGGGAGAGACAGAATCGGAAGCAGGCCCCAGGCTCTGAGCTGTCAGCACAAAGCCCGACACGGGCTTGAACCCGCAAACTGGGAGATCATGACCTGAACCACAGTTGGACCTTAACTGACTGAGCCATCCAGGCACCCCCATATGTTTTCAGTTCTTATCAACACATACTTAGCAGTGGAACTATGGGGTCATATGGTATCTTTGTGTTTATTTTCTTTAAAAAAAATTTTTTTTTTATTTTTTTTTTCCAACGTTTATTTATTTTTGGGACAGAGAGAGACAGAGCATGAACGGGGGAGGGGCAGAGAGAGAGGGAGACACAGAATCGGAAACAGGCTCCAGGCTCTGAGCCATCAGCCCAGAGCCTGATGCGGGGCTCGAACTCACAGACCGCGAGATTGTGACCTGGCTGAAGTCAGATGCTTAACCGACTGCGCCACCCAGGCGCCCCCCCAAAAAAAATTTTTTTAATGTGTATTTTTGAGAGAGAGAGAGAGAGAGACAGAGCATGATTGGGGGAGAGTCAGAGAGAGAGACAGAGACCCAGAATCCGAAGCAGGCTCCAGGCTCTGAAGCTGTCAGCACACAGCCCAACGTGGGGCTCAAACCCACGAGCCGTGAGATCACAACCTGAGCTAAAGTCGGATGCTCAACCAACTGAGCCACCCAGGTGCCCCCGTGTTTACTTTCTGAGTAACTGGAAGGTTGTTTTCCAAAGTGGCTGCACCATTTTTCATTCCTACCAACAACATTTGAGGGTTCCAATTTCTCTACTTTTTTTTTTTTTTTTTTGCCAACTCTTGTTACTATCTGTCTTTTTTATTATAGCCTCCCTAGTTGGTGTGAAGGGTACCTCCTTGTGGTTTTGATTTCTGTTTCCTTAATTACTAATGATGTTGAACATGTCTTCATGTGCTTATTGGGCATTTTGTGTGTTCTCCGGAGAAATGTCTGTTCGAATCTCTTGCCCATTTTTAAGTTGGGCTGTTTGCCTTTTTACTCTTGAGTCGTAAGTGTTCTTAGTATGTTATATGATATCAGATATATGACTTGCAAATATTTTTGTCCCATCCTTCGGGTTGCCTTTTCATTTTCTTGATGTTTCTAAGTTTTGCAAGTGTGTAGATACCAGGGTTTCTGTAGGTGTCACACTTTGGTAATTTTCAGGAATGAAGTCACATAATGATGCAAACCTTTCCCGACTTTGGTTTTAAAAAATGCCTTCTCCAATGCACAACTTTGTTTCTGAAAAAGTTCTTTCTTCACTCTTAGTTACAAGTTTACTTTTACCTTGAAGACCCAGAGTGTTTTAAAAATTCATTTGCATATCTGAATAAAATCTGTTGGCAAGCAAACTGTTGAGTGCCTCTTGTCATCACAGAAAATGTCAGCCGACTTGGAACACCTTGTACAAGAAGAACGGTTGAGTCGACAAGTCTCTTAAGTATCTTGCCATGAGGCAACCATTGTGGTACAAAGTCGAATGATCACTCCCAGTGAAAGTTTAAAGGTCTTGTTTTTATAAAGCCAACATCAGAGACATCCAGCATCACTTACTGTTGCATTGTGACATCCACTTCTATGCCACGGTAACTTATTGCAAATGAAATTCAAGGGAGGTGCTTTATTCATAAACCTAAGCCCAGAATTCCTTACAGTAAAAAAAAGAGAGAGAGAATTCTGGTTAAGGGAGTAGCTCCCTCCATGGCCACATTTTACACAGTCTTCCTGTTAAGACTTTATTTTTATTAAGGATATCATTTAACGGTGAGCACATCTCCAGGGCATCTGTCAGAAGCTCATAAAAAAAAGACTTTTGAAAGCACTTTGCATTATTAATACAGAATTTAGTAAATACTATAAACCAAGACACGTTAGGGACATCTGTACTTTCATCTGATTGTATAACAAACTTCCTCAAGTAATTTGCTTTGATGCCTCCTCTTTCAAATACTCACCAAGATTTGAATTTGTGTCTTTCAGCAGGATCTGCTAACAAAGGATTACGTTCTAGTTTGTTGCTATTGTTTTTCATATTTTATTTCAGTCACTTTTTTTCCCCAGCAGGAAAAAAACAATGTGTTTCCCAAGTAAGTGCATTTGCTCGTCCATTGCTATGAAAGAGAAGCCTTGAAAGAAGTTTTCAAATTTATCATTGGGTTCAGTGAGCTTTTCAAAAGTGGTGGGTGGGCGCCTGGGTGGCTCAGTCGGTTAAGCGTCCAACTTTGGCTTAGGTCACGATCTCATGGTTGGTGAGTTCCAGCCCCTCATTGGACTCTGCACTGATAGCTGATGGTGGAGCCTTCTTGGGATTCTCTCTTTCTTTCTCTCTCTCTGCCCCTCCTGCTGTCTCTCTCTCTCTCTCTCTCAAAATAAATAAATAAGGTTTAAAAAATATTTTAAAAAATTTTAATGTTTAATTATTTTTGACAGAGAGAGAGAGAGAGAGAGAGAGAGAGAGACAGAGAGACAGAGTGTGAGTGGGAGAGGGTCAGAGAGACAGGGAGACAGAGAATCCAAAGCAGGCTGCGGGCTCTGAGCTCTCAGCACAGAGCCCGACGCGGGGCTCGAACCCACGGACTGTGAGATCATGACCTGAGCTGAAGTTGGATGCTTAACCAACTGAGCCACCCGGGTGCCCCTAAAAAATATTTTAAAAATAGCCAAAAGTGGTGGCTTAAATATTTTCTTACTTTAAACACTGCTGAAGAACGGATAGAGGTCTGTCCTTGCCTCTATAATCTTGTTTAGGTTTGAAATGTCTGACTCATCATGATGGTTTCATGCTATCATTAGCCAATATCTCAGCATAATACACACTTCGGGGAGATTAAGAGTGGCTGTAAATCCATTCTTCAAATGATCTCCTTGATTATTTCAATATTTGGGACTGATTATCCTTCAGGTGTGATTAGATTGTCCCTGTTTTTCTTGTGGACGTGGCTGATGGAGGTTTTGTCTCGAGGATGGGAAAAGGGTCATCTCTGCCATTTTCTGGTTGTTCACTGGGCTTGCATGATTAGCTTTCTCTTCACTCTATAGTTTTCTTGCAGGACTCTTTTAAGGTCATTTTGTAAGAGTGGCTCCAGTTCAAGCTAGACAGT
Organism: Puma concolor; assembly: GCF_028749965.1. Taxonomy (NCBI): domain Eukaryota; kingdom Metazoa; phylum Chordata; class Mammalia; order Carnivora; family Felidae; genus Puma; species Puma concolor. The sequence continues at coordinate 18,981,161 of NC_141677.1, forward strand.
CTAGTTGGGCATATGTCACTGCATCACATGCAGGAAGAAATGAGTGGATGAGAACCCCATGTCACCTCTTCCAGGGTGGCTCACAATACCCGTGCATTGCTTCCAACCTAGGACAGTCTGATGTGTTGAAAAAGCAAGAGTTGCAACTTTTTTTTTTTAATTTTTTTTAATGTTTATTTATTTTTGAGACAGAGAGAGACAGAGCACGAACAGGGGAGGGGCAGAGAGAGAGGGAGACACAGAATCTGAGGCAGGCTCCAGGCTCTGAGCCGTCAGCACAGAGCCCGACACGGGGCTCGAACTCACGAACCGCGAGATCGTGACCTGAGCCGAAGTCGGACGCTTAACCGACTGAGCCACCCAGGCGCCCCAAGAGTTGCAACTTTAATTGTGGAGCAAATAGCCTAAAACAATGTCTTCATTTTGCAAGATAAACATTAAATTTCTAACATTTCTTTCCATCCCTTAGTAGATTGTTGTAACTAGTTTTAAGTTACCTGTACCCTACTTTGGAGACCAACTGCTCTAAACATGAGACCAAAGTAACTTTTTAGGACAAAGATAGCAAACAAGTCTGATATATATTTGTTGTTCAAAAAGAAAAAACCGAAAGCTCCCTAAAGGCATGCCCTGTAGCCCTGTTTGACAAATGCATTGTTTAATAGTTTTATTGGAAACCTAAATTTTACAACAAAATAATCTAAGTAGATAAGGGAAGCTTGTGACCCTATGGAGGATGAATCCATTGTGTAAAACCAATGGTCAGTCCCTAACTGTGTTTCATAATTTTGGAATTTATTTTTTAACCCCAGACAAGGAGGGCTGAATTAATCACACTTCGTGGCTCAGGGCACTTTATCATCATTGTTTGTGCAAGATCCCACGCTGGTTTCTAATTTTCATTATTCATTCCTTTTGATAGGCATTTCCCGCTTCCAAATCCTTCCTTCAAAGGCAATCGTTGCCTGTTTTGGATCTGGATCTGGATCTGTCTTTTTGTTTGTAAACAAACATATAATTTATAAAATATATAGTTCATGTGTAAACTATAAGTGTGATTTATAAAACGTGGAGTTTGCATGGATGCCTTTTTAAAATTTACATAAATGGTAACGTGCTTTACATCTAATTCTGTTTCCTTTTTTTACTCAACACGATGTCTTTGAGGTCTGTTCCTACTGCTGTGTGTACATCTGGCGTGTGGGTCCCTCACAGCTGCACAGGATTCCACAGTGCATATCCGTCTTACGGTGTATGTTGCTTCATCTGGAAACGGATGCCTAGATCACCCCACTTCCCGGACTCCGTAACAAACTGAGATGAATGTCCGCGTATTCATCCCGTTCTGGGACATCTATGAGAACGTGCTATAGATGGAAGGTTTGTGTTCTGAAATTTACATGTTCAGATCCTAATCCCAATGTGATTAGGGGTTAGGATCCGACCTGGTCATGATCTAATCACATCCACCTCCAGAGGGGGGTGATTAGATCACGAGAGCAGAGCCCTTATGAATGGAATAAGTGCCCTTATGAAAGAGACCCCACAGAACCCTTCTGCCTTGTGAGGACACAGGGAGAAGACAGCCACCCATGAACCAGGAAGTGGGCTCTCCCCAGGCACTGAACCAGCTAGCGCCTTGATCTTGGACTTCCCAGCCTCCTGAGCTGTGAGAAATAAATTTTTGTTGTTTATAAGCCACCCAGTTTATGGTGCTCTGTTATAGCAGTGCGATGGACTAAGACGGAACTACTCAGGGGCTGCATTGCTGGGTCATAAAGTATCCACATACATACGCGGAATAACAACGATCAGGTTGTTTGCCACATGGCCGTGCCGGTTTACAGTAAACGGTTAACCCCCTGCAGCCTCCCGTCTGGCATTTCAGTATTTCCCAGTCCAACAGGTGTGATGTGATATTTTGTTGTTTAATTTCCATTTTTCTGATAGTAATGCATTTGAATATCCCATCCATATGCTTGTCAGTCCTTTTAGATCTCCTCTTCTAGCCTTGGCACGCACATCATTTTTCTGTCGGACTTCGTTGTCCTAGGCTTGCCGATTTGCAGGAGCTCCTTACGTATTCCAAGCATTAGTCCTTTGTTTTGGAACATGTTTTAGACACACCTTCACAAGTATCTTGTCCTAACCTGTCTCCACTCTGTGGAGTGTCTGTGCAGCATAGTAGTTAAGAAATGTGGCTCTAGGGGTGCCTGGTAGAGTGTTGGTGGAGTGTGTGACTCTTGATCTGGGGTGGTGAGTTCAAGGCCCATGTTGGGTATAGAGCTTACTTAAAAAAGGAAAAGAATGTGACTCCAGATGTTTGCATCCAGACGGCCTGGGTTTGCCTTCTGGCCATGCTCATTAACCTATGTGATCCTGGGCCAGTTAACGTCTGCACAGCTCAGCATCTTGTCTGCAAAATGGGGATAATAACAGTACCCACTTCATAGGGCAGCTAAGAACATTGACTCAGTCAGTATTTTAAAGCACCGAGGCGCACGGCGTGCAGTGTATGAGTATTTGTTAAACAAGCACAAAGTATTTCCTTTGTTCCAGAGTTCTGAATACGATTGTATCGCATTCAGTAATATTTGAATTTATGTTTTGTGCTTTTGGGATTCTGTTTAAGTTTTTCTCCCTTCCTAGCACGCCAGGTTTTTCTCCTACATCAACTTCTCTAAAACTTACAGTCTTACCTTCCACGTTGGGGTGTCGGGCCGTCTGGCTTCCGCCATTTCATATGGGTTTAGGAAAGCATGCCATGCTGGGAGTAAGTTTTCCTAAGCCCATCCCGGGATGTCCTGGCCTCCGTGGGTGCGGTCGTCATTTATCGCAGCCTCAGACACACTCCGTCATGTTTGTTGTCATTACTGCTGTTGAGCTGTTAGCGCGCAGATTTATCAGCGGAGCTTTAGAGAAGGTGGTTATGTCTAGTACATTATGTTCCCCCCTCCCCGGTCTTCTCTTTCAATACAGATTTAGCTGCGTCTAAATTTTATTCTTTCATAAACATTTTAGAATGGGTTTATTAAATTCTCAAGAGGATCAGCGATCGTTTTCATTGGCATAGCCTTGAATTTATACATTTATTTGGGAGAAAACAGATACCTTTAAAATATGATGGGAACCTACCTGAGATCATGGAATGTCACCCTATTTATTCAGCTCTTTTAAAATGTCCTTTAAAAGAGTTAGTTTGTTTTCCACGGAGGTCTTAGATATCGTTTACATTCATTCTTGGATATAATTTTTGCCACTCTTGTGCATCACTTATTCTTATCATTCTCTTATTGATTATTGGTGGTAAAAAGAAATGCTATCGTGAGTTTTAGTTAGTTTCTTGTCTCTGGCAATTTTTATGAACTCTGGTTTCTTTTCTTTTTTTTTTTTTTTTTTTTTTTTTTACATTTTATATATTTTTGATAGAGAGACAGAGCACAAGTAGGGGAGGGGCAGAGAGAGACGGAGACACAGAATCGGACGCAGGCTCCAGGCTCTGAGCTGTCAGCACAGAGCCCGATGCGGGGCTTGAACTCACAAACCACGAGATCATGACCTGAGCCGAAGTCAGACGCTTAACTGAATGAGCCACCCAGGCGCCCCTATTTTATTTTTTAATCTTTCTTTTTGAGAGAGAGAGAGAGAGAGAGAGACAGAGTGTGAGCAGGGGAGGAAGAGAGAGAGAGGGAGACACAGAATCTGAAGCAGGCTCCAGGCTCTGAGCTGTCAGCACGGAGCCCAACGTGGGGCTCGAACCCATGAACCGTGAGATCATGACCTGAGCCCAAGTCGGACTCCTAACCGACTGAGCCACCCGGGTGACCCTAGTATATGGGATTTTAAGACATACTATTTGATATTGATTTCTAATTTTATTGTTACATGATCACAGAATATATTGTATATAAGTATGTATTTTAGATATATTTTAATATAGTAGGATTTTAAATTATGTTAATCAATTCTATTATTTAACATAATATATTCTATTTATATATTCTTTTATATTCCTTTTATATATGTAAATATATATTTATTAGTTATTAAATATACATATTCCTTAAAACCCATCGAGGTACATGGTCACTCTTTATAGACACCACAGAGCCCACGACCCTGGGATCACGACCTGAGCCGAATTCAAGAGGTTGATGCTCAACCAACTGAGCCACCGAGGTGCCCCCGGATTCTATTTTTGGCAAATTGTTGAGATTGTTGTCCTGGTGTTTGGATTTGACTCCCATTTGCCTGGTGTATCTTTTCCCACCTTTTATTTTCATCCTTTCTTTTGAAAAAAAAAATCTGTTCGTTTTCCGTTCCCAATAACTGTGTTTTAAAGGTGAGGACGTTTGCATTGGGTGCTCTTTAAGTGGAGAGTCTATGGTACCTGTGAAGCAGAGATTATTTAGGGCAGCAGGGACTTTCTCTGAGGGCGGACCTGCCCTGCTCTCTCTCTCTCTCTCTCTCCCCCTGCCTTTCTATCTCCCTGGCTGCAGAGCGCGTCTGGTGGTGTGGTTTTCTGGAGTCACGGGGAAACTAAACCCAAAGGCCTCGTCTCTCAGCCGTGGGCCTCCCAAGCCAGAGAAGTCGGAGTTGAGCTGGAGTCAGCGATGCTCCCACACAGACACCAGTCGATGTTTATTTGCAGCAGGATCCCAGTCCTGGATGAAGAGGCCGGAGAGGAGGCAGGAAGGTTCACTGCAGAGCCTAAACGATGCTCTCTTGGCTCTCGCCTATCCTGGGGTGACCTGGGATACATGGTCACCTCTGGGAACCTTTGATGTCCCCCCACATTTAAAAGGTGAAAAAAAATCAGCCTTGGTCTCTACCCATTCCTCCCGACTCTGGTTTAAACGGATCTGTTAGGGGCGCCTAGGTGGCGCAGTCGGTTAGGCGTCCGACTTCAGCCAGGTCACAATCTCGCGGTCTGTGAGTTCGAGCCCCACGTCGGGCTCTGGGCTGATGGCTCAGAGCCTGGAGCCTGTTTCCGATTCTGTGTCTCCCTCTCTCTCTGCCCCTCCCCCGTTCATGCTCTGTCTCTCTCTGTCCCCAAAAAAAAAATAAATAAACGTTAAAAAAAAAATTAAAAAAAAAAAATAAATAAACGGATCTGTTAAAAATTCTTTTGTCCCAGCCCAATGATGCAGGTTTTTTTTTTCTTTCCTTCTAAAAAATTTTTTGATTGTTTATTTTTGAGACAGAGAGAGGAGAGAGAGACAGTGCAGGCAGGGGAGAGGCAGACGTAGAATCCGAAGCAGACTCCAGGCTGTCAGCACAGAGCCCGACACGGGGCTTGAACCCATGAACCGTGAGATCCTGACCTGAGCCGAAGTCAGATGCTAAATTGACTGAGCCACCCAGGCGCCCCGATATTTTATGAACATTAATCATCTGGAGAAGAGCTCGTTTATCGATGGTTCTTGGAATTTGCTTCATGTCTTGAGTTCCTCTTTGTGCCCCTAACCTGTAGCCACTTAGATTGGGCTGGCGTTCGAGAATGATTGGACACAGCTGGAAAGGCTGATTAATCACTCCTTTGCTCCTGAGGTTTGATCTGAAAGTGCATCGGGAGCACTGACCTCCGGAGGCTGGGGTGAGGAACTCCGTACCGCTGGGTGCCTGGGAACTTGTGCGCTTGGCCTCCTTAAGTCCTTGAAGCAAACTGACTAAAGCCTGGTGTTCTTGTGCTCACTCTTTGTCCCTGAAGAGTGAACAGTTTGACGCCTCCCTGAGCTTCTTTTTGAAGCTGGAGCTTCGGTGACCAATCAAAGGACTTAGGGACTTGCCTTCTGAGCGGAGTCAGATGGGGACAGAGGCAGAGTTTGGGTCACCATTTGGCTGGTACGGCTCAGGCACAAGCCCTGATGTCTGTGCGGGCACGGGGCATTTGCCCTGTGATTTAGACACAAAAGGTGAGAGAATGTCACCAATTCGTGAAAGCCCTACTTCTGGCCACGCTATGTTCTCTCTCATGTTTTTGACTACTCTGTTGGCTGATCTATCTGATAGGGTCATGGTACTGACTTCATGGGTTGTTGAGAGGTTAAATGCACCCTCACCCCATACTTGTGCACGCAGGAAAGAGTGCGGATGAAAGTCTCCTCTCCCAGGGCACTTGGGTGACTCAGTCAATTGAGCATCCGACTTTGGCTCAGGTCATGATCTCGTGGTTTGTGAGTTCAAGCCCCACACTGGGCTCACTGCTGTCAGCATAAAGCTCGCTTTATATCCTCCGTCTGTCTCTCTTCCTCTCCCCTGCTTGTGCTCTCTCAAAAAACCAAAAAAGTCTCCTTTCCCCCAGCCCTGACCTGACTCTACTTTGCATCGTGATGGCCTTAGGTCCACGTGACGAACACCTTAATTTCACGCTCCTGCGGGTGGCAGTTCGAGCCCGGGAGCTCACACACCTACAGGGTGTTCTGTCCTTTGGAAGACAGACCCAGGGAAGAGGTCTGTGTGGCTCTGGGAGATGACCCAGGTTGAGGCAGGAGCTGCTGGAGCCTGGCCTAGAAGGGGAGGTGGTCCCCTGGCCCCAGACTCTTCGCACCACGGGGAGGGGAGTGGCCACATGAGAGCCTGAGCGGACGAGAGCCCTTTCAAGTGGGACACCCAGGGGCACTGGAGTGGCTCAGGTCTAAGGGTGGTGCTGTGACAAACCAGACCCCATGAGGACACTTTCTGATGCCAGGAAAAACCTAACTCTCTCAAACTAGCTTAAGGAAAAGAGGGACCTATTTGTCTCAGTTGGGACAGGCAGAGACGGAGTGGCATTCCTTGGGCATGATTGGATCTAAGGACTCGAAGAGAGAGGTCGGGACATCTCTCTCTCTCCTCTTGTCCTTTCTCAGCCCTGGGGTACCAGCGGGGGGGACTCGGGCTCCTTGTACAGAGGGGCCTGTTCCTCGTACAGCGGAAGAGGGACCCACAGATCACATCAGTGTAAGAGTGTTAGCAACGCCACAACAAAAGACTTTTTATTGTGCACATTGCAAGTACCAGGCCACACGGCCGTCCCTGGGCCAGTCATGGTGTCCAAGCCGAAGGTATTAGGATGGGCCGGGCGGGGGCAAGTCTAGGGGTGGGATATTGTAATGGGTGGAAGCGTTTGGTGAGAGGGAGGAGTACTTCTCCAATGGAAGGAGGTGCTGTGAGGAGAAGACTTGTGTGTTGTGAGCAGAGGAGGCTGGACAGACGAAACAACACGTGCACCCCTCCTCACCTCCCCCGGCCCTGCCCCGTGCAAATCTGCTCAGCCTGGAGGAGAAGGCAGGTCAGCCCTCCATTCTTCCCGTTTTCTCCTTGGAAGGCATTTATCACGTATGGTTCTCGTGCAAAGGAGTCACTAAAACGTCCGTATCTGTCTTTACCCCCGATAGAGGTTTGATGCTCTCGTCCCGATTCCCCACAAAGGTGGGAGCCTAATAATATATGAGAATATGGGAAAATGCTGAACCCATGGGTTTGAACTCTGATCTGGCTCCCACTCCGCCCCCCCCACCAACAGCCCTACCCCCATGATTTCCCTCTCTCCTCCCCTTTTATCCTCCCTTCCTCCCCCCTCCCTTTCTGTCCCTGTCTCTCCCCCTTTACCCCCATTCCCAGTAGATTTCTGTCATTTCTTGTTCATCAGCTGGATTCACATGTGAGCAGATGTTTGATCACTGACTTTGTCTTGCCAGCCAGCAAGTTCAATACGGCGGGCTTGTAAAAAGCCCCCCAGATGCAAAGCAAAGGTGGAATTGTCTTTGATTTATCTGCTTGTTTGCCGCAGCACTGCTTTAAGAGCGCTTCCTCTCTTGAAGCTGCAGGCTTTATTTTTCTTGATGTATAAGTTTAAGGGATTTCCTCTACCCACATCCAACATAGGGCCTTAAGCCTTCAATCCAATTACTTCCTGATTGGATTTGCATGCTTCTTCCTCAATTAGTAAATGAGCTTTCATTTCGTCCACGGAGCATGTCCTTGGCTCTTTGTGTGTGTGTGTGTTTTAATTTTCTTTTTAATGTTTATTTATTTTTTGAGAGAGGGAGACAGAGCGTGAGCGGGGGAGGGGCAGAGAGAGAGGAAGACAGAATCCGAAGCAGGCTCCAGGCTCTGAGCTGTCGGCACAGAGCCCGACACGGGGCTCGAACCCACGAACTGTGAGATCATGACCTGAGCCAAAGTTGGACACTTAACCGACTGAGCCATCCAGGTACCCTGTCTCTTTTTTTTGAAAGTAGCCCTGAAGTCCTCTGTTTTCCTCTGTATTAAAGCTGAGCCTACAATTTAAAGCCCGTTTCAGCCATCCATGGACAAGGTGCTCCCTCCTGGCATGGGGGTGTCAGCCCCCATGACACGAGATGCTGGATGAAGCTGGTGCGGGGTCAGTGTATGGATGGTGTGATCTCCACAGTGGAGCCAGTGGGTGCCAGTGAAGCTTGAAGGACATAGTTTAGGACTGAGAAGAAAAAAGAAAGGCAGTTAATAAATATATGAAGCTGACACAACCTGGAAATATTAATCCGCAGGTCCAGAGTCACAGATATCAGAAGTGTGGGGGGACATCAGGGGTGTCTTTTGGTAATTTTACTAAGATACTCCGTTTGGAATATTCCTACAATCATCAAATGCCATGCAGGGCACCATCTAGCTGAGTGGTTTACCAGCTCTGCCGACCTGGAAAGTCGCTTGTGCCTGGGAAGGCGAGGAGCTCCTTCCCCATCCATGGTGTCCACCAAAAATGTTCCCACACAATTCCGTAAGCCCTCTACAGTTCTCACTTTTTGGACAAGGACCCTAGGTGAAGAGAATTGAAACTCGCTCAAGAATGACAGCTTGGTGGCGGCCTGACTCCCCTCTGAGGCTCTTTCTACTTATACCAGGTCAATTTGCGCAGAGCGGGGGGCCCTGAGCGAGGCAGAGGGGCCAAGGAGAAACGTCCTCACTTTGTTCCTCAGTTGGCGTTGGAGGACTGAATGTATGCTCACGCGCGTGCTCCTTCTACACACCACGCACTCATCCATCCACACCCACAATTACCTTTCTCTGAGGGTCTTTCTGCGTTTCCTCTGACGCTTTAGCCCTCCCCAAAGTGGCCTTGAAACGCAAAGGCTGGGGCGCCTGGGTGGCGCAGTCGGTTAAGCGTCCGACTTCAGCCAGGTCACGATCTCGCGGTCCGTGAGTTCGAGCCCCGCGTCAGGCTCTGGGCTGATGGCTCGGAGCCTGGAGCCTGTTTCCGATTCTGTGTCTCCCTCTCTCTCTGCCCCTCCCCCGTTCATGCTCTGTCTCTCTCTGTCCCAAAAATAAGTAAACGTTGAAAAAAAAAAATTAAAAAAAAAAAAAAAAAGAAACGCAAAGGCTCCTTGCCTCAAACCACAGATCGGGACACGGGATTTGTTATCCCTATTCATTTCACCGTTGGACAAGTAACTTGGAGATTATAGTGAGCCCTTTTCTTTTTTTTCAAAAAACCCAACAGAATGGTATTTATAGACTCGCTAGACCATGAGCTTCTTTAGGGCTGGATCTCGTCATCCTCACATTTGTGTTTCCAGGGGCAACCGGAGTGGCTAACACACCACATGGGAGTGACGTGCTGAATGAATGGATGCGTGCTGAATGAGTGGGGGATGGGCAGACCTCAGGGGGTACTGATGGGCCATACAGTTCCTATCACCATTGACCCCATGAGGTCACAGTGACATAGAGCATTGTCTGAAGTAATGAACACAGAGATCTTGGAGGTAATGTTGAGTAAGCTACCATGAGGTGTGAACACAGTCTGTTTGGAGTTATGAGTAAGCAGCGACTCATAGATTCGACCAAACAGTCCCAGGAAGTTTGCTACTCATCTACTTTGATATTAACCTCAATGAAGCACGTTGTAGATCCTTGGCTAACCAGAACTTAACAGACTAGACCCTTGAGGTGGATGAGGTTTTCCTTCCTGCATTCAACTTTCGGGAGAAGGTATTAGTCGGTTTTTTGCCGAGATAACAAAACCCCCACATCGCTCAGTGATTTTCTTCTCTTCCACGTGGTTGGCAGGGCAGCGGCGTGGCTTTGCTCCAGGTCAGGTCAAGTCCGGGGACTCCTGGGTGAAGACGACTGGCCTCCTCCCAGTGGTCTGGGCAGGGGCCAAGCAAACCCTTGGGAACGTGCGAAGCTTTGCCTGGTCTTGGCACGGTATGGTCGTGCACATTCTCATTTCATTGGCAGGTCTCACATTCAAGCCCAGCATTTTGGGGCCGGGGTGTGTGTGTGTGTGTGTGTGTGTGTGTGTGTGTGTGTGTTTTCTTGATTCTAAGATATCAATTCTAAGATACATCTTGCCCAATTAATAGCCTTTTGCAAACTAAAAGAAGTACTTTCAGCGGAAAGATGAATCCATTTCAGAAATAATAAAATGCGATAAAAGCACATTTTTAAATTGTGAAAATATATATGTCATTCCCGAAGTGGAACCATACTGTACCTACTATTTTTATAACACTTAAAATTTGTATTGTAGCCACCTCTCTTTTCCCTTAATGCAATTCTACAACATAATTTTAGATGACTGTAATCATTAACTTAAACCACTATATGGATAAGCATTAAATATATGGCTAATTCTCTGGGTTAAAAAATTAAATTATTTTTCACAGTTTATTCTGCAATGAACTTTTTGGTCACTAGTATATGGGCATACTTATGATAATTTTCTTAGGATAATATTGTAACATTGTTAATGATTGTTAAATGTTAATGATTTTCTTGGAGTTTTTGTTTGTTGTTTTTAGTGGTCACCCTAGCGCCTAGCACATAGCTCTTTACTCATCAGAATGTATTTTGGATTTATTAACTACGCATGACTTACTAACTTGATCCCAGTGAGATACAGAAACACTACTCCTATATAATTCTATTCTCTCGGGGCGCCTGAGTGGTTCAGTTGGTTAAGCGTTTGACTCTTGATTTCAGCTCGCGTTGTGATCTCACAGTTTGTGAGTTTGAGCCCCTGCATCGGTCTCCGTGCTGTCGGTATGGAGCTTGCTTGGGATTCTCTCTCTCTCCCTCTTTCTCTGACCCTTCCCATGCTCTGTCTCTCTCTTTCTCCAAATAAGTAAATAAACTTAAGAAAAAGTCTATTTCTCATTCCCATTTCTATACTACTATTGTGATACACATTAATCTATATATGTTACAAACCTAATAATACATTGTTACAATTACTACTTTATGTACTTTATACCTTTTAGAGAAGTTAGCAAAAGAAATAAAAGGAATTATAAAGTACATATTTATGGAGTTGGTTATATTAATCCTCTTTACCATATCCTTCTGTTCATTTGATCTTGAGGAATTGTGTTACCGCCTGGTGCCATTTCCTTACTCGACTACAAGTTTGTCCCCACCCACCTCCTTTGTGATGTTATTTTCAAATATATTACATTTCTGTATGTTACAGGTTTCACAGTACGTTATATGTATTACATATACATACACAACTGTTTCTATAATCAGTTCAGAGAAGAAAATAGAATGTGCATTTAAAATATCTCTTATGATTATGTAATTACCTTTATTGGTACGCTTTCTTTTTCATGAGGATTTGAATGACCATCTGGAGTGCCTTGCTTTCAACCTAAGGAACTTCCTTTAGTATTTCTAGTAAGGTGGGTTTCCTAGCAGTGGATCCTCTGTTTCTGTTTATCTGGGAATGTCCTTATTTCATCTTTGGTTTTTGAAAAATAGTTTTGCTGGATATAGAATCCTTGATCACTCTTCCCCTCCCCCTGCAACACTTTAAATATGGCGTCCAGGGGCGCCTGGGTGGCGCAGTCGGTTAAGCGTCCGACTTCAGCCAGGTCACGATCTCGCGGTCCGTGAGTTCGAGCCCCGCGTCGGGCTCTGGGCTGATGGCTCAGAGCCTGGAGCCTGTTTCCGATTCTGTGTCTCCCTCTCTCTGCCCCTCGCCCGTTCATGCTCTGTCTCTCTCTGTCCCAAAAATAAATAAACGTTGAAAAAAATAAATAAATAAATAAATAAATATGGCGTCCAACTGCACCTGGCCTCCACGGTTTCTCATGCAAAGTCAGCTGTTAATTTTCCTGGGACGCTTTGTATATGAGGAGTCACGTGTTCTCACTGCTTCAAGATTTTCTCATTGCCCAATTGTTCTACTCACAATAGATTCCAGAGAGATAGAAGGCACAGTACTTAGTGTGATAGTCGTTACTTCCAACGGATTTTACATATAGAATTTTATATAAATTATAATTTGCATGTATAACTTAACCTCTGCTACATTTAATAGATAATTGCACTTTGCCATCTAATTTAATTCTTGTAACAACTGCAGGAGGTTACAATCTTAATTTAACTGATATGGAAACTGAGGCCCAGAGAAATGATGAAATGTACCAGTATCACAGAGCAACTAAGGATTCTTCCCTCTGTCCTTCTTTTTCTTCTCTTGAGGTCTAGAGTAACAAGAAAGAGCGATAAGACTGTAAGTTCATGTGAACATCGGGTGGGGAGAAAGGATTGGAATGGAAGGGAGGTACCCTTAGTGATATATCAGTGAATGAAATGAAGACCTGCTCTGATGGAAGTTTCGCACTAGCTGGGGAGACGGCCACACCATGGAAAATCTGGCCCCTGGATGGGCAGCTCAGTGGCCGCTGCCCTGGGCTCAGATGTTCTGTAGGTCCATAGTAACTTTATCTTGACTCTTGCCTTCTCCTTCTACCTGTCCTTCCCTGTGGAATGCTTCTCCTCTTTCCCCTTCCTTTCCCTTCCCTTCCCTTCTCTTCCCTTCCGTTCCCTTCCCTTTTCTCCTTCCTTCCTTCCTTCCTTCCTTCCTTCCTTCCTTCTTTCCTTCCTTCCTTCCACAACTGGACTTCAGACACATAGTGTCCTCACTTGGATTTCTTCCATGACCTTCTTGCTGGCCCCTGGTCCTGTCTTTATGGTCACAGCCTGGCCTCTACTACAGAACCTATTGTGAGGCCCTACCTCCATATTTTCCAAGGCCAGTCTCCCCTGGTAGGGCTTTAAGATGGTCCATAATCACCCTTCCCAACATATTTGACCTCATATCCTTTCCTCTGCAAGTAGACCCCTGCTGACTGACAAGGGTGCCCTTCCCTCTGTCCCCTACACAGATCATAGGTTTGTTCAACCCCATCTTCCCTTTTGCCTTTTTGAAAAACACAGTTCCTCCTTCCTCCTGCCTACCCTAACGTGTAAAATTGTAATTTTGGGCTTCAAGGTTAAAGAGATCTGTGTTAAAGTTATGTAATTACCACTTGGCTGGCTGTGTGTGACTTTTTTTTTAACCTTGAAAGTCAGAGTTACCTCATATAATATGAAAATATTAATAGAAATTTCCATGTGTTGACAGAAGAGTGACATGGTGGAGAGTCACATGCAAAGCACCTTGCACAGGCAAATGCGAAGGACTCATGGTTATGGTCATTGTTACCAACCGTTCTTTAAAGTCCATCCCGATCTACCTTCTTCACAAAGCTTCTTTGACTTCTCTAGCTGCATAACAATCAAGTCCTAGTGCACTGTGGGCACCAAGTTTGACCCTGAGTTTTTTTCCACGTGGTGGATGTATTAGACATATCTTCCACACTACACTTTTGAGGACACAGACGGTGGTTTTTCTTCATATGCCTTTTGTCTGTCCACAGCACTTGTGGAACCTTCTGTTCAGAGCTAAGGGAAACATGGGGTGGTTGCTGCATCCACTGTTACGTCCATGTCTTCTGAATCTAGGCTACAACAGGCCTGTAACCCGCATGCAATTTCAGCTGGGGTCTCCCTCCTTGCTGCAACCTGGGAAGACATCAAACGTGGGTTTGAGCAGAGTTGGCCCGTGGCCAGTGGAGGGGTTGGGCAAGGGCCTACGTGCCCGGCAGCTTCATGGCTATGGTCCGGGGCCAGTGAGTCTCCTGCTTTGTACACCCTGTGGAATCTTCATGGGCAACATATTGAAATTGGAAGAAGGGTTTTTACATGAAACAGTCATGAGTTCTATTGAAGGAGAAGACTTTGAGAGGCAAGCTAGGGAGATTATGGGAACCAACTTCTTGACAAGGTTATTATAGACTATTTTTCACCACTACATTGAGATTGGTTAGCAAGGCACTGGCCCTATATTGGTGAACATAAGGGAACAGGGCCCTGCCTCTGCCTTTCTGCACTGGACTGAGGCTGTCTTTGATGCTGAGCACCATGGAGGTGCATCTGTGTTGGACTGGCTGCTTGTAGTAGGACTATTCCTAAAAAATGATGTGTATGTATTTTTTATAAATATTTCACCTTTGGCTGACAGAATTGTTTCATTTCTAATTGATCATCAAATACCCCCAAATACTTCATTTTTTTAGTTTCCTAAGTGGTAAATTGTCCATAAATGTGTGAAGGAGGGGCTCTCTGTTTAAAGCAATAAGCTATTTTAAGTGAATCCTTTTATAAAGCACAAAATCCCATTTTAGTGAGGAAAAATCTCCCCCCAATTGATCTAATAAATGGCATTTCTCTTGCTGTATATAGTCACTAATGTACTAGAATTAGCTCATGTCTGAGTGGCTCTTGAAGACCACACACGTGGGCAGAGCAGTGTGGTGGAGAAGAAGGGAGATCGGAGGTGAACAGAGCACCCGGTGTTCCCACTCTCACATAATCCATTCAGAGTCCTGTGAGCTGGTGTTATTGTCCATATTTAGAAAGGGAGAAAGTGAGGCTCAGGAGAGGTCCATGACCAAAGTTGTACGCAGGCACGGGCAGGGCCAGAACCCAGACCAAGGGCACTTCACCACCTGGCTCAGAGGGACCTCCCAGAGCTCACGGTCCTCTGGTGCCTCAGCTTTTCAATGGGAAGCAACCTGGGCAAGTGACTTAGGCTCTGGGTTTTGAAGCCACTCTTACCTGCAGTTCTTTGAAACTAATCTCAGGGTTAAGCCCCCTTATTCTTAAGAAAGGAGATGGGTTGTCATGAGATGCAGTTTTTCTGGGTGGTTCCACTGTGGTAGTGCAGAATGGTGGAGAAAAATGGGGGCTCAGTGTTTCTCTCCTAACTTTCCCAATACCTGGGGGCTCTGGCAAGTCACTTTTTCTTTAGCCCCTCTTCTCCAGGATGAAGGTCATCCTCTAAGACCACCAAATTATTTAAGACAACAGATAGCTCAGTTGCCCTATTTTGACCGGTAACTGGGGTTAACATTTTTAATGGCCAGGGATTTTTCACATCTTATAGATAATTTAGAGCCACAAAAATAAAATTCAATTTTACACATACCAACACATGAAAAAATGATGAAGTTGGAAGAGCCTTTCTATTTTCTTTTTTTTTTTTAATTTTTTTTAACATTTATTTATTTTTGAGACAGAGAGAGACAGAGCATGAACGGGGGAGGGGCAGAGAGAGAGGGAGACACAGAATCGGAAGCAGGCTCCAGGCTCTGAGCCATCAGCCCAGAGCCCGACGCGGGGCTCGAACTCACGGACCGTGAGATCGTGACCTGAGCTGAAGTCGGACGCTCAACCGACTGAGCCACCCAGGCGCCCCGAGCCTTTCTATTTTCAAAGTGCTAACCGGACAAAATTTTTCTTTAGGATTCCTTTAATTGGTGATCTACCTAAATGCATATATTTTGTTTCTAAAATTAGAATTAAGTTTTTCTTCAACTATGTTTTTCTAAATTTTTTAAATGTTTATTATTTTAGAGAGAGAGAGAGAGAGACAGAGCATGAGTGGGAGAGGGGCAGAGAGAGAGGGAGGCGCACAATCCCAAGTGGGCTCCAAGCTCCAAGCTGTCAGCACAGAGCCCGACACGGGCCCACAAACTGAGATCATGACCTGAGCTGAAGTCAGATGCTTAACTGACTGAGCCACCCAGGCGCCCCCAAATATTTTTCATTAGAGATAATTTATCTGGCATTAAACTATTGCATGAAGTGTATGTGAGTTAATTTATTTAATAAAAACAACCACAGCTAGCCTGAATCTTCCCAAACTATGCTCTGTGAAACTCTAATATCCTGAGATGTTAACAAAGCATTCTTTGAAGAAACTGTTTTATAACTAAAGCCTTCAGAAAATACTGAGTCAAACAAAGCAAAATACAGTTAAAAACATGCAGGACAGCTTCTGAGGTTAAAATATGTTAATACATTTTTGAAGTAATTGTCTATCACTATGTACCAAATTGCCTTAAAACTTAGTGACTAAGAACAGCAAATGTCGAATGGTGCCCAAAATTTCCGTGGGTCAGGAGTTTGTGGGCAACTTGGCTGGGTGGTTCTGGCTCAGGGTCTGCCATGAAGTGGCAGTTAAGATGTTGGGTGGGGCTGCGTCATCTGCAGGCTCGACTGGGGATGGAGGAGCCACTTCCAAGATGCCTCACTCACCTGACTGGCAAGTTGGTGCTGGTTATTGGTGGGAGCTCCCAGTTCTTCTCTAGGTGTGTGTCCCCACAGCGCGGCTTGTGTGTCCTCATGGCATGGGGGCCACCTTCTCCCAGACGATCTGCCAGACAAGAAGGTGATCTTTGGGAGCCATCTGGCGGCTGGTTCCCATGACATTACACGATCTTAGGTAGAGATCACGGTACATAGTTTTCCTCAAACTTGCTTTACCACAGATAATCACAAAATCCCCTTTTTTTTTTTTTTTAGGGAATTCTGATTCCTGGGGTGTGTTGATATCTTACTATTCTACATGTTGTTCAGCTCAACCTAGCACAGGTTGAACTGCTGTCCACCACCCTGCATGATGCCAGAAGACTGTTTGGCATCACGGTGTGTGCGTGCATGCATGAACCTGTGTGTGGGGTGTGTGGAGCCAGGATCATGATATGAGGCTGGGTGGGGTGCACTGTGATGGCAAGGTGAAGTCTGGGTCTCTTTGTGTAGACCCCTGAGTTGAAGGAGCTCCTGGGCATTCAAACTGCACTCCTCCAGATGGGCCTTCCCTTGCTGCACATGCTGAGTTAGTGTTGCGCTCCGACCTCTTTCTTGCCATGGTCACAGAGTCCCTTGGAGTCTCTCTCTACTTCTCAGTCCCTTCCTCACCTTCTTCCTGGATCCTTTGTTCTCCTGCACACTAAAGCCATCTTCCAGGATTTTCTTTCACAAAACACCCATGATGACCAAATCAGAAAGAGCCTTTAAAACAAGATTATGAGTCATTAGCAACAGAAGAAATCACTCCTCCCTTCTTTGCTGTCAAGAGACTCTACTCAGAAACACAGCTGCTTGTTGTGCACTTTCTGGGAAAGATTGTTCTCCCTCCTGCCCATCCCAGAATGTGTCACATGTGAGGTGGGAAAAGAAAGACAAAAACAACTTGAGATTTTATATCAAATTAGATTGAGTATTCATATCCTTCCATATTGGAGCATTGCTTCTATTGCAGGCCTGTCTCCACCTGCATCGACACTGGGGCATAAACACAACCTTCCTAATAATAAGGCTTCACTGAAGTTCATTGCCCAAGAAATGATGTCTTTCCTGCTTCACGTTTGCAGTGATGCTCCCATCCACCTCCCAAGCGCCTCCATCTACGGAAGTTGCCTCACATTTTCATGCTACAAATTGGGCTCATTCATTTCGCTTGTTCCTAGAAAAAGTGGGAGGTCATAGCATTAGCATCTGAAGGCTGTGATTCTGATTAACATACTGCTGCTAGAAGGTGAGGTTGTGATAATTAGCATCCCCGGGCAGCCAGGCAGAGGGACTGGAAACCACGCATGTTACTCCTTGTTTATCTGTTACCTTGCATGATGAATATGGGAAGGCCCATAAACTGTCCACGATCTTTTTTTAAACATTTTTTTTAAAACGTTTTTATTTATTTTTGAGACAGAGAGAGACAGAGCCTGAGCAGGGGAGGGGCAGAGAGAGGGGGAGACACAGAGCCTGAAGCAGGCTCCAGGCTCTGAGCTGTCAGCACAGAGCCTGACACGGGGCTCGAGCTCACAGAGTGTGAGAACATGACCCGAGCCGAAGTCGGACGCTCAACCGACTGAGCCACCCACGTGCCCCTGTCCATGATCTTAACTTACACAATCCTAGAATGGGAGGAGACGGCCATTACTGAAGGTATCACGCAGTGGAGTATGAGCTCAACTTGTGTGGACACTTGGAGCATCTCTGAGAAGCAGAGCCAGGCAGGGTTAACAAGCCTCTTTCTCTCTCCCTCTGTCTGTCTCTTCCCTCCGTGTGTGTGTGTGTGTGTGTGTGTGTGTGTGTGTCTTTGTCTCTCTCTTTTCCATCTGATGAGTGATCTACTTGTCCTTTTTTTTGATATAAAACAAACATTTTATTTTATTTTTTTAGAGTTTAACAGTATTATTTATTTATTTATTATTTTTTAAATATAACTTATTGTCAAATTGGTTTCCATACAACACCCAGTGCTCATCCCAACAGGTGCCCTCTTCAATGCCCGTCACCCACTTTCCCCTCTCCCCAACCCCCATCAACCCTCAGTTTGTTCTCAGTATTTAAGGGTCTCTTATGGTTTGCCTCCCTCCCTCTCTGTAACTTCTTTTTCTCCCCTTCCCCTCCTCCATGGTCTTCTGTTAAGTTTCTCAGGATTCACATATGAGTGAAAACATATGGTATCTGTCTTTCTCTGCTTATAGCAGCACTTACAACAATAGCCAACTGATGGAAAGAGCCTAAATGTCCATCAACTGACGAATGGATGAAGAAGATGTGGTTTGTATGTTCAATGGAACACTGCTTGGCAATGAGAAAGAATGAAATCTGGCCATTTGCAGCAACATGGATGGCACGGGAGTGATTTACTTTTCCATCTACCTCACTTGAAGTGACCTCCTGGGCAAAGCTTCCTTATTGGAAGGAATCTCTTCCTTTGTATCATTTTCTTCCTTCTGTGAAGATCAGATGATCCACTCAGGATATCTGGTCAGAGGGAAAAAGGAAAGTGTTTCCTAGACAGGGACGTTCTGGAAATTTTCAGCTGTCCTTTATACGGAGGACTACCAGACTTCGAGTACACAAATTTTTTTTCCCTACACAACTGCTGATTAAGCACCAGAGTTGTTATTACAGACAAAAAAAGGGTGGTTTCTAATTTTGTCAGGAGAAGATAAAGACTTAACCTCTTCAACAAAATGCTTATCAGGGAGTTTCGAACTCTTTTGTCAAGGACTTGTCTCCTCAACTGAAGAGGGCAGCCCTCCCTGCTTCTTCAGCAAATCTGCTGATATTTTCACTTGTTGATACATTTCCCCAAAATGCTGCACAATCATTTTTCCCTTAACCGTCTCATGGAACTGCTTAGCATGTTTTTTCCTGAGTAAAGGATGACAAAACTGTGGCATGGAGACAAAAATGGATAAATCAGTTACTTTGAAGGAACTCTTCCTTGGCTTACTGCAGACCACTGTTCTATTTCGTCTCCATGAAAGCAGCTTCCCATAAAATCCAGTGAAAGTTGGGCAGTAGATCAGCCAAACACTTAAGTAGCCTGCTCTGCTTCTAGAACTTGGCCTGTAAAAGAATGTCCCTGCCACTAGTTTCGGGCAAATGGGATTTCAGTTATTGAGAGAAGGGTGAGTGTCTTCTTGGTAACATGAAGAGTTGTTGAGTCTGGTTTGCTCTCAGATTTACTCTCTGACAACTAGCCAGACCCCAGGTAGATGGATGAATGGGGTGGGTTGGGGCAGAGTGCCCACATGGACAACTTGAGTCCTCTGGGCCAAGCGACCGTCTTCAGTCACCGATTCCCAGATCCTTTGCCATGAGCCTTCCACTGCATCATAGAGTGAATCTGGAGATCATTGCTGGCTCCTACCTGTGGAATGCTCTGGAATGGGATGATCAATATGGAGCCATCTCTGAGTAGAAGACTTAAGAGCCATTCATGGGTACACCATCTCTCTTTTCCCTCTGCTGTAAGACCAGCATGTGCCAGGGAGGGGCTGCACCTTCACCTTCAATCCTGGATTCCTGGCAACCTGGAGCAGGCTGAAGCTGAAGCCAACCCTTTTGGCTCTGACATGAATGAGAATTAAGCCTTGGATGTTAGAAGCCACTAAACT
This sequence comes from Puma concolor, assembly GCF_028749965.1. Lineage (NCBI taxonomy): Eukaryota > Metazoa > Chordata > Mammalia > Carnivora > Felidae > Puma > Puma concolor. The sequence continues at coordinate 19,001,212 of NC_141677.1, forward strand.
TCTGGAGGTATCTGCTAGGGAAGTGTAAGCTTAAGGTGACTGATCAAGAGGTTAAGTCCATGTATATAATCAAGAGTTGATTCATGGAAAATCTGGGCAGGCTCATGTTTTGGGGCTGTAATTGAGATAGCAGGGTGAAGGATGAGACATTCAGAGAGTGGGAAGGCTTTAGGGCAGCTGCAGGGTGCAAGAGAGTTGGAAAGAACTGGAGAGGAGAGGAAAGGAACATTTTTCCTAGGTTTTAAGTCAAATGGTTTTAAAGCTCTTTGAGAGAAAAGATTCTACCAGAAGCCTTTGCACAAAGGCTGCTGAGACTGAATTTCTAAAGACTCAGGTCCTTGCAGCAGTTTCCAGTGAGAGGTGACAGGAAGCCAGAGGGAGGAAGAAGAGAGAAATGAGAAGAAATAACACAGGGAAGTCTTCAGGGCATCAGCAAAATCCTCATTCAGACGTCCGGTGAATACTTCTCATTTTATCTGGTATTGCCACTGGGGTAGGTGCTGTGTAGTTCCGGAAGTGCATGATTATCGAGGGAGGCATATCAGAGTTTCACGCAGAAGCACAAATTGTTTTCTCCTGGTTTTTGTTGGAAAAAAAACAGGAGCAGGAGGCAATCCCCGCTGAAAGACATTTCTACTTGCATTGGGGCATGTCATTTTTCCATGGGGCAACCAGAGGCTGCTGTGGAAAGCAGCCCAGCCTCTCCTTAATATGCTCAAGGCTGCTAGCCTTGACAGAGAAGGCCCTAGCTGCTAGAATCACAACTGAGCAGATTCTCCCAATTGGTTGAAACCTTTTTTACACGATATTTTTTTTTAAATTTTTTTTTTTTAATTTTTTTTTTCAACGTTTTTATTTATTTTTGGGACAGAGAGAGACAGAGCATGAACGGGGGAGGGGCAGAGAGAGAGGGAGACACAGAATCGGAAACAGGCTCCAGGCTCCGAGCCATCAGCCCAGAGCCTGATGCGGGGCTCGAACTCACAGACCACGAGATCGTGACCTGGCTGAAGTTGGACGCTTAACCAACTGCGCCACCCAGGCGCCCCTTTTTAATTTTTTTTAACATTTATTTATTTTTGAGACAGAGAGAGACAGAGCATGAACGGGGGAGGGTCAGAGAGAGGGAGACACAGAATCTGAAACAGGCTCCAGGCTCTGAGCTGTCAGCACAGAGCCCGACGCAGGGCTCGAACTCACGGACTGCGAGATCATGACCTGAGCCGAAGTCGGCCGCTTAACCGACTGAGCCACCCAGGCGCCCCTTTACACGATATTTTTATGTTTGTTTGTTTTTGCAGAGAAGGGCAATTGATAAGAAAACCAGCTCATATTAGGCACTTAGTAAACAAAGAAAGGAAGAGTGATTTCCAGGTTCTCAGTTGATCGAATAAGATCTCCAACATCAGTGTCCTTTATGCACCATTTTTTTTGTAGTGTAACTTCTTTTGTTTAAGTTGTATTATTATTATGATTATTGTTATTTTTGAGCGAGAGCAAGTGGGGAAGGAGCAGAGAGAGAGAGAGAATTCCAAGCCCAATGTGAGGCTTGAACCCACAAAGAAAACTGTGAGATCATGACCTGAGCTGAAATCAAGAGTCAGATGCTCAACTGACTGAGTCACCCAGGTGCCTCTTGTAGTATAACTTCTTGGTTAAACAGGAGCTAATCTACTATTCTAAAATATAAAACAGTGTAAGTGGGGTGGCCCTGGTTGAAGGGAGGTAGAATCCAGAGCCCTACCCCCTGGGACTGGACACCCTTTCCCCACCTCCAACTCCCTCTAGCTGGCAACTTCCTCTGGGCATGGCGGGAAACCCATTGCCCACCCCTTCACCCACCCAGGGCTCCTGGGCCATGTGGCACCACTCTCAATGACCAAAGGTCCTCTATCCTAAACTTAATCTGCTAGGAAAGTGAACTACAGATTCACAACTGTGGGAGGGGCATTGAAAATCATCTAATCCAGCTCCCTGGCTTTATAGTCAAGCAGACTCAGGCCTGGAGCACTCTTGTCCTGGGAGACATGGTTAGAGAATTAGAGAACCTGGACAAAACATCAGGTCTCCCGGTGCCCATCCAACAACCTCATTTATTTTCCTGTATACCATGATGCTTGCTTACCTTTTAGAAAGATTAGAGGAAAACAGTACTGGCCAAAACAAAACAAAGGGGACTTCTTATTGAAACCCAGTTAATAGGTACGTATGGTTCTCTAGGATTATTCCTCAAGCAGTCTGGCTAGCCATTTTATTCTTTGGTGTGTCTCAGACACTTCACAGTCAACATGAAAATGGTAAACCCATAACCTCGGTGAGGCAGCATTTTGTCCCTCCTGGTTGCTTTTTAGCTTCGGGCTTTATACCTGGGGGTGGTGGGTGGAGGGATTTGATACTGAGAGACAGACCGGAAATCATCATGGAGAGGAAGGCTTATCATGGGCACAAGGGGTGTCCAGGGATCCCTCAGTGAAAGGGGCAACTTCCCCTTCTGGGTGCCCACAAGGCCTGGAAATCTCTTTCTACCACCTCCTATCACAGGCTTTTCTCCAGCAGTGAGCATGTCACAGGGGTTCATGGAACACTCAGGAAGTACAAAGAAACATAACGTCCAGGTCTTTTATCCTTTGCAAAGGCACAGGGGACTGCCAGAGGCCAGAGAGCAATCCAGCTTTGAGGATGCAGTCTTACATTTTGTAGGAAGGTTCTACACTTTTCCAGCTGAACTCTGAGCAAAGGCGATGGAGTGTCTCTGCAGTCACCTGTCCCTGCTGACTCAGGGAGGAGACAAGTCTGACTCAGGCTAGCCTGGACTAGCTTGGGACATAGAGGTGGTGACATACAGAGCCAGGTGACTAGAGTGAAGCACTCAGACAAATCGGGGCCAGGCCACTGGCTGAGGACCAGGGCCACGGACGTTAGTAATAGTCTCACAATGCAGTTACGTGCGTGCAGGGTTTGAAGTTGATGTACATCTATAGCTTTCTATACTTAGGGTTAACGTAATTGTTTAATAACCTACCGATAACTTATGCCATAGCATGAATTCAATTCTATTCACCTTATTATGTTGTCGCTTTGCAAATTCATGAGTTAAAAGAAATTGCTTCGTGTGTGTTGGGAAATTAGAGCAGCTGTTGCTTGGAACTGTGCCTGTTGCACAGGATCCAGAATCGTCCCCTCGACCTCGGTCTCCACGAGCTTCCTGCAGGAGATGAACCCAGAGAACAGTTCCAGGCAAAAGAACACTTTGACCCTGGCCTCCATTGCCATTCTCTGGAACTTTGCTGTATATCCCGCGGAGCAGTCCGGCTTCGACTTCAGGTCATGATCCCGCAGCCTGTGAGTTCAAGCCCCGCGCCCAGCTCTGTGCTGACAGCTCGGAGCCTGGAGCCTGCTTCCTATTCTGTGTCTCCCGCTCTACATTTCTGGCCCACGTGGACTCCCCCGGGATTTCTTGTCTTCACCTCAGTGGTGTGGCTGACCATGGCCCCATGGCCTGACCCAGATCAGGAGCTGTGGCTGTTGGGGCATTGCTACACCTGCTGTGTGTCCCCCCCGGGGCTTTTGGACGGAGAGCTCCCAGGACCTCCTAGCTGCTCTCACAAGTTCCCCCAGTGCCCAGGGTCCCCAAAGGCCTCCCTGCCGGGACACCTGCCACCTCTGGAACTCGCACACACCCTTTCAGACGGGGGAAGGGCCGAGGGCACTCCTCATGGGGATGTGCTGCAGGAGAGGGCCTCCTGTAAAGTCACCCGCCAAAGCTCCTGTTTTCACCTTCAGATTTCACCTTAGATAGGTGTCAGAGGTCAGCCCAGGCTGTTGGAATGAAGTCTGGTGGGTTGTTGACCTCGAGCAGAGCAGAAATGTCTTCTCCCCGCTTTTAGGCCTGGAGGATATTGTGGGTAAGTGCCAACATGCATGTGATGGGATGAGCCCTGCCCCACCTCTGCCAGCACCCGCCCTGTCACCTCAGTCTTCTGGAGGCAGAATGCGGTCCCTTCCCCTCAGGCCGTCTGAGGGCCCGTAGCTCCAGCAGGAAGCTAGGCGCTGGTCTAGGGCCTGCCTTACGCAGCGGTGACTGGTGTCCTCCCATCTGACTTGATGGGGAGACGCCCCGGAGAGCACACAGGGATGGTCACCGAGGGAAGAGGGAGGAGCCCGGGGCGGGGTGGGTGGGGCTCTAATATGTCGCTCCTTATCAAAATCTCTCGAAGCCAGGGAACGTCCGAGGATGGAAGGCAACCCTGGGGATCGTGAAGCCTAGTGGTTCTCAAACTTAGGGCACCAGCATGATAGAGCCTGTGTGTGAAGAGCTCAGTGTGAAGTTTGGGCCCCGGGTGTTATGTGCTGGGAGCTGTCCCGTGGGGGAAGGTGACCCGGTGACCTGTTCGTCCGTCATGCGTTGCTTCCTCAGGGAAGACTGGGCTGCGGCCAGGGGTCTAATCATGCGAGCCCTGGACACGGAGGGAGTGACTTTGTGTAACAGGCTCTCTCTGGCGGGCTCAGGACACCCCGTTCTCGGAGCCGCAGCTCCGGCAGAGAGGCTCCGTGTTTATCCGGCCCTCACCTTTGAAAACTGCCAACACAAACGGGCCGACGGCTTGTTACCTGGGACACTAGATTAAGTAAAACCAGAGCTCTGTGCCCAGGGGAGCAGCCGGAGGACGGAAGGCTCTGGAGGGAAGGGTTATGTAAATACTGGTTGAATAATTGGGTTTGTGTGTTGATTAGATAAGGGTGGAGAAACTGAAGCCCGGTGAATAGCAATGAAGCTTCTAGGCTAGTAATGGCCTGATTTGAAAGTCTGAAGCAGGACCGCCTGGCACCACGGGGCGGAGGGGGTGGAGGGCGGATTTCCCTGATGGGTCTGTGGCGGCTGAGATAATGCCTCGTGACAAGGGGACAGAAGTTAATGCCTGGTGACAAGGGGACAGAAGTACGGGACCTCGGAGTCTGCATGCCCTCTCACAAGCCAGTCCCCAGGCCTATCTGCCCGACGTCCTGTCCTCAGGGGAATTATGAGGACAATCAGACAGATGGGAGCGCTGCCCCTGGGAGGTTAAAATCCTATTGAGGCTGAAGTCAAATTTTGCAGGTTAACCAAATCCTATGTAAATATTTGTAAGCATCACAAATGTCATGAGCAGCCATTTGTCAGCTGGGGAGTCAGCCCTGGGGACCAAGAAACAGCCGGGAACAGCATGCACTGCTTGTGAGCTGGGTTCTTTGTACTAGCTGTCTATGGGGCTCTGGGACATAGATGGCCTCATCTTCTCTTCATTGGAGGGGAAACTGAGGCCCAGGAAGCTTGAGTAAACTCGCAAGTGTCCACCCTAAGAAGAGGAGGAGCCAGGATTCGATTCCATGTCTGCCTCAAGGCACCGCCCATGAGACAGGAGCCTGGGCGGGAAGGACAAAAGGGACCCTGTTGAGCAGGTAGGTCAGCTCCACTCCCGAAGGTTCTTCTCGTTCCTGACCTTCGATGACCTTTGAGTTGTTCTGAGTCAGACCAGGAGGGCCTGAACTGTGTGTCTCCTGTCCCCCGAATCCCCATGTTGAAGTCCTAATCTCCAGTACCTCAGACTGTGACAGTATTTGGAGACGGATCCTTTAAACAGGGGGTTGGGTTACCACGAGCTTATTAGGGTGGGTGCTAATCCACCGTGACTGTGGTCCTCCTAGAAAGAGGAGAGGGACACCCAGGTGGCTGAGTTGAGCGTCCGGGTGACAGTCGGTTGAGCGTCCGACTTCGGCTCAGGTCATGATGTCACGGGTCGTGGATTCAAGCTCCGCGTCAGGCTCTGCGCTGACGGCTCAGAGCCTGGGGCCTGCTTTGAATTCTGTGTGTCCCTCTCTCTCTCAAAAATAAATAACTAAACAATCAAAAAAAAAAAAAGATGAGATTAGGAGTACACAAGCAGAGGGAAGGCCGTGTGAAGACACAGGGAGAAGATGGTCTTCTGCACGGCAAGGGGTGAGACCTCAGCAGGAACCGACCCTGCCGACAGCTTGATCTCGGCCTTGCAGCCTCCAGAAGCGTGAGAAGATACATTCCTGTGGTTTAAGCCCCGCGGTCTGTGGTACTTTGTTACGCGGACCCAGCCGACTAATACAGGCAGAGGGCTTTGATCAGCGCTGCCGAAGGCCTCTCTCTCCTCTGCTCTGCTCCAGATGCTCTTTTAAAAAAAAATTTTTTTTAACGTTTATTTATTTTTGAGACAGAGAGAGACAGAGCATGAACGGGGGAGGGTCAGAGAGAGGGAGACACAGAATCTGAAACAGGCTCCAGGCTATGAGCTGTCAGCGCATAGCCCGACGCGGGGCTTGAACTCACGGACCACGAGATCATGACCTGAACCGAAGTCGGACCCTTAACCGACTGAGCCACCTGGGCGCCCCTGGGCGCCCCCCTTTGCTACAGATGCTTAAATCACACCAGTTGTGATTCCCACAGAGAACCATTAGCAAATTCAAGACTAGGTGGTTTGGGATGTAAGGATGATGGGAATTCACAGGCGTGAAAATCTTCTTTGAACTGGAGTCATCAGAGGAGGCTTTATAAAGAATGGAAAGTGGCTGGTCCTTGAAGAATGAGGAGGATGGAGATAAAGAAAGGAGAAAAGAGAGGCCCCCAGGTGGGCATTCCTGCCTGTTTTCAACAAAAAGGAGGCAGAGGCCTTGTTCCAGAGCCCTAGGGGTCTGTGCTATGACTTCCCTCTTGTGGATCTCCTAACCCCCGCCGCCCCCCACCCGGGTCACAATTTTTAATCCATCAAAGATACCTCCAGCATCACGGAATCTTCCAGGATCTGGTGAGTTATATGGTCCAAGCAGCCTGAACCTGCTGCAGGGGTTCCTTCTTGCTCAGTGACCCACTCAAGACTGGGAGCCTTCTGTGTCACCTGACAAATGGGTCAGAGAAGTGTTCCCATGTGCTATGTTTGCGGCCTCTAAAACCTGAAGCGCCCTCCCTACCAAGCACTGTTCCTCCTTTGTTAGTGCAAGTTGCAACAACTTGTCCTCTACTGTGGACAGTATTTGCAGGAGAGTTGGCTTCGGAAAATTTTCTTTGTCACCCGGTCTCCATATTTCCCCACTCTAACTAGGGGATCATTAATAGCTTGATCTCAGGTCTTCGCAGGTCTTCCTTGGTAGGGTAAATCCGCTCTAACCTTCTTACCTCCTTGAGCTAACTGATCCTTTCCTTGATCGTGTGAAAAGGAAATTGGTTTCATTGCCTCCTTATATGTAGATTTTCTTTATGTCAAATCATCAAAGAGGCATCTCAATAAACTCTTGGGACTGGCTCCAGGCGTCCTTGTCCGAACACTGAGTCCCAACTCGCGTGTCAAATAAATTCTCCCTTACCCAGCCTATGCCTCCTCACCCCACATTATCCTCAACATTATTCCCACATGTTTCCCAGTTTTTGACAGTACTGATGATCCAGGACCGCAATTCCTTTGGTATGTAAACTTTATCCTGGAACATGGGCTATATTTTCCCATTTAGGTGACTTTTGTCCTGGAATCAATCAGGGTAGCTAGGAGCAAATCTAGAGGAGAACAAGTATCATCATGCAAGTCATGTGCTTCAGGAAGGTCTTTTGCTGCTCAATTTCCGGGCAAAGGAATATTCTTTTCTAGGGAGGAGATTTGGGCTGTTTTTGATGGTTCACTGGATTCAGGACAGTCTAGAGGCTCCAAATTCTCAGTCCCATCCATTCAAATAATCTTGTTACAGATCTCAGAGTCCCACTTTTATTTATTTTTTCTCATCGGGGCCTTGACTTTGACCTAGAACACTTATCCAGACTCTGGATTCAGTCTCCTCTGTAACCATTATGGCTCTGCTGTGTTTACAGTTTGATCCCGAGCCTGATTTTCAGCCTAGCCTGCCCTGTGACTGCCGGAGGCTAGAGTCTCCTTAAGGCCACCGTATTTGAGTTGGCAGATGACTGCCCTGAGCTTATTATTTCCTCTTATTAAAAAGGTTTTCTTTTTTTTTTTTTAATTTTTTTTTTCAACGTTTATTTATTTTTGGGACAGAGAGAGACAGAGCATGAATGGGGGAGGGGCAGAGAGAGAGGGAGACACAGAATCAGAAACAGGCTCCAGGCTCTGAGCCATCAGCCCAGAGCCCGACGCGGGGCTCGAACTCACGGACCGCGAGATGGTGACCTGAGCTGAAGTCGGACGCTTAACTGACTGCGCCACCCAGGCGCCCCCTAAAAAGGTTTTCAATGCAGTTAAAAACAGTCAACTTCCTCCACGTACTATTCTAGCGTCTAGTACCAAGACAATAGCTTGTACCTCATTCCAGTTACCCGCAGATAAAAGCATTCAGTCTTTCACCATTAAGTGTGATATTAGTTGTAGGAGTTTTTTGTAGACAACTTTTACCAGGTTGGAAATACCCATCCATCCCTAGTTTGCCAAGAGTTATCATCAGGAATGGATGTCGGATTTTTGTCAAATGCTTTTTCCGATGTCAACTGAGATCGTATAGGGTTTTCTATTTTTGGTCATTTTCTGTATTATTGGATTTTACTTGTTAAAATTTTGTTTATATTTCTTTAAAAAAATTTTTTTAAAACATTTATTTATTCTTGAGAGACAGAGAGAGACAGAGCATGAGCAGGGGAGGGGCTGAGAGACGGGGAGACACAGAATCCGAGGAAGGCGCCAGGCTCTGAGCTGTCAGCACAGAGCCCTGGCAAGGGCTCGAACTCACAAACAGCGGGATCATGACCTGAGCCGAGGTTGGACGCTTAACCGACAGAGCCACCCAGGCACCCCAAACTTTGTTTATAATTTCTAATTCTATGTTTATGAAAGGCAGTGATCTGTAGATTTCTCTTCTTGTAATGCCTGTGTCTGGTTTTATTTTCAGGATAATAGCTGTCCTAGAATGCACTGGGAAGTAGTCTCTTCGATTTTCTGAAAGAACTTGTGTAAGATTTGGTATTATTTCTTTATTAAATGTTTGGTAGAAGTTACTACTGAAGTTATCTGGGCCTGGAGATTTCTTTGTGAGAAGGCTTTTAGCTACAAATGCAATTTATTCGATAGTAATGGGACTATTCTGCATAATTAGTTTTCCTTGAGTGAGATTTGGTAGTTTGTGTATTTCAAACAATTTATCCATTTCGTGTTAGTGTTCAAATTTATCGGCATAAAGTTGTTAACAAAATGTCGACATTTGAATATCTGTAGAAGTTGTAGAGATAGTCCCTGTCTCATTTCTGATAATAGTAAATGGCGTCTTCCTTCCCTTTTGCTTGATCTGTTGAGCTGGAGTTTTGTCAGTTTTATTGTCCTCTCAGAGAAACAGCTTTTATTTCATCGATTTTCACTATTATTTTTCTGTTTTCTGTTTTGTTGATTTCTACTGTAATTTATGTTGTTCTATCCTGTCTTAGTTTTGGTTTTATCCGATTTCCTTTCCCCCTAGTTTTTAAAGTTTAAAGCTATGGCCATTGATTTGAGACCTTTCTTCCCTTCTGATTAAGGCATTTAGTGCTATTTCTAAATATTACTCTGGTAGCATCCCACAAATTTTGAAGTGCCATGTTTTCATTTCCATTCCGTTTTAAGTAATTTATAAATATCTATTTGATTTCTTCTTGACATGTGGGTTATTCAAAAGTATAATTTTTAGTTTCTAAATATTTGGGGATTTTCCAGAGATCTTACTATTATTGTTTGCCAGTGTAATTCCATTCTGGGAATAGAACATATAATGTGCGATTCGAATCCTTTTCAATTTATTGAAGCTTCTTTTACGGCCCAGATCTCTCTTGATAACTGTACTTAAAAGAATTTTTATTCTTGTTGAGTGTTCTATAAATGTCACTTATCTCGAGTTGGGTGATAATGTTTTTCAAGTCCTTGTATCCTAGTGATTTTGTCTGCTTGTTCTATCTATTTTTGGAAGAAGAATACTAACATCTTTGGTTATAATTGCAGACTTGTTTATTTCTCCTTGTACCTCTTTTGAGTTTTTGCAGTACTCATGTGTTTTGAAGCTCTGTTATTAGGTACATAAATGTTTAAGATTGTTATGTCTTTTTGATAAATTGATCCCTTTATGCTTCGGAAATGACCTTCTTTATTCCTGGTAATTTCCCTGAAGCCTATTTTGTCTGATATTAATTTAATCATTTCAACTTCCATATGACCAGTATTAGAATGCTATATCTTTTTATATTTTTTTCTTTTAACTGGCTTACGTCTGTAAAGAATGTTCCTGTAAGTTGTATATGTAGCTGGGTCTTACTTTTTTATTCAATCTGACAATCTCTGCCTTTTAATTGGGATGTTTGGACCATTACATGTAATATTATTTTTTATATATGATTTATTTTTTTATTTTTTATTTATTTATTTAAAAAAAAATTTTTTTTTAACGTTTATTTATTTTTGAGACAGAGAGAGACAGAGCATGAACGGGGGAAGGGCAGGGAAAGAGGGAGACACAGAATCAGAAGCAAGCTCCAGGCTCTGAGCCATCAGCCCAGAGCCTGATGCGGGGCTCGAACTCACGGACCGTGAGATCGTGACCCGGGTGAAGTCGGACGCTTAACTGACTGAGCCACCCAGGCACCCCTATTTTTTTAAATGTCTATTTATTTTTGAGACAGAGGGAGCAAGCATAAGCAGGGAAGGGGCAGAGAGATAGAGGAGGACAGAAGATCTGAAGGAGGCTCTACACTGTCAGCAGAGAGCCTGATGTGGTCCTCGAACTCAGGAACTTTGAGATTGTGATGTGAATCAAAGTTGAACAGTCAACCAACTGAGCCACAGAGATACCCCTATACATACGATATATCTATCTATACATATTTTTTAATTAAAACATTTTTAAATGCTTTTATTTATTTTTGAGAGAGAGAGTGCACAAGCTGGGGAGGGGCAGAGAGAGAGGGAGACATAGAATCTGAAATAGACTGCAGGCTCTGAGCTATCAACACAGAGCCCTACATGGGGCTCGAACTTGTGAACTGGGAGATCGTGACCTAGTCTGAAGTTGGATGCCCAACCAACTGAGACACCCAGGCATATTTTTATATTTTTATATTTTTAAGTGTAAGTCTAACGTTTTGATGTTTTCTATTTGTCCCATCTGTTCTATATTTCTTTTTTCTATTTTGATTTCTTTTAGATTAATTGAATATTTTTTGTAATTCCATTTTAACTCTTCTGTTGGCTTATTACCTATAACTTTTTAAGTTGTTGCCTTAAAGTTTATAACGTATATCTTCAACTTTTTACAGTCTACCATCATGTGATATTATACGATTTTATGTGTAGTATAAATACACTACAATAACATATTTTCATCCCCCAACACAGACTCTATGCTATTGTTGTCATATGTTTTACATTTTACTAATACATGTAAGTGCTAAAATACATTGCATCTTTCATGTTTAAGCGGTTACTTAGATTTTAGAGAGATTCAAAAAAGAAGAAATGATCTTATATATTTACTCATGTGGTTGCCATTTTCAGTGCTTTTTGGTTTTTTTTTTTTTGGTATAGATGTGTATGTCCATGTTATATCAAAAAAAAAAAAAACAAAACCAAACAAAAACTTGACTGCGTATAGAGTTTATATTCCAGGTGGTAGATTCACCTAATAAAATATACTCCTAAAATATATAGTAAAGAGAAACTAAATCAGAAAGGGAGATAAGGAGTAAGAGTATGTGTATAGAAATTTCAAAAAGATAGTCAGTTCAGACCTCATTAAGAAAGTACCTTTTGAGTAATACCTAAGGGAAGTAAGCCAGGTGGATATCTGGATGAAGAATATTCCAAGTGCTAAGGCCTTGAGGCGTGTGTAGGCTGAATAATGGCCTCTCAAAAATGTCTGCACCCTAAGCCCAGAAAACGGGAAATGTTACATTAATGGCAAAAGAGACTTGGTGGACGTGACTAAGTTTATAATTCTGAGACGGAGAGATTATCCTGAATTATCCAGGTGGGCCCAATGTGATCACAAGAGCCTTTGCAAGAGGAAGGAAAGAGGGTCAGTCTGTGAAGGAGGTGTGAGAACACCGTGCCACTGGTTTTGAAGATGACAGAAAGGGCCATGCGCCAAGGAACGCCGGCGGCCTCTAGAACTTGGCCTAGGCAAGGAAATGGATTCTCCCCTGCAACCTTCAGAAGGAACTTGGCTCTGCTAACTTTTTGATTTAGCCCAGCGAGAACGATTTAGATTTGTGACCTCCAGAGCTGTAGGGCAAACTTTTGTTATTTTAAGCCACTAAGTTTGTGGTAATTTGTTACACAGAAGTAGTAAACTCGTATAAGGCATGATCATGTTTGATGTGTTTGAGAGGTAAGGAGTGGAGAGGTCATGTGAGGTCCTTGCAGGACGTTATAGGGACTTCGTTTTTTACTGAGTGAGGTAATTTGACTTATGTGTTTTTTTTATATATATATATATATATTAATTTTTTTACCGTTTATTAATTTTTGAGACAGAGACAGAGCATGAACGGGGGGGGGAGGGTCAGAGAGAGAAGGAGACACAGAATCTGAAACAGGCTCCAGGCTCTGAGCTGTCAGCACACAGCCCGACGCGGGGCTCGAACTCACGGACTCCGAGATCATGACCTGAGCCGAAGTCGGACGCTTAACTGACTGAGCCACCCAGGTGCCCCAATATATATATTTTTAAGTTTATTTATTTGTTTGAGAGAGACAGACACAGTGTGAGTGGGGGAGGGGCAGAGAGAGAGGGAAAGAGAGAATCCCAAGCAGGCTCTGCCCCTGTCAGCGCAGAGCCTGATGTGGGACTCGAGCTCATGAACCATGAGATCGTGACCTGAGCTGAAACCAAGAGTCGAATGCTCGACTGACTAGGCCACCCAGGCACCCCTGATTTGACTTACGTTTTAACAAGATCGCTCTGGCTGTTGTGTGGAGAATGGGGGCAGAGGAGGCAGTGATAAAGACAGAGCAGGGAGGCCACAGAGGAGGCCACTGCAGTAACCCAGGTACGAGGTGATGGGGGCCTGGTAAGCAAATTAACCCCTTGGCCCTTGTGACTGCCCCTGTGTTTTTCCTGAGTGTACTTCCCAGCACCCAATCCTCCTCCTTGATGACTGTGATCTTTTTTTTTTACCTTTATGCGCACCTCTAAGTGCTTCTTAGTTGGCAGTCTGTTGTTATGTGCCTTGGCATCCTTCCCACAGTCCCTGATGAAGCTTACGCGGGAGCTGCCACTTCCTTCTCATGAACTGGTTGCTGGCGATGACTCCTTCTAATCGTGATTATTGTCTTTTTCCAGCCTCTACTGAATCTGAATCTAAACTTCTAGATCTGTTGCCTCTGTATATTGTCTTCTTCTGTACTTTCTGATCGATCTTCAGTGGGCTTTAGACGGTTAAAAATGTATCTGGGGGAAAGTTTATATTTGACTTCAAACAAAACAGTGTAACCATTAACTATTAACTAACGGCAAGTATTTACGTGGGTCTTACTAGGCTTCAGGCTCTATTTAATATTATGTATTCATACCACATCACATAATTCTCACAAATCCAGGAGGGAGGTGCTATTTTCACCCCTTATCACAGGTGGGGAAACTGAGCTATCGAGTTTGAGAATTTCCTCTAGATCACATAACCACTAAATGGCGGAGCTGGGACCTGAACCCAGAAAGTCCTGCACCAGCGTCCATGCTCTCGAGTACCACCTGACACTGCCCTTCAAAAGGAGTCGAATTTTATATCACCAAGTAAAAGAATTTTCTTGCCTTTCAGCTGTTGCTGACATTGAGTCTTCAGTGACTAGGAACATCATCATCTCTCAGTGGAAGAAGCAGGCGAGAGAGAGAGAGAGAGAGAGAGAGAGAGAAGAGAATGTTTTTATAATATGGGTCTTGGCCAGATAATAGAAGGGATGCTCCAAGGCGTCTGCCTCTGTGAGTATGGGTCTTGCAATGGAGCACACAAGAAATTTGGGTTTCGTGTGAAAGGGTCAACACCCTCACTGCTTTCTACTCAAACACACATCCCATACATAGCAGTTGGCAATTAACTGATTGATTGATTTCAAGGGATTTTTTTTTTTAATATGAAATTTATTGTCAAAGTGGTTTCCATACAACATGCACCCCACAGGTGCCCTCCTCAATGCCCATCACCCCCCCTCCCCTCCCTCCCACCCCCCCTCAACCCTCAGATTGTTCTCAGTCTTTAAGAGTCTTTTATGGTTTGGATCCCTCCCTCTCTAACTTTTTTTTTTCCTTCCCCCCCCCCCCCATGGTCTTCTGTTAAGTTTCTCAGGATCCACATAAGAGTGAAAACATATGGTATCTGTCTTTCTCTGTATGGCCCTTTGTATCGAAGGATTTTTTTTTAAAAAGTCCTTCAAAAGTCACAGGCTTAGACCCCTTCTTTTTTTTTTTTAATTTTTTTTTTCAACATTTATTTATTTTTGGGACAGAGAGAGACAGAGCATGAACGGGGGAGGGGCAGAGAGAGAGGGAGACACAGAATCGGAAACAGGCTCCAGGCTCTGAGCCATCAGCCCAGAGCCCGACGCGGGGCTCGAACTCACGGACCCTGAGATGGTGACCTGGCTGAAGTCGGACGCTTAACCGACTGCGCCACCCAGGCGCCCCTTAGACCCCTTCTTAAAAGCGAGGAAAATGCATGCTGTTATGGGCTGATTTGTGTCCCTCCAAAACGATGTTTGAGTCCTAACCTCCAGTACCTTGGAATGTGAATTTGTTTGGAGAGAGTCTTTACAGAGGTAACCAAGTTAAAATGAGGCCATTAGGGTGGCATAATCCAACATGTCTGGCATCCATATAGAGAGGGGAAATCTGGACACAGACAAACACAAGGAGAGCAAGCACTATGTGAAGAATAAGGCAGAGATTGAGGTGAAGCTTCTACAAGATAAATAACACCAAAGTTTGCCAGCAAACTACCAGAAGGTAAGGGAGAGGTCTGGAACAAATCTTACAGCCTTCTGAAGGAAGCAACCCCTGTCAACACCTGGGTCTGGGACTTCCAGCCTCCAGAGCTGTGAAACAATAGATTTCTGTTGGTTAAGCCACCCCGACTGTGGTACTTTGTTACGACAGCCCCAGCAGACTCATGCACATGCAGACAGGTCTTACTGTAAAAATATCCCTGTGTTCTTAGTCTCTTCTATTTTCTCTCTTCTCTCTCGTTTTCATTTCTCCTCTTACTCACGTGTTCTCTGATGCTTGTGGTCTCTCTGTGCCCTCCCTCCCCCCTGCCCCCCAAGTCTCTCTCTCTTCATTTCCTTGGAGATTGTCTGCTTCAGGTGGTTCTAGGACCCAGGGGACATGACCGACATCTTAGGGGCCAATGACGTATTAGAAACTGTCTGGTTCCACCCCTGAATTCCTCAGCTCAGTTAATACATTGCCTGACTTTAAAGAAATGCATTCAGGAGGGCACTTGCTGGGATGGGCACTCGGTGTTATACGTAAGTGATAAATCACTAAATTCTACTCCCGAAACTCAACGTTAACTAGCTTGAATTTAAATAATCCTGAAAAAAAAAAGAAATGCAACAAGGGCAGAGGCCACCCCTGCCGCTGGGCCAGGACAAGTTTTGAAGTGTAAACCCGGCCCTTGTGATTTGCTGAGCCACCGTCTGACTTCGAAGTGTATTATTGGAAGATATTTTGAACCCTCTCATGATGCAGTGGGGGCACTGTGCCACCCCACTGTGCCCTCTGTCATCTCTCCCACTGATGCAGGGCTAAGGAGGCAACATGCCAGGCCTTTTGTGACCTCTTACCTCCAGGTTCCCAGGGAGGGCAGCAGACGTGGACCCTGGAGTCCACCTGCCTTTAAGCCTGATTCTATCGCTTCTCTTGGCTTCCTCACCTGTGAAGTGGGGACAACAGTCTACCTCACAGGGTTGTTCTGTGCACTGACATGAGATGGGTAAGTCACGTAGAATGTGGCCCAGAAGACAGGAACTGTTCAAAGAAAAACATGTGCCCTGTTCTTCTCCCCAGGCCTAAAGTGGGGGAGGACACGTTTGCCCCTGACTTTCCGCAACAGAAAGGGCAACGAAATGACTATGTCCCTAGAGGAGCTGAAAGGGGAGGGCAGCCTTTCGTGTAACCAACCTCTGTCCCTAGTGGCAGGGCATGCTTTAGTTAACAGACACTGACTGGCAGAAACTTCTTTAGAATGTGAGGGGTATGCTACCATGGATCAAGTTCCTCTGAAGGTTGATTGATGGTGGTGGCCAAGACCTTGCTGTGCAAGTGCTGGCCTTCACCATGGAACCGGCCCTGGGCTGACGGCTGTCTCCCTGCCCGGTGCCTGGAATGCTGCAAGGAAGGGCCCACATTGGCCTCTGTCAACCTGGGGCTATTTATTAGAACTAGGGGCCGACAGGAAGAGCCTCGTTCTGAGCCTCAAAGATGTTGCTTAGACCCTCTCTCTCCCCACTATTTCTCTGACCCTACTTGGAGGCAAGTTCCCTTCCCATCCCGTTTCAGGTGTAATTTTAGGTTTATTTCGATTCTGGCAAGGTGCAGTGATGTACGATAAAGATTTCTTTCGTTGCTGGCACGCTTCTGCATAGTAAACATTTATTGGACCTGCCTAGAGCGGGTGCACCAGTCAGTTGCTCTGGGTGTTTGGGAGGAGGGCTGGGTGGTTATTTGGAGGGGTTAGAAACGTATGTGCCCAAAAACACCATCTCTAAGTCAAGACAGAAACTGAAGCTACATTTTGAGCACAGGTTTTTTCCTTCCCCCTAGAGAGTGGAGAAAGGCAAAGTCATTCTTGGGTTGTGTCGTTGATTTTGGATTTTATGGCTTGAGCGTGATTAGTGTAAGCTTTGCTACTCAGAGTAGGTTTTCCTACGAAAGCCTAACAGTGAGGGTTCTCATGAACGCTCTTGTCACATTCCCCAGCCCCAGCTAGCCACAGGCTCTGATGTCTCTGGGACCTCACTGACCTTCCAACCATAGGCTCCGCCCCTTCAAGTTTCTGAGCCACTCCCATTAGCAGATGGACTCTAAGTCTCCGTAGCAGTCCGAGGTCTCATCTGCTTGTGGAAACTCTGACCTCACACATGGTCTCAGGACCACGGGCTCCCCTAAATGCAGGGTTCTGTCCCGACTCCTTGATTTGCAATCTCCATATAGAGCAGCAACCAACGTTTTCTGAGCCTTCGTTGCATGTAGGACATTGATGGCTACAAAGAGGGAGGCTGTCACCAAGGCGTGCCATTCTAGCTGGGGAGATAGAAATGGAAGACTCTAACGCAAGGTAATAAAAGAGAGGTAAGAACAGAACACCGTAGGAGCCTTCCGCAGGGACCCCTAACCTAGACTGGGTAAGGGAGACTAATCTAGGGAAGATTTCCCAAAGGAAGTAGAATACTCCCACCCCACGCCTGGGACTGGAACCCTGATTTTAAATCTCCGCTGCATATGGCTGGGTTCTGCTCTAGGTCACAGTCCACCAGAACCTAGGACATGCCATCGCTGCCCTTAAGTATCGCATTACCTGAGGACTCCTGGTGCCTTATCTGCCCCATGTACCAAAACCCCAGCCACAGTCACCAGCTGGGCCCCACACGGGTTCCCCACACTCAGTCATTTCTTTGGGATCCGGTCCCAGACGGTGATTTGCACTCTATTTGGGGGCGGGGGAGAGGTCTTTCCCTAGTAACCCGGCTGAGATCCTTGCTGTCCTTCTGACTGAGCTAATCTGAGTGAAGGCAAGATCTTTGGTGGATAGTACATTGACTTCCATTCTCACTACATCCAAAGAATTCTACATTTGTTCTGCCCTTGACCTTCAGTGGGCTGGTTTGGGGTTACCTTGCGTACCCTTCAACGTGCCACACACAAGTGGCGCCTGGGCGGCTCAGTCAGTTAAGCGTCCGACTTCGGCTCAGGTCATGATCTCGCGGTTCGTGAGTTTGAGCCCCGCGTGGGGCTCTGGGCTGACAGCTCCGAGCCTGGAGCCTATAGCCTGCTACGGATTCTGTGTCTCCCTCTCTCTGCCCCTCCCCTGCTCGCACTTTCTCTCTCTCAAAAACAAATAAACATTAAAAAAAAAAAACCCAACAACAACAAAGTGCCACACACAAGAGGCAAAGCCAGATTCTCAGGGAAGAGAAAGGAAAGGAGCTGAGTAGTGGAGGGGCAGCCTTTTCCTCTTTGGAAAGTCACGAAGACTCAGCCTGTCTGCCGGATTCTATCTGAGTTCATTAGCATCAGAATAAAAATAAAAATAATAGGGGCGCCTGGGTGGCGCAGTCGGTTAAGCGTCTGACTTCAGCCAGGTCACGATCTCGCGGTCCGTGAGTTCGAGCCCCGCGTCGGGCTCTGGGCTGATGGCTCGGAGCTTGGAGCCTGTTTCCGATGCTGTATCTCCCTCTCTCTCTGCCCCTCCCCCGTTCATGCTCTGTTTCTCTCTGTCCCAAAAAAAAAAAAAAAAAAAAAAAAAAAAAAGTTGAAAAAAAAAAATAATATTAGCTTCATTATTCATGAGCCCCTGGATTATATCTGAGTTTA
Organism: Puma concolor; assembly: GCF_028749965.1. Taxonomy (NCBI): domain Eukaryota; kingdom Metazoa; phylum Chordata; class Mammalia; order Carnivora; family Felidae; genus Puma; species Puma concolor. The sequence goes on from NC_141677.1 coordinate 19,019,758, forward strand.
TGCTAATAAACCCAGAAACTCAGATATAATCCAGGGGCTCATGAATAATGAAGACACTGCTATTACTTGGAAAATGCCAAGGACTTAGAGTCTCTCTCCCAGGAACCAGGGACCCACATCACTTGTGACATTTCCCTGAGGCTCAATTCTTTCTCTAAATTCTTCCCCAGACTGACTCTCAATCTGCCCAACTCAGTTGGAAATGTAATCCTGGCCTGCCTTGCAGTATTTTTTCCGTTTATAAACTTTGTCTCTGCAAGTAGACGGTCAAGGCCTCGAGGCCAAGGGCTGTGTCACACTTCTTTTGATCACCCCCCCCCCACCCTGCCACCCCTTCCCTAGAGCTTTGCCAGGCTCCGTTTAAATGCTCGCTACACACAGGCCTGGAATGATGAATGTCATCTGTTATTTTAGCATTTGTTTTTGAAGTGGTATTTTTTTGAGCCACCTTTTAGGTAGACAGTTTTTGAAGCTTACGTGAGAGATCTGGGCCATCCAAAGGGGCGTGCGTGCTTTTCCTTCACGTCTTGATGTTCAAGTGAGCTTTTAGAAATCGCTCGAAGGCAAATTAGGAGCAGACTCAAGGGACCAGCCATCCCCGGGAACTGTAAATGGTGGCCTAGCCCCTGAGGAATAGGTGTACAGAATAAGAATGGGGGTGAAACAGAGTGGGCTCGAATGAGGGGTGGGGGTCCTCTTCTCATCCCTGCATGAGCACCACACTCTCTGGGAGAGGAGATGGTTGGTAGCCTTCCCTGTTAGGGCAGGTGATGCCGGGCTGAATCCAGTGTCTCAGCAAGAGATAGTTTCATTTGTCTGCAAAGAGATGGGAACGTGAAGGGGCGCCTGGGTGGCTCAGTCAGTTGAGTGTCCGACTTCGGCTCAGGTCATGATCTCACCACTCGTGAGTTCGAGCCCCACGTCGGGCTCTGGGCTGACAACTCAGAGCCTGGAGCCTGCTTCCGATCCTGTGGCTCCCTCTCTCTCTGCCCCTCCCCTACTCTCACTTTGTCTCCCTCTGTCTCTCAAAAATAAATAAATGTAAGAAAAAAAGAAGAGATGGGAACGTGAGAGGTTGAAGAAGTTGACTTAGGTGGGGTTTCTATAACCAACGATGCACAGCCTTTCATCTCTACCCCGTTGTGCTAAGTCCCCTGCGTCTCCTGCCTGGATCTCCCAGCTTGGTCCACCATTGGACCTATTTGTCTATTGATTCGGACACCAACCAGTATGCTGGGATTCAATTCTGGCGCTACCTACACGGAGTTAGAGCAGACCCCATAAATTAAAGGGTGTGGTCCACAATAAGACTGTTCTCATTTCTGACTGACTGGCTGCAAATCTGGGAGGTTCCCACGATCCCCCTCAGGTGTGATAACTCACTAGAATGGTTCAAAGAACGCAGGAAAGTGCCATGCTACGGTCACCGTTTTATTGTAAAGGATGCAAGTCAGAAACAGCCAAATGAAGAGGTACGTACGGCAAGTTCTGGAGGGTTGCAGACGCAGAGCTTCCGTGTTCCGTCTCTGTGGAATCAAGGCACATCACCTTCCCAGCACGGTGACGTGTTCCCCAACCAGAAGTCTCCACCAAGCTTCAGTGTCCAGAGTTTGTTTTGAGATTTCTTTATAACGGCACGGTTGATCGAACCATTGGCCATGTGACGTGCGGCTTAACATTGGCCATGTGACATGTGGCTCAACCATCAGCCCCCCACCCTTCCCTGGAGGTTGGGAGGTCAGGCTGATGCCAGTGGCCCTAACTCGCTCATCAATCACATGGTCGGTCTTTCCAGCACAATCAGAGCACCCTGAAACTAACGGGGGGCCCACATGAGTCAGCTCATTAGCATAAACTCAGAGACAATCCAGGGGCTCGTGAATAACGAAGACACTCCTGTGACTTGGGAAACTCCGAGGACCTAGAGTCTCTCTCCCAGGAACCAGGGACAGAGGCCAGTCAGATTCTTTATCGTATGATACTAGCTTTTAGCCTTCTGGTTTTATTTTCCAGATTCTGACTCATGCGTTGGCTGTGAGCTTGAGGAAGTCATGACATTCTCTATAGAAGGGAACTGGAGCGATCCCTCAACTCAGCGCAGATAACATTCTGAAAACAGGACCTTCAAGATCACTGGAAACAAAGCACTGCTGTTCACTTGTGCGGTCTGTCCCTTGCAGGTTGGTGCCGCTCTGTCCCTCAGGGGCTTCCTACTGGGCCCCAGGTTCACGGAGAACTTCATTAGAACACGGCCGGCTGCCGTGGCAGAGGGGGAGAAAGAGCGTCTCTAAGCAGGCATGGGCCCTTATTGTGCCTTCTCACTTCCATCCCTTTTCATTGGCCAAAAGACGGGCTTCTGTCGAGGGATAACTGCGACCCAATCTGAGATTCAGGGAAACAAATTACTGTCCAGGTGACAGAAGGCCAAGGCAGAGACAGGAGGAAGCGAGGGGAGGGGTGTCAGAGGCCGTGGGGATCAGTCACATGAGGAGGCAAGGGCAAGGAGGGACCCGGGGGGTTCCTGAGGGGTCTAGCTTGGGGAACGTGGGGGCGGTGGCACCCAGGAGGTCAGGAGAAGCCGACAGAATGTTCTCTGCCTTTGCAGGATGGTGCTGGAGGCAGCATCTGGGCTTCCAGCCAGCGGGGGAATGTAGGGAAAAGAGGACGTTTCTTCTTCTCATAAACAATCAACCCATCAATAAGCAGGCGGCCCTCTTAACCTGAACTCCCTGTGTTAACCGAAAGCCAGGAGGACTTTGACCATGCAGGCTCCGTTGCATAACTCGTTTCAATGGGCTATTGTTTTCCTGCCTGGATTTTTTCCATGATGGAAATGATTCGTGTGCCATGCTGGGCAGGAGATCATATGTAAATGCTTCCTGGGTTTGATCTCCATACGGGGCATGAATTAATGCTTGTGCGAAGGCACAGAGTAGGTAGTAAATGGATTTAATTAACTTAAAGTATTTGAGCCATCATGGTGGGCAGTGGTGACTGACCTAAGGTGTGGGTACCTGCCGCTTTCCAGCTTGGTCAGCACCAGAAATTGCCACATTTCGTGCTTAAACCACTCAAAGGAGTTTGACGGTGGAAAAGCCAGGGTGGAGGTAGGGAAGTCAGGCCGGGAGCCAGGTGTCTTTAATGTGTTTCTGCTTTTGCTGCGAACCCGGGCAAGTTGTGACATGTTCTAAAGATTTACCCAACTGTTCAAGGACAGCGATGGGGTGAGGGGGGTGGGAAGTTTGCAGAGAGCACCCGAGAGGAATTCTAGATGCCAAGCCACCTTCCAGAAAGAAGAGGGTCGCTTTCCCTCTCTCCGCCACGGGAGTGAACAGGGACCATGCGGTTTGCAAAGGAGCCTCTACAGCCTTCCCCTTGCCCTCCGCCAACCACAGTGGACTCTGTCTTTGCCAGCTGCCTTCCTGGGCTCTTCCGTTGCCGAGTCAGGGCGAGGCGGGGAGAGAAAGGACTGGAGACTCCTGGAGGCACGTGCTGAGGAGTGGCCGTGGCAGGAGAGTCAGAAATTTTCCGACGGGAGAGAATCAGTAGTGGAGGTGAAATGAAGGACGCAGAGAAGGAGAGACAGCTGTCCACCGGGGACTGGGAGGGGGCGGGCTTTGCAGGGGGGGAGGGGCAGGGTGAGAGAAAAGTTACGGAGGGTCAGTGGGAGAGAAGGAGAAAGAGGACTTCAGAAAAGTCTCCTGTGCATGAAACGCCACCCCCCCCACCGACGTCATCTTGAAATCTAAGTATGAATTGACTTGATCTTTCATTGAAAATTCTAGTGAAATGGTTCTTTCCTGGAATCCGCATGTGGGGCTTGGGGGCTCCCCGGAATCTGAGCTCCTCTGTGGCTCGGGTCACTGTGGGAGCTCCCTGCTAGCAGGAGACGCCCCGCCTGGAAGGGCAGGGATCTGTGCCTGGGCTTTACCCAGAGGCCTGCTGGGCAGGGCTGGCGGCCTCCTGGGGCCTCAGCTTACCCAGCTATAAAACTAAAGGGCTCTGCCCACTCCCTCCTTGACTCTAGCTTCTCTCTGAAAGCCTCAGGGGCAGGCCCCTGTATACACTTCTGTGCAAGCGCGGGCACTCACTGCAGGTCTGTGGAGCAGGGAGGAAAGTGTAGGCATCCAGGGCGGTCCCTTCTTCAGCACCGGCAAACACTGGAAAGCTAAGCCCGCACCTCGCAGACCCTCCGCGCGCAGGTTCTGGATGGGACGCGGGTTCTGGATGGGACGCAGGCTCTGCCGGCCAAGGGCACCGGAGGAAACTACTTCGCGGTGGAGTTATGTGGGGAGACAGAGGCAGGGCGGGAGCGCTTTTAGGGGAAGCACTGTGGCTTGATGGCTGGCAAGCTCCTGATCGTGGGTGGCAGGGGAGCGGGGACGGGTCGTTTGTCACCTGGTCCTGTGGTGCGGCTTGGGGAGTTGAACCTGAGACCCAGCCTGGCCTGCGTTAGCCGTCCCACAGATTCTGTGAGCCTTTTGTTCCCTTACAGGCCGTCTTGTTCTGCTTTCAGACAGATGACGTTCCCTGCAGCCGAGCCCTGCCTGACTCCTGAGAGAACCCCGGTCCGAAGGCAGCTGTGAGGAGCCTGGCCCGCATTCAGGGGCGACTTCGTGTTGCGATCCCGGCCACCATGTCACAGGGACTGATGTGGCTGGCTGGGTCCTTGACCTTCTGCTGTATGCCTCACTTCTCTTCCCCTCTGGAACCCGGTTGCTCACGTCCAACCCGGAAGGGGCGGTGACTGCGATGGAAGGGGAGGAAAACCTGAGAGGGGACACGGTACCTCTGGGCTCTGTGCATGGGTAAGGAGTTTCTCCAGACGCGGCCTTTCTCTGCTTCTGCTGCCCTGATCCCTCTCCTGCCCAGGGCTAAGGCATTGTCACTGTCTCTGGTGTATTTTTAGCTATCCTGTTCCTTGAAAGCCTTTCCGATTTCTCTGACGTTGATTTTCCAGAACAATCCAAGGGTGGGTCGATGCTTGTATGTTTCTAATTTTCCATGCTTTGTTTACTACAAGAGCAAACATACATGTTACAAAGGCTGTTTGTACGTTTGGATAATTAATTTCTAGTGGTTAAGGAGGAGGGCGGAGAGGGCACGAGGTGGAGAAAGAGGGAGGAGGCTTTAGAGTCAGACCCAGCAGCTTTGAATCCGGGCTCACCACTCATTAGCTGTGTGGCCTTGGAGAAGCAACTAAACCTCTCTGAGCTTCAGTTTCCTCCTCTGGAGATTGGTAATAGGAAGAGTCTCCAGCTCACTGCATTGTTAGAAATTGAAATAAGATAATGAATCCAGGGGCGCCTGGGTGGCTCAGTCGGTTGAGCGTCCGACTTCGGCTCGGGTCATGATCTCGCGGTCCGTGAGTTCGAGCCCCGCGTCGGGCTCTGTGCTGACCGCTCAGAGCCTGGACCCTGTTTCGGATTCTGTGTCTCCCTCTCTCTGACCCTCCCCCGTTCATGCTCTGTCTCTCTCTGTCTCAAAAATAAATAAACATAAAAAAAAAAAAGATAATGAATCTATAACGATTTGGTTGGTTCATGGTACTTATTAAGGGCTCTTCTTTATAAAACTCTTATTGTAGTTCGCCTCAGTGTTTTCGTCTGTAAAAGGGACAAATAGTAAAACACCATGAACAAAATAATACAGAACTGGCTCTAGGGCAAAGAAGTTTGTATGAAGCAAACCCAGTGGGCCTTGTCCCTTAAGGCTTACTGGCCTGACAGAGGGTAAGAGGAGATCTGAGTGGTTTAGGGGAGCCGCTGAGGAAGGTAAGAGCCAGGCTCATTTAAAGGGATGTGGGGAGGACGAGCCTCTGTCTCTTTCCTTGCCTTGTACTGGGATTGATGTCCTCTCACCATGCACAGACCTCCACAAAAGGGCCAGCAACAAGCAGGTCTAGGACTCTCAGGGTAGGCTTTCTTTCTGTTGAACATTTACATATGGAGTCTTCCTTGGGATGGAGGAATTCTGGGCCATGAAGAGGGGCTCATCATCAGGCTAGAAGCAATCGCATAGGGTCGAAGTTGGGTATAATAAGTTCTCCTTGGGTCATCAGAAGAAAGGAGAATCCACTTTGCCTAAATGATTACATAGCCCCCGAAACACTAAAGGTTGGGGGATCCTTCAAAGTTTTGTACACCAGGCCTCCGAGAACAAAACTATGGAGAGGTACAAAAGGGGGGAGGAACTACATGTTTGTCCCTCAAAATCTCTTCCACGAATGTTTCCTCGACTTCTGGACCTACAATCACTTCAAATCTGGTCTCTAGGATGAGGTATTTTGGAATTCGTCTGAATAAATTTAATTCATCTCTTCTGTCAACAGTCTTCAACTCAACTTACCCACAACATGAAGTTCGTGCGGAATGGAAGGTTCAAGAAGTCTCTTTTCCAGGAGACTTTGCAGTCTTTCTTAATCACCAAAAGTTTGCCTTAGGGTTCATCGAGAAGATCCAACCAACGTTTTCAGATGGGTGTAGGCGTGAGACTCGGATCTCTCCCACATGGCTTTGAAGACCCCAGCAACAGTCAGCTTCCACGGTGTGTGGGGCTCTGGGCTTGGGTCAGAGGGCTGGCCCCAGGCTCCTGTGGGGATACCCCGCTCCCCCACCTTTCCCCCAGGGACCCCTTTGTGGCTCCCAACATGCTGTCCCGCAGAAAGCTAGTGCTGGCCGCATCTGTTCCTTGGGCTGGTCAATCCCCATGTTAAGAATGGGTGGCTCAGTCGGTTAAGCGTCCGACTTCGGCTCGGGTCACGATCTCACGGTTCGTGAGTCCGAGCCCCGCGTCGGGCTCTGTGCTGACGGGCTCGGAGCCTGGAGCCCGCTTCGGATTCTGGGTCTCCTTCTCTCTCTGCCCCGCCCCACTCTCACTCCGTCTCTGTCTCCCTCAAAATAAACATTAAAACAACTTTTAATTAAAAAAAAAATGCAAAGGTCTGATCACTTGTTCTACCCCCGCCCCCGTTTTGAAAACTCCTAAGCTCTGGTGCCTGTCACTGAGAATATGTTTGTTGGAATTAGCTTCAAGCAGACTTTTCTCTTTGCCACCTGCCTGACCTGTTTAGCAAACACATAGCGTGTCTTTAAGTTCCTTGCCCCATGTATGTTCTTCAGTCGAAAAAATTTTTTCCTCTCATTTCGCACTCCTCTGCTAACTTCCTTTAGGTATATCCCCACTTCCTTCTTTCTCCTGGACCGCTTTTAGTCAAGGGATCCTTGGGTTCCTGTGAGTTGGCTGGCCTTCTCATTTTACATCTGATTTACGAAGAAACCTGGCATTCTCAGACCTTCCCATGCTTGCTTGAAATACCATCTAGTGAAGTAATGGACCTGAAAAAAAAAAAAAAACAAACCCGAAAATCGCTTTTCAGTCTCCTTCAAAAATTCCTTCGTCTCTGGTTGCGACACACAGAGCCAAATCGCAGATGGAATACATTTCTTCATCTTTAAAAACACCAACTGCTTTTTTTCCTTATTTGATTTTTTTTTTTTTTTTTTTTTTTTTTTTTTTTTTTATAGTCACACTGATTCTCTATCTAGCCCGTGTCTGTTCCTCATCTCCCCGGTCTCCCAGTTCTGTTTATCATGAAAATAATCCCCAGAAACATGAAAACGTAGGCTCTCAAGGGGGTCATCCGTTTAGGGGGGGACAAGCTGGCTTAAAGGATAAGCAGTACATAGGGGTACAGGGAACCCCACTTTCAGACCCTGACTATAGGTTCGGCAGAAAGCATCTATGAGTCTTCCCCTATTCCCACAAAAAGAATGGGGGTTCTCACAAGTCGGGGCACACGGCAGTGAAGGAAAACTTCGCTTCTATGGCAGAGAAGTTAAATCTTCCCAGCTTTATAGCTTGGATAAAACAGAGGAGTAAAAGTCTGCCCCCAGGTCTCAGATGTTCTGTGTGGCTTCTTTGTGGACCGGTTTTCCGTCATGTTTTAGGTCTTGATTAGTCATTTCATACATTTATAAAGTGTGGGCTGGGGATAAACTGTAACGTTTAACACAAGGTATCGAGGCCCTAGTCCTTGTGACATGCAGGGAGTAACGATTTGGTGACAGGCTGAGATAAGCTCATACATCATTGTGTTTCAAAAAGAACATAACCACCAAGATGTCGTGAGGGACAAGATCATATCCTTCTGAGGGCACAAAAGAAGGCAGAGTGGCACGAGAGCTCAAGAAAGCGACAGAGGAAGGGTTAATCTGGAGAGTTGAGGAATTAATGGGAGAAAGCCTATCTGTGAGATTCAAAATCCTATGACTATCACGTGCCTATTCTATAACGATATGCATTTTACTTAAAAACGAAAACATGGGTATGCTATCTCTGTAACTGATTATAAAAATAATTACGGCTCTATTTACAATTCTGTTGCCGAGGACCACAATATTTTAGGTCAGTTTTCTCTACTTTCTTTACGAACTTATTCATAATAGTTCACTAAATCGCAAATATTAATAATTTCTTTTAAAAAACCTTTTTTAAAATGTTTGTGTATTTTTGAGAGAGACAGAGACAGAATGCGAGTGGACTGGGGCAGAGAGAGAGGGAGACACAGAATCCGAAGCGGGCTCCGGGCGCCGAGCCGTCAGCGCAGAGCCCGACACGGGGCTCGAACCCACGAGCCGCGAGATCATGACCTGAGCCAGAGTCAGACATTCCACCGACTGAACCACCCAGGCGTCCCAAATATTAATGATTTCTTAATGGAACTGGAAAGGAGGCTGACCTACAAAATGTTATCTTGGGTAACAGAGTGGCAAATAAGACTGCAATGAATTATTAACGAACCAGATCCTTACCGTGATTTCACATTAGCCAGGCTTTATCCAACTACCCTGCCAACGCTGTGCTCAAGTAAAGACGATTCAGTGGGGTCCGCATTCAGCCCTTACCCCCCCCCCCCATTCTTGTGTTGTATCGGCCCTATCGTCACAAGACAACAACTGCTTTGCTGTTATTTCTTTCTGAAGTATAGTCATTCCCCTCAGAGATTCGAGGAGGCTTGGGGCCCCCGGCTTCCCGGGGACCATGTGCAGAATAACAGTTGGATTCTAGAAAAAGTGAATGCCTTCCATGTTTCTGTAGGGGCTGCCCTGGCCTTTCTAACTGGCAGACTGGCGGGATTCTGAATTCCAAACATACAGCTCTGTCACATGGGGAATATAATTAGGAATAATGCAGCCCACAGGCCTCTGCTCTGGGGTATCCATATGCTCAAGGAACTTCTCCCCCGGTGATAAGGGAGCTATAGACTGAATTTTGTGCCCCCCTACCCCAGAGTCACACGAGGAAGTCCTAACCCCCGAGGGGCTGCTATTTGGAGGTGGAGCCTTTGGGAGACAACAGGGTTTAGATGAGGTCAGGAGGGTGGCCCCAGGATGGGGTTAAGTGTCTTCATAAGAAGAGGAAGAGACACCAGGGCTGCCGTGGGAGGACGCAGCAAGAAGGCAGCCGTCTGTGAGCCAGGAGGTGGGCCCTCACCAGGAACTGAGCCAGCTGGCACCTTGACCTTGGTCTTGCAGCCTCAGAACTGTGCAAAATAAATTCTGGTTGTCTCAGCCGCCCACTCTGTGGTATTTTGTGACTGAAGCAAGTGCTGACCGTCATGACAGGGCTCAGAGGTCACCCGTCATCTGCCTGCCTCGCTTTGCCGCCCCATTTCTGGCCGGTGCCCCCAGCTCCCTCACAGGTGAAGTCCGGGCCTCCTGACAGATGCCCGTTAAGGCCCCAGGAGGACATTTGCTTGGAACTCCTCTACTGATGTGGTGACTCTTTCCAGGCAGTGATGGGGCAATGGCAATATATTTCAGGGAGTAATGAGGATCTTTTTAAATTTTTTTTTATTTTTTAATGTTTATTTATTTTTGAGAGCAAGAGAGAGAGGGAGAGACAGAATCCGAAGCAGGTTCCAGGCTCTGAGCTGTCAGCACAGAGCCCAACGCGGGGCTCGAACCCACGAGCCGTGAGATCATGACCTGAGCCGAAGTCAGACGCTTAACCGGCTGAGCCGCCCAGGCACCCCAATGAGGATCTTTCAATTGTTCCTTTCTGCTTCTAAATTGCAGTGTTTTTTAAAGGTTGGAGTTTTTAATACAGGGGTTTACTCCCCTCCCTTTTTTGTAGCTTGTAAACTACACTATATTCTTTAAAAAAAATTTTTGTTTTCAATGTTTTATTTATTTTTGAGAGAGAGAGACAGAGCATGAGCAGGGGAAGGACAGAGAGAGAGGGAGACACAGAATCTGAAGCAGGCTCCAGGCTCTGAGCTGTCAGCACAGAGCCTGACACGGGGTTCGAACTGACAAACCGCCAGATCGTGACCTGAGCCGAAGTCGGACGTTTAACCGACGGAGCCACCCAGGCATCCCTAAACTACACTATCTTCTTGGTTGACCTGTGGCTCTTTGCTCATCCACGGGTTTGGATAAGCACAGAGGAGTTTCCCTTCCTAGAGCACAGATAAGCCCTTTGGACTCGAGATGCCAAGAGCCAAGCGGGGTGGTCGGGGGGCCTCGCTCGGGCATAAGCAATTGGGGAGATAAAAAGAGAAGGGGGACAGAGGGGTGCAAGGGGGAAGCGCAATGGCAGAAGCCAGAGGAAAGAAGAGGCCGAGGAGTGGGAAGGTGAACCTTTAGGGGAGCGAGGGGTGCCAACCACAGCGGCTCCGCAAGTCTCAGGGGCCCACGCACTGCCCGTGGAGGCTGCCTCTGGTCTGGGCCGGAAGCTGACTCCAGAAGCAAAGGGGACTCCAAGGAGAGGGCAAGGGCCCAAAAGTCAGGGCTTCACCGAAGGGGGCAGGAGCCCAGCCTGGCTGCCTCGATCCACCCGAGTCCTTATAAACTAGGGCATCACCCAAGGCAGGAAGCAGGGGTGAGGTAATATGCGTGAGAAGCTTGGCCTTTGTCCCAGCTGCTTTCACGGAACTGAGTGTTTACCTACTCGAGCACAGGAAGGGGAAGTTGGGAACGAGGCCAGAGTCTCTTCTGTGGAGACAGAGGTTCTGCTTTATTGGCCCTCCTGATAGTGGGGGTGACTGAGACCTCGCATGCCATCAGGCACAGGCCTGATGACAACTGGGGACGCTCCTTAGGTGGGCTAAAAATAGGTTCTTCTCCAACCTTTTCCTTCACGTCTCTACAGCCTACGAGCGGCTGAGGTGACGAGAACACCGCCTCCCCCCCATCAAGGTTAAAGTTTGGCCGAAGGCTCCCAGTCCCTTCGCCAAGGGGAACTCGGCGCTCCCGCCACAAAGCCCGCCGTGCTGGGAATGGACGCGCTTGAGAGACTCTCTCAGGACACAACCACTTCTGTCGTCAGGAGTGACAAAAGCACGAAGGGAGCGCCCCTTTGGGGCTTGGCGGGTGGTGGGCGGCCTGGCGGGCGAGTAGTGCTCAGTTATACAAACGGACAAGATGAGTGAAGTGACAGCCAGGCCTGGGAACCTGACCCCGGGGCACCGGCTGAGAGAGTAAAAGAAAGATCCAGGCTGGCCTTGGAGCTTCCGCACAGGTGCTCCATCTGGGCCGGTGAGACCGGGTTTGGGGTCAGGTCTCCAGGCTTGCAGGGGAGCCCACTAGGTGCCCAGGCTAGGTGCCCTGGCGGGAAAGGCGAATGTCAAGGATGAGACATTCTCTTCTAGGAGAGAAACTCTGCCTCATCCATCATGATGATGATCGTGGCACAGAGTAGGCCGCAATTCAGGTGTGTGGAAATCAGTCAAAACATTGGGAAAGTTTCCATTGAAAGAGCCATCTGAGGGAGGTGACAAAGGCATAATATCTTACAGGGATGTTTGCGCAGCTTCACGTGGAGCAGGGGTCTGCGGGGGGCGAACAGGAGACTGTGTGGGAAGGTCTGGAAGGATGGGCTCTGCCCTGGGTCTCAGAGCCTGCGAGGGCTTTGTCTAGGGCTGGCTCTGTTGTGGCAAGACCTCAGGTGACAGCGTAGCCTGGGGCCACCTGACAGCACAAGCTGCTGGCTCACCTGGAATGTTCCTTCCTCGGTTGCCAAGGATGGCCCCCAGCATCTGAGGTGCCTGACCCGGGAGAGGTAATAGTCACCTCAAGTGACGCATCATCTTTCGGAACAAAGCCTTGGAAATTTGAGGGAATTTTTTCATAGAAAAGCAAGAACGATCTTCCTCAGTGATAAAAAAAAAAACAAAAACAAAAACAAAAACAAGACGCACAACAGGCCTGTGTGGCTTTAAGGTACGGTCTGCTGTGGGCACCATCAGAGGGAAAGGATTTGCATGTGATTTCTATTAAATGGGAAGGTTTCCTCGGGATGCTCTGGAGGCCCCGTTCCTGGTTTGGTTTAACTTTACAAATCCTTTCTCTGAACACGTCTGGCAGAGTTTAGCTCGGTTTGCAGTATGTAGGAATTAAAAACAATCCATTTGTATAGCTCTCGAAGAATTGATCCCCCTTCCCTCGACTGCCCTCCTAAGTTCCAGAGAGAAGGGGGCAGGTGTTTGTGAGGGCTTAACTGGCTCACTGGAAACATCTGAGCTGTCCTTAGACCCGACAAGTCCGAGGCCGACCTGGCCAGCACGCCCCAGCCAACCTGGGTCCCCCGGATGGAAAGCCTGCCCCGGACAGAGAGGCAATCTCTTTCCAAAATCCAGACAGAAATGTTCGTTATCTCTGCTTTGGAGTCCCCCGGTTCTGCGCCCTCCCCTCAAAAAGATTTCCCTTCTCTCCTCAGAATATAGGTGGTCTTGCCTGCTATCCCTCCTCCCTCTCAGCTGTGGGAGGCTCAGAGACCTCAGTTTCCCCTGCCGAAGGGCAGCCGGGGCCCAAGGGCGGGCCGGGACATGCCTGGTCCCCCGGGAAGGCCTCCCCACCTGGAGACAAAGCCAGGGGGACCTGAGGTGACCACTGGCAGACATAGATTACATACGGTAGCTGGAGAAGGAATGCCTGGGGTCCTCAACATTATGCATGCCTCTGTCTCTAGCCAGGAGGTGCCAGGCACAGGGACACCAGACTGGGAGGCAGCCGGCCATTTGCATACAGCCTCAGCTGAGTCTCCGTCCACACCCTGGGGGATGCGTTCTGTCTGCCTGGGTTTCATTCTTTTTTTAAATTTTTTTAAACGTTTTTATTTATTTTTGAGACAGAGACAGAGCATGAGCAGGGGAGGGGCAGCGAGAGAGGGAGACACAGAATCCGAAGCAAGCTCCAGGCTCCGAGCTGTCAGCACAGAGCCCGACGCGGGGCTCGAACCTGCGAACCGCGAGATCATGACCTGAGCCGAAGTCGGATGCTCAACCGACTGAGCCACCCAGGCGCCCCCTGCGTTTCATTTTTAACACCCCTCCTCCATTCTCCCTGGAGGACACTGGACAGGAGTTGGGCCAGCTCATCGCCGCTGCCCTGGAGACGAAACAGGCTGTTTGCTCCATGCCTCCAAGCCCCTGTCCCCATCTCTCTTCTCTGTCTACATCTGAGCCTCTCACAAAGGTCCCACTGTGCCGGGCTGAGCGTTGGGTGAAGAACGAAGAAAAGGCTGCGTCCCGGGAGGGCCGGTTGTTGGCAGTGGGGTCTCAAGGCCATGGTGGCCATCCTGACCATTGTCCTCCCAGACTCCACTTGCCAGCTAGGCAGAACCATCCGTGACCGGGAGAGCAGGGGGGGAGAAGGGAGGGGAAGGTGGCGTCCAGTGCGAGATCCAGGTCCCCTCTCTAAGTGTGCGTCAGGCGGACACGAGCACACCCCCCCCCCATGTCGCTCCGTCTTGGTTTTCTCATCTGTAAAATATCCAATATTGATGTTACATGCACTGTGTGCGTGAGATACTGTGTGTGGCTGTGCGTATGTGGTTGTGTGTGTGTGTGTGTGTGTGTGTACGCACGCGCGCGCGCGGGGTGAGGGGGTGGGGGTGGGGGAGGAAGCTGGTGAGGGTCATTTCTGAGGTTCCTTCCTGTTCTGAACCTCCTGCAGGGCTGAGCGTGGGCCAGTCTTTGATCTCTTAGAGCCCGGGGGCAAGAAGGTAGAGGGACAGGCAGCGTCTCCTCCTGCCCAGGGTGCCCCAGGTCTCTCAGAAGTGACGAAGCAGCTCCCACGGCTTCCCTGACTGCGTGGCCTTTCCCATCCCCCATGCCATTCCTCCCAGCCCTGGTCCAGCTCTGACCCACAGGTCCTGCTGTCACACCTCCGCGGTTCCTCAGCTTCCCCTCGTCCTCCCCGATGCTCCTTTGCCAAACTTCTCAAATCTGGGGGGTGAAAAGGGCCCTGGGGACTCAGGGTCATCGAGTCCAATCTGTAGTCGGACTCTGGGCCTCAGGCGCCTTCCAAGGGCTCCCCTAGGAAGGACCTAGGCTTGGACCCCGAGGCTTGGTTGCCTGGAGCTGAGCTCTGTGTCGTCACAGGGCCCAACGGAACAAGTGTGGCATCTTCTCGGACACAGTGTTTGGCTCTCTTCCGCCTGCGTTTCCAGACCCAACAGCTTGGCTCCTCAGCCCTCGGTCCTTTGCGCCAGTCTCCTGAGAGCCCTGTGTCATATAACAGGTGTTGTAGAGAGAAGCCATCCTGGGCCTGCAGGAGACCCCAGTTCTGTCAGGTTAGCCCGTAAACCAGGGACCAAGGCCTCTTCCCAAGAGTATCAAGAGTACGTGAGTGCACTTTGCAAAGCATTATACAGATTCGTTTAGAAATCTCCTTTCTGGCGCCGCCTTCTAGTAATTTCCCCGGCGTTCCTCTTGCCTCTGCAATTACGTTTTTAAGATTTCAACATAACTGTACCTTTAAGTCATTTAATTCGTTGTTAATAGTAGTATTTAGTATTTAAAAAAGAAGTTTTAGGCTTTTTTTTTTTTATAAATTTTTTTTTCAACGTTTTTTATTTATTTTTGGGACAGAGAGAGACAGAGCATGAACGGGGGAGGGGCAGAAAGAGAGGGAGACACAGAATCGGAAACAGGCTCCAGGCTCCGAGCCATCAGCCCAGACGCGGGGCTCGAACTCACAGACCGTGAGATCGTGACCTGGCTGAAGTCGGACGCTTAACCGACTGTGCCACCCAGGCGCCCCGGCTTTTTTTTTTTTTTTGTATGTGCCCTGGAGCCACTGTCGCAGCCCAGGGAAGCTGGTCAGCTGACCTGCTCTGAGTCCCTTTCCTTTTGGTGACGACTCCTCGGGGCTGACATTTCTCGGGGCGGGGGGCGGCGGGAGGGACTCCCCAGAGTCATCGCCAACCGTTTTCTCGCTCACCCACTTCTCACTTGCCTTGCAGCCGGACATGGGGACACACAAGGGCAGGTGTGTGGGCCGTGTGGGAGACACCGGGGTCCCCACTCTGCCTTGGGTGGTGCCCTGTGCGGTGGGGACGCCCCGGTCTAGGACAGCCTTCTTGGAGCCTTGGGAGGGAAGAATGAAGAGACACCACGTCCCAGGTCCCGAACCAGCCCCAGAACTTTCCTCCTGTTCTGTTATTCAGTAAATGACGGATTCCTCTCCGGTTTAAACCATGTGGCCACATCCAGGCTGCTGCCTGGTCTTGTAAATTGCGTTTTGCTGGCACACGGGCAGCCTCATCTGTGTGCTCATTGTTGGTGGGGCTTTGGAGTGGCAAGGGCAGGCATGAGCCCGTGACAAAGGCCATGTGCCCACAAAGCCTCAAATACTGACTATCCGACCCTCGGAAGCAGAAGTTTGCTCATTCCTGATCCAAATCGTTGGCCAGTTGGGGTTTTGATTGCTTTCAGCCGAATGCCTCTGACCCGACCTCGTAGCAGAAAAGGCAGCCTCGAGGAGCTTCTTTTTCCCAGTCACGGTGTATCTTGCTCCTTCGCTTCAGGGTCGACGCCACAGCCTCAGGGTCATCGAGGTGGGAGAAGGCAATGCTTTTCCCTTCCGTGTATTTTTAAATTTTTCCAGCAGAGAGAGCTTCCCCAGAAGCCTCTCCGGAGACCCCCACCTCTTCCCTCACACCGAGCGGAGCTGGGCCACGGGCCTACTCCTAAACCAGCCACTGGCACTCGCTGGTCCCTCGGAATAATCCAGATCCGCCCGGCGGAGGGAGGCGGGCATCAGACACGAGCAGGAGAGAGGAAGGGCCAGTGTGGAGGCTGCTGGCCCCAGCCTGCCGCGGCGCATATCAGTGCCTTGAACACGGAGAGCTCTTCTATGCAGAACATAGGGTCTCAGACAGTGTAGTAACCGAGGGGCAGTGCACCTGCTACCGTATTCTAAGTACCTACCGGGTAGGAGGCTCGGGGCTGGTCACCCAGGGGTGGCAGCCTAGTTAGAGAGAGATGGGTACTGCTCATTTGCGACGAGCACCGTGCCACCAAAGGACCAACGATGGTAGGAATGACACGGGAAGCCAGCCCCACATCTACTGCCCTCTCTTATTTTAATCTCAGAGACGTGAGTCATCCAGTCACTTAAGCCTCCAAGGTGGACGTGGAAGGCGCATCTGGGAGCACAGCAGGGAGGTTTTCTATCCCACCTCTGAAACCCACCCTTGGGCTGGTGCGTATCCTGTCTCTGTGAGAACGGTGGACATTTACACAGCACGGACATTTACAAAGCCTGTGCTTTCTCCGAGATGTACGCGGAATGGCTCATTTGATTCTCCAAACGACCCTGCAAGCCAGGCCTCATTACTACTCCATTTCGTAGAAGAGAAACCAAGGCACGGAGAGTTCTGGCATCAAGCCCCGCTGTGACCCCTCGGGCCACCAGGCTTTGGTCCGGCGTCTGGCTCCGGAGGCTGTGCGTTTCAGCAGCGCAGGAGGAGGGCTTCGCGAGGGATCTGTGCCGGCCGTGAGCGCGAGCCGCCCAGAGTCCGGGAACCCCGGGTGTCTCTGGGACACCATCGCTGGTCTGCCCCGGCACCCTGAGATTGACCACGGGCTGGATGAGGAGCCCACAATGTCCCCAGGCTGCAGATGTGTCTTTGTCGTCTTTAATAAAGGTGAGGGAAGGTTGGATAAGGATTCGATTCAGCAAGTTTGCGGAGCAGCGTCCGTGCCAGGATCTTCTGTTCTGCGCGGGGGACTTAGAATAAACAAGACATAGTCCTGGCCCTGAGGGACCCCGGGGCAGCGGGGGAGTCAGGCGAGCCAGCGAGTAATGGCAGTGATGAAACAACTTGGTCAGGGGCCAGGGGCCTGGGGGGACAGGAGGCAGGGGCTGCTCGGGGAGGTGACACTGATTTTGAGCCTTAAACCATGAGTGAGAGCCCCTCCCCGGGAAACCTGGGAACCCCTAGAGTTTCTTCCAGTCCCACCTTATATCTTGTAGGATTTTCCTAAGCTTTCCCACGTGGGGTTTCGTTCCATGGACGGGCCCCGTGTGGGAAGCAGCACCCTGTTACCGTGCTGTTTTACAGGCCAGGGCAGAGAGGGGCTAAAGTGACTGTCCAAAGCCTGAAGGTTGGAGCTCAGGTCTGGATAGACTCAGAGGTCACCGCCTTTTCCACCAATCTGGCCTTGGGTCCCTGAGCAAGGCATCACTTCTTTGCAAAATACTGACTAGGTTCCTGCTGTAAGCTGGGCACCATGTCGGTCGCTGGAGATTCAGTGGTGTCCCAGGCGGGCAATGTCCCTGTCATTGTGAGGTCACACAGGGGCACGCAGGGAGATGCCTGCTCCTGGGTCAGATGTCTGGGAGGGAGCACGGGTTTTGGAGGAAGGCTGGGACACGTTCTCTTCCGGGGAGTAATAGTGATCCCGAGTGTCACAGGCATCCGTCCGTACCCCATAAAGCTGTGTTCGATGAACAAATGAAGCGCACGTCGCAGTTTATAAAGCACTAGGAGGTCTGCCGAGTGACGAAACTATGAGATCATTTATTCCAGCTCCATAGACCCAGCAGCCAGGAAGCATTTCTCGCCTTAGGTGAGAGCTGGTGGGCAGTCTGCCTTCTCCGGCTTACTGAAGACGAGCCGGATGAGGCATCTTGGAGGGAGACTCCCGGGCTGTCGTGTGGCAGGTGCTGGAGACATAGAACTGAGTAGTAAGTAGCCTCTGCCCTCAAGGAGTTCAGGGGCCGGTGACGGGTGGCTCAGAAAGCCGCATTCATTGATTCAATCAGCAAACACGTATGGCTTGCCTCTGGCTCTCAGGGCTGTAGCAGCCCAGGTATAGCGTCCCCACTGCTACAGAGCCTACCTTGCAGAGTCTGAGGGTGGGGACAGATCTCGGGCAAGCGGCTCTCAATGCCTCACTTGGATTTCCTGCCTCACCTGTCACCTGTCACCGTCAGAATGGTCTCCACCCCATGCCCTGGCTATGTGGCTGGTTCCTGTGTCTTGCCCCCATACTCCCAGGACGTGACATCGTGACAGTGCACGGCCCTTGTTATCCCGCCATCCCAAGTGCCTGGCACGTAGCGGGAGGGCGATAGCGATTTTTGAATAAATTAAATAAGCCAAAACCCAAGTGTACAATTGGAGCTGGAGATAGTGAGGGCTCCCTGGGAGAGAGAGCGTGGTGAGAGACGCGCAGGGTAGTGCTCCCAGGAGCCACTGGGGCTGGTACCGGAAGGCCAAGGGGGGAGCTGGGGTTGAAATCGGAGGGGGTGGCCACGGGGGCGTGGCAGGCAGGAAACTGGCCGGGTCGGATCTCTAAAGGAAGTCTAGCCTGCAGGGGAACGCAAAGGAGGGATTGGCTCCCTCTGTGGACAGGGGAGGAGGGGCTGGGTGGGGAGGTCCCTACCAGAGGTGGGATGGGAGCTGGTCCCCAAAGGAACCAGGGTGTGTGGCCGGGGAAGGAGAGGGCATGCCTGGTGGTGGGGCTGCAGATGCAAAGTCCACGAGGTGTGAGAATGTCGTGTTCTAGCATCAAGCAGCCTGACAGCGTCATGGGCAGGGCCCGTGGGGAGGGGTGGATACGTGGGAGCTGGTCTCCAAGAGAAACGTGTAACATCTAAGTTAGGATCCTCTTAGCAGGTTCGGCGGGAAAAGCAGGTGGTGACAGGTTCCCATGAATTTTTCTCTCTTGGCCTTCCCGCAGCCACCGTGGTGTGGACGACTGAGCTTCGGCTCTGTCCCTGAGCTTCTGAATCCTGATGAGGGGCGATGGGCCAGACGGTCTCTAAGCTCACGTGCAGCCCTGTCCTAAGATTCTTTTCACGAGCCCAGTAATGGTGGAAAACCAGTTACCCGGGAGAAAGCCCTTAATCTCCAATAAGCGTTGTCCTGCTGGATTGTTCAGGGTGATTCAGGGCACGCCTTGCTCTGTGCTCGTGACAGGGGCTCTTCCCTCCTCCTGGCTGGCCTCAGTTACTCCGAGACAAGGCAGAGGATGAATGTTAGGCATTCCGTGGCATGCTTGAAGTCTGGGGCTCTCGCCAGGCCCAGGTTTAACTGGCCCCATTCCTGACGGTTCAGGAGAGGGAGCTTGCCGGGTCCTGCCTTCCGAAGGGAGTACATCACCATCCGGAAACCGCATCCCCTGAGCTGAAGGATCTTTGGAAGGCGATAAGAGAGATCGCCTGCGTCAAGTTAAGAATAGATTGGTCTCAAAAATAAATAAACATTAAAAGAAAAAAAAAAGAATAGGTTGTAAACACTACAACCTTTTTAATTTTTTATGTTTATTTATTTCTGAGACAGAGAGAGACAGAGCATGAGTGGGGGAGGGGCAGAGAGAGAGGGAGACACAGAATCGGGAGCGGGCTCCAGGCTCCGAGCGGTCAGCACAGAGCCCGACGCGGGGCTCGAACTCACAGACCGTGAGATCATGACCTGAGCCGAAGTCGGTCGCTCAACCGACTGAGCCACCCAGGAGCCCCTAAATACTACAACCTTTGCTGGAGGAACTTTGGATGTCACTTCGTAAGAGCAGCGCGGTAATGCTTCACAACTTGTCGGAACGGGCGATTTGCCTGGGTACAGCGTGTACGATGGCCAAATGATTTTTCTGAGCCATTCGTAAAATTTAGCCAATAAAGTCCTGTCTTTTCTCAGTGCTGTCGTACGTGGTTGTGCAAGCCTCCCAGTGCACAACCTGTGCAACCATACATGGAGACCGGGCTATTCTACAACGCATGTATTCTACAACATTTATTTAATAACTTTTTTTGTACTAGGTACGTGGTAGACAATGGGGATAAAAAGTGAGCCGCAATAGGTCTCAGCCCTCAGGGAAAGACAGACGGGTAGGACTTCATGTAGGGCAGCGTGGTAATGTTACGGAGCCTGGTTTGGATCGCCCGACGGAAGAACCAAGCAGCGCTCGGAGATCTTGGAAGGCAGGAGGTTTATTTCACACCGGCGGGCTCAGAAGAGATCACCCTCCAGAGGTCTGAGTCCCGAGCGTAAGCGTGGGGGACAATTTTAGTCTGTTACTTCCGCATTTGTAATTTAGCGTGTGGCAAGCGGGGCGGGAAGAACCTAGAAGGGGAGTCTTTGGGCCGGGACCGAAATTCCCCTATCAGTCCTGTTGGCCATCTTATAACATAATTTTTCTCTATCAGTAGCTGTTTTGATAGAAGATTCCCGGAGGGTGCTGTGGGAGGGTAAGGAAGGAGCCCTTAGCTTGGACTTGGTGAGTGGTGGAGAGAAAGAGGCCAGGAAAGCGTAGCAGAGAGAGTGGTTCCCCACATTTGCGACGTTCTCCTGGCCCAGAGAACTTGAAAGACCTTCTAAACTGTGCCATTGTCCTTTCAAACCCTGCCCCTGGATCCTCATACTTCTAATAGCATGGCAATATCACAAGTGAATTTTCTCTTCCCGGAAGAGAATGCCTGTCCCTGGGGATGTGGCTGGAGGCAGATCAAGTGGGACCAGAAGCCTGCTCCGATCTGCGGCTGTTGGGTCTGGGTGGCCTGCCCTGCCCCCACCCGAGGTCAGGGGGGTGAGCAAAAGGGCCGTGCCAGCCAACTCCAGTTGGCCAGGATTTGAATCTCACCCTGTCTTCGGTGGGAATCGCTATTTAGACAACGCGTCAAATGTTTTTCAAACCACGAAAACATAACGCAGGGGCACATCTCTGACCCAGACGGCGGGGATCTTGTAATCGACCAAGACCCATAAGTAAGCTAAAGGCTCTGGGGACCCCCGGCAGCTGCTCTCAACTCCAGACAGCGAAGTGAATGTATCAGAGGGACCCCCAAGCTCTCAGTCATAAACGTGTGGACTCCCATGCTGACCAACCGGCCTGTCCTCTCAGGGATGTGACTGCCAGCTCCAAGCTGTCAGCACAGAGCCTGACTCGGGGCTCGAACTCACGGACCGTGAGATCATGACCTGAGCCGAAGTCGGACGCTCAACCCACTGAGCCACCCAGGCGCCCCTCTCTCTTTTCTTTTAGGACTGAATTTGGAGCGGACTTCTTTGGGAAACCCTTCGTATCCCTTGCTCGGCTGGGCAAGGGGCTCGGCTATGTACTTCCAGGGATAACCCCTCACCCAGGGGATCTGAGAACTGATCTGAGTGTCCTGATTCTTCCCTGGGTCTTTCCTTAGACTGATTGCTGCTCGAGGGTGCGGTGGGGTGTTGCTGATCGAGTCGCATAGAGCAACGCTCAGAGAAGGCGTTCAGTCGATGTACGCCGAACGCATGAGAGGAAGCTGACTTCCCAGGGAGAATTAGAAGAAATCAGTTATTTGGGTTTCAGATGAAGTCAAACGTGCTGGTAATCAGGTTGGAATGCCTTCAGCTGCAAGGACATAAAGCCTCAAGGAATGATGTTGTGTGAGAGAAATGTGTCTGTTCTTGTGAAAGTGCCACCCCCTGCATGTAACTGCTGGGAGGGGAGCCATCTTCTGGAAGCTTTGCCCATAGCTGGGTTTGCTTTTAGCCCTCCTGATAATTCTGTGAACCATCTAGACCTCTTTCCGTCTTAACCAGCTAGCATCGATTCCAGTTGCCTAAAACCCACGCGTACCCTCGAATCTGTTTTTCTCGTGCTCAGTTACCGAATGTTAGAATTAGAAGGGATAACAAGTTTCACAGCGGAAATGTCCCCATGTAATGGAGAGAGACCGAGATGCTCAAATCGCATCACTTAGAGGCTAAGTGGGACTCAACCCCTGGAGAGCAGGGTTGCTTCCACTGACCCAAGCTGCCCAAGGCCAGCTGAGCAGAGAAACAAAGTGGAACAGGCAAGCCTGATAACCGGACTTAAACCTTGTCTACCAGCCTCCCAACGAAGCCGTGTAACCGTCAAATTGCCTGCTTGTAAACGGCTTATATCCCAAGAGGGCCCGGCACAAATTTCCTCTGCTCTCAACACAGCCAGCTGTGCATGTGCAGAGCCTGACCTCTCGGTGGACAGGCATGGGGTCAGGAACGCGCTGTCTAGCGTCTGGGCCTCGGGCCTCGCAGAGGACCACACTCCACAGCCCTCGGATTTTCTAGCAGTGTCCATGGTAGCATTTTTACCTGGAAGGTGTAATTAGATCCCTTGAGTTTTCTCTTTACGGGGGTTTAACTTCAGGCTTCAACGTCTGAAGCATTATTACCCTGGCAGTGGGCCTGGCACCTTTTGGAGCTGCATTCCATCTTGCAGGCTTTGGGGACCAGTAAGTGCTGGGAAGCTCTGATGGGTCAATTGGCTGCACTATTAGTGGTCTGTGGTGGGGGGGGGGGGAGAGGCACTTCTCAGGGGGCCTGAGTCACTGAAGCAGTAGCAACTGGGATCCCTGTTCGCCAGGCTACCTCTAGAAAGGTGCTGGGGAGAGATAAGGGGTAGGAACCGCTTTAAAAGTTAATGAGCTCTGGGAGCCTCCCAGGGCTCTGTCTTCTAGGCAGCTTTGCAGCACTTTGAATTTCCACTCCCAGAGGTGGGGCTCCCGCAGAGCCCAGCTGGCTTTTAACCCTTTCAGGCTCCTTACACCCTCCCACTCCTGTAAAGAAGGCGCCCCTCTGGCCTCTTCCAGGACTCGTCCACTGTTGCGCGTCTCTGTCTCCAGTCATTGCTCTGGGAGATCCCAGCCTCCCGGACCAGCCGGGCCCCGAATGCACATCACCGTTCCCTGCTGCTGCCCTTGACCAGATGACTGTGGTGCCGCGTCCCTGCTGGCCTTTGCCGCTCTGCCTCGCCAGGCCCCAGGGCCTGCCTCTCCCTAGCTCACTGGCTGCACTGCAGCCTGCTGGACCATGAACACCCCAGAAGCTCAGTCCCAATTTCAGTGATGAGAACATGGAGTGAGGGCCCTGGGCCCGTGAGGGACCAGGTGGGAGAGGGGGGCTGGTCAGCCTGGCTCGCTCATTTAGCTGAGCCCCTGAGCAGGAAACCACTCTCCTCAGGCCTCAGGGCTGTGTCTGCAAACTTGCTCTTGATCTGTGGTGTAGGGGAGGAAAGACAATTTCTCTCTACCCTTCCAGGTTCTTGGCTGAGATCCTATAGCAAAAAGGCGGATTAACGGGAACAAAGTGACAGAAGTTTAATAACGTGTGTATCTCCTATATACATGGGAGATACTCGGGAAAACAGAATAAGTCCCAGAAACGGCTGAAGCTGTTGCCTTAAATACCATCTTTAGCTCAAGACAAAAAAACGATGTTGGGGAGACAGGTAGGAAAGCCTGTTATTGGAAGGTCACCAGGAAAGCCCAGGAAACCGGGGAAGGCTGTTATGCAGATTTAAGTCCTTCTGCCTTGGTAAGAGTTTCCTGGCACAGAGGGGGAGACACCCTTACAAATGGAGATTTCCTTTATAAATGTGCATATCCCCTACAAAAGAATTACTTCCGCTAGGTTTTCAGAGTTCCGCCTGTGTCTGTTGTTTTTAATCAACTCAAGGTAATCCCTCTGCCAAAGAGGCATATTTCGGGGTGTCGTATTCTCCCCATTCGCTGGTTTCCATAACAGGGAGGGCGGAGGGAAGGTATCAGAATCACTGGGGCTTTTAAAAAATTGTCATGTTGTCCCTCTTTCTAGAGGGCATGTCAACATAAGGAGGAAAAAGAAAGGGCACACACACACACACACACACACACACACACACACGGACACATGCGTGCCCACTTGTATTTTTTCTATTTTTGGAGAGAAAAAAGATCCCTAGTCTGACTATCCTCTCCCTTAGCTGTGAAACACTGGACCAGATTAGTGATTCCTAAGTTCCTGGCTGTTTATAAGAATTCTTCACGTTAGACTGGTTAAGAATTCAGACTCCTGGGCCTCTCCTCAGACCCACCCATTTGGAACCCCTGGGGCAGAACCTAGGAATCAGTATTTTAATAAGTCCCGGGGGGGGGGGGTATCTTCATACTCAGCACCTGGGGGCATCACTGGGTAGGGAGGGGGCGGTCACTGGGCAGTGTCCAGCCCTCTGTTGAGGCCCAGGGAGTAGGAGGCTCTGGGTTTGTGAGATGCTTGGATGCCCCTTACGGCCAGCCCTTTAGAATTTTATGGGACATCCTGTATCCCCCGCCCTCACCACCCCATCCCAGGAAGGCCACTTACCAGTCAATTCCTGTAGCACAAAGTGAAGGGTGCTCCATCTGATGGGAAAGAGACTCGACCGGGGAGGGTGGCCAGGGCTATCCGATTCACCGCGCCTGGGCAAACGTGATGTAAAATCGACATCCCCTCTGCTCACAGGGTGGGGAATAAGAGAGCCCACAGCCCTCTGCAAAAGGACCAGGCCTCACTCCACTGCCCAGGCCACTTCCGTTCATTGCAACAGATTCAGGTGCCCGGTACCGCTGAGGGCTTTAAATTTTTTAAATTTTTTTTTTCCAACGTTTATTTATTTATTTGGGACAGAGAGAGACAGAGCATGAACGGGGTAGGGGCAGAGAGAGAGGGAGACACAGAATCCGAAACAGGCTCCAGGCTCTGAGCCATCAGCCCAGAGCCTGACGCGGGGCTCGAACTCACGGACCGCGAGATCGTGACCTGGCTGAAGTCGGACGCTTAACCGACTGTGCCACCCAGGCGCCCCTGAGGGCTTTTTCTGTACGTGTGCACCCCCCTCCTCCCCCGCCCCGCCCTCAGCTACTCAGCCCCTCTCCTCTGAGCCAGTCCCTTGCAAATCCCTCGGGTATTAAAAGATAAGTCCGATTTCAGCTCAGGTCATGATCATGGTTTGTGAGTTTAAGTCCTTTGCCGGGTTCTGTGCTGACAGCTCAGAGCCTGGAGCCTGCTTCAGATCCTGTGTCTCCCTCTCTCTCTCTCTCTCTCTCTCTCTCTCTGCCCCTCCCCCGCTGGTGCTCTGTCTCAAAAATAATTAAGCATTAAAAAAAATAATAAAAAAAATAAGAG
The DNA here is from genome assembly GCF_028749965.1 of Puma concolor. NCBI lineage: Eukaryota > Metazoa > Chordata > Mammalia > Carnivora > Felidae > Puma > Puma concolor. Next base: position 19,044,937 of record NC_141677.1, read on the forward strand.
ATAAGTTCCTGCAACCCCGTCTGAAGCTGTCGTTTAGTGTGAGAACGTCGGTGAAAGAGAGGAGAGTCCTGTCCAACAGCAAACACCCTGAGGGCTCACGGAAAGCTCAGGTGACGAGAGTTGGTCAAACAATGCAGATCGTGATCTCTGCCTATCTGAAGCGCCAGTGGCTGGCCTGGTCCTCTTGGCCAGGCACTCACTGCTGGCCAGTGCTGTCCTCCTGTCCAACAGAAACGTTTCCACAGAACAACGACATTGGACGAAACCACTGTCCCTCCGCGATGGAACCGGACAAAGCCCAGTCTGAACTCAGCATGCACACTGTCCAGCCACAAAACACCAAACATGCCCCACTCTCTTGTCCCCACGACACCAGCAGCCACTGTTACTTCCCTAGTTCCCGGCTTGGGCCTGGACCTTGCCTTCCTGCCTTTTACTAAGATTTACTAAGATGCCCAGTCATAAAATTGCCCTGCTCCCTCGCAGCATCCAATACAAGCCCTTTTCTTGAAGCCTGTCCCCTCATCCCCCAGCAAGGCTCCAGACCTTCAGGTCCTTTCTGACCCCCGGACTCAGATACCCGCGGGTCCCTGCTGCACGTCCCCCCTCACTGCCAACATTCATCAACTCAACTGGCTCAGCCCCAGGGGCCTCCTGGCCCTTGACCGGCCGGCTCTGACAACAGAGGCCGAGATACAGACACAGCAAAGTCATCTTACAACACGGAGAAGGCGGGCGGCGTGGGACCGTGGCCTGTTTTGTAGCCAAACCACTTCCGAAACTGACCAATCGAAAGACCACTTTTTCTTCTATAACCTCAGCAGGTTGGTGGACCAGGCCACTGACCTAACTTTTTTTTTTTTTTTTTTTTTTTGCGTATTTATCTTTGTGTGTGTGTGAACATTTAAGTTTCCCCCTCTTAGCACATTTCAATTAGACTGTGTTATCAACTATAGCCACCAGTTTTCTGATCATAATCTGAATATTCCCAGGCGTCACCAGCTATGACCAGCTGGAAGGCCTAGAGAATCACTTCTACAGTAATAGTCCAATGGAGGGTCTGGCCTCTCCTCAGATCCTTCCGGTCACTCCTTGGAGACCCCAGAGGGGCTCCAGCTGTGCTCATTGGTAAGTTGGTCCCTGCCCACCCTGCCCCCGCTGAACTGCTGCTTTCCCACAGGGAGCTAGCTTCTGGACACCTACATGCCAGGGACTCAGGCAGAAGATGACCCTCCTCCAACCATGTGCTCACGTGGTCCTGTGGGCTCAGCATGAGCGCTGCTCGAACGAGCGCTGCCTCACGGAGTCCCTCCTGAGAACCCCATGGCTGGACTCAAGGCCTCCCTCTCTTTGGTTGACCTCTTATCTCAAGAGACCCAAGTTGGGAGCCGGGCACAAAGTCCCCTCCATTGCCCATTGGCATGAGCCATTCCTGCTTCTCCAGGTAAAATCCAGAAGTCCCCAAGTGAATTAGTCGTGCAAACAGACTCTTCTGGGGCTCTCCATCCCTTACTGGGTGGTCACTTAGGCTCAGCCAGGCCCACCAATCAGGCAACCGTGTTAGAAGATGCAGAAGGTAAGCCACAGATTTCTAGACAGACCCTCTGATTGCATTGTCTCAGTCTGCCACTTGCTAGCTTGAGCAGGTTCTGTACCTCAGTTTCAATTAGAGCCTCAGTTTCATGATCTGAAAAATGGGGACAACAATAGTTGCTTCTCGTTAAGTTGTTCTGAGAGTCAAACATGATCATCTGGGTCTAGGGATTGCCATGGTGAACGCAAAGGGCTCCATAAATGTAGCCTGATGGCCACTACTGATAATCAATCAACTCACGTGTTCAGAAAGCAGACATACACAGAGAGTGGGGAGGAATGAAAGCTGATTTGTTTTAAAGTAAGCCTGGCCGAAGAGGGTAGGTTACTAGGGTGCTGTCCATTGAAGAAGCTGTATGAAGCAGGGCTCATGGCTCGCTGACCCTCACGCTCCTGTGGCCAGCGTTCTGGCTGTGTCAGTGCCGAGAGGGGAGGCCAAGCAAAGGAGGCCATGGTGTGGCCTGTTTTGGTCATGGAGACTAAAGGGTTGGCAGATTTGCCCAGGTAAATTTGAAGCATGGCTCTACCTGCCAGCTTTTTGTAGTTTATTGAAACAAGTCGAATACAGGACATTTAAGAAATCCTGACAGAGTCAATAGGGCAGATGCTGACGGCGTCATTAGACACAGGACACGACACGTCCTGGCCCTGCAGGACACCTGGCAGCCCCAGCTAAAGCCATGTCGCGCTGCAATAGCTACAGAGAAGGAAGCACAACCTGGAATATACACACATATGCTCACCATTAGCTGCTTTTTCATAACGAACCAGTTGATAACCCAAGCGCTCAATACAGAACATTTCTGAGTTGATCACGAGCTAGGGAGTGTGGACATTGACCACTGATTGTTCTCGGTAATCACTCCTCTACTTGATTAGATCTTTCGTTGATCCACCAGCATCAACCAAATGTGTATGGTGTTTGGGGCCGGAGAATCACAAGATCAGGTCTTAAGTCTTGAAATAATGCCGATGGCTCAGAGCATTATTGTTCTGAATCATCTGTAGGCCAGGAGATTTGAGGACAGGGACCTTATCTTGTACTTCTTTTGTATTGGGTACAAATGCTTAATAGATATTTGTTGACTGATGGGGCACCTGGGTGGCTCCGTCGGTTGAGCGTCTGGCTTCGGCTCAGGTCATGATCTCGCAGTTTGCGAGTTCGAGCCCCGCATCGGGCTCTGTGCTGTCAGTTCAGAGTCTGGAGCCTGCTTCAGATTCTGTGTCTCCCTCTCTCCCTGCCCCTCCCCCACACACTCTCTGTCTCTCTCTGTCTCTCAAAAAATGAATAAAAGTTAAAAAAAATTTTAAAATAGATATTTGTTGACTGATCTCCAAAATTAACTCTTTTTAGACCATTAAGTATTGAAAATATGTTTTTTATTTCTCTGTCCCTTCTTTAGAACATAATTCCATGCCTTACTGTAAATTTTGAGGGATGCATAACCAGCCAAGTTAACCAAAATATGTATGCATTATTAGTCTAAATAATAATCAGTCAGCAAATTCATAGTTCTGCTGTTCAAACAGGGGCAAAAGAGATTAACTCCCCAATCAGCTTAGGTAGTTTCCCAAACACTAGTTGGCTGGTTGAAAGAACTTTTTGCTTAAGAACGTAAAGCTCCGTAGGATTGGGGGAAGTTCGGAGGTTAACAGTGAAGGCCTGACAACAGAAATGGAAAAAATTCTGGGCCAGCAGTGATTTTAATGTTTTTCCAGTCCTACCTAGAGTGCAACACTTCATTGGTAATAAAACACTAATGTGATTACAGAAAGCCAGCTCTTCCAGTGGAGAACTCATGTTTGCCACTTTCATTTACACGGAGCATGTTTGTTATTTATTACCAATTCTCTTTCAAAGCCAAGCCTAGTGGGTGATCACAACACTGAGCACGAAGAGGGAGGGGGGAAGACTGCCAATAGGTCAGCAGTCACTGGTTTCAGAACTATTTGTTGAACAACCTGTGAGTGCCAGGTGGTATGGGTGCCCGGGGCGGGGGGTGGGGGGGGGCTGGTGCTGGGGAGGGAGCGGTAGGCGGATACAGTGTGTCCCTCTCATTTATCACAAAGCCATGGGCATTAGGTGGGAATCTTGGGTGCATACGGAAACCCAGCCGGGCAGGGCAGACCTCGTGCTCTCTTCCTCAGCGCCTGAGCCTGGGGTTATTTGGGGTTCTGGATCAGCCCCCTGGCTGTGTTCCCACAGTGAGCTCACTGCTCTTCATGCAGATGGGAACTCGATGGGCAGCAGTCTTGACCTTGCAGAACTCGCTGCAGGTCAACTTGCAAGAGCTGACATCATACAGCAGGCGTTGGAAGGCCCCCCGAGCCCGGGTGGGCAACGCAAAAGGAACCAGGGTTGGAGAATGGGGGGGGCCAGGTAGGAGAAGGACTTTTATGACACATTCCTGCATGATGGATGACAACCTCCACCCTGCTTTGTTTGGCTGTCAAGAAGCTGGTGACACTTGGGATGTGGTGAAGAGGGGCCGAGAGTTCTGGAAAAGGCTGGCCTCCTCCTGGGGGCCTAGGGATGGTGGGCAGGGTAGGGGTAGTGGGAAAATACCTCTCTTGAGAAAGGAATCAATGGTTTCAGAACTGGATTGCCATGTCCTTCTAATCCATACTTCTGTCCATCTGATTCCACAATGGCACTGAAGGGAGGAAATGGTGACCAGAAGAGATTAGTGATGTTCCAAGGTCACCTAGCACACCATTGCTGGTACTGGGTTTATGACTGGTGATCCTGTTTGTGTGGAAATGCCCAGAGTGAGGGTAGAAAATCTAAGACAAGAATCCAAACCCTTGTCAAAGTTACTTTCAGCAGACTTGTGATTCATTAAAAAACAAAACCATGAAAAGAAGAGCCAAAGCATTCACTGAACACCAGCTGTTGGGCCCAGAGAAGGGATCCACGGAAGCTGAAGGAGCAGTCCTCGTCCTCAAGGGGTTTGGACTCTTGTACGGGGGACGGGCCCCCCACACACGTGAAAGTGAGCCAACCACACATGTCAAAACCAGTTAAATCTAGGTCAACATGGAGTAGAACAGGCGTTCCCAGGTGACAGACAAAGAACCAGAGTCTCCGGTCCAGGTCCCTGTCTCCATTCCTGTGCACTTCCCAACCCTGTTTCTGCTGGCTCCAAAGAAGATGAACACACAGTCCCTTGCTTAAGATCCTTCACAGGCTCTGTCTGTGGTAAGAGTCAGAACTTTGCCTGGTCAATATCCTTCTACAATCGAGGCCCTGCTTCCCCTCCCAGCTCTATTCCCTCACCCTGTCCACCTGCTGCCCCTTATCTGGCCACATGGCATAAAGCAAACGCACCACCTCCAGACTGTGTGCCTTTCATGCTGTTCCTTTTACAAAGTTCCAGCCCTTTCTGCCTGCCGTCCGCCTACCAACACGCCCCCTCACCCTCAGCAGCCCCGCTCCAGCATCATGCCGTCGGTGGTGAGTGAAAGTATCCAAAGTGTAAGTAGAAAATAGAGGGCTTTTTATCTGCCCAGAAACAATCAGACACGTGCCCTTTGTAGACTTTTATTAAATAGCATATATACTCTAACCATTAAGTACAATCCTTTTATTTACTTATTGTTTTTATGGAAGTATAATTAGCATACAGAGTTCTATTGGTTTCAGGTGTACAATATAACGAGTCGACAGTTCAATACATTACTCAGGGCTCATCACATTTAGTGTACTCTTAATTCCCCTTATCTATTTCACCCATCCCCACCCCCGCCCCCGGGCCCCCCGCCAGTCACCTCCCCTCTGGTAACCACAGGTTTATTCTCTGTATTTAAGAGTCTGGGTGTTTAAAAAAAAATTGGGGGGGGGGTGTCTTTTTTTTCCTTTGTTCATTTGTTTTGTTTCTTAAATTCCACATCTGAGTGAAATCCTCTGGTATTTCTCTTTCTCCGCCTTATTTCACTTAGCATCGTAGCCTCTAGGTCTCTTCATGTTGTTGCGAATGGCAAGATCTCATTCTTTTTTCTGGCTGAGTGATAGCCCCTCACAAAGATATATACCAGTCCTTTACCCATTTGTCTACGGATGGACACTGGGACTCCTTCCGTGTCTTGGCTGTTGTAAATAATGCTGCAATAAACGTTCTCTTTTTGAATTAGTGTTTTCATTTTCTTTGGGTAACAACCAAGTGGTAGTAGGATTCTTGAATCATATGGTAGTTCTATTTTGAACTTTTTAAAGGAAACTCCATACTGTTTGCCACAGTGGTTGTGCCGATTTGCAACCCACAAACCACGCACGAGGGTTCTCTTCTCTCTACATCCTCCAGCACCTGGTATTTCTTGTCTTTTTGATTTTAGTCATTCTGACAGGTGTGAGGTGGTATCTCCTTGTGGTTCTGATTTGCATTTTCCTGATGATTAATGATGTTGAGCATCTTTTCATCTGTCTGTTGGCCAGCTGATGTCTTCTCTGGAGAAATGTGTGTTTGTGACTTCTGTCTGTTTTTAATTGGATTATGTGTGGGTTTCTTCTTTTTGCTTTCTCTTTTTTTTGGGGGAGTGTTCTGGTCTTGAGTTATAGGAGTCCTTTATACATTTTGGATACTAACCCCTTATCAGATATATCATTTGCAAGTATCTTCTCCCGTTCGGTAGGTTGCCTCGTGGTTTTGTTGATGGTTTCCTTTGCTGTGCAAAAGCCTTTTATTTTGATGTGGTCACAGAAGCTTATGTTTGCTTTTGTCTCCCTTGCCTTAGGAGACATATCTAAAAAAAATGTTGCTAGAGCCGATCTGATGTCACAGAAATTACTACCGATGTTTTCTTCTAGTACTTTTATGGTTTTAGTTCTCACCTTTAGGTCTTCGTCTATTTTGAGTTTATTTTTTTGTGTATGGTGTAAGAAAGCGGTCCAGTTTCATTCTTTTGCATGTAGCTGTCCAGTTTTCCCAAAACCATTCATTGAAGAAACTGTCTTTTCCCCATTACACATTCTTGCTTCCTTTGTTGTGGATGAATTGACCATAACATTGTGAGTTTATTTCCAGACTCGCGATTCTGTTCCATTGATCTACGTGTCCATTTTTATGCCAGTACCATGCTGTTTTGATTATTACAGCTTTGTAGGAGATCTTGATGTCTGGGATGGCGATACCTCTGGTTTTGTTCTTTCTCGAGATTGCTCTGGCTATTCATACAAATTTTAGTATTATTTGCTCTAGTTATGTGAAAAATACTATTGATATTTTAATAGAGAGTGCATTAAATCTGTAGATTGCTTTGGGTAGCATGGACACTTTAATAATATTGGTTCTTCTACTCCGTGAGCATTTGGGTCACCTCTAATTTCTTTCATCAATCTTTTACAGTTTTCAGAGTGCAGTCCTTTCACCTCCTTGGTGAAGTTTATTCCTAGGTATTTTATTCTATTGGGTGCAATTGTAAATGGGATTGTTTTCTTAATTTCTCTTTCTGCTGCTTCATTATTATTGTATAGAAATAGTGCAGCTTTCCGTATATTAATTTTGTATCCTGGGACTTTGCTGAATTCATGTGTCAGTTCTAACGGTTTTTTTATGGGGTCTTTAGGGTTTCCTGTATATGGTATCACGTCATCTGCAGATAGTGAAAGTGTTACTTCTTTCTTACCAATTTGGATGCCTTTTCTTCATTTCTGTTGTCTGACTGCCCTGGCTAAGGCTTCCTGTACTATGTTGAATAAAAGTGGTAAGAGTGGATGTTCTTGTCTTGTTCCTGATCTTAGAGGAAAACTCTTGAGTTTTTCACGTTGAAAATGATGTTAGCTGTGGGTTTTTCATAGAAGGCCTTTATTATGTTGAGGTATGTTCCTTCTAAACCTATTTTGTTAACAGTTTTTATCACGAATGGATGTTGTACTTGGTCAAATGTTTTTTTCTGCATCTATTGAAATGATCATAAGGGTTTTTATCCCTTCTCTTATGAATGTGATGTATCACATTGATTTATTTGCAAATATTGAACCGCCCTTGCACCCCTTGGAATAAATGCCATTTGATCACGGTGAAAGATTTTTTTAATGTATTGTTGGATTTTGTTTGCTAATAGGTATAGTCCCTTTCAAGAAGACAAATTCTTTTAGATCCTGGGACTAGTCCCTCAAACCTTCAGGAGTCTTCAGGTCAAGTGTATGAAACACTGAATTATTATTTAAGGGAATTAGGCAATCACTTGTGCCACCCTGGTCACAAGTAAATAAATATAAATACAATATACATATAAACCATGAACACAGCTACTAAACTTTTCTAGATCACCCAAATGATCCAGAATACATTTATATTGAATTTTTAGATTATTGCAATGAAAACAAAATAATTAGGAAATGCGGTGCCTGGGTGGCTCAGTCAGTCAGAGTTATCTGACTCTAGATATTGGCTCAGGTCATCATCTTGCGTTTTGTGGGATCGAGCCCTGACAGCACAGAGCCTGCTTGGGATTCTCTCTCCCTCTCTCTCTGCCCCTCCCCCACTCACACAAGGACACACTCTCTTTCCCTCCCCAAATAAATAAACTAAAAAAAAAAAAAAGTGTCTTTACCTAGCAAATCCATGAGAATATGCACACAGAGCCCTAGAAACATATGGGGTAATGGAGATATTCTGGTCAAGGACAATAGCCAAATACCTCTAGGGGAGGAAATCTCTCTTGGGTCTGTGAAACACCTTAATGGCTTGTTGGTTATAGGGTGTTGTCTGAGTTACGGGGTGAGGTTAAAGCAGACATTTCTTTGCCTACGTTCTGCTTTCTTTGGCTGGGAAGACAGAGGGTCTGGCTCTGGGACCTGTGAACTGTGAAGGGGAACGTGTTCCCTACAGAGGGCAAGAATGAGCCCCAGCAATGTGGCCACAGGCTGACACCAAGGAAAGGAGGCGAGGGTTCCCTGGGAGAGAAAATAACCAATGAACTCAAGGAATAGTGAATCCAACATTCAATCTCAGATATTCCTACTCCCAAATCATCAGTAACAGACCGTTGGACCCAATAACTTGTTATGTTTGGAGAATGAAGGGGAAGAAAGGAATAGAGATGGAAGGGCAGGTCTGGGGATGAAAGGGGGAGGAGTTAGGAGTTAGGTAAGAGCCAAAATTTGGAGCGAGTGGGAGTGGGAAGGTGGTCGTGTGGCAGTACCAGGAATTTCTGAAAGGCACTGAGCATCCCTCCTTCCCATGGGAGATGTGGGCTGAGCTACATATTCAAGTTCACTGTATGGGGCAGTAACATCTCTTCTATTATCTGGGCTTTACTTGTATTATCTATTTGTATTTGTAATTACGTTTGTATTAAACTTTTTGTATGTGTTTTGCTGTCTCTCCGGTGGACCCTGATTCTTTGAAGGGTACTATGGGCAATTTAAATTGAGTTTGGAGGTCTATGTAGAGGAGTAATCAGAGAGAAGTGGGAAGAACTTGGTTGGAGCCAGATCACTGCATAATATTTTTGCCACATACTTCAGAATACTTCAGTATGAGCCCTGTAAAGTTTATAAATGTGTGAAGTTAACTTTATCCCTTCGGAGTGGTCCGTAAGCAGTCGAGAACTTGACAAGGGCTTTAGCAAGTGCTTCGAATGTCATCGTATAAATGCGCACAGAGAGCCCATTATTTAGCATATAAGATATTAGAAATAACTTTTCATTGGCGAAACAAGCAGCGCTCAGGAGGTGTGCTTAGCTAGAAAGTTTACACGAGCACCTGCATGATGAGATGTGAGGACACAGGGTGCTCAGTTTCCCTCCCTTCCAGTAGAGCTCTCTGTAGAGAATTCTGATGGGTCCTCGGGCCTCAACTACCCTTCCTGGGGTGGGGTGGGGGGGACATCTCACCTGACCCAGTAGAAGGCTGGGTGGTAGAACTCTTACAGTATCTGCCCCAGAGTGGCCCTTGCCTGCAGGATGCTTGCTGGAGCCTACAGTGACAGAGACCAAGGTTAACAGGACCAGGTAGAAGGACTGCTTTTATGCCTGCTGATAACCATCTCGTCTGCGTGTTGTGCTTACTGTAACATTCAAAGTGGCAGACGTCAAAAAAAAAAATTAAAAAAATAAAAATAATAAAAGGGGCACCTGGGTGGCTCAGTTGGTTAAGTGTCCGACTTTGGCTCGGGTCATGATTTCATGGTTTGTGGGTTCGAACCCTGCATTGGGCTCTCTGCTATCAGTGCGGAGCCCACTTTGGAACCTCTGTCTCCCTCTCTCCCTGCCCCTCTCCCACTTGCCTTCACTTCTTCTCTCTCTCAAAAATAGATAAACATTAAAAAAAAATCAATAGAGGGGCGCCTGGGTGGCGCAGTCGGTTAAGCGTCCGACTTCAGCCAGGTCACGATCTCGCGGTCCGTGAGTTCGAGCCCCGCGTCGGGCTCTGGGCTGATGGCTCGGAGCCTGGAGCCTGTTTCCGATTCTGTGTCTCCCTCTCTCTCTCTGCCCCTCCCCCCTTCATGCTCTGTCTCTCTCTGTCCCAAAAATAAATAAAAAACGTTGAAAAAAAAATTAAAAAAAAAAAATCAATAGTAACAAAGTGGCGGAAAGCCACGCCTATATCTCCTGGTCAATGGGTAGCATTGACATACACGCGAAGGGTGTTTAGAATTTAAAACTCTGGCCATGAGGGAGTCGTTGAAGATTTTGAAGCAGGGGAATGGTATGGAGAAGGTGTTGCAGCGCCGAGGGCCCAGAGGGAGGGAGATGAGTTAAAACCAGAGAGTAGCACCAAAAAGTGGGTAGACCCAGAGCTGGGGCTTTTGCAAGGTCAGAATCCACGGGCTCCCCCCAACTCCTCTGAGCCCTGGGGCTGGCCCAGGACTTCCCAAGTCAGAGGGGGTGTGAGGAGAAGCCAACTTGGTCCCCCGTGACAAAGCCGCATTGTGATGAGTCAGGAGGAAATCTGTCCCAGACACATGGATTACATTTCCTCTCAGATATATGTGGGGATGGGGTGGGGGTGGAATTCAGAGTCAGGCCAATGTGAATGGCAGTCTGGGCTTTTCCAAGAAGACAAGCTCACAGAAATGACGCTGGAGCACGCAGGAAGGCTCGGAGGCTCAAACTCTCCCAGGGCGGGCTCACTGATTCTCGTCTCTTGTGAGATAAAACCAGGGTCTGTTGCAATGGCCTCTGAAAGGGGCCAGTGTGAAGGATCATTTTCATAAAGAAATGGATGGAACAGGGAGTTGCCCCGCAGATCACTTGACCAGAGGGGATAGAGCTGTGGGCTCTATCAGGACCCCTTCTTGACTTTTGGTTCTTCCTCCTGCTTTCCCTCTCTGAGACTCATTTCCCAAGTTTGGCTCCTTCTCAGTTGGAGGCTACACTTTCTCTGATCAAAACTCATGAGCTGTGCAATGCACTAGCTATTGCTTCCCGGGGTAGGCGGTTAAAAGTTTGCAGAAAATAGAGCGGAACAAATAGATAGGCTCGGGAACAGCCTAGTCACCCCACCTACCCACCCCCAGCCCGCCCTCTCTCTCCCAAGCCGGGTTTCCAGGCTGGAGGGGGAAAACTTTGAGCAATTAGCACTCAAGCAAGCACGGACATTCGGGGACCCAAGCTCAGGCCAGATCTCACCTGTGGTATCCATTAACAACTGGTGCCAGTAATTTTCTCTCAAGGCCTTGAACTCTCCCTACTCGAAGCACTACCATGAGGAGTGGAAGTTATTCGTGAACAGTAACAGCCATTACGAATACAGTTAGCCATCACTAAGTGCTTACCACGTAGGAGGCACGTGCCAGGGACTTCATGTAGAGCAACCCACTCAGTCATCACAGCTCTCTGAGAGGGCGGTTACTGAGCTCCCATTTTGCAGACGAGGACATTGAGATTTAGGTTCAGTGACTTGCCCCAAAATCGCTGTAGTGGTTTGAATGGTGCCCCCAACCCCCCGCCCAGGACTGAATCCCTGAGACCTGTCAATGTGATCTTATTAAATTTTTTTTTTTTTTGAGAGAGAGAAAGTGAGGGAACATGCACAAAGGCATGGGGGAAGGGTAGAGGGAGATGGAGAGAGAATCATAAGCAGGCCTCATGCCCAGCACGGAGCCTGGCACAGGGCTGAAACTCACAACCGTGAGATCATGACCTGGACCGAAATTCAAGAGTTGGATGCTTAACCAACTGAGCCACGCAAGGGCCCTGAATGTGATCTTATTTTTGAAAAGATGTGCTCTGATTTTATTTTATTTTATTTTTTATATTTTATTTATTTTTGATAGAGAGAGACAGAGCACAAGCGGGGGAGGGGAAGAGAGAAAAGGAGACACAGAATCTGAAGCAGGCTCCAGGCCCCGAGCTGTCAGTACAGAGCCCGACGTGGGGCTCGAACTCACAAATTGTGAGATCATGACCTGAGCCGAATTCGGACGCTCAACCGACTGAGCCACCCAGAGGCCCCGATGTGATCTGATTTTAAAATTACGTTTTTGCAGACATAATTAAGGACTCTGAGATGAGAGCATCCTGGATTGTCAGGGTGGACCCCAAATTCAATGACAGTTGTTCGTATAACAGAAGAGAAGACACAGAACAGGAGAAGGTCAAGGTGGAGGCACAGACAGGAATAATGCGGCCCAGAGCCAAGGAACCCCTGGAACCACCAGATGCTGGAAGAGGCCAAGAAGGATCCTCCCCTCAAGCCTCAGAAGGAGCGCGGGCCCTACCGACACCTTGAATTTGAACTTCTGATCTCCACAACTGAGAGAATGCATTCTGTTGTTTTAAGCCACCCAGTTTGTAATTGTTTGTTATAGCAGCCCTAGGACTCTAATATAGTCCCATAGCTCTTAAATGATGGAGTAAGCTATAAAAGTTAAAGCTGTTGGGGCGCCTGGGTGGCTCAGCTGGTTAAGCATCCGACTTCAGCTCAGGTCACGATCTCACGGTCTGTGTCAGGTCACGATCTCACGGTCTGTGAGTTTTAGCCCTAGTTGGGATCTGTGCTGACGGCTCAGAGCCTGGAGCCTGCTTCGGATTCTGTGTCTCCCTCTCGCTCTCTGCCCCTCTCCCACTCGCGCTCTCTCTCTCTCTCAAAAATAAATAAGCATTTAAAAAATTTAAAAAGTTAAAGCTGTCGTTATAGAAAAAGAATCAGTGACATCCAAAAAGTACTAGGATACGTTCAAATGAGAGAAACAGGCCCCATATATATATATATATTCTATATATTTATATTTATACACATATATATATTACATATATATCAGGAAGAGGAGGTTCGGCAGACTCAGACGTGCCTATTCGCCTGACTGGTGACGTAGCAGGGTGATAACATGGAGCTTCTTGTAAAACCCCCCGGGAAGCAGGGTTCCGGAAAAAGCCGCGCTCTTCTGGAAGTTCTGGCCACAGTCTCTACGAAATGAGGCCCACGGGCTCCTCTCGAGGATCACCAAGTCCACCGATTAATTGCTTTCATTTAGGTCTTATCTACATGTGTGTGCAGCTATGCCTCACGTGAATAGATCTCTTCTAGTAAGGTCGTGAGTAAGTGAAGTTTTGACAAATTGAATTGTGTCAGAAAAGCGGCAGACTGGCTGTGTACACGAAGCTCACTTGGACATTTTTGGGAGGTGGATTATTATCCTTCTTTGCACCCACTCCCACTACCTACTCTCTCTGTTCCTGAAGTTTCCTTTTGGGTATACTAGATATCCTGGAAGAGAGGGAGGCCTCCTTGCTCTGTCACCAGGCACACTTAGCTCTTAGGTGCAACTGTGCACAGCGTCCATGCACTCGCCCACGCCTGTGACAGCACCAGGCACGGTCAACCCCCAGCAGGCAGAGCCTCTGACGGCTGCGCTTGTTCCCCTGGGCGCCCTGTCACAGGGGTTACGACGGAGGAGGGGAGTCAAGGGCTGGAAGGGAATCTAGAACCCCTGCTTGCGGGGCTGAAGGGGGACGCCGCTGGGGAGGCCAGGCCAGGAGGGGGAGGAACAGCTTGCAGGGGGGCCCCCGAGGACACGCGTTGGGCCAGATCTCAGATCTGAGTTCAGGCGCGAGCTGCTTCCGGTGCCCGGCTTCTAGCACCCCCAGTGCTCCGCAAACGTCCTGGGCTTTTGTTGCCATGCCCACCCGGCTGGGGCAAAATCTTCAGGGGGCACTGGCAGAGCAAAGGGAAGGGACTCAGGCTCGGGAGTCGGGCAGTTCCAGAGCCCGGATAATGAGCCAACCGTGTTGCTTAGTTTTGTTTTGTTTCAAGTGATTGAAATAGTTTAAAAGGGGAGGGGGCTCAGAAGGGAATTACTCCCACAGCTGGCTTCGAATCCTCCCACCTGGATTCTTTCTTTTAGCTTCACATGCGATGCTTGTGTTGTTGTTTTTTTTCAAATCTAAATATAATAAATGAGGTATTATAGATAAAACTGTAAGTTTTACAAATACTAAAACCAAAAATTTCAAACTGGCTACAGACATTGTCCATTTTCCGAGGGGCTTTTTAATGAAATATTGGCTATGGCCTTTAGGAACAATTTAATATCAGGCTCTGGAATTGGCAGAATTTTCCCCCTCGCTCCTCACAGTGCCATCTGTCTAGTTTAAAGCCGAGCGTGTGAAACTCCAGCTCCCAGGTGGAAAACACAGTCATACCTTCTCTGACATACTGTCGGAACTGTCATCAGGATTTTTTAAGGACTGACTTGATGAATAAAATATAAGGGCTTAGAGCGAACCCCGAATGTGCAGGGTTGAAGGGAACAAATAGCCCTTTGTTATTGCCAAAGATCCTTCCTGATAACGCAACCTGAGAAATCTCTGCTTCAGCCACATCTGCTGCTAGGGAATGCTGAAAAACTCGTGACTATAAAATGAAATGAAGCTTGGAGGTGAACCATATGAAATCCTGCGGATTGAGGGAGAAATCAGTCGCTCTTACCATGGAGTCTGGTGAAGGGGGGGCACAGTGGGGGTGGGGAGACCATGAAAAATCAACAGCGCAGATTGAAAATGTGGATTTGCTCTTGGGAAGCTTCATTCCCCGGGAAAGAAGAAAACGCGAGCAATGAAGTTTTGCCTGGAGAGCAATACTGTTTCCATTTGCATGTTAAATGGATTGAGGCCTCTCCTAGGCTCCCCTTGGGGAGGGCCGTCAGAGGCAGCTCTACCCTCTGATGGCTCCATGCCCCCACCTTACTCTGGTTCGGAGCCCACAGCCCCAGAGAGACCCTGGTCCACCAGAGGTGCTCAATAAATATTTGTATAGAATTGCCTTTAAAAGCTAGTTTCTGGGGGCGCCTGGGTGGCTCAGTCGGTTCAGCATCTGACTTCAGCCCAGGTCATGATCTCACCATTCGTGGGTTTGAGACCTGCATCGGACTCCGTGCTGACAGCTCAGAGCCTGGAGCCTACTTTGGATTCTGTTTCCCCTTCTTTCTGCCCTACCCCACTTGCGCGCGCGCTCTCTCTCAAAAATAAATAAACGTTAAAAAAAAAAAGGGTTGGTTTCTTGAGTGATCCCCCCCTCCAAAGGCTGTGCTCAGATGTCTTCTTATGTATATCTTGAATTCTGTATAATCGGTGCAGCGAGACCTTAGGAAGAGGTAGTTTTCATCCCAAAGCCTTCCTCGCATTCATTTTAGTTTTATGGCCCGCCCACACCCCACCTTTAGAAAAACAGGCCTGAATAATCTCCAGAGCTGCAGAAACAGTGCTTGGGAGTTTGGGACTTGTGAGCTTGGCAGGGTCAGCCTTGGTTTTAGCTGTGAGGACTTACAAAAACCTGGCTTGCCCTCCCCAGGCGGTCCAGGTACAACACGGACTCTTTACCCCTCAGAGGGCCCACGGTGGGGGCCGTGCTCTGCTTTAAGCAACTCGCCTACAGGATGTGTGAGGCTTTGGGGGCACCCTTCATCTTTATACACCCGTGTGCACCTCTGTCCTGGCCCCATCCGCCCACTGCCCAGACCACTGTGTCCACAAGTTCAGATTCTGATCGCTTCTGATGAACACGGTTCTTTCCCATTTGTCGACTCAACATGTGGTCCTTGAGGGACCACTATGTGCCAGGCTTTTCTCTAGGTGCTTGTGGATGCAACAGGGACAAACTAGATAAAACCCTGCCTTTGTGGAGCTTACATTCTAGTGCAGAGGGGCAGGTGATGACAAACACGATCAGTAAGGAAATATTGTGTTAGAAAGTAATGTGCTTTGGATGAAAACAGAGCAGAATATGGAGAGTCTGGCATGTGTGGGGAGGGATGGGGACCAGAAAGGGGTGGTTGGGACAAGCCTCCAATAGAAGGGAGAGCCCATGGCACTCACAGGAGGACAGCTGTGGGCTCCAAGGGAAAGGCAGGCATTGGCTGTGCAGGAACTGGTCAGACTCAGTTATCTGCACCAGGAGGGAGAAGGAGGAACCAGCAGTCTAGGGGCCAGGGCTTCTGGGGGGAAGTTCAACCATTGGATTTTCAGATACTGTTTGCGCAAACTCTGAAGCAAACCCTACAGATGGGTAGAAGGGTTAACTGAAGATAATGAACTGGACGTAGATGACAGAAAGGAGCTCTGCCCAGATGCCAAGGGGAAGGAAGGGGGAGGGTGGAGAGGAGATGTCTGTGTGCCAGGACCTTCACAGTGTTCGGTGCCTTCCGGCTGCGTGGGACCCAGGCTGGAGACGCCCAGGGATGAACTCTGTGGCTGGGCTTGCGGAAGGCCCTGGTCAGACAGCCTAGAGGGAACTGTGCTCTAGAGAGGCCCAAGTGCCCTCCCCTGGGGAGGATCTCCGTCTTCCCGTCAAGGGGAACACAAGGGAATCCCACATTTATCTCTGGAATGCAAGGGAGTTTTGTCCATCTGTTTGGTTTATTGGTTATGTCTCAAGTGTCTTAGAAGGGGCCTGGGTCATGGCCGAAGTTGGCTAGATACTTGTCGAGTGAGTAAATGGATTCATCAAGTACTCATGGGATGCACTCTGGAATTCTCCACTTGCTGGGCATGGCAGGCTCACAAGGAGATGTGAGTATCCCTCCTCATGGACTCCTCTGAAGCCTTGCGAGAAGCAGCGTCTTCCTCCAGCAGGTCAAGGTGTCTCCTGAGCCTTTGAAACAAAGACACAGAGCAAAGAGCGTTCAAGTCCCCTGTTACCCATTCCTTAATTTGATTCCTCTCTTCTCTCCTCCTCAGAGGCAACCACTATCATGAATTTGGCGTATATCGCTTTCTCCCGTGTCTTAAATATTTTTAATATATGATTTGTGGGAATTACAACATATACACAACATATTATAAAGATTGTTTTAAGTTTGCTTAATAGTTTATGCAATAAGTTTATGCACGCGCAATTCCAAGTATGTATGGCTGGAGGTTTCCTGCACTGCGAGCAATTCTCCAGAACCACCTCAATTCGGACACTGTCTACCTGGAGACAGCATCAGATCCCACAGGTTAAGGGCTCAGTCCCACAAGTCCCCTCGCCCCCCCCCCGCCCCCCAGACACAAATCCCAAGTCCAAGTTGTCATCACCTGTGCTTCTGATCCGCCAGCTACTGATTGGAGTTTCCAACTAATCCCTCCGTGGGTTCAAGTAATTCGCTAGAGTGGTTCACAGAACTCAGAGAAACACCTTATTTACCAGAGCACTGGTTTATAATAAACAGGTATAACTCAGGAACAGCCCAGGCAAGGTCTGGGGAAAGAAGGTGGAGCTTCCATGCCCTCTCTGAGCATGCCACCCTCCCCGAATCTTCACGAGTTCACCAACAGGGAAGCTCTCCAAACCAATCACTTTGGGTTTTCATGGAGGCTTCATTACATGGCATAGTTGATTGAATCATTGAGCCTCTAGGCAGGTCACTCCCTAATTGAGGCTCTGCTTTGGGGAATGCTGAGAAGAAATGAAACATGAGGGGGGCTGGTTCCAGCACTGAAGATGGTTTTCCCTTAAATTAAACTCCAAGTCCTGGGGGCACAGGGGTGGTTCAGCTGGTTGTCAACTCTTGGTTCAGTTGGTTAAGCGTCCAGCTCTTGGTTTTGGCTCAGGTCACGATCTCAAGGTTCGTAAGTTCGAGCCCCACATCGGGCTCTGCGCTGACAGTGCAGAGCCTGCTTAGGATTTTCTCTCTTGCCCTCTCTCTCTGCCTCTCCTGTGTTCTCTCTCTCTCTTTCTCTCTCTCTCTGTCTCTCAAAAATAAATAAAGAAATAATGGGGAAAAAATCCAAATCCTGGGCTTTCCTGGAAAAAAAAATCCAAATCCTGGGCTTTCCCTGGAGTTACCTCAACTCACTTGGGTCCTTGGGGGGAACAGATGGATAGGATTGACGTATATTTGGGCTTTATTTGGACTCTGACCAAAATATATCCCAGCTTAGAGCTGGCTCTCAAGGAAAGGGGTGTTGCCTTTCTCTGTCACCCTCCTGGCCATAGTAACAAGCAGGCTGATAGGAGGAGTGGCCCCCAGGGATGAAGCATTCCGCGGTGCCTTGTCCTCCTCAAAGAGGGCTGGGTGCCCAGGTACCACCCAAGGGAGCAGGGATCTATGTGCGGGCCTCAGCTTCCAAAAGCCCTATCCTCCGGCTTGTTCGTCCCAGTACATTCCAGAACCATGACATGTCTCTCAGAAAGGAAGAATTATTTTTGCCCATGGCATAAATAAATCCAGGAACTCGTTCCAGTAATCACAAGTGCGTGCCAGCTCTCGAGTGCACTCTCGACAAAAGCAGAAAGAAATCGGTACAGCCTGCCCAGAAAGGCCACTGGCCGTAGGGAAGCCAACAGGATTGTCAGGGATTGCCAGACTGGGATTCTAGAGAAAGGAAGCGGGAAGGAGGGGCTAGATTTTTATTTGAAATTTTCAAGTTTTCAAACAAATGGAAAGACGGAGCAATTTAAAAACACAAATTTTAAGTAATGTTGCCCGGTTTATTTCAGATCTTAAGAAATAAAAATAAAACATTATGTTCCACTAGAAACCTGACCATGCTCTACAATTCTCTCCCCAGAGGTCATTGCTACCCTCAATCTGTGTTTACCTTTCCCATGCTTGCTTTTTTTTTTTTTTTTCCCAACGTTTATTTATTTTTGGGACAGAGAGAGACAGAGCATGAATGGCGGAGGGGCAGAGAGAGAGGGAGACACAGAATCAGAAACAGGCTCCAGGCTCTGAGCCATCAGCCCAGAGCCCGACGCGGGGCTCGAACTCCCGGACCGCGAGATCGTGACCTGGCTGAAGTCGGATGCCCAACCGACTGCGCCACCCAGGCGCCCCTCCCATGCTTGCTTTAATAGTTTCATGATACACACACACACACACACACACACACAACTGGATGTGATTTTCTTTTGTTTTTAAACTTCCTTTAAATGATTTTCTATTCTACATACGATTCTGCCACTTGCTTGTTTAGAAAAATTGTAGCAAAAAGAAAAAAAAAAAACACATGAAAATTCACCCTCCCAACAATTTCCGATGTAGGCTGTAGTATTCGTCAACCACACGAACCCATCCTGTGTGATGAATCTACACCCGCCCACAACTCCCCACCTTCCCTTTCCCCGTCCCTGGCAGTAACCATTCTGCTTTCTACAAATTGAACTACATTAGAAACCTTATAGAAGTGGAGTCATAGAGTATTTGTCTTTTTGTGACCGCCATATTTCACTTGTATAACGTCCTCAAGGTTCATCCATGTTGTAGCATATGTGCAATTTTTTCCTTTTATGGCTGAATAATATTTCATAGCATATATATGCTGCACTTTGCTTGCCCACTAATCCATTCATGGGCCTTTAAGTTGCTGACTATTATGAATGATGCTGCCGTGAACACAGGTATGCGAATATCTTTCTGAGGTCTCGGTTGAATTTTTTTGTGTGTTCCTTTGGAAATACACCCAGAAGTGGGATTGTTGGGTCATACGATCATTCTATCTTTTTTTTAAGTTCTTGATATTTCCCCTAGGGCTATTTCCCCTAGTGGCTGCACCATTTTACGTTACCGCCAACAGTGCATAAAGGTTCCAGTTTCTCCTCTTCTTAGCTAACAGTTGTTATTTTCTCTGTTTTTGGCAGTGACCACACTAATGGGTGTGAGGTGATATCTCATTGGGGTTGTGGTTTGCATTTCCCTGATGATTAGGGATGCTGAGCATCTTTTCGTGTGCTTGTTGGACATTTGTGTACCTTTGCAGAACTGTCTCTTCAAACTGTTTGCCCATTTTTTCATTGGGTTATTTGCTTTTGTTGTTGTTGTTGTTTTTGAGTTACAGGAATTCTTTTTACATTCTGGATATTAACTCTTTACCAGATAAATGGTTTGCACATCTTTTCTCTATAGGATTGCGTTCTCACTCTGTTGATTTTGTTGTTGTTCACAGAAAATTTTAAGCTCGATGTGGTTCCGTTTGCCTATTTTTGCCTTTGTTGCCCATGTTTTTGGTGTCGTTTCCAAGAAATCTTTATTGAATCCAACGTCATGAAACCTTCCTCCTGTTTTCTTCTAGGAGTTTTATAGTTTCAGGTCTTATGTTTAGGTCCCTAATTAATTTTGAATCAATTTTTGTATGTGGTGCATATGCCTTGCTTTTCGAACTTTCTTTGTCTTTGAGATTTATCCATGTCAGTACAAGGGGTTCTAGCTCACCTACTGCCACTGTGGATGGAAACTCTTTGTAGTGTTCTCCACAAGTTATTCACCCATCATTCAACGTGTCACACACAGTGTTGTGATGTTCTAAGTCTCCATGCTCATGTGTAACAAACAGAATCTCTGGCCCTGGGGTTGTGCTTGTACTCCTGTCCCATATTAATAGATACTCCCCCCCAAGTGTCATCCGAAGGCATTGTATGAACTAACACTACTGCTTCTCTTCCCCGCAGGCACCTACACCCTCTGTCGCTGATGATGTAAGCTAGTGCCTCATGATGTTAATTTGCATTTTCCTGCCGACCCAGTACAAATTGACGTATGTAGTTTACTAACCTGTTTCGTATTTTTCCACTCCCCTGAGCAGTTAGAACAGGTGATTATTACAATGTTAAAACTCAAGAAGTAGCAGTAAGTTACTCCCCGGAACACGCTTTTGCCTCTTACCCCCATGGTGTCAACTCAATGATAATAACCTATTACGGTAGTTTGGGGCAAACTGGGGATAAAACCAGTTAGCAAAATGTATGCCTATCTTAAAGAGATAAACTAAAGAAGAAATAAATCCCTGGTTTGAATAATGGGTCTCAAACATGGCAAGAACTTCCCTATACTTAGATATGTGGGCCACACTGCCTTCACTTTGCTCCTGGAGCTCCCTGAGTAAAGGCATGCTAGAAATGGGAGGCGAGTGACATTTCTCAAATTCAGACTGCAGTTCATCTATTTGGGTTTGCAGAAAAAGCGCCAGGTAGGCTCCAATATTAGAACTACCCCCTGAGAAAAGGCTCTGCCTGAGGACAGGATTTAGGTGATAAAATGGTAAGAAAAGACGCTGATCCAGTATGTTGGGATGTCGTCACTCCTGTGCTCATGAAAATCGGCCACTCTTCCTAGAACCATGACAGTACTGACATCACAGGGCAATCGGCTGCCTCCCAAATTGGAGAGATGAGCAGGCAGAGAGAATCACAGCTTACTGGCAGAGAGGATCACGACTTACTGGAGAAGCAGCTTAGGAACAGAAATCTTGGTGGGAACCAGTACTGGTGTAGGAAAAGCCAAACTTTAATGGACAGGTCGCTAGAAGCTCCAGTCTGAGACTTGGCCAAGTCTGAATCAAGCTAAAAACTCCTGAGGGGACGCAAGGTTTGGAAGCCCCCCCCCAATTATTTTTTGAGTTTTACTTCCATGAGCCCTATCAGGTTCTCACAATGAAGATTGGAGAAAAATACCTTCAGACTGCTGGTAGGGGGAGGGGAGAAGGAACTGGTCCGAAACGTGCCAGAGCATTCTGTTCTTCTTAACAGGGCTTGCCTTCAAGAGAAACAGCTAGCCTACTGGGGTTTCATCAGAGCCTAACCAATTTGGAGGAAAGAAAACACCCAACTCCAGCTCCCTCTGGCCGCCTTATTCCATGCAGGTATGTGCTGGGGGGTACTGAGAAGCACTTGTAAAGATCACGGTCCATGGCTCAGGCTCATTAAAAGACTGAGACCTCATCATAAAACTATAGACCTCTCCCTCCCTATACCACACCCCCACATCAGTAGTGCTCCTGTATAATATCAGGGGAAAACAGCTGTAGGACTGGCACGTGACAGATCTTATTTGAGAAGACTTCAGGGAAACTCAAGCATAAACATACAGTGGAAGCAAAAGCAAAGACACCAGAGGCAATTTTAGCCTATGACACCTAAGTGATAACAAACAGTAAACACAGCCTCACTCCTAGCCACGCAAACATAAAACCTCACACTAAAGGTGTAGTACAATCGGGTTCCTTTTACTTAGTACATCGGGTTTGTTTTTCACCAAAAACTTAGAAGCCTTACTGAAAGACTGGAAGCACAGTTTGAAAAGACAGAGCAAGCATTAGAACCACAATCAGATATGGCAGAGATGTTGGAACTATCAGACCAGAAGTTTAAAGCAACTGTGGTTAATATGCTAAGGCCTCTAATAGAAAAAGTAGACAACAGGCAAGAACAGATAGGTTATGTAAGCAGAGAGATGGAAATGCTAAGAATAATAAAAATAAATTCTAAAACCACTCTAACAGAAATGAATGAGGAATGCCTTTGAGGGGCTCATCAGAAGACTGGCATGTATTGGGAATAGCGGAGGAGAAAAAAGAGATAAAGAACAGAAGAAATATTAGAAGTAAGAATGACTGAGAATTTTCCAAAATTAATGACAGACACCAAACCATAGATCCAGGAGGCTCAGAGAACACTAAGAATGCTAAATACTGAAAAATCTATACCTATGCATATCATATTCAAACTGCAGAATATCAAAGACGGGAGACAATCTTGAAAGTGGCCAGAGAAGAAAACACCTTACCTATAGAAGAACAAGAATAAGAATCACATAGGGCTTCTCTTCAAAAACTGGGCAATAAGGAAAGAGTGGAATAAATTATTTAGTGTTGAAAGAGAAAACCCACCAACCTAGAGTTTTGTATCCAGTGAAATCCTTTAATAGTGAAGGAGAAATAAAGAGTTTTTCAAACAAGCAAATATTAAGGGAATTTGTCACCATTAGATCTGCCTTGCAAGAAGTATTAAAAGTTCTTTAGAGAGAAGGAAAATGATGTAAGCCAGAAACCTGGATCTACATAAAGAAAAGAAGAGCATGAAAGAAAGTATAAATAAAACATTTTATTTTCTTATTCTTACTTGATTTAACAGAAACAGTTTGCTCAAAACAATGACAATGCCCTCAGTGATTATAGTTTACAGATAACTGAGGTCAATGACATCAGTGTTATAAGAAACAGGAGAGAGACACTTGGAATACTCTGTTATAAGCTACTTGTAATACTCACGAAACAGTATAGTGTTATTGGAAGTGGATTAGTTATAAATGTATACTGCAAACTCTAGGGCAACCACTAAAAAAGTTTTATAGATTATAATTGCTGTGTTAATCAGGATTCTCCAAGAAATAGGGTGATAGGGTGCGTGTGTGTGTGTGTGTGTGTGTGTGTAAGAAATTGGCTCATGCAACACCTGAGAAGTCCCAAGGTCTGCAATCTAGAGACCCAGGAGAGCCAATGGTGTAAGTTTCAGTCCAGGTCTCCTCCAAAGGCAGGATAAGACCAATGTCCCAGGTCAACATCATCAGTCCAACAGAGAGGATTCTCTCTGGTTTGGCCTTTTGTTCTATTCAGGCCAGATTGGATGAAGCCTGTCCACGTTGTGGAGGACAATCTGCTTTACTCAACCCACTGATTTAACTGTTAATTTCATCCAGAAACATTCTCACAGACAGACTCAGAATATTCTTTAAGAAAATATCTGAGCTCCCCAAGACCCAATCAAGTTGACACATAAAATCAACCGTCACAATTGATATGCTAAGAGAGAAGAGAAAATGGTATCATATAAAATTCTCAAAGCCAGAGGTGGAAAAAAAAAAGAATATAAGACAAAAACAATCAAACGAAAAGCAAAAGCAATAGCTAGAAAATGTAACAGATATG
The DNA here is from genome assembly GCF_028749965.1 of Puma concolor. Lineage (NCBI taxonomy): Eukaryota > Metazoa > Chordata > Mammalia > Carnivora > Felidae > Puma > Puma concolor. The sequence continues at coordinate 19,068,596 of NC_141677.1, forward strand.
GCAGACATTAATCTGACTATATCAATAATCACTTTAAATGTCAATTGTCTAAATGTGCCAATTAAAAGACAGGCGATCAGAGTAGGTTTAAAAAACCAAAGACCCAACCGTGTGTTGTTTATAAGAAACCCACTTTAAATAAAAGGCACAGATTAAAAGTAAATGGGTGCAGAAAGATTTAGCATACTAACACTAATCAAATGAGAGCTGAAAGAGCTATGTTAATTTCAAACAAAGCCAAATTCACAGCAAGGAAAGTTATCAGAGATAAAGAGAAGTATAGATCATGAAAAAGGGGTTAATTCTCCAAGAAAACATACCAATCCTTAATGTGTATGCACCTAAGAACAGAGCATCAAAATACAAGACAAAAATGGATAGAAATGGGGTGCCTGTTAATCTCAGCCGGTTAAGCCTCCAACTCTTGATTTCAGCTAAGGTCATGATCTCACAGTTCGTGAGTTCAAGCCCTGTATTGGGCTCCACACTGACTATGGAGCCTGCTTGGAATTCTCTCCCTGTTACTCCCCTGCGCGCGCGCTCTCTCTCTCTCTCTCAATATAAATCAATAAACTTAAAAAATTGATAGAAATGCAAGGAGAAATAGATAAATGCAGTATTAAAGTTGGAAACTTCAACACCCCTCTATCAGAAATGGACAGATACAACAGGCAGACCATCAGTTGGATATAGTCGAACTAAACAACACCATTAACCACCAACAACTGTATGTAATTGTCATTTACAGACTACTTGAGCCAAAAACAGCAGAATACACATGCTTTGCAAGCTCACACAGGACATTCACCAAGATAGACCACATTTTGGGTCATAAAGTATACCTTAAGAAATTTAGAAATCATATGAGATTTGCTTTCAGATATTAATAGAATTAAACTAGAAAATCCTGACAGAAAGATCACGGGAAAATCCCCAAAGACTTGGAGATTAAGCAACAGGCTTCCAAATAACACAGGAGTCACAAAAAGAGTCTCAGGAGAAATTTTGTACCTTAAACTAAATAAAAAAGAAAATATAACCCACAAAGTTTGTGGAATGCAGTGAAAGCAGTGCTTACAGGGAAATCTATAGCATTGAGTGCATGCATTAGAAAAGAAAAAAAGACCCAAATCAATTTTCCAAGCTTCCACCCTGGGAAACTAGAAAAAGAAGAGCAAACCCCAGGTAAGCAGAAGAAAAGAAATAATACAAATTAGAGCAAAAATCAATGAAATTTAAACCAGGGAATTAATAGAGAAAAGCAATGAAACAAAAGCTGGTTCTCTGAGAAGATCAATATAATTGATAAACATCTAGCCAGGTTAACGAAGAAAATAAAGGGCGAAGACACAAATCGCTAATCTCAGAAATGAAAGCGGGGTCAACGCTACTGATCCTATGGGCATTAAAAGGATCACAAGGGAATTCTGTGAACAAGTCTATGCCCACAAATTTGATAACCTAGATTAAATGGATTCATTCCTTGAAAGTTGCAACTTACTGAAATGCATACAAAACTCACAGAAGGAAAAATATATATCCTGAACAGACCCATATTTATTGAAGAAATTGAACTAATAATTAATAACCTTCAAAAATAGAAAGCACCAGTCCAGTTGGGTTCACTGATGAATTTTACCAAATATTACAGGAAGAAACGATACCAGTTCTTTATAATCTCTTCCAGAAAATAGAAGCAATAGGAATACTTCTTAACTTATTTTATGAGGTCAACATTACCTAATACCAAAACCAGAGAAAAACATTACAAGAAAGGAAAACTACAGATCAACATCTCTTATGAACACAGATGCAAAAATCCTCAACAAATTACTAGCAAATTGTATCTAACAATGAATAAATAGAATTACACACCCTGACAAAATGGGATTGATTCCAGGTATGCAAGGTTAGTTCAACGCTGAAAACCAATATTAGTGTAATCTAAGTTTGTTCAGGCTGCTATAACACAATACCACGGAATGGGTGGCTTAAACTATAGAAATGTATTTTCTCACAGTTTTGGGGGCTGAAAGTCCAAGATCAAGGTGTTGGCAAATTTGGTTTCTCCTGAGGCCCCTCTCCAGATGTCTGCATTCTCTCTACATCTTCACGTGGCCTTTCCTCTGTGTGCACATCTGTGGTATCTCTGTCCCTGTGTCCTAACCTCTTCTTGTAAGATTACCAGTCAGATTGGATCAAGGTGCATTTTAACTTAATTACCTCTTTAGAATGCCCCATCCTTAAATATAGTTACATTCTAAGATACTGGGGGTTAGGGCTTCAACACGTGCATTTTAGAAAGGACACAAAAAAGAGAGAGTCAATGTTCTCAAGATGTTAGTTCTTCTCCATTTTGTCCATTCAATGCAGTCACTCAAAATTTCAGCAAGTTACTTTGTGGATGTAGAAAAACTGACTCTAAAGTTTATGTGGAAAGGTAAAAAAATCCAGAAGAGCTAACGTAGTATTGAAGGAGAAGAACAAAGTCAGAGGACTGACACTACCCAGCTTCAAGACTTACTATAAACTATAATAATCAAGACAGTGTGATATTGGTGAAGGAATAGACAAATAGATCAATGGAACAGAAAAGAGAGCCCAGAAATAGATCCACACAAATGTAGTCAATCCATCTTTGGCAAAAGATCAAAGGCAATTGAGTGGAGAAAGGATACTAGTCCTTCACATAATAGTGCTAGAACAATTGGGCATCCAAATGCAAGAATATGAATCTAAATACAGATCTTACATCTTTCACAAAAAGAAACTCAAACTGGATTATAAATCTAGATGTAAAATGCAATAAAACTCCTAGAAGATAACATAGGAGAAAATCTAGACGACTTTGGATTTGGTGATGACTTTTTAAATTTAAAACCAAAAGTACAACCCACGAGAAAAAAATTGGTAGCTGAAGTTTGTTAAAATTAAAAACTTCTTCTCTGTGAGAAACACTATGAAGAGAATGAAAAGCTGAGCCACAGACTGGGGAAAAAAAAATCTTTGCAAAACACACATCTGATAAAGATCTGGCATTCAAAATATGCAAAAAACCAAAAAAAAAAACAAAAAAAAACCCAAAGAACTCCTAAAAGTCAACATAAGTAAACAGACAACCTGATTTAAACATGGACAAAATACCTGAACAGACATCTCACTAAAGATATACAGATGGAAACCAGCATATGAAAAGATGCAACCCATCATATGTCATCGGGGAAAAGAAAATTAAAACAATGATGAGATACTACCACACATCCATCAGAGTGGCCGAAATCCAAAACAACAACATCTAATGGTAACAAGGATGTGGAGAACAGGAACTCTTATTCGTTGCTGGTAGGAATGAAAAATGATACAGCCATTTCAGAAGACACTTCGGTAGTTTCTCACAAAACTGCATATACTTTTACTATATGATCCAAGCAGTCCTCCTCCTTGGTATCTACCCAAAGGAGCTGAAGACTTAGGTCCACACAAAAGCCTGCACACAGATATATAGAGCACTTTTATTCATAATTGCCAAAACTGGGAAGCACCCAAGATGTCTTTTGGTAGATGAATGGAGAAATAAACTTTGGCACACAGACAAGGGAATATTGTTCGGTCCTGAAAAGAAATGGGGTATCAGTGAGCTTATCAACCATGAAAAGACATGGAGGAAACTGAAATTCATCTTACTAAGTGAAAGAAGCCAACCTGAAAAGGCTTTACTCATATTGTATGATTCCAGCTATATCGCATTCTGGAAAAGGCAAAACTATGGAGACAGTAAGAAGGTCAATAGTTGCCAGGGGCTGGTGGAGTGGAGAGGGATGGATTGGTGGAGCACAGAGGGTCTTTAGGGCAGCAAAGAACTTTGTATGATACTATAATGGTGGATACACGTCATGATACTCTTTTTTCCCTCTACTCACAATGCTTCTGACCCCAAAGTATGGGGGTTTTCCCACACTAACCAATTCCAATCTCTGGACACCAACTAGATGTCTTACAATTCCATTGTGACACTCCTAGGAGGTGGTACAGACGCCACGAAACCCAGAGAATGCGAAACGCAGAGTGATTGTTAAAAATGTATCAATGTTGGTTCATCAGTTATAACAAATGCATCACACAAATGCACCACATTAACAATAAAGGAAACTTGGCAGGGAGGGGGCAAGGCTGAGGAAGTATATGGGAACTCTGTTGTCTGATGAATTTTTCTGTGAACTTAACCTACCCTAAACATTAAAGTGTGCTAATTTAAAAAATAGTAAGGAAAGCAGGTGGCTTGAAGTCAAGCACATTGAACAGATGACTAAATCAGAATGGTGAGGCAGATAGGATGGTGAAATGGCACACAGGGATGGCCTGAGGAATGGGCATGTTGATTGGCCAAGGAGTCAGTAACTCATTTTGACAATATGGGCTGTTCCTAAAGGTATTTCTCTATCTACACTCTGCCTGATCAGAGAAGAACCTTTCAATGGCAAACCACTGGACCACAAAACCATAAACTATGCAGAGAAGGAAGCTGAAGAACCCATAAAAAGTTTTAAGTTTATTGAGAGCACGTGCATGTGCACATGAATGATGGATGGGCAGAGAGAGAATCTCGAATCTTTTAATCAGGTAAACCTTAGCCTTGTGGTATAATTTGACCTACTACGTCTTTAGCAAAACTTTTCTTTCATAGACAATTCAAATGCAAATTCCAAGCTCCTTGGGGAGCCTAGCCTGGGGTCCAGGTGAGTGAGATTTTCCTGTATTACTCTATTCCAAATTGTCTGTTTCTTTTTTCTTTTTAAAAAAAATTTTTTTTATGTTTATTCATTTTTGAGTGACAGAGCATGAGCAGGGGAGGGGCAGTGAGAGAGAGAGAGAGGGAGACACAGAATCTAAAGCAGGCTCCAGGCTCTGAGCTGTCAGCACAGAGCCTGACGCGGGGCTCAAGCCCACAAACTGTGAGATCATGACCCGAGCTGAAGTCGGACACTCAACCGACTGAGCCACCCAGGCGCCCCCCAGATTGTCTGTTTCTGTAGCGATGAAGTGGTTTCATGTTTCTGGGTATTGTGGAGGATACTAGAAGAACAAATACAAGCTCCACCAGTCATGGGTACCAATGTGGAATTTTTTTAGAGACGAGCTGACGTTGCTTCCCATCGATCTTGAAACCCCACCTCCTACCTCACTGTGCAATACTAAGAGGGAATAGCATTGACCAGTCTCTGCCACACTCGAATGAAAACAAGTCAACTGTTCAGCCAATACACTGGGTCGTAATGGTCCACTTCTGTGTTTGCTGCTAAAACCTTATATCCTTGGGCTTAACGCCCCTTTAAGGATCTCATAATGAACTCAAATAAAGACCGCCTGTGAGCCCACAACACCTGAACTTTGGAACCATATCTACCTGCCAATGGGACAGCTCCTTTTGGATGTCCACAGGGGCTTACACCAATGTGTCCAGCACCGAAGCTGGCTCTTCCTCCTGTGATCTGCGGTCCCCTCTGACTGAGAATGGCACCTCTGTCCCCAGGTGCATGAGCTAGGTGTCTCTTTCTTCACTCTTCCCCCTTCCACATCCACGTATGCTGTAGACCCGCCACTCCTCTTTCTCCTTCTGTAACTTCCTCGGTACAGACCACCCTTACTTGTCATTTGGAGGACAGTTTCCCTTGTTGCTTGTTTGCAAAGAGCCCTATTCTTTTGGGATGGTTTTCTGATTCCCTCTTTTTGACCTTAAGCTCCACGAAAGCAAGACTTGCTTTCTGCTCCCCATTTTATTTCCAGTATCTCTACAGAGCCTGGCATACACGAGACCCTTCATAAACATTCGCAGATTTAACAGGTTGTTGGATCAGCTCCCTAATGGTCTCCTGCTTTTGCCATTCTCCAATCCTTCTCCCTGCTACAGTAAGAACACGTATCTGATCATGATGTCACTTTCCTGCTGAAACCTTTGCAATAGCTTCTCGTCGGCCTCATAAACTCCAGTGCTTGACAAGGCTTCTGACAGGCCTTGGTCTCTTCTTACGTTACTCGCCACCATGGCCACTAAGAGCTGGGAGTAATTCCCACCTTCATTTAGATCCTTCCCCCAGCTCTTTTCAAGCCTCCACATTTGTTGTTCCCTCTGCCTGGATACTTTCTCTTCAATCCCCTTTTGTTTGACCTGCTCATCATTATTCCTTATTTCAGCTTGGATGTCACCCTTGCTGAGATGTTTTCCCTGACCCCCTCCATCAGATTAGTGCCCTGCACGCCAGTGTATTCCCTCTGTCACTTTACTCATCTGACCACATTTTACTTGTATATGTAATTGCCTGTCTTCTTTATAATATATAAATCATCTAAGAGCAGGCACCTGTCCTATCCACTGGGCTTATCACAGCTCCTAGCTTGGGCAGACCCAGTCAATCCTTGTTGAAGGAATGAATAGGTAAATGAATAACCAAAAGGCAAAAAAAAAAAAAAAAAAAATACTGGCTGATAATACGTCTAGGCTCTAAAAATGGGATGGGAGACAGAGTCCATCCAAGGTTTATTCAGTGCACATGCATTGAGGACATGCTCTGTGGCAGGTTCTGAAGCACAGACAGTGTCATAGAGATGACACAGAGAGAAACTGTCAAAACACATGGGGTGGTGAGTACCCTGAGACTCTGGAAACCCACCCACTGGCATCTGCAAGGGAGACCCTGCTCTGCTGGGCTCCCAGAGACAGCCAAAGGAGACCTAGGTGCTTTCTATTTCTCCTACTATTTCACTCACAGAATTTGTCCCTCCACGCTGGACCCATTGAATTTTTTCTCTCACTGTCTGCGATGGAAAATTAAGGAAAGAAAGAAAGAAAGAAAGAAAGAAAGAAAGAAAGAAAGAAAGAAAGAAAAGAAAATTAGTCAGAAAATCATGGGATGTAGAGAAACTTGAAAGTCATCTAATTAGTCTCCTACTTTCAGGAAAGATTGATCTGTGTTTAAATGCATTCAGACAAAATTCCATAGCTGCTTTCAGCAACAGTCTAGAATGTCACAAACCCTGATGCCAAGAAGTTTTTTCTTATAGGTATCTTGGTCTCTCGTGCTACAATCTGAGCTCATTTCTTCTTCTCTGTACCCTGCTATGACCGCCCCCCCACCAGCCGATCACTTGTTTTTGTCATTCTCTGCCTGGAGTGCCTCCCTCTCTCTCATTGGCTCTACCAAAATGTTGTGGTCCCTGCACACCAGCTCCCCCAGAGTGTGGTCCAAGGACGTCTCAGGTCTAACTTGTCTTGGGGGTGATAAAAGGAATGAATTAGATTTCCACTTGTCAACATGGATTGGACTCCAAACCATGATGCTGAATGAAGGAAGTTTGAGAATGAAGCATACAGTACATGAGTTCTGTAAATCAAATATTATATAAAACAATACTATACCTTTTATGGATGTCACACACACACACACACACACACACACACACACACACACAAATCAAGTGTGGGAGGAGGGCTGGGAGGATGCAGTAATTATATGAGATTGTGTTATGGGAGGGTGGGGCCAGGAGCAGAGATAAAGGGACCCACAGAAGAAATGGATGTCTGCATGTATCAGCCGGCCTGCCGTACTGTGCCATCAACTAAGGACATAGTAACTTGAATTTATCCAAATTCAGCCCCCCAAAGGAAAAAGCACACAACTCAAGGTGCATTACACATAGAGGCAGCTTTGAGGTGGACAGGGCGCAGAGTCAAGGGAAAAGAGAAGATGGCCAAGAGAAAGTCCAGGGGCAGGCACCCAGGTGTGAGCGATGTGCGCATGTGCTCCCCGGAACTTCTGTTCCGTGGTACCTCTGTCCTCAGAGGGAAAGAAAAAAGAAATCAGAAACTCTGAGCCGTGGTGCAGGGAAAAGAGTCTAAGATATTTTTTTCTGGCACTAGAAAAGATATACAGACGTGTCCCCTATAATAGAACAAACAAGCCTACAAGGGATCGTTAGCTCCAAACATCAGGAATGTTTACATAAACTGAGTAGCGTTTAACGTCATGGCTTTGTGAGACTTAGATTTGGTATTTTGAAGGCAAGGTCAAAAAAGATGCATGGCCCTTTGAGGTCGGTGATATAAATATCCAACCATTGACCCCCTAGGCTAAATCCCCAACTCCTGACTGTGGAACCCTTACCAGGGCACAGGGGCACCCAGCTCCCACCGACCCGGGGGCCGGGATGCCCCCGTCTTCCTATGCCTCCCTCCACCCTGCTCTCTCCTGCCTTCAGACCTGTCTGTGTTTCTTTGAACTGTACCTAAATTGTTATATTTTTAAAAATATTTTTATATTCATGGTATCATTATGTTTTGCTGTCTTATCGATCTGTCTTTGAATAGGGTGAGCACATGTCATAGAAAAGCACAACTCAGTTTAACTGCCTATTGGAAGCAAGTTATTTAGACTACGAAGCCCTAAGCCCCCAGGGGTTCGCTTGCTTGGATGTAGAGCCCTGCCTCTGGCCTGCCAGCTGCTCATTCTACTTTTAGCTGATGGTGGATGTTCCTCTTCCTTTCTTTTCCATAACCACCCAACTGCCACCCCAATTAGTGTTATACTTTGCAAAGCAGCGTTAAGACTGGACTCTGCCTCAGTTTCTCCTGTGGCCAGGACGCTCACATTCCAAAGATGGGAGCCAGCCCACCCAGCAGGGCTTTCAAAGGAGGCCTCTGCACATGGCGTCTTGCTACCTATAAAAGAGGTTGGAGAGAGGTGAGGGGTCCAAAAGACAGAACTTACGTTGTGGGCATACAGTGAGTCCTTCCCCTCCTGTGGGGAAAGAGTAGGGGGGTGCCCCCTCACCCCCAGTTTAGGGAGAGGGGCTTTGAGTAGATACATTTGGGCACAGGCCAGGGGATCCAGGTCTGACAACGACCTGAGAATGTAGGGGGGACACTTAGCCGAACTGGCTGGAGGAGGTGAGACCAGGACTGCAGGTGGGAAGTTGCTAGTCCTGACAAGGGGTGCAACGGAAGGGGTCTCTCACCTGAGAGACCAGGCCCTGGGCTTCTTTGCCCTTGATACCCCAGAATAAAATGCCTCTGTCTGTGAAGATGAACCTCCAAAAACCAGGGACTGGAAGGGAGTTGTCGTGGCCAACTGGGCAGTGTATCACCCTCGTCCAGAGAAGTGGAGGTGAGAGGTCCTCAGACATCTCAGGACTGGGTCCCCAGAGGACCCAAAAAGACATTCCCAAGAGAAAGCCTGGTTTTTATATCTGTCGTGGCCACAGGGCTCCACATCCAGACAGACAGAATCCTTCTCCCCCTGCTAAGGCTCTGTCTCTCCTTTATCCCCAGCTTCAGCTCTGGAGAGGTCAAAACTAGGGAGAGGTCAGGGGGTAGGAACACTGGAGAGAAGAGAGAAGGCCTGGCAGGTGTTGTTGGTCACGTTGCAGCTCCCCCACTCCCTGAACCCATATGCTGAGGTCCTAACCCCAGCACCTCAGAAGATGGCTGTATTTGGAGATAAGATCTTTTTTAAAGCTTTTTTTTTAATTAAATTAAAAAAAATTTTTTAATGTTTATTTATTTTCGAGAGAAAGAGAAAGAGACAGAGTGTGAGTAGGGAAGGGGCAGAGAGAGAAGGAGACACAGAATCTGAAGCAGGCTCCAGGCTCTGAGCTGTCAGCACAGAGCCCGATGCAGGGCTCAAACTCATGAACTGTGAGAGCATGACCTGAGCTGAAGTCGGACGCCTAACCGACTGAGCCACCCAGGCGCCCCTTACTTAAATTTTTAAATTTAATTCCAGAACACTGACCATACAGTGTTCTATTAGTTTCAGGTGTACAATATAGTGATTCAACAATTCTATACATGACTGTGCTCATCATGATAAGGGCCCTCTTATCCCCTCACCTACTTCACCCAACCCCTCCCACCCACCTCCCCTCTGGTGACCATCAATTTGTTCTCTATATCTAAGAGTCTGTTTCTTGGTGATCTCTCTCTTTTTTTCCCTTTTGCTCATTTGTTTTGTTTCTTAAATTCCACCTATGAGTGAAATCATACGGTATTTGTCTTTCTCTAACTTATTTTTCTCCTTCCTTATTGTTGCAAGTAGCAAGATTTCATTCTTTTTCTGTGGCGGAATAATATTCCTTTGTGTATACACATCTTCTTTATCCATTTGTCTATCAGTGGACACTTGGGCTGCTTCCATAATTTGGCTATTGTAAATTATACTGCAATAAACACAAGGGTGCATGTATCGTTTTTGAATTAGTGATTCTGTTTTTGGGGGGCATATACTCAGTAGTGCAACTACTGGATCATAAGGAAGTTCTAACTTTTTGAGGAACCTCCATGCTGTTGTTCACAGCAGCCGCACCGGTTTGCATTCCTTGCCAATACTCGCTGTTCTTGTATTTTTGATTTTAGCCATTCTGACAGGTGTGAGGTTATATCTCACTTCTATAAGTTTTGATTTGCCTTTCCCTCACGATGAGTGATGTCGAGCACATTATGTGTCTGTTGACCATCTGTATGTCTTCTTTGGAGAAATGTCTGTTCATGTCTTCTGCCCATTTTTGAATTGCATTCTGTTTTTTGGATGTTGAGTTGTATCCGTTCTTTATATATTTTTGATACTAATGCTTTATTAGGTATGTCATTTGCAAATATCTCTTCCCTTTCCATGGGTTGCCTTTTAGTTTTGTTGATTGTTTTCTTTGCTATGCAGAAACTTTTTATTTATTTATTTATTTATTTTTTCAACGTTTATTTATTTTTGGGACAGAGAGAGACAGAGCATGAACGGGCGAGGGGCAGAGAGAGAGGGAGACACAGAATCGGAAACAGGCTCCAGGCTCTGAGCCATCAGCCCAGAGCCCGACGCGGGGCTCGAACTCACGGACCGCGAGATCGTGACCTGGCTGAAGTCGGACGCTTAACCGACTGCACCACCCAGGCGCCCCAGAAACTTTTTATTTTGATGTAGTCCCAATAGTTTAGTTTTGCGTTTATTTCCCTTGCCTCAGGAGACATATCTAGAAAAATATTGCTATGGCTGATGTAAGATGAAAAGAAATAAAAGGCATCTAAATTGGTATGGAAGAAGTAAAACTTTCACTATTTGCAGATGACCTGATACTGTCTGTAGAAAACCCTAACATCTCCACCAAAAAACTACTAGAGCTGATTAATGAGTTCATTAAAGTCACAGGATACAAAATCAACATACAGAAATCTGTTGCATTCCTATCACTAATAATGAAGCCGCAGAAAGAGAAATTAAGAAAACAATCCCGTTTATAATTGCACCAAAAACAATAAAATATCTGGGAATAAACATAACCAAGGAGGTAAAAGATCTGTACTCTGAAAACCATAAAACACTGATGAAAGAAATTGAAGGCAATGTAAAGAAATGGAAAGACATCCCATGCTCATGGATTGGAAAAACAAACATTGCTAAAATGTCTATACTACCCAAAGCAATCTGCAACATTTAATGAAACCCCTGTCGACATACCACCAGCATTTTTTACGGAGCTAGAACAAACAATCCTAAAATTTGTATGGAACCACAAAAGGCCCCGAATAGCCAAAGCAATCTTGAAAAGGAGAAACAAAGCTGGAGGCATCACGGTCACAAAGCTGTAGTCATCAAAACAGTATTGTACTGGCATAAAAGTAGACACATAGATCGATGGGGATAGGGTCTTTAAAGAGGCAGTGGAGTTAAAATGGGTCCATTAGGGTGGGCTCTAATCCAACCTGGTATGCTGATAAAAAGGCATTAGATTAAGGGAAGACCAGGGACAGCAGCTGACCACAAGCCAAGGAGAGAGGCCTCAGAAAGAACCAACCCTGCCAGCACCTTGATTGTGGACTTCCAGCTTCCAGAACCATGAAACAATAGATTTCCATTATTTAAGCCACTCAGTCTATGGTTCTTTGTTATGGCCTCCCAAGCTGACTAGTAAACCATGCCCTTGCTCTCTCTGCAGGCTTCCTGCCTACAACAGGCCTGAGTTTTCACTTTGAATGAGATTCACAAAGGATGTGTTAATAACTGAACTACGGTCAGTCATGGAACTCAGATTATCAGCAAACTCCTTGTTCACGGGTGAAGACATGAGCTATGGCCTTTCCCCTTTGCCCAGGCCCTGGAAGAGCCAGCCCCATTGGTGGGTTTGCAGGAGAGGGCAAGACAAACCTTGAAGTTACCTCATGATTGCGTTACAAAGGCCCTGCTCTTTTCGCATCCAGCTGACCTAAGTCATGAAAACAACAGCCCCATGGCCATGATCCTAAGAGGTTCTCTCACATTTTATAGAGGAGTATACACCTCCTGGTTGGATTTTGGCTGCCCCAATTATTCTTTGCAGAAGGCAGAAGGATGAATTCAAGGTAATGAATTCACCAAAGCATGCCCTACCCTCGGCAGAGCCCAGCCTCCAACTCTGCTGCTCACATCTGGGGATGGTCTATGAGTCTTATCGATGCTATTTTGCAGTCTATTCTTTGAAAAAGCTTCTTCTTCCCCGTGCTGCAGGGGTAGTTTAGTTGCTCTCCTTCAAACCTCGTTCCCCATTAAGGCTTTGTCTTGGATTAGATCTGATGAGCGATGATTTGTGGCAAAGGTGACCCTACAAATCCATACAGGTGTGCTGAGTCCCCAAGAATAAGAAAGTTGAACCCAAAGGAGAGGGATTGGTTTGACCTTGTTCTCCAGAGTACCCAGGGGTGATCTACATCCCCAGCAGAAAGCGGATGCAAGCTGGGGCTGCAGGGATTCATTTTGAAATGAAGCCACCTTGCCCTAGATGCCCAGTTTCCTAAATCCACCCAACAAAGGGCCTTTGTCAGGGATAGCAGTTGATGTGAACATCGAGACATCCTGGGGCTGCTGACTTGAAGTTGCTTCAACTTCCTCTGTCCTCGCTGAGGAAGCTGGGCGCTCAGCACGCTCAGCAAGGTTCATAAAACAAATCCTGGTGGCAGGAAAGCCTGTGACGATAAGCAGGAGGCCCTGAGGGGTGTGTCCCAGGGGGTAGCCTGACCACCAGGCGTCCCTGGGTTAACTCAAGGGCTGACGCTTCATCAGTGCTGGAGACTGTTGACATGAGCCTTGTGCGTCATTGAGCCCTGGGGGTGGTCCAGAGATCCTGGTCCTGGCAAGCTCAGGGCGCTCGAGGATGCTACTGCCATGGATGATTGCTTCTCTGTGTACCAGCAGTGACTAACAGGGACCCAAGCCAAAATCAGCCTACTGGGGGGATTGGAGCACTTGGAATACACATCTGGAGGCTTGAATCTGGCCCCTTCAAAAACAAAACCAATCAAAAACAGCAAAACCGCACCATTACCTGAGGATTCTTCACAAAACTTCTGGTAGGTTCTAGGAGCTTCTAAAACTCCCAGGCTGATGCATTACTCAGTGGTTGTTAATCCTGTGCAGGAACGCTGAGTGCAGACCCGTCAGTTCTTTCTGGGTACTTGGGGCCTCAGCTGACATCCCAGAGATCCTGGGGGTGCTTTTCTGAAGTTCTATCTCCTTCTGCAATATGGCCACCCCCAACTTCTCAGGCAGTGGACATACCTCTGGAGAGTCACTGTCAGTCTTAGAAAGCATGAGACATACCTGGGGGAGCTTGTTAAAAGTTCAGATTATCTAGGGGCTCCTGGGTGGCTAAGTCAGCTAAGCGTGTGACTCTTGATTTCAGCTCAGGTCATGATCTCCTGGTCTGTGAGTTTGAGCCCCGCATCAACAGTGCAGGGTCTGCTTGGGATTCTCTCTCGCCCTCGCTCTCTGCCCCTCCCCCACTCATGCTTGCTCTCTTTCGCTCTCAAAATAAATAAACTTAAAAAAAAAGTTCAGATTACACATACCTATGAGAATGGTGAGATTCAAAAGCTGGCAGCTCTAACAACTGAGCCCTGTTGGTGGGGATGTTGATGGAGGCTGGGCATGCAGGGGGGAAAGAGGTCAAATGGGAGCTCTGACTTTCCACTCAGTTTTGCTGTGAACCTCAAACAGCTCTAGAAAAATGGAGTCTATAAACAAAACAGCTCATTCACTTACCCACCCGAAGGGATTCTGATTCAGCAGTGCTGGAGCTGGGCCTGGGAATCCACATGTACCCTATGACCCAGCAACAGCACTGCTAGAAATTTACCCAAGGGATACAGGAGTGCTGATGCACAGGGGACTCGCACCCCGATGTTTATAGCAGCGTTTTCAACAATAGCCAAATGATGGAAAGAGCCTAAATGCCCATCAACGGACGAATGGACAAAGATAATGAGGTTTCTATATACAATGGAATACTACTTGGCAATGAGAAATGATGAAATCTGGCCATTTGTAGCCACGTGGCTGGAACTGGAGGGTGTTACGCCAAGTGAAGTAAGTCAGGCAGAGAAAGACAGATACCATATGTTTTCATTCATATGTGGATCCTGAGAAACTCAACAGAAGACCAGGGGGAGGGGAAGGGAAAAAATAAAGTTACAGAGAGGGAAGGAGGCAAACCATAAGAGACTCTTAAATACTGAGAACAAACTGAGGGTTGATTGATGGGGGGTGGGGGAGAGGGGAAAGTGGGTGACGGCCATTGAGGAAGGCACCTGTGGGGATGAGCCGTGGGTGTTGTAGAAACCAAGTTGGCAATAAATTATATTTAATATAAGAAAGTAATAAAAATTAAAAAAAGAAAACTGTTCCCCACACACCCTGACGTCACTGGTCTGTGGGTCAGCCTCAGAGGAGCAAAACCTCCCAGCGCCTGGCAACAGCTGGCAGAGGCAGACAGAGCTCGGCAGCTTGAGGTTCCCTCCGCAGGCAATAGCCACCCCCACCCCCACCCCGGCAGCTGGAGTGGGCTAAGTACACTGGCCAGGGGGGCAATGCAAGAGGTTTTGGCTTCTCCCGCCCCTAGGGCCCTGCCCTTTGGGTTGGCAAACCACAGAGAAGATTTGCGAGTGTTTACCTACCTGGCCAAAGCTTTGGCGTAGGCGGAGGCTGAATTATTGGAATGAATTCCCTCCTGGCTGCTCTCCCTTCCCCAGGCTTTTCTCCTCTGCAGCGTTTATTTATACAACCGGCCACATAATGTTCCTCTGACACATTCTCATTCCTCCGTCTCCTTCCTCAAAAGCCTTCCCCTGCCTCCCTCCTGCCTTTAAGGTCAGCCCCAAATGGTGGCCTCCCTGATCTCCAGATCTTTGGGGGCCGTGTGCTCCCTTCACTCGTCCCTACCCCATGGAATTGCCCCCTTCAGCCAGGTTACTGTGCTTTCTGCTTCCTGGAGGCTGGCTCTCCTCCCTGCCCATCTCCCCCCTTCAGCATGCATGCTCCCCCCGCCCCTCTTTCTGATGCACCTTGTCCCCCGTTGTGCTAAGCACTTGGCTTACAACTTACCTCCGTGAGGAGCTTCTCTGTCTGATCTCTTGGACCCCAGAGCATATGGCAGTGTCATTGCTGAGGGTGCATCTCTCTGAATCTGCCTCGGTGGGTTCTTAACACCTGTCCTCACCCTGACTCCTAGCGAAGAGGCCAGTGTTTAGGCAAAGGGGACAACCCAACGGAACCAGAGGACCTGGCCTCAAGGACAAACTCTGACATCCGGGAGCTACAAGACCAGTGCAAGGTACTCAGTTTCTCTGAGCTTTTGTGTCTTCGCCATAAAGGAGAATCATAAAGGACCGTTGGGAGGAGGAAAGGACAATGATCCTGGATATGAACGTGCTCTAAATTGGAAAGCACTTCCCACAATCCAGTGACTGTCAGGCTTCATCAAACCCGGTTCATCAAAGGCCAGGCTGGGCTCAGAGCAGACATGAGACCAGAGGGGGGGCCACTGTTCTGAGGCTGAGACTGGGGTAGGACCTAGAGAAACCCCATGCAAAGCCTTGGAGTCAAGAGCGACGAGGAAGAGGGTTGGGTCGGGGATGTGCAGAAGAGAGATTTACAGAACCGACTGGGTGGGCGCCCAGGTGGCAGAAATGGCCAAGGATGGAGACCCGGGCAAGAAAGCAGACAAGCTGCAGGAGGCTGAAGACAAAAACAACAGTCTCTCTGGTTTAGGGAAGAGCTTCTGGAACACTCTTCATCCAGGACCCACCTTGTGGCCGAAAACATCACCAGGGAAACCCAAGAGCATGTCCTTGAGGTCAGGAGTCCCAGAAACTCGGGAGGCTGATAGGTTCTCCATTAGAGGGTGGCTGTCAACGTAGAGTTCAGGATAATGATCTCGGACTTTGGCTTCGGAATACTTCCTATGGCCTTCCCAGTCTTATTCAAGTTCTTGAAGTTTCGTCTATTTAAGTTCTTCAGTTCCTCCTGTATATGATGGGGACATTCGTAACCACGTCATCGCATTGGCGATGAGTATTTCATCAGGTAAGGCACGTAAAACGCTCAGGACA
Organism: Puma concolor; assembly: GCF_028749965.1. Taxonomy (NCBI): domain Eukaryota; kingdom Metazoa; phylum Chordata; class Mammalia; order Carnivora; family Felidae; genus Puma; species Puma concolor. The sequence continues at coordinate 19,084,995 of NC_141677.1, forward strand.
GGGCAAGGCACGTGGTAAGGGATCAGCAAACCTTAGTTCTAATAATCATTATTATTCTTACTTAGACAATCAGCAGAAGCTGGAAAGATGTGAGTTTCTGCCTGCACAAAATACGGGCGAGGAAAATATGAAACCACCTCCCGCCCTCAAGACCAAGAGAAGCTTCGTCTGCCTGAAGCCGGGTAAGGGTGTCTCCTCTGCTTGCGTCCGTCCCAGGGTAAGTCTGTGTCTCCAAGAGGCAGGGGCTGGAGAGTGATCGCCTAGCTCAGCCTCTGGAGTCCAGACGTGCAAGTTTCCCATCCTTTCAAAAACTGCTTTTCCAGGATGATTATCTCTTTTTTTCTTTTTTTAAGGAGGCTCCGCGCCCAGTGTGGAGGCCGGCGCGGGGCTTGAACCCCAGACCCTGAGATCAAGACCCGAGCTGAGATCAAGAGTCGGATGCCAACCCAGGCGCCTCCGGGATGACTCTCTTGAGGATGCCCGCTGCTATCAAGCCGCTCCTGTCCAATAACTCAACAGGAAGTTACCCAAGTTGGGCACAGAGCGCCAGGCGTGTGGGGGACGCCCCAGCGGGAACGTTTGACTGGAAAGGGAAGTGCGGGGCTGGAGGCCTGGCCACAGGGAGAAGTGCTGTCTGCTCTGTGGTCACGCCGTGGGCCAGAACATTCAGGGCCACCCGTGGCACACGGCAAGTGCAGGCTGGCCGGGGCCGCGGGTGAGTGCAACGGCCAGGGGGACCTTTTTATGATCCGTGAGACAGCTACCTTGGACCTGAAGGACAAACCTCATTTTTGTGGGTGAAAATTTGGAAGCCGTGTCTGCTGAACTTGGCAGTTCAGGACCACTAAGATAATGCTTAGGAGGAGGAAGGAAGAGAGAAGGGAGCCGAGAAGGAGGGAGATCGGGAGGCCGGAGCCTCTCCTCAACTGCTAGACTTTTGACATGCTTCGTATAAATACTAGTTCAATTCGTGTTTACTCTTTCTAAAGACTCATTTGCTAAACACTTCTCGCACTGCTGTTCAGCGGCTCAGCACTCTTACGGGCATTTCTCTGGAAAGCCAGCCAAGGAACAGCCTTATTAGGGTCCTGCTTCTCAGAAGGCGCTGCTGGTGGGTGTTTTTCCCCCGCTCCCCCCGCTCCCCGACCCCGTAGAATGACATTTCACCACACAAAACATTTGGGAACAAGTCGGGCCGGGGGAGGGTCAAGGTGGGGCAGCCTCCCTCACTGTCAGAGCCAAGGGTGCTGGCCGAGCTGAGCAGCTCTGTAATCCCACCCCACACAGGGTCTGGAACAACATAACACAGAGCATGTGGGCTTTTCTTTGGAGAGCTGTCACATGGGTAGCAATCTGTGTGTTCTCCCATTATATAGTTTGATGTCTTGTTAGAATAGAAAGATTTCAAAATTAGCATCAACATTTGAGAAGAAATAAAATTTCTTCCATATGCTGCGTAGCTTGGGTGGCAGCAAAAAAGGCAGAGCCGAACCCCAGAATGTTCTGTGTATCGCCTCTCCCCACGGTCCATCCGAAGCTGTTTTCAGACGTGCCGCAGCCTCCACGGCGGCCTCATTTCTGCTTTCACTGAGCCTGGCTGTTCCCCACCCCCGTGGGCTCATGTGGGCCCCTGAGGCCCGGCTCTGCTGCCTCCTGCCCTTCCTGGCTCCACCTGGCCAGGCATTGGCATCAGGGAGGGGGTGAAGGCCAGCCAGCCTCCTCTTCCTCCCTCCTGGGCTCTTTCGGCCAGGAAGAGGGATGACACGGGGACGAGTGTCTTTCAGCTGGGCCACACCACATTCTCTGGACGCCCTCCCATGCCCTCCCTTGACTTAAACATACCAACAGATGACCCTGACCTCTATTTCAAGGCTTCGTGGAGTCCTCCGATTAAAAGAGCAGAGATCCTCAGAAAGAGACAGGCACACATTTACGGACCGCCCTTGCCCAGAAGCATTGTCTCCTGACTTGTTCGTATTCTGGAGACACAGGTCTCTGGGCATTTTGTTGTGCCCTCTTGTCCAGAAAAAAATCAGCTAAGACCTTGGCTTCTTTTTTTTTTTTTTATTTTTGTAAACTGAACAGTCTCCCGTGTCTCACCCCAGTAAACGATGTGTTTCCTGTTCACAAAAGCCCCCGTGGTAAACAACAAATTCTCACACAAAGGGGACAGCACAGAATCTTATCAGGTAGGATTTTGCTTGCCCTTGAGGAAACTACTTCTTAGATCCAGGTGATCTATCTTGGAAAATTGTTAACTAGTCCCAACTGTATAAAAATTCATTCTTAATATGCCTACAGCATTCCTCTAGGCCTTTCGTGCTATCAGAGCGTAGAAACTCCACTGCCCAGGGTTGAAGATCTGAGCTTTGGCCTTGGGCCTTCCCCATCCCCCTACTCCCCTCCTTTTTTCTTAAATACCTTGAGACCAAGGAAAAGAAAGTAACTTTGATATTCATAAAAATGAATTTATATTATTCATAAATTCATAAAAATGAATTTATATTATTTATTTTATTAATAGATGGAAGTAGAAAAAGAAATCATTTTCTTAACATACACAGAAACAATAGACAACATTCAACATCAGTGCCTTGTGGATAATTATTGGCAAACTTGAAATGGAAAGGACCTTCTTTCCCTAGACCCTTTTGTCATCGGCACAGATTAGTTTTATCGAACCAGATGTTGGACACCTTGAAGCCTTTGGGGGTCTGGGGTCCGGAAAGTGTCAGTGGGAGAGGGGAGGGGGACAAGGAATAGGACAGGCCCACGAGGACAGAGGCCTCCAGGAGGAATGAAGCCAGGGGGCTCCCCGAGGGCTCGCGGGCATCTTAGAGCAGCTGTGGGGTGCTGACGAGCGGGACGGTCCTCCCTTCCTCTCTCTCCCTCCCCTGCCTTCCCCTCCTGAATCTCCAGCTCCTGTCCCAGCTAGTCAGGCAGGAAGGAAGTGTGGAAACAGTCTTAAGCCCATCCTTCTTTCCTGTCCTCGGAATTAGCCGGACCCAAGAGGCAAGACAGAATGGACTTCGGTTTCTCTCTCACGTAGCAGTCCAGAGGTGGGAGCGTCCGGGGAAGCGGGCTCGCCTGCTGAGGCCATACCCAGACCCAGATCCCTTCTCTTGCTGCTCTGCTGTCCTCTGGCTGTGGTCACGTCTGGCCACAGGGTCACATCTGCATCGTAGCCTGTGAGAAGAGGGGTTGGGCAGGGGGCAGGGCAGGAAGGCCACCAGCTTCTCTTTGAAGCCATGTCACCGAGAAGTTGCACTCAGCACTCCTGCTCACAACCCAGTGACCGGGGCTTAGGTGACACTGCCACAGGCCACTCTAGGGAGACCAGGAAATCTAGTCTGTAGCTGGGCAGCTCTGTGCCCTGCTCCAACCCCGGCCGAAAGAAAGAATACGAGAATGGGTGCCGGGAGAGAGCCGGCAGTCTTCGCCACAGGAGTCCTCCTGGGATGAGGCGGACAACGAGCCCAGAACATCGAGTCCTGGGCTCCTACGCTGCTCCCGGTGCTCGTGTCCTTCAGCTACTGAGTCTGCATTAGCCCCTTGTCCCCACACATCCCGATTCGGGGGACTGGCCTACTACCTTGGCCTCTATTCCAGATGGCCCTAGTAGAGCTGTGGACGCTCCTCCCGGCTGCCGACCACCCGCCTGAGCTTCGAGGATCAGCAGCTTTGGCCCTGCCGGGCACCCGCAGGGGTGGCCCTGCTCAAGCAGCCTGAGTCTTCAGAGGCCACAGAACCCCGCCCCCCACCCACCTGTCATTGTCCAGCCCCTCCCTGCAGGTCAGGCTCAGTCCTTCTCCCTCCGCCCCTCCTCAGATGGGCACAGGCGATGGGGAACCTCCCGCGGGGGGGGGGGTGGGGGGGTGGTGGAAGGTAACAAAGGAGAAGTGCCTGAGGGAGCGGGCTGGAGGTGAGCCCTGAGCCCTGAAGCACTCTGTCCCCTTCACTCCTCTGCCGGTGCCGGAGGGGGCTGTTGTGACGTGTGCCCCCCACCCCCCTCCCCGGTTCCTGTGCCGAAGTCCTAACACCGACACATCAACGTTTATTTATTTTTGGGACAGAGAGAGACAGAGCATGAACGGGGGAGGGGCAGAGAGAGAGGGAGACACAGCATCGGAAACAGGCTCCAGGCTCCGAGCCATCAGCCCAGAGCCCGACGCGGGGCTCGAACTCACGGACCGCGAGATTCGTGACCTGAGCCGAAGTCGGACGCTTAACTGACTGCGCCACCCAGGCGCCCCTAACACCGACACATCAGAATGAAACTATACTTGAGTTTGGGTAACCGGGGGTAGGAGTTCCCACTGCTCGCTTGTCAAGTGCGCGCTCCCCGACCCTGCTTGCTGCCTGGGCCGGGCGAGGGCCTCAGCCTCGGTAGCAGAACGGAGGGGCCGAAAGAGACCTCAGGCTCCTCGGTCCTGGCAGGGTCCCAGGGTGCTGTCTACCGCCTTGCGTTCCGGAGCTGCCTGCAGGTGTGACGGGGGGAAGGGGGAGTGCTGTAGGGCTCAGCCAAGGTTGCCCCTCCCCTCCCCTTTAGTCTCAGAGACTCCAGTTTTCCCTTAATGCGTAGTTCACTTACCAAAAAGAATCCAGAAGACTCCAACGGAGCTGGAGTCACACAGGGGGTTGGAAGTCTCAGAAACAGAGTCCAGCCCAGGGGTCTTCCCATCTCACAGTGACGTCTGTCCCAGTGGGGGAGGAGGGGAGGGGGTAGGTGTCTGAGCACCTGTGGACCAGGAGAGGGGCCCTGTTCCAGGATCCCAGGGCGTCGGGCCTGGAGGAGCTCAGGGGGCTTGGGAGGAGGGGAGCAGTGAGATCTACAGCAGGGGACAGGAATTCCGGCTCGGCCCTCCCTGGGACATCCAGATTGTACTCTCCCACCCTGTGGCGCAGGCAGGGCACCGGGAGACGTAGTGAGGAGAAGTCAGTAAGTGAACTGTCGTAGGTGTTAAAGGGGAGCAAGTAGGAAGTCTTAGAGTAGTGGTCTTCCTCGACGCTTCTCAAACTCGCCATGCAGATGCTGACTCAGTGGGTCTGATGGAGCCTAATGTGGGATTTCTAACGAGCTCTCAGGGGCTGTACATGCTGTGATGGGGTCTGTGATTTTATGTGCCAGCTTGGCTGGGCCCTGTACTCGGGTAGTGGGTCAAACACTACCCCGGATGTTTCCGCGAGGGCATTTTTCAGATGAGATTGGTATTTAAATCGGTAGACCTTGAGGAAAGCAGATGCCGCTCCATAGTGTAGGTGGGCCTGATCCAATCAGTTGAAGGCCTTAAGAGAACAAAAACTGACCTCCCCCTAAAAAGAGGGAATTCTGCCCGCATGGCCTTTGGACTCGAACTGCAACTCTTTCCTGGGTCTCTAGCTACCGGCCTGCCCTGCAGAGTTTGGACTTTACCAAGTCTCCACAACCATGTTAGCCAATTCCTTAAGATAATCTCTCTCCCTCCCTCTCACTGTGAGATTTTGACAAGATATCCCAAACCTTTGCTTCCTTCTCTGTAAAGTGGAGATTACGCATTTAGCACAGTGCCTGGCACTACTTAGGAAACTCTTAATAAATTAGAAAAATAACCTTGGGGCGCCTGGGTGGCTCAGTCAGTTGAGGGTCCGACTTCAGCTCAGGTCACGATCTCACTGTTTGTGGGTTCGAGCCCCACATCGGGCTCTGTGCTGACAGCTCGGAGCCTGGAGCCTGCTTCGGATTCTCCGTCTCCCTGTCCCTCTGCCCCTCCCCCGCTCATGTTCTGTCTCTCTCTGTCTCAAAAATAAAATAAACATAAAAAAAATTTTTTAAAGAAAAATAACCTTTATCCACACCGTGATGATTGTCACCACGGTACTGGGAGAAACTGTAAGAAGTCTTGTCTTCTCTGTCCTTAGGAAATCTTGTCTCCACCTCTTCTAAGCAGTAAAAAAACTTCCTCTTTTCTTAGAAATCTCAAGGAAGCGAGATTGTACAGACCTTTTCCAGAAACCCAGCAGCTTTCAACTAAATCCCTCCGATTGTGTTTTGAATCCGGCGTCCTGTCCTGGAGACAGCCCTTCCTGGCACGTGAGGGGACCAGCCCTCTTTCCCTGCCACGTGTGAGTCCCTGGCCTGTCTGCTCAGTCCTGGTGGCCTCACTTCCCGCCTCTCTCCTCACTGCCTGGCAGGAAGAAGAAAGCAACAAAGCGTTTTCCAGTCGGGACACGCCTGCCATCGGCTCTCTCCCTGGTAATAGTCAGTGTCCTCTTCTTGTTTTAATTGGCATCAATCTGTTTGTTACCAGCGTGGTTCTTTGGAGAAAGCCCAGAAAAATCATTTCCTATCTGAACAGCAAAGAGTGCTGAGCTCCTCTCTGCTTTGTTGACGATCTTTAGGACTCATTTAGACTTCTGGCTCCTTCCGCCCCACGGGCAGGTGGGTTTGCTGAATTAGTATCGTGTACAGAGGCCTTGACTCGTATCAGGAAAAAGGTTCCGCAGCACTATGGGTAGCCCCAGGAATTTTGCATAAAAGGGACTTGGAGACAGGAATTTGGGCGGGGCGGGGTAGGGTGGGGGGGAGGGGTGGGGAAGGGGGGAAGGTACTAGAATTGTCCTACACCTGTGTCCGTAGAGCAACCACCCTGCTTTTACTCAGATGCTATATTCTAGAGCATCAAGGCAACAAACCTGACACTGGGCCAAATCTGGCCCACCACGTGCCTTTGTAAATAAAGTTTTATTGGAACACGGCCCCATGCCCATCCATTTACCTATTGTTTATAGCTGCTTTGGGGCGACAGGGGCAGATTTGAGTAGTTGTGACAGAGACTGTGACCTGTATACATCAGCCTAAAAATACTTATGGCAGGAAAAGCGTGCCCACCCCTAACAATGACACAGCAATGTCGCTAACAACGTTTACATAGACTTGAGAATACATCCTGTGCACATTTCAGATACTATCTGTATCTGGGGACGTCTGGGTGGGTGAGATAATGAGGACGCGGTGGGGAGAGGACCAGACAGTTTCCCTAAACTACCAGTTTGTGCCGCGATGGTCTAGATGCTCGCCTCTCGGCCCAGGATTTGACTCTGCAGAATGCCAGCCCCGGGGTTCTGGCTTCTGCTCTGTGTTGAAGTCCAGCCTCTGCCCAGAGCTCCTACTCGCAATCTTTCAGGCCACAGGACCCACAGAAGATGGCATTATTTATAAAAGGGTGAGGCCGCTCCCAGGGAAAATGCCACGTGTAGAGGCCATGCCGTTCCAGGCCCCGTGCAGGCCCCCAGGACTGAGGCCTCGGCCTGTGCACGCGGGAAAACCCATTCACTGCCTGGAAGTCACTGCCTCCCTAGAGGTGAGCTTTCACGTGGTGAGAGCTCTTTGGATCTGTTAATCCAGGGGGTGGAAGAGAGTGGGCCACCCTTTCCTGCCTGCTGCTCTGGGATCTCCTGCCCCCTAGAGCTCCAAAATGGGCTGACCGGACCACCTTAATAAGGACCTGGTGGAACATTCCAGACCCGATGAGTTCGCCAGTGTTTTCTCCTCCCTTTCATTAAAGCCTAATCGAAGTTCTGACAGTAGGCGGGATCGGTACGATATCCCTGTTTCGTAACCGGGGAATTGGAACCTCAGAGAACTGAAGCCGGTCTCTTACGGGGCCCAGGCTGGCCGAGGGGGTGCGGCACATCCTGGTAGGGTGGTGTACTGGGCCGTGGCGTAAATCCTGCCACTGTCCTGCTGGGGCGCGGTGGGGAAGCCCGTGCAGGGTCCCGTGCACTCAGGTGCAACTGTGCATGCCTCGCAGGAGGACGCACGGGGACGGTGCCCAAGGCACGCTCTCAGAAAGGGAGGTCAGGGCATCTGGCCTCTCCTGCTTGCCTGCCACGGCCTGAAGCCTGGCTCTGCCGCTCACCTGTTGTGGGGTCTGAGAGTCGGTTCCTAAACCTCTGGGGGGGGGCCCCTTTCCTTATGCATGGACTGAAAAGGCATCGTGGGCAGAGCATGGGAGCAGACCTGGTGCAGGGAGAGCTGGGGGAGTCTTACCGTGACGCTTGGACTCTTAAGAGCAGCATGCCGGGAGTCCTAAGCACGCCCACCCCCATCACCCACACACAACTAAAAACAAACATAACACGAAACCATATGTTTCCAAAAATCCAAAACATTCTGAGGTTTTGCTCCTGATGCCTATGTCAAAAAAAAAAAAAAAAAAATCTTTTAATGTAAATCATCAAACTCTTAAAATTTTTTTTTCAACGTTTTTTATTTATTTTTGGGACAGAGAGAGACAGAGCATGAACGGGGGAGGGGCAGAGAGAGAGGGAGACACAGAATCGGAAACAGGCTCCAGGCTCCGAGCCATCAGCCCAGAGCCCGACGCGGGGCTCGAACTCACGGACCGCGAGATCGTGACCTGGCTGAAGTCGGACGCTTAACCGACTGCGCCACCCAGGCGCCCCATAAATCATCAAACTCTTAAGAGATGAAAAGTGTTAGGGTCACTTCGTTACCTCCGGCAAGTGACGGAGGCCATGCACTACTGGCCTTCAGGACGGTTGTGAGGACGAGGCCGGTGACCCACAGGAGAGAATCTCTGCCCGGATAGGGGATTTGGAAGAGGTGGGTGTCCTTGGATCCCACCAGCCAGAGCAGACTCGGTTAAGGCAGAGCCGACCTGTGGCTGAGGACTGTTTGGCCGAGGAAGAAATCTCCAAACAGAAGCATTGGGAAAGCACAGGAAGTCTAATATAAGTCCTTTCCAGAAGCCTTGGGCCAGCATCTCCACCAAATCCGTCTTTCGGAGTTCTGACCACAAGCGCCACCAGACTCCCATTTGGTACTGCAGCTGTTGATTGGAAAGGGTTGTGATCGAAACTATACTTATCTATGTAAGAAATTCTCGAGTCTTTCTGTGGCATTAAGGAGGTAGGCAAGGGGGCGCCTGGGTGGCTCAGTCGGTCAAGCGGCCGACTTTGGCTCAGGTCATGATCTCACAGCCCTGCGTCGGGCTCTGTGCTGACAGCTCAGAGCCTGGACTCTGCTTCAGATTCTGTGTCTCCTTTTCTCTCTGCCCCTCCTCTGCTCACACTCTGTCTGTCTGTCTCTCTCAAAATTAAATAAACATTAAGAATTTTTTGAAAAAAGGGGGGGGCGCCTGGGTGGCCCAGTTGGCTCAGGTCATGATCTCACAGCTTGTGGGTTCGAGCCCCGCATCAGGCTCTGTGCTGATGGCTCAGAGCCTGGAGCCTGCTTCAGATTCTGTGTCTCTGTCTCTCTCTGCCCCTCCCCCATTCATGCTCTGTCTCTCTCTGTCCCAAAAACAAATAAACATTAAAAAACATTAAAAGAAAAATAAAATAAAATAAAATAAAATACAATAAAATAAAATAAAAAAGTAAACAAAAGAAGAGGTAGGTAAGGCATGCCCACTCTGTGCACGTGTGTCTCGTATGTGTGTTTATGAAAGTGAGTCAGAACGCAGGGCCACCCCCTCCAGGCTCCCATGACAACAGGCTCAGTGTTGTCAGACCATCCCTCTGGGTCTTTCTGCCTTGAAGAACATGGTCACAGTAGGGTTCAGCTCGGAGAAAGCAGAAACATGCTGAAGATCGTGTTCTTCCAAGGAAGACTTAGAAGATAAGGCAGACAGTGAGGCCACAAACTGGGTGCAGCAGGGACAAGACAGTCTCCTACTATGACACAGATTAGAGGAATGTGGTGGCCTTTCCCCTTCCCTCCACCCCATCTGAAGGGCAGCGAGATTAGGTGGGGCCCCAGCACCAGGTGAGAACGCTGTGAGCACCCAGTGGCTTTGTTACGGAGCAAAGGCTGGATGGCCTAAGGGCGAGGTCACAAGATCTGGATGGTCAGGCCCGTGTCATGCCTCCAATGTTGCAAAATGATGTCAAAAGCAAGTCTGCACACCCCAAAGAGCACCACCTCCCCCAACCCAGCCTCACTTTCGACGTTCTTTTCACGAAGAGGGCTTGTGAGCCAAGGAAAGAGTGTGGCTGGGTGTGGGGTGGTGGTGTCCCTCCGGTTCTTGGATGCTCGCAAGTCTTCTCACGGACATTTACCCAATTCCCACTTAAGACCGTACCCGCTGGGTCGTTGGTCCTCGGCTTTGCAAGCCCTCGGGGGGCTCCCAGGCTTCTGTCTCACCCTTTGAGTACATCCGCTTTAGGGCTGGAAGAAGAAACTCAAGACCCACAGGCCATAGCCAGGTCTCAAACAGCAGTGGCCTTGCTGAAATCAATTTCCCGGTGACAGATGAAGTGTGGACTCCATCCATCACGGCTTCCCACAGGCTCGTCTCGCATGGCACTTTGCGGCCAGCCGGTGCTCGCTAAGCCGATCTCTCTAGAAAATCACGAAGGGATGCCAGAGGAGAGGCAGAAAAAGGCCAGCTCCAAGATTTTAAATTCCCTGCCCCTTATGGAGCCAGGACCCTTAGAAACACCTATCTGGGTGCTTCTGTCAGTCTCCCAGTTGGCTTGTCTGTCTGTCCATCTCTCACACATACACGCACACACGTACACACACACACACACACACACACACACACACACACACAGAGTTTAAAAATCCCTTTCTCTCTGTTTTCCTTTTTCTAAGCCTCTTTATTTAGCACACTTAAAATACTGAAAACACCGTCTTTTCTACGTGTGGGTCCACATCAAATTTACTTCCAGGTTTTGTGTAATTTGGAAAGGGAAGAGGAAAGAAAAGGTATCCTGGCACGACCTTCTTCTGCGGATTCATTGATTGATTCATTGAATCACTCAAAGAAACGACCATGTGCCACATGCCTCGCTAGTGACGAAAGGTGACGTGATAAATGAGATGGGCTGCGTGGTCTAGCCTGGCCCTCGTGGAGTTGGGTGTCCCGCAGAAAGCCATCAGCATTTGGAGGAAGTCCTCCTGCGACCCATGACCTTGATGCTCTCTCACTCTTTCTTCCTCAGGATCCCGGCAGAATCCCCAGTGGTCCCTGTGTTTCTTCTCCACGGCCCCATGCCCAAAGCCTCGTGGCTGGGCCACAGTTCCCTTCTCTGCTTCCCAGCTCTTTGTGTCATTGGTCAGCCTGGTAACTGCCCTTCCAACATGACTGACCTCAAGGATCACCGCTGACCACTCAGCTGAAACAATCGTATCTATCCTGACCATCCTTCGGGAGAGGTGCCCTCTCAACTGAGATTTCTAGTACATTTACAGAGAATTATAGCTTAAAGCCCTTTACCCCTGTCATACCAGTTAGGCAGTGCTTTGGTGCCATTTTAAAACTCAACACATGGGGCGCCTGGGTGGCGCAGTCGGTTAAGCGTCCGACTTCAACCAGGTCACGATCTCGCGGTCCGTGAGTTCGAGCCCCGCGTCAGGCTCTGGGCTGATGGCTCGGAGCCTGGAGCCTGTTTCCGATTCTGTGTCTCCCTCTCTCTCTGCCCCTCCCCCATTCATGCTCTGTCTCTCTCTGTCCCAAAAATAAATAAACGTTGAAAAAAAAATTTTAAAAAAATAAAACTCAACACAGAAGCTGGGAGAGGTTGAATGAACTGCCCAAGTCCACGGAGCTCATAAAGGTCAGGGTCAGGCATCAAACCCAGATCTCTGACTCGCACCTGCCTTTTCCGCTGTGACGCATTGGATCATGGGGTGACCAGGGAAGCATGTTCAGAAAGCCGTAGAGGGCAAATCAAACCCCAGGTACTAGCCTGCTTCCCCGTTTATAGCTGCGTAGGGATTTTTAGGGCCTCAACCCGAGGTCTCTGGTAGACTTTTTGACACCTCAAATGCCCCATATGTGATAGTTACGCCCTTTGCTGGGTGTTAACAATGATTTATTCAGGTATGCCTTCTTCAGTAGGCGGGGAGGGCCCTGGAGGTGGGAGATACAGAATATGTAGGGGATGTGGGGCCCGGATCAGGAGTAGGGGTGATACGCGAAGGGACCCAATCAGGTTTAATCCCAAGCCCTTGGATATGGAATTACTAATAATATGAAGGCGGAATACGTTTGGTTGAGCCAGGGAGCCCCTGGCATCTCAGTTTTCAGGAGGCCCAAGGTGTTTCTGACACCCTGTAGGGCTGACAACTCCGACCTGGCCTGCACCTCAGAGCTGACCTCTGGTTTGCTCTGTCACCACCTGCCCTGACGATGCCTTCCTCTCTGGGATCAGCTGAGCCTACCCGTTTTGAGTCACTTTGGCAGACTTCAGCTTTCTCAATGATAGAGAGAACAGAAGTCGGGATCACTGGCCTCTTTCTCCGGGCCTCCTCCTCCTGGCTTCCTCCTCAAGGTTGCCTCTGCTCGCCTCTCACCAGCTCTCTCTGCTCTGCATTTCTCTTTCTGTCCCGTCTGATGCTTCCTCTCCCTGAATCTCTCTTCCTCTTCCTTCAGTCCCCTTTCCTCATTCACTGCCCAGAAGGTGAATTCGATGCGCAGTAGGAATTACTTGGCAGGATTCGGTAAGGCAAAGCTTGTTTATTTAACTACTCGTGGAACTTAACATCTTCCACCCTTCTCTACCAAGTTGAGATCCCCACGTTCAAATTAACCCCAGGGGCTCTGTCTGGATTCTGTTTCAGGTAGGTCGGAGACCTTAAACGCTCGCCCTTCTTGCGTGAGCCCAGGGCAATGAACGTGTGGATCCGGGCTTTTCTGCTTGGCTCTCACTAAGCAGATTTTATTCTTGATAGTTGAGTTTACGTCCCTGTAAAATGCAGTCTTCTCTCAAGGAGATGCAGCGAGGCGCATGCCTGGCCCTGAGCGGGGCACCTGGCAGGACACAAAAGTAACGAGATCCCTGGCATTCTGGGAGTAATAATACCAGCCCTGGCATACTGGGAGGCTGGTTCAGAGAACTCGGCTTCATTTCCACAGAAGAAAACAAGACACAAAGGATAGCTTTGTGCCCTTGCCCATTCCGCTGAGCAACAGGACGCAGTCTTGGCTGAGAGCCAGCCTTGGAAAGGGCGAGAGGCTCGCACGATCAGGCTGGCGTGGTTACAAGGTGCCTCCTCATTAATTTCTTCTGTTGTCACTGTGTGTGAGCATGCGTAGCGTCAGGAAGGAGCGAGCAAGCATTAGGAGCCCTTGACAGAAGCCTCTTTTCCCTCCCAGGTCTAGTGAGGGCTGGGGGAGCCTTGCAGGAAATGAGGACATGATCAAAGGTGGACAATTATGCAAATAGGTAAATGGTTTTGCGAAGAGTTCTTAATAACATAGGAAATGTTTAAGACGTGAACTCTGTGGCCACAACGGTCCTGGGTGTGTGGGGGGGGCGGGGGGGAGGCACGGGGTGTCCAGGGTTGGGATCGCATTTGTCTCTGCGAGTCTGGTGACCTTGTGGGCGGACTGAGCACTGAAAAGCATCCTGGGAGGGCAGTCGGCCCGAAGGAAGAGAGCCGTGCATGGCCAGTGACAAGGGCCTGGAGGAAGGGGTGTGGACCTTTGCTTTGGCCCTGTCCTCGTGGATTTCCTTCTGTGTCCTGAGAGTGCCAGCTGGGAACACCCAGGAGAGAGCTTTGCACTCGGAGCTCCGTGGGGTGGTGGGTGGGACGGGCCAAGTGCGTTTCCCTCCGAGCGCAGACGAGAAGGGAGCAGGTGGGCCCCCCTACTTTGCCCTCTCCCGCAGAGGGCTCCGGGAAGAAGGGGCAGGGCGCCTAATGGGACCAGCACTGTCCTGGGGAGTACTGTCCCCCATCTAGGTGGCTTCTGTCCTGAAATAACTGTGGCTGTTATTTTTTGTTTTCTGATGCTTTGACATCTGGGGCCCTTGGGGACCCCGGAAAGACTACGCCTCTCAGGGCTCACCGATTCCCAAAGATGGTCAACACCTGACCCAGAGCTCCTGCTCTTCAAATGCAGAGCAACCAATGCAGAGCTCACCCCAGACCCACCCCCCTAGATCCCTCCCTCGCTCTGGACCACTATCCACCTGCCCTCCCTGCCCAGGGCCAGGTACCGGACAACAAGGGACGTTCTGTCCAACAGGGGACATGCCGTAGGACCCTGAAGGCCTTCGAGCTAGCCAGCCCTCAGCCTGTGTGCCCTGTTTCTGCAGAAACCACAGGAAAGGCTCTTGCCCACGTGTCCTCTGGTTCCGTCTCCCTCCCGACCCACCCTGGTGCCTCCCTGCGTGCCCCGCCGCCCATGACGCCATGTGCCCCTTTCTCCCGAAACCCGTCCCGTGAGCCCCAAACTCTCCTCTCCCTGGCGGTCATCTCCTGATCTGTTGGCCTTCCTGTATCTCAAAGAAGGCCTGGGCCTGGCCCAAGCAGGCGGTGGGAGGGAGCAGAAAACATGTGCAGACGTCAGCAGGGAGCACACACAGATGCTTCCAGAGGGCCGCCCGGCAGGGCCGGGCGATCTTTTCTGCTTCTTTCTACGTACCCATCTTTTCCAAAGGTCAACGGGGAACACGCTGTACTTGGATGATGGGGGGAAGGCTTGGTTCTGTTTCTGCTTGTTTTTCGGGTGGCCTCGGTCTCTGCAGAGGCAAGACGAAACGGCGGGAGGGTGCGTGCTCTGCCGGGACCATCTCTGGCGGCTTTGGTCTCCATGAGAAGCAGCAAACCGGAACCTCTGCCCCCCCCGGGGGGGAGGGCAGGAACCCGCCCCACTGTGCCACCTGCTGATCCGGCCCCCCAGCTGGAGAGACTTTCACTCTAAGTTCAGCGGGAAACCACATGTGTTGCTGGAACAGCCTCGCGGCCAAGTCCAGGGATGCTGGTGGGACAGCTGTGTCCAATTAGCAGGGCCGGGCAGACCCACCCCACACAGCTGCAGGACAGCAGCCCGCGGGGCTGGAAAGGCAGGGGAGGGAGTGCTGTGCGTTCCCAGGCTTGAAGCATGGGGGCGAGGACCAGGATGGGTCCCAGGCAGACCGTCCTCGGCCCCAGGCCAGTGGCTGCGGTGGAAGGCACCCAGCCTTGGCACCAACAGATGGACAGCCTTGCACGGTGACCCCGACCGGCTGATGGGCCTGGGCGCATCGTTCATCCTCGCCAGGTGTCAGTTTACCCCCGGTGCGAGGCGGCTGTGGCGCACGGGTGACATTTTCAGATCCTGACTTGCGCGAAGGTTCCTCCCCCCCCCCCCCCCCCGACCCCAGGAACGACCGGGCTGTGAGCCCTGTGCCCTCAGTGTGGCACCGCAGGGGAGGAAGAAGACGAGGGCTTAAAGCCTTCTGATTCCTCTTTCCGAACACCGAGGCCTCAGAAAGGGAGAGGATCCGTGGGTATAAACAAAACATGGCTGGGGCGCCTGGGTGGCTCAGTCGGTTGGGCGTCCGACTTCAGCTCAGGTCACGATCTCACAGTTCGTGAGTTCGAGCCCCGTGTCGGGCTCTGTGCTGACAGCTCAGAGCCTGGAGCCTGCTTCACATTCTGTGTCTCCCTCTCTCTCTGCCCCTTCCCTGCTCATGCTGTGTCTCTCTCTGTCTCAAAAATAAATAAACATTAAAAAACATGGCTGGTAAAAATGGAGAGGGAGAGTGGGGTCCCTCACCCTGGACAGCTACCCCTGGGCTTTGGCGGGGGGGGGGGGGCGAGGAGGACCAGGGAGAGGAAGAGGAGCACCAAGAGAAAGAAGAAGAGGAGAAAAAAAGGAGGAGGAGGGACAAGAGAGTTTGGGGCCCCCGAGAACCCCTTCTTTCTGACAGTCCAGCCCGGAGCCAGCCAGACCCCAGGCAGAGATGGCAGCCAGCGACTGGGGTGCAGAGGCCGGCATCTGGACCTTGTGTGCAACCTTGGCCTGGAACCCCCTGGCCTGCCCTCCGTGAGGGGCTGGATGGGCTCGGGAGGCCCCCCTGTGACACACGCACAAAGGGAGCATGTGACATCGGCACCCGGTAGGCCCGTGCTGGGCTGTCCAGCCCTGTCAGCAGTAGCAATGGAATTCTACTCTTAGGTAGAATTAACTTAAAATGTTCATGATCTGGTGAGATAAGAGTAGGGTGCACACATCAGACAAGAACTTTCCATTCTCTCCCCACCCAGACTCGGGTAAGCTCCGTTCTACCTTCCATTTCTATGGAATTGACTATTCGGGGTACCTCGTGCGGGTGTAATTATTGCGGTATTTGTCCTTTTGTGGCCGGCTTACTTCACTCGGTGTAATGTCTTCAAGGTTCTTCCGTGTTGAGGCACGTGTCAGGGTCTCCTTTTTTCTTAAAGCTGACTAATGCCCCACCCGGTGTGTATATCACATTTTGTTCATCCATTCCATTGCTCGATGGGCAGTTGGGTCATTTCCACCTTTGGGCTACCGTGAATTACGTTGCTGTGAACATGGATGGACAAATAGCTGTTTGAGCCCCTGCTTTCGATTCTTTTGAATTTTAGGAGTCGAAGTGCTGGATCACATGGAAGGTTTATGTTCACCTCTTCCAGGAACTGCCCAACTGGTTTCCACAGGGGCTGCACCATTTTACATTCCCATAAGCAATGCAAGAGGGTCCCATTTTCTCCACATGCTCATCAACAGGCATCATGTATCACTTATTATTTTTCTTTCTTCCTTTCTCTTCCCTTCCCTTCCCTTCCCTTCCCTTCCCTTCCCTTCCCTTCCCTTCCCTCCCTTCCCCTCCCTTCCCTTCTTTTCTTTTTACATAATGGCCATCCTAACAAACGTGAGCGGGTATTTCATTGTGGTTTGATTTGCATTTTCCTAATGGCTAGTGATGTTGCGTATCTTTTCACAGGCTTACTGGAGAAATGTTTGTTCAAGTCCTTCACCCATTTTTAGATTGGGTTGTTTGTTGTTGATCCCAAGACTTCTTTATATATTCTGGATAGTAATCCCTTATCAGATACAGGATTTCCAAACGTTTTCTCCCATCCTTTGGGCTTTTGTTTCCCTCTCGTGATAGTGTCCTTTGATGCAAAAGTTTTGAGGAAGTCTTATTTTTATATTTTTTCTTTTGAAGCTTCTGCTTTTTATGTCATTTCTAAGAAATCATTGCCAAAACCAATGTCATGAAGATTGCCTTCTATGTTCCCTTCTAAGAGTTTTATAGTTTTAGGGGTGCCTGGGTGGCTCAGCCAGTTAAGTGTCTGACCCTTGATTTTGGTTCAGGTCATTATCAGTTTGTGAGATGGAACCTCACGTCGGGCTCTGTGCTGGTGGCGAGGAACCTACTTGGGATTCTGGGATTCTCTCTCCCTCTCCCTCTCTCTCTGCCTCTTCCCTGCTTACTCTCTCTCTCTCTCTCTCTCTCTCTCTCTCTGGCTCTCTCTGAAAATAAACTTGAAAAAAAATTTTTTTTAATTTTAATGTTTATTTATTCTTGAGAGAGAGAGAGAGAGCGCACACACGCATGCGCGTGCATGAGTGGGGGAGGGGCAGAGAGAGAGGGAGACAGAATCTGAAGCAGGCTCCAGGCTCCGAGCTGTCAGCACAGAGCCTGATGCAGGGCTGGAACTCACAGACTGTGAGCTGTGACTGTGAGCTGAAGGGCGCCCCAAACTTGAACAATTTTTTAGAAAGTGTTTTATAGTTTTGGTGTTCACGTTTAGGTCTTTGACCAAGTTAGAATTATTTGAATGACCTTGGAAACTTTGCTGAGAATCCACTGACCCTATAGGCAAGGGCTTATTTCTGGGCTCTCTGTTCTACTCCATTGACCTATATGTCTGTCCCTAGGTTAGTGCCATACTGTCTTGTACTGGTTAGAGCTTTGCAGTAAATTTTGCAATCAGGAAGTAGGAGAGCTCCACATTTGTTCTTTTTCTAGATTGTTTGGCTATCTGGGGCTCCTTAAACTTTAACATGAATTGTATCATATTAACAAAATCCTTCATGATGTGTTAACATTTTACCGTCTTTATTTCAGTTGAAACCTCTTCAACTTACCAAGGGATGCAGAGAATAAACACATGAGCCCTTGGGCAGGTTGCCATGCATCCTGAGACTTTCTGCAGGGGCCTTGTCCTCCGGATTGAGTGCCTGACCAGACTTCATGCTGAGGCCTTCATTGAGATGCGTAAGGAGGGTGGCTGTAAAGGGGCCCGGAGTGCTTCTAGAAAACAACAATGAACAGACTATGGTGAAGTTTGCTTCTCCTTTTCCTGGGAAACTTTACCCAAAGCCATTTTAAATCCTCTACAGCTAACTTATCAATGTGACGGAAATTTCTATTTTATTGTTATTACTATTAATTTTATTTTATTTTGTTTTACCTGTGTGTGTGTGTGTGTGTGTGTGTGTGCGCACGTGCTACAGAGAAGGCAGAGGGAGATTGATTCTTTTTCTTTCCCTAAAGTGGCACAGAAGTGTCTACCTCTCTTCCCTTCAAAGGAGCCACCCCCTTTACCTCCTACTGTAATACATTCAGGGACCTGGCCTCGTTATTCCTTCCAAGGAGCTTCAAATTCGATGAATTCCTTCTGAAACCCTTTACAGCCCCCTGTGGAGCAGGCCATCCCATACCCACCCACCCCTTTGTTGACTCTGGAGTTAACTCTCTGCTTTTAATTAATAGCCAATTAATAGCAAATTATATATATATATATATATTATATATATATATATAATAGCAATTATATATATTATTATATTATATATATAATATATATATTAATATAATATATATTATATATAATAGCAATTACTAGCAAAGCTGGAGGAAGAACAGAGCTTGGGGGATTCCTGTTTGTCCCAGTGCTACCTGAGTCCAAGCTACTTAAACTCTCTCTGTGGCCCAGGATGGTGTTCAGGGCCCTCCTCTTTAACACTTGGGCACAGAATTCTGAGAATGTGGCAATGGAGGCGTGGAGGGGAAGCCAGGCAGGTGGGCCCCCCCTTCCCATCATCCCTCTCTTCAGTGCCTAGTCTGCTGCTGAGAAATGACTTGGGGGCGTTTGAAAATGAATTTTATTTTATTTTATTTTATTTAAAAGAATTTTTTTCTAATGTTTATTTTTGAGAGACAGAGAGAGACAGACAGACGGTGCGAGCGGGAGAGGGGTGGAGAGAGAGGGAGACGCAGAGTCGGAAGCAGGCTCCAGGCTCCGAGCCATCAGCCCAGAGCCTGACGCGGGGCTCGAACCCACGAACCGTGAGATCATGACCTGAGCCGAAGTCGGACGCTTAACCAACAGAGCCACGCAGGCGCCCCTGAGCATGAATTTTAGACTGAAGAATTGCGACGGGAAGATGAGACAGAAGAAGGGGCAAGAGAAGACCGCTCTTCATAGCTGACTCCTTTTCCCCCAACCTCTGCAAGACGACGAGTTCGAGGGATGTTTGATGTCACACTTGGCTCTGTGGCCTGAAAACTAGAAACAGATACAGAGAGGGTGTGTAAACCATTAAGAGGACATCTGGGCCCAGTGGGGAACGGCTCCCAGTGCCGCCAGATCCCATGTCCCCAGCTGATGCTGAAGCCTGGCCCCAGGGGATTCTGGCAGGACTTCTGCACCTTGGGGGACCCGGCCCCACAGGGGGTCAGAAGAAGGGAAGGAAATCTCCTGGGACAACTGGTCTACCCTACTGAAGGGTATGGTTGTTCCGATCTCCCTTTGGCAGCCGATGTTTCCCTTTGAAAAGAGAGAAACCGGAAACGCCACAGACGTAGCTTGCTCTGTATTCCAACGCACACAGTACAGTGGCCGGCTTGGCCGTGTACGTAAGATCTTTTTCCTCAGGGTCTGTGCACAGATAAGCGTGTTGGAAAATTCTAACTCCTTTGTGTGGGATGAAAGCACTCAGAAATTCAAACTGCGGTGTTCTGCTAGGAACTTATCAAGGCAAGACTCTAACTAAACACTTCACTTTGACAACAGGCCAGCAAACAGAAATACCGTATGTGAATTTCCTGCTTGTTTTGTTTTTTATCTTCGGCCTCATGGGTGGTTCCATCTATATTCGACAGCACTCCCTCTTTCTTTCGTACTCATTTAATTATGGAATTAGTAGAAACTGATTTAAAAACTATGACCCAGAGAAGAGGGCCAGTTGCATGGGCGGGAGACAGAAGGATGCCGCGTTTGGCTTAGTTCTCTGCTGTCGGTGTCTTGAGATTCTTAACAATTTTTGGACAGGGGCCTCCTAATATCATTTACTACGTTTGCAAATGACGTAGCTGGTCCTGTTAGGATATACGACTCCCCATCTCGGCTCAAATGTGCGGTGTGGTTTTAGCCAAATTTTATACTCTTTGGGTTTGTGTTCCTTCATCTAATTTTTTTCCCCAAAGGCAGTGGCTGCGTATTTATTTACTATACATTCCCAGCCCCTAGCACGGAACACGTATAGGTGCTCAATAAATACTGTGGAGTGAATGCATTAATGTCGAATGCAATCTGTTGCTGAAGATTTGAGAAAGAATGCTGAGTTACGGAAATACATTTCTTAAGAGCTATAAAGACAAGCGTACTAAATGGTCAATGTGATCAGGGTGACAATACCAGCTCTACTTATCAATTTCTCTGATAGCGTTGCTGGTAATTTACCAAATAGTGGACGAGAACAAAAGAGTATCGCCTTCAGTGAATAAACCTGGGACGGATGCCAGACGTTTCATTGGATCGTATGAATTCTTCATCTTTACATGAGCATTCATGGAAAAAAAAGCCTCACAAGCTATAAAAAAAAAAAAAGCTCTGGATATTACATTTCAGGCCAAGGTCTAGTTCAGAGGCGATCTGGGAAAAGTATCATTTGGAAAAGCTATCTGCCTGCAGAATACTATACCTCATTAACATTTTGGTCTTTTACTCAAGACACAGGCAGAATTCAAGCCCGGGCCTAGGAAGCAGGAGGATTTCTTGTACGGATGTCTCTAGGCAAAAGTGTGGGCCTGGACTGGATGAAAACTAAGCAGCGGCTCCAGTAAACCTGGGAGGCGTTTGATCAGGGGCTGGGTTGGAAACTAGAAACAGATACTAGCTTCAATCTGCCTTAGACTTGTGGATTATCTTCCCTGCCTTTCCCCCCATCCCCTGGGCACATCCCAGAGGCTGCCGTTAGAGTGGGCTTTACCACAGGGCTGCTGGGGGATAGAGGCACAGCTGTGCCTGAGATGTGAGCATGTAGCTCTGATCAACACGGCTGAGCTTTTAATATTCCGTACTAAGGTTAGGAGATGAGGTCACAGATCCCGGTAGCTACTGACCATTGGGTACCCGCTATGTGCCAGGTAATGTGTTGGGTGTTTTGTGCGTATAACGTTTCTTCTCCAAAGCTCCTGAAAGTACCTATTATTTTACCCATTTTAAAGGTGAGGAGAGCGAGGCTTGGATAGGTTAATTTGGCTGAGTTCATGTATTTACTAGTGGCACCACTGGGATTTGAACCCAGAACCCAGATCCCTGGGTCTCTAAAACTTAACGCTTATGCCCTTTCTCATCTACTACCTGCTTCTGGATTTCAGACGTGGCCGTGACTTGCTGAGAGAATTGGGGTGGGTGTGTTGTGGGCAATGGCTCTGAAACTGCTTGCCGTGAGGGCATATGCCTAAGGAAGCCACTGCCCCCCGGCCTCAGCCTCAAAATGGGACACGCGGAACAGACTGGAACTGGGTATGAAGCTGGAGAGTCACTGAGCTTTGGGGTCATTTGTTACACAGCACCATTACAGCAATGGCTGATCAACGCAAGCCTGGTTTCCCTCCCTAGGAAAAGAGAGCTAAGGTAACATATTGATTAATTTAATAAATACTTACTTATTGATTACTCACTCTGTACAATGCACGGGGTTTGGTTCTGGGGAATACGGTAGTTAATGGGTCAGACGCCATAGGCTTCCTCGGTTTTGCTTGCTGGGTCATCCTTCTCTATCCAACTTTTAAAGGTTAACATGAAGGCTCCATTTTAGACCCCATCAGGTCCCTACAGTCTCGCCTAAGCAGGCGCATCTCTGTCCACAGCTTTAATTCCACCCACGTCCGTGGAAGAGCATCCACGCAGCTCCCGCGTGGAAGTCTTGTCTCCCTCGTCCTGTAAAGCATCCACAGATCTGCAGGTGAGCATATACATCCACCCGCAAAACAAGCCCCGGACCTTGTCCTGGAAAACTGAGGCAGTGGAAGGGAAGGTGGGCTGTGTGCTCTGACGCCCTGTGTCAAAGTTCCCACCAAACTCTGGGGCTGGTCTTTCACCTTCTTTTTAAAATTTTCATGTCCTGCGGACTCTAACCTCCTTATCCATTTCTGGAAATCCCCTCATTCTACTTCTTTCCCAGAGGGCCCGTTACAGAATTTGGCTTTGCCATTAAGTGGTGTTTGGATCCAAACAGCTGTAAGATAAAGTGGAATGTTTCAAGTTAACATTTTCTTTTGTTTCGAGATTTCATGCGTATTTTTTTCTGGTTAAAACCTCCGTCCAAAGTCCACATGTCAGATAGCACATCCAAGCTGCAATCGCAGACCAGTGAGCTCATGCAGTGTTTGTCTGGGCTTCGGCCGCCCGGTACAACAGGCTCTCAGGGTGGGTCTCCTGATTAGAGCGACAGCGACAGTCCGGTCCCGAGCTCTTGTTAAAGGCAAGGCCAGCCTCCTGGGGAGCTCCGGCACCTTCCTCAGGACCTCAGTGACTCCTTGCAGATCCCCTGTCAGACCTCTTGGCACCTCTGTGGTCTTTGACATTGGCCATTGCTCTTGGTGAACTAGGACAGTGGTGGCAGCTGGTCAGAGACATTCTGAGCAGGTCACGAGGCAGACTGGGGAGTGGGCACATCCCTGAGGGTCTCTCTGAGCAGATGTCATGCCTGCATCCAGGGTCTGACTCCAGGCTTTTGCCCGTGGACCAGCTGAACAGCCCATTCCTCACCTGTCACGTACAGTCCTCCAAATACAGTCAGACACAGAAAGGCCACCCTGACCCACGGACCTGACCCATGAGAGCTGTCTCCACTCTCGTCTGCTGGATTTGGCCTTCCTACCCCAGGCCGAGTCTTTACTGACATCCGCACCGCTATCTAGAATCTTCCTCTTCTCTAAGTTACCCCCAGAACCCTCATGGGGCTTCCCCTTTCCTATTTGCATCAAAGCTTCCTCCAACCTCACAGTGGCTGAGGTCCAGTTTCTTTTGTAGCCAATCTTCTCCAAGGGCCAGGCTCCACAGACTCAGGGCCTCAGAGGGGCGAGGGGCTCAAGGCAGCTGGCAGCCCACGGTGCCCGTGCTTCTGGGGACGTAGGGCTCAGGTCCCAGCAGTTCCCAGGTCCCGAGGGCCGGTGGGGATGACCATGTTTGGACTAAGGCAGTAGAACCCATTTTGATTTTGAATTTGTGGGCTGGCGTGGAACCTAACTACCACTGATGATGCCTTTTCTGTGAGGAAATATGCTATGTGTTCCATTCACCTGACCCATGCCCAGAGCCCTGGGATGTGTGGGAGGCAGTATCTGAGCTGTTAAGGCTTGGATTTGGAACAGGCCAAGTTCAAACCCAACCATTATGGCCAGCGGGCTTCATGGCCTTGCGTGGGTGGCATAGCCAAACCTCAGTCCCCTCTTCTGTAAAATGAAGACAATAATCAAATACTTAAGTTGTCGTGAGGAGCCAAGAAAATGTACGTGAAATCCACTGCACAAAGCCTCCCATACAGCTCTCAATACTATAAATCCTAACCATCGTCTCCATAATTTATTTCTAAGAAGGAGCTCACTTGTCTGTTGAGAAAGATCTTCCACAGAACCTTCTGGAAGCACAGAGCACTAGCACTAAAATAGAGGTCTTGGAATTTAGGGCGGGTTCTGATCTGTCACAGCATGGTGCAACCGTGGCGCCCACAACTGCTCCGGGCCTTGCTTATCTTTTTTTTTTTTTTTTTTTAATTTTTTGAAATGTTTTATTTCTTTTTTGAGAGAGCGCAAGCGGAGGAGGGGCAGAGAGAGGGGCGCAGAGGATCTGAGACAGGCTCTGCGCTGACAGCAGTGAGCCCGAGGTGGGGCTCGAACTCATGAACCACAAGATCGGGACCCGAGCTGATGTCGGACGCTCAACTGATGGAGCCACCCAGGCGCCCCTGGGCCTTGCTTATCTGATGTGTACGATGAGTGGCTTGCCTAGAATCATCGGTTTCCTAGCCAGCTCTGGTCACACAGAGATCCTCGAGGAATGGCGGGGGGGGGGGAAGGGGGGAGGCTCTGTGCCCATCTGCTGGCTCCTGCAGAAGAATCTATCTTCAACAAGGGCCCCCATAAGCTTTCATCCGAAAGAAAGTGTTGTACTTACAAGGGAACATTCAAATCCCCAGGCCTAGGGGAGAACTAAGACCATCCCAGCTGCAACGTTCTGGAACCCAGGTGCTAGCAGTCTAGCATATGGCAAGCTGGCATTGTGCTCTGCTCCAAGTTGTCCCTTATGGAAAGGCTGATGCACTTACAGTTGGGAAATGGATTCTTGTCGGGGAGAACAGCGCCGGGATCCGGCTCAAAACCAAGTAGGCTGAACAGCGCTGACTATACAAAGGGCACGTCGACTTGTCGCAAAGGGCCATCTGGTTGATTATTTCTAATAAGAGGAGCTCACGTCGAATTGGCAGTCTGTGTGTGTCCCCACCATCCCAGAAAAGGCGACCTAAATTGATTGGAGGCTACGAGTCTTCAGAAGCCACACCACGGACACGGTCATCGAACTCAGCTGTCGCCCCTTGAGCCAAATGCAGCCAGCGGAGATGTGCGTGTTGCTGGGGAGTGCTTCTAGACTGGCTCTCTCCAGGTAACGGGGTTAGGCCGGGTGTGGGGTCAGCTGAGGCTCCTCACCAGGGGCAGCCAGATGGTCTGTGACAGCTGCTCACACATCAAGTCCTTTTATTTCTTCCGCTGCCATTGTCCCCACCCAAGAGACGGAGCTGGGTGGGGAAGGCAAATGAGGAGGATTGTAGGGAAGGGAGGGCGGGGGTCGTCGCGGGGCTGCGGTGGTAAAGTTTCTGGAAGCAGCTTGCTTTGTAGCCTGTGATACCACGGCTCTACTCACTGCCTTCCTTCTGAACCGCGTCCGACCTCTGCCCTAGACACCCCGAGGTCTGGGGGCGGGGGAGTCTAGAGCTGCTGCTCAGGAAAGCAGCCACAAGCCACATGTGGCTATGGAGCACTTTAGATGTGGCCGTTCCAAATTGACATGGGCAGCGACATAAAACACATATTGGATTTCAAAGATCCGGTACCAAAAGCAAACAAAAAGAACATAAACTCTAACTAACAGCTTTATATAATAATTCACACATATCTTACTAAAAATCGTTTTCACGTTTGGTTTTTGAGAGAGAGAGGAACAGTGTGAGCAGGGGAGGGGCAGAGAGAGAGAGAGAGAGAGAATGGGAGACACAGATCCGAAGCAGGCTCCAGGCTCCAAACTATCAGCACCAGAGCCCGAGGCGGGGCTCGAGCTCACGAACTGTGACATCATGACCTAGGCCGAAATAGGTCTAGGTCACCCAGGCACCCCTTACGCGTATCTTATTGATAAGTTTAATAATCGTATGTTGAGATGCTAATGTTTGTGGTATATGGAGTCAAATGAAACATACAGTCGTACTAAAACTAATTTCACCTGCTCCTTTTCGCTTTGGTGTGGCTACCAGAAAATGTGACGTGGCAGGTGTGGCCCACATTGACATTCTGTCGGATGGCCCTGGTCTAGGAGGGACCAGATTTGTAGAGAGGCCTAAATGGACCATTTCAGTGGATTCGGCAAATGTCCACCAAGCATGCTGTGCGTGTCTGTGTCAGGCAAGGCGGGGGAGCCGAAGGGCCACTCAGCTCTTTTGGCCCCACGGATGCCTTGGCTGAGCTGCGGGGGGAGGATGGGAAGGGAGGTGACGAGCTCTGACTGTCAGAGCAGGGAGCTGCCCCGCCCTGTGGTTAGGGGCTTGGAGAGCAGCATCCATGCCACCAACATCTTCTTATGTTGGGCTGTGCCCTAGAAATGGCATGACGGGGGACATCCAAGGCACCCCGCAACATTTGTGGACATGTCACAGAAGCTCGTGGACCAAGTGGGGGATCAGCTCTGACCATAAGCTCTGAGAGCACCGCGCCCTCGTTTCTCCTCCACTGAACACCCTCATCGTTCCCATGCGGTGACCGGCAGGCCCAGAGAGCTCCAAGATTTCAGGGACCTGTCTGTCTTCTTCTGGGTCGTCTCCTCCGTTGGGAGAGACAGCACGTAGCAGAAATCCCACAGTCATTTGCTGACTGGATAGACAGTCTGATAGAGAATTGTGAGAGGGGAAGAAGAGACACGGGAGGGAGTGGGGAGGGAACAAAGTTGCACAGCTCCCCCTGGAGAGCTGCGGCTCGCCTTGGACAGATGGACCGGGCGAGGTATGGGCGACCAGTCCTGGCACTGGTTGCCCTCAGCAGGTGAAGGGGCATGTGTGTGGTGGGGTCCTCCTTCCTCCCTCCCTACTTCCCCCCTTCCTTCCTCCCTCCACCCCTCCCTTCCCTTTCCCTCCTTCACTCTCTCCCTCCCTCCCCCCCCCACTTCCCTCCCTGTCTCCCTCCCCCTTCCCTACCTCCCCACCTCCCTCCCCTCTCCCTCCTTCCCTTTGATGCCTAGGACTAAGCTTGGGAAGAGAGAAAAACTCCTGGAAACATAAAAGCTGAAGGTAAACCCCAAAGCTTCCTTTGTTTTCCCTTAATCGGCTTCAGGCTCCCACTAGCTCAGTCCTAATTGAGTTAGTCCTTGAGTGAAAGGGGCATTTAGAGATGTTAAACTGTTATTTCATCACAAGTGGCAGGTGGGATGTGGGGCAAAGGGCAAGAGAAGAAGTGTCCGTGGGAACACTGAGTTGCGGGACACCCTCGATGCCCTTTCATTCGGATTTCAGCCCGTGTTTTCCAAACCGCTGACCATAAACCATTAGGGGATTGGGAAACCACTTTAGTGGATTTCAACCAGTATGTTGGAAATGTGGGGGTGGGGTAGGGTGGAGAGAACAGAATAGGAAAATAACAGAAGGCACGGTATGTAGCAACAGGAAGTGTTGCTTTGCGAGATTTTTGACTCAGGTGTGTGTGTGTGTGTGCGTGTGTGTGCGCGCGCGTGCACCAAGTTGTAGGTCACCAGCATGAAAGTTTGAAAGCCATTCGGATGTAGCACATGCTGCTAGAAGTAGAGTCCCCCGTGTGTTTGGATCCAGAAACATAATAACTTACAGGGAGTGGAGTATCCATCAGGCAAACAGAGCTCTCTGCAAGAGGGCCAGGACAGGATCTGGGGTGAGGGGAGGGGGGCAGGCCGGAGGACTTGGAAAGGGAATTGCGGGCTGCGACAGAAAAGACAGTGGGGGTGGGGGAGGCGCCTGGGTGGCTCAGTGGGTTCAGTGTCCGACTTCAACTCAGGTCACGATCTCGCAGTTTGTGAGTTCAAGCCCCGCATCGGGCTCTGTGCTCGCTTCTCGGAGCCTGGAGCCTGCTTCGGATTCTGTGTCTTCCTCTTCTCTCTGCCCCTCCCCTGCTCATGCTCTGTCTCTCTGTCTCTTAATAATAGATAAATGTTGGGGCGCCTGGGTGGCGCAGTCGGTTGAGCGTCCGACTTCAGCCAGGTCACGATCTCGCGGTCTGTGAGTTCGAGCCCCGCGTCGGGCTCTGGGCTGATGGCTCAGAGCCTGGAGCCTGTTTCCGATTCTGTGTCTCCCTCTCTCTCTGCCCCTCCCCCGTTCATGCTCTGTCTCTCTCTGTCCCAAAAATAAATAAACGTTGAAAAAAAAATTTTTTTTAAAAATAATAGATAAATGTTAAAAAAAAAAAAGGAAACAAAAAGAAAAGACTGTGGCGGGGAGGGAGGTGGGTGGAGATGCATGCCGGGAGGGTCTCCCCCAAGTCTGAGCACAGTGGCTGGACCCCAGTGGGCACTTGGCTCCCCAGCCTGAATGAGTGAGGGACTCGGGGGGGGGGGGAGGAGGTGGAGGATGGCAATGGACAGATGGTTCTGGAAAAGTTTCAGACCAGGCTAGCATAAACACACAGTGGGCAGCTTTCCTTCAGCCCCAAACAAGCTTTGCAGATGACCTTTCTATTTCGCTTTCTAAAGGACCTGTCGTATTCCTCTTTTGTATGTCACATTCGTCCAAGAGCCTAGTAGTCAATATAATATAAATAGTATAATATAAATATTATATTATTGAACTCAACTAGATCACAAAGTGGGGTACCTTTGCAAAAAATGAACAAACAAACAGAAGGGTGAAATAAATCCTGGTTGATATGTCGCCCTGTGGAAGGAAGCAGCTTGTCTCAAGAAGAACAAAGACAAGGCCATCAGGGGCTCCAGTGCCTCAAAGGTTGCAAGTAATTGTCCGCGACCTCCGTGATTCCTTCACACCCGTGCAGAACCCTGGGAAAGTCAGGGGGAAACAGGACTTTATCTCCAAGACAAACTTTGAAGTTTAAAAATAAAAGCAGGCCCGCCAGTTTCCTAGAGCTGGTGTTGAGATTGTACAGGTCGGGCTATTTCTGTACAAATAAACAAGCGTCTAACAGGCTAACGAGTTAATTGCCATTTCGGATGGCTGCAACCTCTTCCCCCAAGGCTGGCCCAGGTGAAGGGTCAGTTATTTGGGGCTAACCTGTTCCCATCAAAGGGGAAATTTTAAAGAGCATCTTTCTTGGGGAAAACGCCATTATTTTCAGACGGGGGTGGGGGTGGGGGGTGGGGATGAGACATCCCGAAGATTCTCTGGGCGGCTTTGGTTTCAGAAAACAACAAAGAAACAGCCCAATGCGTGAGGAGTTATGTGCCTATCGTTGCGCGCGGTGGCAGGCAATTATTCACAGAAAAAAGCCCGACACCATTTTTTTCCACCAAAGTCCCGGGGGACAAGCCATCAAAAGCAGGGATGAGAGAGAAGCCGTGAGCAGTCAGCCATGGCACCTTAGCTCGTTTTTACTTGCTTCCCTTCAGCCATGGTTACTCAGTCTTGGGTTTTCTTCTCTTCTCGAATGTGCCTTCGTGTATCCCAGCAGGAAGTGAGCCTGAGAGGCATGCCTCCCGGCCCTGTGGTGTTTCTCTTGGCCCAGCCCTGCATTTCTTACGTACATATAGACACTGACGGTGGCTCCTGGTCCCAGGACTGGCCCCGGCGTCACCAGGATGTGAGGGAAGCCGCAGGCCCAGCGTGCACACTCTGCCCTTTTGAGAAAGAGATACCAGGAATCCTCTGTTGTCCTCCTGGAGGACCAGGCTGCCTGGATGCCGTATCAGCCTCCCACGATATCAGAGCCCGCGTGGCCCCGGCTGGCCGTGCATCTGTACCTGTGGCCCTCGTAGCGCTCCAACGTTGTCAGCTGCCCTCCCTGCTGAAGGCCGGTGCCTGGCCCTGGCCGTCTCTTTCTGAGGCTGTCGCTGCTAGAAAGCTGTGTTCACCGGAATGTTCTAGGGAGCGGACCAGACCTCTGAGACACGGACTTAGGATGGCCTGCGATCTTGCCAAAGGCGGCGGAAGACCCTTCCCTCGGCTCCCGTGCCCGCCACCACCCTGTGATTCTCCCCACCTCACACGCGAGGAAACCGAGGCTTCCGGAGGGTCAGGGGATGGACCAACTTCTGATTGGTTGGAAGTAGCAGATTCCAAACCAAAAGTCGTAGCTCGTGGATAATTTCCTGTCGGTGGAACAGACCAGCCGCCTAGAAATCCTGCCTCAGTAATATGGAAGTGCAACACGGTGTGGCCTTCTTCTCAAGAGCAGGGTGATGTGTCCCTCTCCAGGGCACTCCTGGCCTCTCCCTGGACTAACCCACTGTATTTGCAGCGGATTCTCTGACCCCGGCATTTCCTTCCCCCAAAGAGGGGCTTTGTAGGGGTGTTGCTGGGGCTTGAGGACGTCGGTGAGTCAGGGGAAGATTAGGTGCCTCTCTGGGTCTGTGGAGAAGAGCACGCCGTGGTCTCTGGCTGTACCCAGGCACTTCGGCACAGCTGGACAGAGTCTCTGTGTTGTTTGTCTGCAAGGGAAGGGCTCCTATCTCTGGGTAGACCGAGCAGGCGATGGCAAGTGTTCATGTTCTCATCGCCGGTTATCTCCGGCCTGCAGAGCCAGGAAGAAAATAATGATTAACTTTGCTCCAGCTTTCCTTTCGCTGGATGCTTTGGCAAAGATGCTCTCAATCTTCCTTTTGTTCTCCTCGAGGAAATCCTATCGGGAGGGAAGATTCCATCGGGACGAATGGATCAAGTCCTGGTTCCAGGCTATCCAAGCCTCCCCCTGGCCCCTCCCGCCTTCTCCCAGCGATCATCGGATCATCAGCCAGCCCAGGAGCCCCTCCTCCTCCCGGAGTGGGGTCCCAGGCAGCAGCTACAATGCAGGTTTTGTTCCAGAGCCCCGGAGAGGCAGTGGACTCCAAAAATATTCCTCCACTGACCTGGAGGCCTGTCCTTGACATCTGGCTTCTCTCCCAGGACCCAACTTTTCCCCACTCAAGCAGGATTTTGAATGAACAAAATTAGTCTTTTGAAGTGATTTGACAATTCCCCTGGTG
This sequence comes from Puma concolor, assembly GCF_028749965.1. Lineage (NCBI taxonomy): Eukaryota > Metazoa > Chordata > Mammalia > Carnivora > Felidae > Puma > Puma concolor. The sequence continues at coordinate 19,115,404 of NC_141677.1, forward strand.
GTAATTACATTTACCACTTAGCGTATCTAGGCGACTCCAACGCTTTTAGAAATAACCCCCTCCCGAATCCCTGGTAGGTGGTCCACAGCGTTGTTTTTCTAGAAGAACGTGGCTCCGGGAGGACCTCCTGCCCCAGCAGTTGGTGGTGACAATTCCTGTTGGAGTATCTGTGAATGTCACATTCCCATGTAGAATGGGCCTCAAATAAATCCAATCATTATGTTCTTTGCATCTCGGCTGGCATATTGCTAGCTTTGTAGCAAAGTCACTGTATGGATGAAGCCGGCCTCCTGTTGCCTGGACGGACAGTGCTTTTCTGTCCTAAAACCATCTTGTACCTTAAGCTAAAGTACGTTATGTGATTGACTTCACGGTGACTCCGATATGGTGATTGTCACAGTAATCAGCATCAGAAATGGACCAAATTTAGATCTTTTAATACCCCTTCTATCGTCCTCCTTTTCCCTGGGGCTTCACCTTTTAAAAATTGGAGGTAGGGGCACCTGGGTGGCTCCGTCGGTTAAGCATCCGACTTTGGCCCAGGTCATGATCTCGCGGTCCGTGAGTTCGAGCCCCGAGTCGGGCCCTGTGTTGACAGCCCGGAGCCTGCTTCAGATTCTGTCTCCCTCACTCTCTGCCCCTCCCCAACTCATGCTCTGTCTCTCTCTCTCTCTCTCTCTCTCACAAATAAATAAACATTAAAAAAAAAATTTTTTTTAAGTTGGAGGTAAAATGCCCACCCAGTACCCCATTACAAATGGAGTCAGTAGTTATCTGGATTATTTTCCATTCAAGGGTCTTAAGATTCAGGATTACGATGGATGTAAATATATATTCAGAAAAAGAAAATCAACCCTAAGTGTGATCTAGGTCCTCTGGATCTATTTCCTTCATTAAACAAACAAGGGTCAGAGGAACATGTTAAATGACACCATGAGAATCACCAGGAAATCCAGACTATGGGAAACTCTACAAGACAAATGGTCTGGTTTATTCTTCAACAACAGCAATGTGCACAGAAAATGGATGGAAATGGGGAGGGTAGAAGGTACTGATTAGAAAAGACTTCAGGGGGGGCGCCTGGGTGGCGCAGTCGGTTAAGCGTCCGACTTCAGCCAGGTCACGATCTCGCGCTCCGTGAGTTCGAGCCCCGCGTCGGGCTCTGGGCTGATGGCTCGGAGCCTGGAGCCTGTTTCCGATTCTGTGTCTCCCTCTCTCTCTGCCCCTCGCCCGTTCATGCTCTGTCTCTCTCTGTCCCAAAAATAAATAAACGTTGAAAAAAAAAAAAAAATTAAAAAAAAAAAAAAAAGAAAAGACTTCAGGGGCACCTGGGTGGTTCAGTCGGTTAAGCGTCCGACTTCAGCTCAGGTCATGATCTCACGGTCTGTGGGTTCGAGCCCCACGTCGGGCTCTGTGCTGACAGCTCAGAGCCTGGAGCCCGTTTCAGATTCTGTGTCTCCCTCTCTCTCTGCCCCTCCCCTGCTCACGCTCTGTCTCTCTCTGTCTCAAAATAAATAAATAAACATTAAAAAATTAAAAAAAAAAAGAAAGACTTCAGATACATATCAACCAATCTCAGCGTATGGATCTTTTTTTTTTTTTTTTTTGAATCCTAAGTCAAGTAAATGAAGTAAAAGAAACGATAGGCCAATGTAAACACTGGCTGGATGTATGATGAAATTAAGGATTCACTTTAATTTTTCAAAGATGTAATGGTCATGTTGCTATGATCGTGTACTTTTCAAAACAGTGTTTATCTTTTAGATAGATATACAGTTGACCTTGAACAACATGGGTTTCAACTGCATTGGTTCACTTACACGCAGAGGTTTTTTTTTGTTTTGTTTTGTTTTTTCAGTAAATCCAGCATGTAAATGTATTTTCTCTTCCTTACAATTTTCTTACTAATATTTTCTTTTCTCTAGCTTCCTTTATTGTAAGAATACAGTATAGAATACACATAACATACAAAATATGTGTTAACAATGCGATATCAGTAAGCCTTCTGGTCAACAGTAGGCTGTTAGTGGTCAAGTTTTTATGAGTCAGAAGTTATATGTAGGGGTGTCTGGGTGGTTCAGTTGGTTGATTTTGGCTCAGGTCGTGATCTTGCGGTTCGTCAGTTTGAGCCGTGTGTCTGGCTCTGAGCTGACAGCAATGAGCCTGCTTGGGATTCTCTCTCTCCCTCTCTCTCTGCCCCTCCTCCACTTGCACTTTCCCACCTGCCCTCTCTCTTTCTCCGAATAAATAAACTTAAAAAAAAAAAAAAGATTTAAATGATAAAAACAAAGCAAAACCAAAAGTTACGTGCGGATTTTCAGCTGTGGGGGAGGTTAGCACCCCTCACCCCCATGTTGCTCAAAGGCCAACTATAACGATTGAAATACACATCCAATGTTATACTCTCTGGTATTTGCTTCCAAATGATATGAGTGTAGGCAGCAGTGGCCGAGTGCATAGATGGAAACATGTTGATAATTGTTGATGCCCGGTAATGGATAGATTGGGTTATTGACCATTAAAATTTTCTATATGGTTAAAACAAATAAATAAAATAAAATAAAATGAAATGAAATAAAATAAAATAAAATAAAATTTTATATATGCTTGTATAATAACAAGTTAAAAAAAGAAAAGAAACAAGGGCACACTCTCGGCCCTCCATTCCTGATACGTGGCCTGAGAAGAGGGTGGAAAACGTTCACTCTGGATCCAGCCCTGCAAAAGCCGAGCTTGCTCCGGCGTTCTTGACCCTCGGTGAGCCTTACCGGGTGGGACAGCCAGACTAAAGTGGCTGGGGCTCACTAGAGACTGATCAGAGGGGAAAGGACATTTTGAAGGTAAAAAAAGAAAGCAATGGAAAGGAACTACCAGCACCGGGGCAGTCTACGAGAGGCATTTTCACAAATTGAGAAATTCACGTCGTTTCAGAACTTAAGGGATGACGATGTTCGCGACACCTCTTCCAAAAGCATTGAGGCGAAGATAATTAGAGGCTGGTGCAGAAATTACAAGGATAAAAAAGGGGGTGACAGTGCAAGAGAGGGATCATGGATCATGAGTGGGAAGCCGACTCTGAACAAGCCTGGACTCGGGTCCTTGGCCCTGCAACTGCTCCCGACAACCTGTAAGCTGATACAGGATTCAGGGCGCAGTGCAGCGCTGCCCACCTTCCTGCCCGGCTGGCTGGGCTGGCGAGGCCAGTTCTTCATGAAACAGACTCAAGGTCTGGGATCGCCTAAGGGTCTCAGCAAAGCGCTGCCACCGGACAAACCAGATCGCCATGGAAAACTGAAAAAGACGGCAGGAGCTAAGAGCACCAGACTGCCAAGGGCAAAGGTGGGGGGAAGAGCAGAAGGGAGCGGGAAGGTGGCGGGGAGGTAGGGGGGTGGGGGTGCACCTTAGCCAGGGCGTCAGTCCTGGGAGAGTCCGCGTGCTGGGTGAGAAGTGTCTAGGCAGGCCCTGCGTGTCCTTTTCTTGCTGCCTCTGGCCCTTACCCCTGGAACGACCTCTCTGGCCCTTAGACTGCCCAGCCCTCAGGGCAGGAGTGGGTAAGATCCCCACCTCGCCAGTGGTGGTGCTGGGAGAGGACCCCTTCTCACCAGTTCCTCCAGGTAGGCTAGTGACAGCTCCAGACGAGAGCCAACGACTAGAGTGTCCCAGGACTCAAGGGGCTGGCGTCAGGCACTGAAGGCCTAGATTTGCATCCCAGCTTTTGCTTCTTATTGACTTGAACCCTTGGGCAAATCATTTATTTGCTTCATCTGTGAAATGGGGGAAGTGATACCTCTGGCCAAGTTTTATTTCTAGGTGTCTGAAAATTAAGCGCATCGACTAGTGGCTACTATCATTATTAGAGAAGTTGTACTTAAAAGACAGAAGACTCTGTGTCTTTCTACTTTTCCTGGCACCTCCCCTGCGTGGCTGTGATCATCGAGGTGATTGCTGTTTCTAGGCCAGGATGTGGGAGGCAGTGAGGTGTTGGGGAGAGAAGGTGGGCTCCAGAAGCAGAAGAAGGATAAGCGCCGCCCCCCGCCATTCCTCCTGTCACCAATCGCCAGCCTCTGGATAAAATTTCTGGAACTTCAGATTTTCCTCTTGCTTGAAAACGGTTCTTATTTTCCTCGGTACTTTCTTAACAAACAACGGAAAAGTTTCTTCCGTAATCAAGCCCTTCATCCCCATCAATGTTATAAAGAAAGCCGGTAACACCCACTTGGGAGGGTGGATGTCAAGTTTGAGGAGGAAACGCAGGTAAAAGTTCTTGGAAAGCCCTCAGTGTATTGCAAATTTCTTTCAAAGAAAGCCAGTTGAGAGAAACCAATGAACTGAAAGGGCCATTGCTCCCTGGCCTGTAGTATCCGTGTTGACCACAGCAATAAAGGTTTTTGAAGGTGATAAATAAAAGTTGCGTTAAATCACAGAGAACAATCTTCACGGAGAAGAGTTGTCTCTCCATCTCCATCCACCTGCAGGGACAGGATGTTGGCTCTTCTGCCATTAAGGAGGCTGGTACCCACCTTGAGCCTCTTTCTAGTGATCACGTATAGGTTAGAGATTTTCTCTCTTCTGCGGCTTTACTCACACTGGTCCCCCCGGTGGGAGCCAGAGGCCCCTGTCTGACCTCCTGCTACCACTTTATCAGAAAGCTAATGGGCTCTAGCAAGATCTAGACGTGAACCCACTTTTAGGCCCTCAAAAGAAAGTCGCACTAATACAACCAACCTTTCAGAAGAAGGAAGCTTACCACTGGGGACAGGAGCCCTCGGAGTCAGTTGGGAATTGAAGCCCCACCAAGAGCCTTCTCTGGGGATTTGGGTTAAGTGGCATATCCTGCATCCCAGAGATGTGGTCCAATGTCCATTGAGGGGTGACAGCACTATCCCCACAAGGTCACGGTGGGTGGCCTTGGCTATGGGCACACTGTGCCGGAGCCCGAAGCACAGCTCAGTGTAGCTAACTAGTCAATTCGAGCTGGAGGCAGATCAACCCGGGGCCAGGCAAGCTAGGTGCAAAGCAGAGCCCAAGGGAGCCAAGCTCTCCCTTGAAACGGGCCACCCTCTCCCCCTTCCCTCCATCAACACCCCACAGCCTCCCCTCCGCCACCGACTGGAGCTGGCTCTCCACCAGCTGTGCCACTGGAAAACTCTTGCTGAGTAATTTCTGCCAAGTTATTAATGACTAAGAGCACTGAATTTGTGGTCCGTCTCAGAGGTACATGACTCAAAGAACAGTTTTCATCTTTTATGCAACTATATGGCATAACATGACATTTTTTTCCACAGCAAGGTACTCATCCAACTATTTTTGTTTCGTCTCACTTTCTTCCAATTCTTATCCATTTGTGTACACAAGGTTCGTTCAATCATTTTCATTCAGCAAATACTTGCTGAGCACCTGCTATGCACGGGGAACTGTCTTGATCACTGGGTATGGGGTGGCCAACACCAGACCTGGCCCCGCCCCTGTAGAGGATGTGTCCAGGGCCGAGAAGGACAACACACAAGTAAACACAAAGGCAACAGACAACTACAGCCTTTAGGAGTTGCTGCAAAAGGCAGTTGGGCACCGTGGTGTAGACACTGAGGGGGTCTACTTGATGGTCTTCAAGATGGTACTTGAAAACACCAACCCCGAGGAGAGGGGGTTTCAACTATGGCCTCATCTTTCGGGTATAGACGTATTTTTGTTTGTTTGTTTGTTTGTTTACAACTCACCGATTTGGCATACAATTTCCTATCGATTCATTTGGTAATTGCTGATTTTATGTGAATTGGCCAATCACGTCTTTCCCAATTAAGGGATAGTTTTCTTGAATTAGGAGAGAGGGGGCAAGGAAAAGAGAAGAGACAGAGGACCCTAACATTTGTTAAGCACCTGCTATGTACTGGATGCTTGAAACACATTCTTTTTAAAATAAGATCCCAAACAGGCAGCATTGTGGTATCCACTTAGTGATGTGGAAAGGAAGGTCCTGAATGTCCAAGTGTTTAGTAAGTGTGAGAGCAGGCTCTGGCTTAGCTGGATGTAATGTTAAAACTCAGGCTCCTTCCACTCCAGAAGTATAGTTTGCGGAACCCCCGTCTTGCAAAGCGCTCCATGAAGAAGTGTTCCGTGACCGAATAAATTTGTTGAATTCTGTGTGCATCTCCCCACTGTCCTGGAGATTCATAATGCACTTTATGCCATTAAGAGCTCTGACAAGTCCTGCAGTAAAAATAAACAACCTCTTTCACTTTAGCCCGTCAACGTTTCCCTTTGATACAAATTCTGGCGGATTTAGGCAATAGAATAGTTCACGGCTGTGCGGTCCCATGCAGAGCCATGAGACCCTGAGGCTTTTGAGCATTTGAGCTAGGGCCAGCCTGCACTGAAATGTGCTATACGGAGGACACACACCCTGAGCTCCAAAGACTCCGAGCGGAAGAAGAATGCAAACTAGCTCATTAACAATTGTATATTGCTTAAAGGTGGAAATAATATTTTGGCTATACTGGGTTACATAAAATGTCATTAAACTTATTACTCGCTTCTTCTTTTCTATGTGGATACTAGAAACTATTATTGTGGCATTAAATTATATGAAATTATATTGTGGCATTAAAATGAACTCAATTGCATCAACAGGGATAAATTGCAAAACACGATTTTGCATAGACAATCAAGTTATAAAATGATAAATGAAATATGATATTGTTTACTTAAAGTTTAAAGCCATGCAAACAATAGTATCGATGAGTGTATATGTATGAAGTGTACATTTACGGTATAAAAACCATGCATAGGGATGGATAATTCCGGAACTTCGGATAGCTCATCTTTTTTTGTAGAGTGACCACTGGGCCCCTTTTACTTCTTATCTCTGTCTCTTTAATTTTTTTTAAGGTTTATTTATTTATTTTTTTTTTTGAGAGACAGAGAGAGAGACAGAGAGACAGAGCGTGAGTGGGGGAGGGGCAGAGAGAGCAAAGGAGACGCAAAATCCAAAACGGGCTCCAGGCCCTGAGCCGCCGGCCCAGAACCCTACGGCGGGGATCGAACTCACGAGCCATGAGATCACGACCTGAGCCGAAGTCGGACGCCTCGCCGAGGGAGCTTCCCCGGGCGCCCCTCAAAACTTACACCTTAGTGTAAAACCAGAGTCAGGCCAAAGCAAAGAGAATTGTCCTGCGTACCTGTGAGGAAAGACCCAACGAGCCTGGCTGGTTTCTCAGCGTGCCTCTTCAGAGGGAGAACTGGAACGAAGGCAGAGTCATGGCACTCTTCGCAGTGGGGCGTAGGGGGCTGCCTCCCAGGAAGCCCCTACGGGCACGGTGTGGGGGCTGTAGAAAGGGCCATGTGTTTGTTCAATAAAATAAACGCAAAGAGAACCCTGCCGTATCAATGCTTAGGCTTTTGTCTTAATCAGCAGCTCAGACCAGCACCTCACACCTCCGACTGCCAAGATCCCGGTCTTGTCCTTAGATGCCCACACGATTCTCACAGGTATCTGTGGCCACTGCGGACAACGTCCGGGCTTGGCCTTCGTGCAGACAGAAACGGGGTGTTCAGTCCCTGACACGGTATTCTCTTACACTCTGCCTGAACTGGCCCCTCGAACTGGGTCAGTTCGATGAATGCGCTTCAGTCTTCCTTCTACGGAGCGGGGCCGCGTTGGATGTGGGAAAGTTCAGACCTCGCTAGTGGGAACGAGGCACCTCGCACTTTCCCTTTGCTCTGACCAAGCACGCTGGACAGCTCTCTTTTATTTGTTTGGTGGGTTATCACATAAATAAGGCGGCCAGCTTACGTATGTGAGGCGATCACACGAGTGAAACAGCCAGAGCTCATTTGAGAGTGGTTTCAGAGCTTTGTTTCCTCTCCGGGTTATCTAGGCTTACTGAACAAGGCACCTAACTCAGGGCAACTTTGAGCCCTTTTCTCCTTTTCCCTCCACAAAACAGGACGGACTGTAGGTGGGACTCACGGCTTGTTCCCCTCAAGTGAGTTTGCGCTTTTGCTCGCGAGTTAACGATAGTCAGATCTTATTGATGCTTATTTAAACAGTTTGAAATGTAACTCGTACAGGCCTCGGATTGATGTCTCTGATCCTTGGCAAACTGTACATTGGTGAATACCGTGAAATGGGGAAGAGTCCCAAATTCAGAACCCAAAGTGGGTAGGTTCACCTCTTGGTTATATCAAGACGTTTTTCCCTGAGGCCACTGGTTTCTTTTCTGTTTTTTTAAATGTTTATTTTTGAGGGAGGGAGAAAGAGAGAAAGATACAATGCAAGTGGGGAGGGGCAGAGAGAGAGAGAGAGAGGGAGGCACAGAATCTAAAGCAGGTTCCAGGCGCTGAGCTGTCAGCATAGAGCTTGATGTGGAGCTTGAACCCACAAACCAGAAGATCATGACCTAACTTGAAGTCAGATGCTTAACCTACTGAGTCACCCAGGTGCCCCTGAGGCCACTGGTTCCTTAACTCTGCTTTTCTCATCTGTTAAGTGGAAATCATAGAAGTGCATGCTTCGCAAAGGTGTAAGGATGCAGCAAAACCATGAAAGTAAACAACCTTTGTAAACTGCAAAGTTATGCAAATAAAAATAGTATTGTTTATAGGCAGTGTCTCATAGGAGTGCAAGCAGGAAAAATAAAATATTCAACATAACACCGCCACGCTCTATGAGCGTTCTATCTTCTTGTTATTGCCAACCCTCCTTTTTATTAATGTTTTATTTATTTTGGGAGAGAGAGAGAGAGAGAGAAACTGCGCTCATGATCACAAGCTGGGGAGGAGCAGAGAGAGGGAGAGAGAGAATCCCAAGCTGGCTCTCGGCAGTCAGCACAGAGCTGGATGCGAGGCTCAACATGTATTAGGTGTCTTCTCTGTACACAATCCTAAGCAGTCAGAAAGAGGAAGAAGAGGGGACGCCTGGCTGAGTCGGCTGAGCATCCCACTTCGGCTCAGGTGAGTTCGAGCCCCGCGTCGGGCTCTGTGCTGACAGCTCAGAGCCTGGAGCTGCCTCGGATTCTGTGTCTCCCTCTCGCTCTGCCCCTCCCCCACTCATGCCATGTCTCTCTCTGTGTCTCAAAAATAAATAAGTATTAAAAACAAAAGAGGACGGTGTAATAAAAAGATTACAAATAGGTCTATGGCAATCCCTCCGAGGAAGCAATGAATTCTAATGTGGACAACAAGGGAAGGGAGACTCTTGGGACAAGGGGACCTTTGAGCTCGCCCCAGAACCTGGGGAAGACTTGGACAAAGTCCTACCCATTCTCACTCAATGAGTCAAGCAGACCCTTGGGTACTACTGCTTACTCGGATCCTTCTCATCCTGGGTAAGCTCCCACAGACCCTGCCTGGAGCCCCGCATATAGAAAGGTGGCATGATGGGGCTAGCTGGGAGGAAGCGTGACAACTCCTGGAGAGAACGGTTTGTTTCTTATGGTTTTATTAAGTGTTTATATGGGGGAAAAAAAGTGTTAGCTGATGAAGTCCCGATCACTCACTCACCATGACGTCAAAAATTTAATTATTTCTGAAAACTATGTATTCTCGGCAACGTGTGTGGAGATTAACGACAGCAGCCAACCTGCTTCAAAGAGGGGTCCTGTACATTTTAGACCTGAGGACACCTTTAGATTGAGAGTGAGGGGATGGAGAACTATTTATCATGCTCCTGGAAGCCAAAAGAAAGCTGGAGTAGCCATACTTATATCAGACAAACTAGACTTTAAGTTAAAGGCTGTAACAAGAGATGAAGAAGGACATTATATAATAGTTACAGGGTCTATCCATCAGGAAGAGCTAACAATTATAAATGTCTATGCGCCGAATACCGGAGCCCCCAAATATAGAAAACAATTACTCATAAACATAAGCAACCTTATTGATAAGAATGTGGTAATTGCAGGGGACTTTAACACCCCACTTACAGAAATGGATAGATCATCTAGACACACGGTCAATAAAGAAACAAGGGCCCTGAATGAGACATTAGATCAGATGGACTTGACAGATATATTTAGAACTCTGCATCCCAAAGCAACAGAATATACTTTCTTCTCGAGTGCACATGGAACATTCTCCAAGATAGATCATATACTGGGTCACAAAACAGCCCTTCATAAGTTTACAAGAATTGAAATTATACCATGCATACTTTCAGACCACAAGGCTATGAAGCTTGAAATCAACCACAGGAAAAAGTCTGGAAAACCTCCGAAAGCATGGAGGTTAAAGAACACCCTACTAACGAATGAGTGGGTCAACCAGGCAATTAGAGAAGAAATTAAAAAATATATGGAAACAAACGAAAATGAAAATACAACAATCCAAACACTTTGGGACGCAGCGAAGGCAGTCCTGAGAGGAAAATACATTGCAATCCAGGCCTATCTCCAGAAACAAGAAAAATCCCAAATACAAAATCTAACAGCACACCCAAAGAGGGGTCCTGTAAAATGCCGGGGCTGAGATCTCCCTCTTCAGATTCCTGTGAGAGAGCTTGACTTGGTTGAATCTTTCAGAGACACGCAGAACACACGTCACCTTCCACCCTTGGAAGAGAGCTCGGTGGGCGCATGTGTGTCTTCACTTTCTTACGATGGGCATTGGTGTTTTTCACGTCCAGTAGATTTGTTCCTTACCTTCCCTGCTCCTTTCTCCCTCCTCTCCCCTCCCCCTTTCTTTTCTAAGTATTTGGGTCTACTTAGCCACACATTATCTAAATCCTACTTAAGATAAGCAGGAAAAGGGATTTAGGAGTTAGAGTGGAAAAGTCCTTGAAACTTTCAACTCTGTTTGAAAACAAAAGGAAAGTGGGTAGGAAACCAAAAAAAAAAAAAAAAAAAAAACCAAAAAAGAAAGAAAGAAAGTAAAAAAAAAAACCCAGGTATGTAGGGATTTCTAAGGACTGAATGTTGAGTAATATTTGCAAACAATTCATATAAATATATTAATCGCTGCAAGTGCATTTGTGGATAGCTAGGAAGATATTCCTCTTGTCAAATTAAAGGAGGACGATTCTAAAAGTCTTAAAATGGTATGTTTTTCACATAAGATTAAAATTGGGGAAGGTGAGCTTTGGAAGGTATAGGCAGTGAGGAGTAGAGACAGCAAATTGGTTGCTCGAAAGGAGCCTCAAACATGTTTAAATGTATGACTAGAGATCCGTGGTGCAACACCCCCAATCTTCCCAGCTAGTGGTGTGGGTTCCCACCCCCCTGCCCAAATCCTGCAAGGGTCTGCTGAAACCTCTGCCCGCCCTGAGGTCTCTGCTCTGTGAGGGAGGGGGTGACTCGGGGAGAAGGGGAGGCCTTCGCCTCCAGTGAAGGCACGGGAGACAGCGAGAAGACGCCGTGAATTACCTTTTTATAAATAGAAAGCCATACAATGACACGGCAAAGGTCATGAGGCAAGAAGGAAGTTGAGCCCAATTCTCCTGCCCCATTTTTCAGCTGAAAGGCGTTCACTTGCCTGGGATCCCATAGAGAAGTCTTGCAGTGCTTGCCGAGTCCAAGAGCAGCAGAAGTGTCAAGGCATGACCGCTCCCAACAGTTCCGATGTCGTCCCAACTCCTGGGGTCTTTGCACCTGTCTCTTCAGAGGCTGAGGGAAAAGACCCCCTTCTGAATGCCTCTGTAGAACTGGCATCATTTCTCCCTTCCGCCTCGTATGCCATCTTAAGGGTCTTCCGGCCTGGAAGCAAAAGATGGCCGCCATCAGCCCCCACCTGAACTGGCTCCTTAAACATGGCCTCATTCTTTGTAAGCTCCTCCTTGTGCGAATGTTGAGGCTCTCCTGGACCGGAGGGAATGATGGGGGCAGGTCCTCCAGACTCCACTAACTTTGTCCAGGCACAGCTCGACATCTTGGGGGTCAGATGCCTTCCAAGTACACACATGCGGAGGCTGCGAATTCACAGCCCAGGGCTCCTTACTTCCAAACTAAACGGGCTTGATACACAGCACCTCTCTTGACCAGGGGCACCCCCCAAAGAGGCAGAGTTCATGTGGTGGTGAGCCATGACCTCTGACTGTCCATCAGGGATGAGCGCTGTCGGGGCCAGTGCTCCCCAAGGTGGGGGTGGGGGGAGACAAGCACAGACAGATGGAGAAGGCTGAGGAGACTGTGAGGGGTACAAACACTCTGTCCCAGCTCACACCTACCTTTTGCTTGCCGTGGTCCCTGGGGGGCATGTAACCTTTCAGCAGACTGCACTTCCCCTAAGTATCGTCTCAGGCTGAATGGGGACCTGGCTGGCATCCCCAGCTGTCCGATAGCCAGAGCCAACTCTTCAGTCTCTGATTTGAGAGAGTCTCCGATTCCCGAGTCACAGTTTGTCACTGTGTCGAATCAAGACTGTGCCCAACCCAAGTCCAAAAGTGAATTCCCTCTTCACAGGAGAAAGGGATGGGCTATAAAATGTCATTTGAGACCAAAAGGAGAAGGAATGTTTCTCTAGTGGTCCTGGAGTTAAAAATTTATCTTCCATTCAGATTCATGTGAATTTGAGCTTAGCTTCTCTAGACCTTAGTATCTGTAAAATGGGGGCAGTGACGCTCCCCACAAGGTCATTGCCAGGATTAAGTAAGGCAACATGGAAATACTTTGTGCTTTTCAAACGTTAAGGTATTAGAGTCTCAACAATCTAGAACAGACCACTCCTAGCCTGGCCGCCACTGTACTCAGGTGACCCCCCCCGGTCACCCTATTTCTACTCTCCCCGTGCCTTGAGAATCATTTGGCCACATTCACTTTCATAACCCTGCTCTTTGTAACTTCTGTCTTCTTGGCATGAATGTGTTCACTACCGTGATACTATTTGTCCCTTAAGTGACAAGCTTCCTTCTTATCTTTTCTAAGCACTTCACTGGCCTTATCACTGCCCTGCTGAGGCCCTGCCCTTTGTTGGTTGGGTCTGGGTGTCTTGCTCTCTTGAGTACCGGTTCACACACCTGCCTGGTACTGAGCCCGGTGGAATCAGGTCTTCAGTCAAACAGGAGGGACCTCACCGGGCCACATCACCATGTCCTCTGGGAACCTCCAGCAGGGGCTCCTCAGCGAGAGCCTCTTACCATGAGGGGAGAAAACAAGCTTGGCCGAGCTATTCTCAAAGGTTTAGGAGCAAGTCAAGGGAAATCAGAGACCCCTGTCAGAACCTAAAGGAACGCCCCCAAGATGGGACAGCTCTGTTGGCGTTTATTGGTTTATTCACTAAGCTTGTATGTAATGGGTCCCTGCTGTCAGGCCGGACGTGGGCTCACAGGGGCCTGTCACAGAGGAGAGCACAGTGGATGAGTAAATAAACACGGGACACGTTGAGGACCATGGTTGGGAGGGAAGGACGAAACACGGTGGGCAGAGCCTTTCAGGAGCTGGGGCCTGGGGTTGAGAAACTCACCAGGAAGTGATGTGGGGAGATGCCCAGGGAAAGGGGGCCTCCAGGCAGCCCACTTTGTTCCCCACATCTGGATCCCGGGCTCCTGGGGGAGTAACCTCAGCCCCTGCAGCGTTTCAGAGGTCCTGCCAGCATGGGATTTGCATTTCTTTTTTTTTTTTTTAATGTTTATTTATTTTTAAGAGAAAGAGACAGACAGACAGAGTGCAAGCAGGGGAGGGGCAGAGAGAGAGGGAGACACAGACTCCGAAGCAGGCTCCAGGCTCCGAGCTGTCAGGGCAGAGCCCGATGCGGGGCTCCATCCCACCAACCGTGAGATCATGACCTGAGCTGAAGTCAGGCGCTCAACCGACTGAGCCACCCAGGCGCCCCTCGTCCCACTCTTGATTTTGGCTCAGGTCATAATCATGATGGTTTGTGAGATCGAGCCCCGAGTCACCAGTCACCGGCGTGGAGCCTGCTTGGGATTCTCTCTTCCTCCCCCTGTTCTCTCTCAAAAGAAATAAACTTAAAAAAAAAATGCACACACAGGTATACACGCACACATATACACACACATATACATATATATATATATATATTTAATATGTATTTTAATTATGAAAAGGAGCACACACCCAGGCCGGCTATATACAAAACGTACACACACTTAGTAGATTAGTTCTGTGCCAGCTTCTCAGTTAAGCTCTCTCCTCTGCATGCTTACTTGGGCTCACTCCACAGGAGCCTACGGTGAGGAAGGCTCTGTCTGGGGCAACTACTCAAGGTGCCTGTAGCACGGGACAAAGGTGGCAGTGACAGCAAGAGTCCTGGACTCCAAGCCCAGGTCATTGGGTGGGTCCCAGTGCTTTTATCCCCTTTCTCTGCAACCTCGCTTCACCTTTCTTGCCTCGGTTTCTTCGCCTGTGAAATGGACACCAGGCGGCGTAGTTGTGAGGGCTAGCTGGGCCGGTTCGTGCAAAGACTTCGAGCAGCGTTGGCCCAGGAAGCAATGACTGTGATTGCTGTCAGCTATTGTCATTTTAGTATGTGTCTGCTAGGCACATGGTCCTGTTAAGGCACGGCTGCGGTTTTTGTGGTTATTGTGAGTTTTGCATGTGTTTTGTGTTACCTTTTCATCTATAAATGCTTCTTTCCCCCCCTTAGGCCAAGTGGAAGAACCAGAACTTGACTCCTTGTTAAAAATGAAAACTTAAGAAAAGAACTTCATGGTATGGGCAAAGAGATTGGCTACGCCTGCGGTAAAATGGCATCGTGGCAATCTCCCAATCAGTGTCTCACCCAGTGCCACCCACACTGGCAGCCCTGGAGGTCAGGAAGGGTGAAGGGTGAAGTCGGTTTCAGAAGGTGATGTCCTAAGGAGCCGCTGTCAAGGTTCGTCGCTTGTTGCGACAAGATCTTCTCATGCCCTTAGTATGCTCACGCTGTTCCTGCCAAATTAAGATCTTCTGAAAATAGAGAAGAATAAACGTGAAACTATGGCTTTCATCTTATTTCAGTGCAAGTTGAATGTTACAAAAATATAAAAACAAATGAAATGAGAAGATAAAATTCACACATAGGGACGTGCAGAAGAAGTTACCTCTAGTCCACGTGAGAAACTGAAGTGATAAAATAGGCGAGGAAACCATCCCTCATACGGGGACACTTGACATAAAGCGTGTAAAACGAACAGGCTTTGGGAAACAGGATTCGTGCCACCATCTGGTAACAGAGCCCAGAGACAGATCCAGGAAGCTTTGCCCTGACTCGATGGCTGGGGACAAAGTGTGAGGTCAGGGGCATTGTGCAGTCAGCTGGGTAAGAGTGCCCACATTCCGGGTTTCTTCATTTTACTTATATTTGCAAACTATGTTGACACAGGTGAGCAAGGGTTGTCTTAGGTAAAACCTCACATTTACAACTGCCACAAAGAAACCATTCCGTTCAGGTAGGTTTTTAATGTTTGGTTTTTTTTTTGATGTTTTATTACTTATTTTTGAAGGAGAGGAAGACAGAGCGTGAGGGGGGAGGGGCAGAGAGAGAGGGAGACACAGAATCCGAAGCAGGCTTCAGGCTCCCAGCTGTCAGCACAGAGCCCGACGAGGGGCTCGAACCCGTAAACCCGTAAACCTGAACTGAAGTCGGGGGCCCAACCGACTGAGTCACCCAGGCACCCCTCGTTCAGGTAGGTTTTTAATACACCATGAGGTAAATTAGAAAACACGCAGCGACATCTGTGACCACAGTGTGGCAGGCCAGGAGGAGCCAAATGGCCATCTTGTATTTTACTGGCTCGGGTTGTGTGTCCTCTCCGCATTTTAAGACCTGTGCAAGCGCGCTTGCACTTTACCATCCCCATGGACCAGGTTGCTGCCCGGTGGTAGTTGTCATTGCTCACCCTTACACAACAAACCTCAGTGTTGCCAAGTCTCGAGGACAGGAGAGGAGCATCCTTTCTCGGAGCTGAGTCGTCCATAGCCAGGCAGCTCCAAAAATGTTCTGCAAGAAACACAATGAGGGGTCTAACTTTGTGAATCTTCATACACATCGTAACCAATTTTGTTCCACTTATATTTTTTGTTTTCTGAAAGAACGTTATGTGTTTTTTAAATGTATGAATAAGTGGGCGCCTGGGTGGCTCAGTCATCATAACCAATTTTGTTCCATTTATACTTTTTGTTTTCTGAAAGAGTGCTATGTGTTTTTTAAACATATGAATAAGCGGGCCCCTGGGTGACTCAGTCACTAAGCATCTGACTTCGGCTCACAGTTCCGTGAGTGTGAGCCTCACTTCGGGTGAGCCTAGAGCCCCAATTCAGGTAAAAAAAAAAAAAAAAAAAACCCACAAGCCCCGCTTTTCTCTCTCTCTCTCTCTGCCCCTCGCTCACTTGCTCTCTCTCTCTCAAAAAAATGAAAATATGAATAAGTTAAAAAGAATACTAACAATTATAAGAGATAAGAAAGCATTGTGTCTTTGTGTGGCAGTGTTTTTCCTTTCTTGGTGGCGCTTAACACAATGGCATTAGCTTACATTTCATGCACTGCTGATTTGGTGAAATGTGTTGCAGACATAAGTAAGTTGCGTAGATAAACACTCTGCTGGGATCTTTCAAACTGGTATTGAATGATGATGTAGAAGTTGTCAGTTTTACTAACAGTTATTTGTAATGGTATATAAGAACTTGCCTTTTTTTTTTTTTAAGTTTACTTATTTATTTTGAGACAGCATACGCGCGTGTGCACGAGCGAGTAGGGGAGGGGCAGAGACAGAGAATCCCAAACAGGCTCCGTGAGATCATAACCTGAGCTGAAATCAAGAGTCAGATACTTAACTGAGTAAGTCACCCAGGCACTCCAAAACTTGACTTTTCTTTTTTTTTTAATTTTTTTTTAACATTTATTTATTTTTTTGAGACAGAAAGAGACAGAGCATGAACAGGGGAGGAGCAGAGAGAGAGGGAGACACAGAATCCGAAACAGTCTCCAGGCTCTGAGCTGTCAGCACAGAGCCCGACGCGGGGCTCGAACCCACGGACCGTGAGATCATGACCTGAACCGAAGTCGGACGCTTGACCGACCAAGCCACCCAGGCGCCCCATAAACTTGACTTTTCTTAATGAAGTTTGAAGTCTATCTCTAGAGAGGATATAATACTGAATATTTAAATGAGACACAAAATCACATATATATTATATGTGTATATGTGTGTGTATACGTATATACATAAACTGTGTTGTTTTTACTGATGTAGAAAGTCTATGCAGCTAAACACTGCCAAATATAACGTGGTTGCTCCAGTTTCCATGTTTTGCTGATATTTTTAAGAAATGGAACAAATTCAGTTCAGGCCATGAGGGTTACAACATTATGATGATTCCAACTGCAGAAAATTGTTGGCAATGAGGAACCAAAGAAAAGTCTGAACTCAATCTGCAAAATTAAATAAATTTGACTCTTTTAAAACGTTGCTTAGGGGCGCCTGGGTGGCTCAGTCGGTTAAGCGTCCGACTTCAACTCAGGTCATGATCTCACGGTCTGTGAGTTCGAGCCCTGCGTCGGGCTCTGGGCTGACAGCTCAGAGCCTGGAGCCTGTTTCAGATTCTGTGTCTCCGTCTCTCTGCCCATCCCCCATTCATGCTCTGTCTCTCTCTGTCTCAAAAATAAATAAACGCTAAAAAAAAAAAATTAAAAAAAAAAAAAAAAGTTGCTTAAATATTTTCCAGAGATGGGTATTGGGGTATCGAAGACTTTTTTTTTTTAAAGGACGCTGTTTAATATTCAAAACGTTTCAAGGATCGTTAGAAAAATACTTTCGTAAGACATGGAAAGATATTCTTTGATTTCCTCAAATTGTATATTTACTAGTGAATGATTTGAAACAATCAGCTAGACCTTTTTTTTGGTTGGCGATTCAACTCGGGAACAAAAATGTTCTATTATTCTCTTGAATATCTACATCAGAGGCTAGCAGACAGCGGGCCAAATCACCCATTTTGTATGGCTCATCAGCTAAGAGGGTTTTTCCTTTTCTAAATGACTGGAAAAAAATCAAAAGAAGAATACTATCTTGTGACGTGAAAATTATGTGAAATGAAAATTTCCAAGTCAATAAATAAAGTTTCATAGGAACATAGGCTTATATATTTACACGTGGCCTATAGCTGCTTTTGAGATACAGAGCAGAGCAAAGTGGTCGTAACGGAGGTCGTACGGCCCAGAAATCCCAAATTATTTACTGTTCAGAATTTTACAAAAATTCTACCAACCTCCAATCTCCATGAATTTGATGAAAGAACACTCTGAAGCTGCAAAATAAATTATTTAAAAATGAGGGGCGCCTGGGTGGCTCAGTTGGTTGGGTATCTGACTTCGGCCCAGGTCATGATCTCACGGTTCGCAAGTTCGAGCCCCGCGTCGGGCTCAGTGCTGACAGCTCAGAGCCTGGAGGCTGCTTTGGATTCTGTGTCTCCCTCTTTCTCTGCCCCTCCCCCACTTGCTCTCTCTCTCTCTCTCTCTCTCTCTCTCTCTCTCTGTCAAAAACAAACAAACTTTAAAACTTTCTCAATATTCTGAAACTAAAAACAATATATAGTAATATATCAGTTGGTGGGGCTGTTATTAGCATTTCTGGACTTTTTTTTTTTTTTTTTAGTATTTCTGAACTGTTTGTTAAATAAAATGATCCTAATGATACTTGCCGATTGAATCTGGAATGAATAAATTAAAAAAACGTTTTTTTTAACGTTTATTTATTTTTGAGACAGAGAGAGACAAAGCATGAATGGGGGAGGGTCAGAGAGAGAGAGAGAGGGAGACACAGAATCTGAAACAGGCTCCAGGCTCTGAGCTGTCAGCACAGAGCCCGACGCGGGGCTTGAACTCACGAACCGCGAGATCATGACCTGAGCCGAAGTCAGACGCTTAACCGACTGAGCCACCCAGGCGCCCCTGGAATTAATAAATTTGAAGTAGCTTAAGTGTATGCCCATAAAACATCAATTTGTGGTTTTATACTTTGGGCTTTGGCCTAAGAAATGGAATCCATCCCCGCAAAAAAATGGGAAACGTGTTGGAATCTTAAGAGTTAAGACTTAAAAGAAGTAGGGACTTCTGGGCACTGGTGTCTCATTCTTCAAGGTCCCTTTCAAACACCAACCTCCGTCAGGTAGCGCGGCTGACCACTTGGGTTCTAAATGGCCTCTTTTCCTCTGGGTATGTCGTAGCCTGCTGTCTCCACCCACGCTTCGCAGGCATTCCTGGAAATCTTTCCTCTGTTTGTGTCTAATGTCCTTATTGAGATTTTAAGTTCCTGAGGACAGGGAAATTTGTCTGCCCTTTGTATCTTACCTGAATTATGCCTCTTGGGAGATTTACAACTCATCTGACTTTTCACGCTTTCCCCAGCTTCTGAGTTAGGCTAGGGAGACCGCGGTGAGAGCTAACGTTGGTCTTCTGACGTTACACTTGACCAGGGATTTTTATAGTCAAGAAGTAGTTTTGCCTCTATGATCTCCGTTGAATTAGGACGAGCTGCTCGAACTTCTGCAGGTGAGATCTGGGGCTTGGCCAAAGCTCGGGAGACTAGTCAGCGCTCGCTGGAGGGAGAACCATTGGATAGAATGTGCACTTCCTGGTTTAGGGTTTACTGCTGGACTTTGAATTATAAAGCAAGGCGGGCAGGATGGTAGGGACCTGGGTAGAAAACTGAGTCCCGAGAGGCGTCCCCGAGTGGCCGCTTTGTGTAACGGTTGAGGGACTGCGGAGGTGGTCTATGTCCCAAGGGACACTGGGACAATACAGGGTGGGGCCGCTGCTGGGACACTGTGGAGTTCCCCTTTAAGCCCAGTTGTCTGGTGTGGGGTCTGGGTCCCAGCCACAAGCCTCCCTCCTATCCTGCCACGCATGCCTCCCGTCTATACGGTTGACTCCCGCTCCCTGGAAACCCCGGGGGAAGAGCCGGTGTCCTCCCAGGGAAGCTGACAGTGGCGCTTATTCCCCAGGACACGGAAGTCCCCGCAGACGAAGAGAAGACAGGAGGTATCCCAGTCAACAAGGCAACCTGAAGGACAGTGGCCGTGCTGGCCAGGAGCTGGAGCCTGGAGACTGTACCCCCAGCACTAAGGAAACCAGAGGGGCCCCAACAAGGCAGGGTGGCGCTGCTTCAGGGCTGCTAAGCTCCCCTGTCTCCTGCTGGATCCTTGGGACGAGAGCTTGAAACCTGCCACGAGTTTTCCAAACTCTCGGGAGGCAGAAGTTGCTCTTCTTTCCTCCCGAGCTTGTCTTCAACGACCCCACAGCTGCTCACTTTCCCAGGGTGGCTGGGTGAGGACACAGAGCAGCCCAAGAGTATCCAGCTGCCCGTTCACAGAGCACCTTCCTTTGTCTGGAAAGTGCATCGCTCGGGGAAGCAGAAGCCGCGATTCCGGGCGGTGGGTGGCCGAGGTGAAGGGAAGGCGACTTGTTCTCCCCCAGGCCTTCCTTATCTCTCTCGGCCGCCACCCCGAAAGCAGCTGGCGGTGTGCAATTATCTCAGGGCTGAGAGATCCTTTCTTCCCCTAACGCACCGCTGAAGTCCACACCTTAGGAAGAAAAACAATCTAAGTGCCTGTGATAGCGTCTCGGGGCCTGCGAAACCCTGACAGGGTGGGTGGGGGGGATGTATTCCTCGTGCTCATGCCCGAGATCCCGCGAAGAGCTCTGGCCGTGACCCCCCTCCCCCAGCAGGGCGTTTTGATGCTCTTAACAAGCCCCATGCCCCCAAGAGAGGGTATAGCATTTGAAGTATCTGCTGACTCGAAGGCTGGTTTCGAGGCAGAGGGGGCGTCCGCCAGCTGACAAGCGCTGGCTCATTTCTTGCATAGCTGTGGCAAAGCAGGGTCCGTGCCAGGCCCCCAGACACGTGTTAAAGTGACTCATCAGTCATGGTTTCTGCCCCAGCACAGCTGAAGCCCCCGGAAGGCCCCAGAAAGGAGCCACCATCTGATGTGGTTTTGCCTCGTCGCCCGTCCTGGATGGAGGTGAGGGAAGGACTTCTCGAGGGCCTCCCTCATCTCGGTGTTCGTCATGATGAACAGTGAGTGCAGCAGAGTATCTCCTCCGGAGTACGGCCCAGGGCCCTGTGGCCGCAGGAGGTCAATAGATAGTTGTCGACGGACAGCCTCCACTTCTTGCCTTGTTTATTACAGAAACCCTTGGAGGCCGGTCCCTGCTGGTGAGCCCTCCCCTCCCCCCCATGGCCCCGTCAGAAAACATGAGACAATAAATGGAGACGGATGGTCTGTCCGGGGAGCGACACCACCTTCCATGTGGTCGGCCCCTTCCCAGCTGTGCCTTCATTGAAGGTGCAGGACAGGGTAAGCGGCCTCCAACAGGCTGCCGGGGCAACAGGGACGGAGCTCCCCTCCTCTCCCCTCTCCCTCCCCTGACCCGAGGCAGGATGGACAAAGGGAAACGCCATGTGGGTGTCTGATTATTGGCCTCCAGTTTCACGCTGGCCTGGCAGGGGGCCCAGGCTACAGTTTCACAGAGTCAACAGATGTGCTTCTAATTATTTACTAGAACTTCTCTCACCGGGAGCCAGTTCTTCTGATGAGACACTGCAAATGTCCAGAAGCTCGCCGGCAGGTCAATCGCACAAGTAGGGTGAGGAGAAGGGGGGACAGGCCACGCGGGCATCCCCGTCTCTGTTTATGATTCAGTCTCGGATTCGGGTGTGTTTTCACGCGTGAAATGGGGAAAGTCACAGATTCAGACACAGGCCAGGAGCGCACTGGCTGCTGAGATGGCCTAAATGGTGACGGTGACGGGCCGAGTCGTGTCCCCCGTGTCCCAAATTCCTACGTCGAAGTCCTCACCCCAGGACCTCAGAACGTGACAATATTTGAAGCGAGGGCCTTTAATACATTTGTTTTAAGTTTATTTATTTTTGAGAAAAAGCATGAGCAGGGGAGGGGCAGAGAGGAGAGAGAGAGGGAGGGAGAGAATCCCAAGCAGGTTCCACACCGTCAGCAGAGAGCCCGATGCGGGGCTCATACCCACTAACAGTGAGACCATGACCTGAGCTCGAACCAGGAGTCAGACGCTTAACGGACTGAACCACCCGGGTGCCCTTGAAGCTGGGGGCCTTTAAAACGGTGACCAAGGTTAAACGAGATCATGAAGGTGGGCTCTGATCTGACTTGGTCTGTATAAAAAGAGACAAATCGGACAAAGACCCACAGGAGGAAGACCATGCGAGGATACAGGGAGAAGGCGGCCATCCACACGGCGAGGACAGGCCTCAGGAGGAACCAGCCCTGCCAATGCCTTGATCTCAGACTTGCGCTTCTAGAAAATTCTGCGGTTTATCTCAGACTTGCGTTTCCAGAAAATTCTGTGGTTTAAACCGTGGAGTCTGTGGTACTCGCCGTGGTACAGCGACCACGGTAGGCTCGGGGAGGGCCGCCCTTTGTGCCAGCGAAGGGTCACAGGTCACAAAATGCACTCTGGCTAGGGGCCCATGTGATCGTAAAGGGAGGATCGGGAAGTGTCCCAGGCACATAGTCCCTTTTCCTAACTACTGGGGACAGATGCATTTGGACTTCAGAATTCCTCAGGCTTTAAAAAGAATATGGATGTATATACCACATACTATCTAACACACCCAGAGGGCCGCGATAGCTCCCATCATCAAACATTTCTGAAATGAAACAGAAGAGTGTATGTAAGCAGCTGGATACCTCAATAGAGATACGTATTTGCATTAAGAGGAGTAAAGAAAGAATATATATATATATATATATACGTATGTATATATACGTAAATACATATATATACGTATACGTATATATATATATAAGTATATACGTATACGTATATATATACGTATAGATATACTTATATATATACTTATAAGTATATATACTTATATATATACTTATATACTTATATATATATACTTATGTATATACTTATATACTTACATATATATACTTATATACTTACATATATACTTATACTTATATATATACTTATAAGTATATATATATACTTATATATATACTTATATATTTATATATATATACTTATATACTTATATATATACTTATATATATATACTTATATATAAGTATATATATACTTATATATATATACTTATATACATATATACTTATATACTTATATATAAGTATATAAGTATATATGTATATATATATAAGTATATATAAGTACATATATATATAAGTACATGTGTATATATATATATATATACACACATATATAAAACCTCAAGTTTGCTCAGGTCAGATTTCACCACCAAATGAGTTTGTGCTAAATGGAGAAAGGCTTGGTTTCGGGGATTTCAGAACTCTGCATAGGGTATGACAGACTCGTCTAGTAGCCCTGCCTCCAGACTTCAACTCTCACAGAGGGAGAAATCCAGACTCAGGGAGCGAGCTGCTCACTGGGGATCACGTGGCACATGGAAGACCGGCTAGGTTCTTCTAATGCCAGGCCTGTGTCTTTTCAAACGAGCCCGGAGGGCCGCCTCGTATGATTTGCTCTCCCCCGGCTCCTTGCAGGGCACCACCTTCCCATCCACACGTCACCCACACCCTGCATCCCCAGCCTGTTACTTTCCCTGCTCACCTGGAGAACTTCACAGCTGTCGGCAGACATCACCTTTGCTGGGCTCACCTCCCTGACCCTTCTGACTCTCGTAATTTCAGAATTGGAAACGATCTTTTTTTCAACCTTTTATTTATTTTTTTGGGGACAGAGAGAGACAGAGCATGAACGGGGGAGGGGCAGAGAGAGAGGGAGACACAGAATCGGAAACAGGCTCCAGGCTCTGAGCCATCAGCCCAGAGCCCGACGCGGGGCTCGAACTCACGGACCGCGAGACCGTGACCTGGCTGAAGTCGGACGCTTAACCGACTGCGCCACCCAGGCGCCCCAAGAATTGGAAACGATCTTAAGGAGACAACAAGCCAAACCGTTTCAGGTGAAGCTCGAGCCCCCATCCTCCCTCCCCCCCACCCCGGCCCAGACCCGCAGCTAACCAGACGGAACTGGGGGACCTCCACGGAACTCTGGGGACCCCCAAGGTACAGTCCGGCATCCTCTAATGCAGCCTGACCTCCCCTCACTACTACGAAGGTGAAAAATGAGCTCTGCCAGGTCATGCAAGCAGCGGCTGTTTATGCGATCCGGACTGGTTGCTACTAACCTTATTGCACAGAGTCAGAAACCGAGGCCCCAAAAAGGGGAGGGCAAAGCACCCCAAGTGTGAGCAGACTGCGGTTTACACGGGGCATGGCACACGGCACGGCATATGCAGATGCACGCTCCCGGCATTTCGTGTCGCCCTCCCATCTGCTAAATGAAACAGCGAGACCTCCTGTTTGAAATGATGCCCGGTTGTTTCTTAGAATGATGGGGCTTTTGTTCAGAAATTCTTAGTAGGGAGGGTTTGCATAACATGAGCCGCACGCTCTCACGCCCATCCCTGTGCCTGACAAACATTCATAACAACGCGGCGGCTCTTGAGTTAACCGGAGAAATCCCAAAATATGGTTACGTAAGAGAGATTTTTATTTCTCTGCTTTAGAAACTGCCAAATGGCGCTTGTTCAAACTTTCTATCTTAACAAAAAAAAAAAAAAAAAGAAAGAAAGAAAGAAAGAAATGCCTCGGGACTAAAATCCAAAATGTAAGAATTCAATCCAAAAAGGATAACCTTTTCAAAGGTTGTGGTCCTGTGCGTGGACTGGATTGCAGTGAGAAATGAAATTGTCATGGTAGGGAAAATATATATATATTTAAAAGTATTGTGCAGTCTTGAGAAGTTCATCGAAAAACCTTGACTGTCTCCAGTTTTCTAAAAGCCGCTCCTATCTTTTTCTTTGCTTTCTTGACTCATGAAAGTCTCCTCTATATGTTTGAAAACAGCACCAGGGACTTCGAAGTTCGGCGTTGTAAGGCTGGTCAGCTACCGTCTGAGAGTGCGGTAAGGACTGTAATCGACCTTCGACGGTCATGCCCTTCTCTTGATGACGGAGTCCCCTGGGCATTGTCAGGGCTCAGAGCCCTCGGTCTAGAGATGGCATTTCTCTACCTTCCTTGCAATGATGTACGGCCCTTTGATAACGTTTGCATGAAAGGGATGAGAACAGAGAGGATATAGAGCCATTTCTTTTTTAAAAAAAGGTTTTTTTTTTAACGTTTATTTATTTTTGAGACAGAGAGAGACAGAGCGCAAGCAGGGGAGGGGCAGAGAGAGCAAGAGAGGGAGACACAGAATCCGAAGCAGGCTCCAGGCTCTGAGCTGTCAGCACAGAGCCTGACTCGGGGCTCGAACTCACGGACCCTGACATCATGAGCTAAAATCGGAAGCTTAACCGACTGAGCCACCCAGGTGCCCCAATGGAGAGCAATTTCTGAGTTATGTCCTTAAAGGAACACGCTAGCCCTTCACCTCCCCCACCTGCTTCATGAGATTGAGGACAATACTCGAGGGTTTTGTACAAGGGAACCAGGCCTCCGGATAAGTAGCATTACCCCTGCTCCGGGCCATATGTTTTTGGACACCTTTGTTACAGCAGCTGAGCTGTGTAGGCTGATGAGTATCCGAAGTTACAGGTGGGTGTGAGCATTATTAAAGTCTCCCGCTCCCTCCACGCACATTCGCTTCCCTCTCTGACCCGTTTTCTCCATGGCGAGCAAAGTCCTGAGGAGCAGGGCCCTGTCCCCACTGTAAGGATGTCGTGGAAAAATCCACGGGAGAGATTACTCTGAGGGGTATGCGGCGCTAGAAGAAGGGCAAGAAGTTCTGGCCTTGGGCAGAAGCCAGAACATTAAGTCAGCCACATGTTCCACTCACAAGCCGGTGGCAAATTGGCCATCGCGACCGAAGCCCCGAGAAGGCCCCGGCGTTGCTGAAAAACTTCTGCTAGATGCCGTGATCACTGATAAGGGTGCTCCCGGCCAACGAGAGCGGTCCTGCCACAGAGCGTGGGGGTGGCGTTTAGGCCGGAAGCTCTCACATCTGGTTCAGATAACGCTATCTCAGGCAATCATCGCCACACTCCCTTCTCCCTCGGGGTTTTCTCCACAGAACAATAAGCAGATGTGAACTTTCTAGGCCATGGCGGGGCGGGTGGAGGGGGCTCGGAAATTCTCATTTACTCACCCGTTCCTCAACAGCTATTGATTGAGGCCAAGCGCGAGTCAGGTGCGATGCTGGGCATTCAAGGCCCCCGCTCTCCGGCCACTTGGGTTTTAGTGGCGGGAGATGGAGAACGCATAAGTTAACCCGAAACAATATCACTTCAGAAAATAATTAGCACTGCCCATACATTAGAATTGGGTGATGTGAATAAGGAGTTGAGGACCACTTCAGGAAGAGTGGTCAGAGAAGACCTCTGCCAGGGGCTGGCACGCAAACGGAGACCGGAACCATAAGCCACGTAAGTGCAAATGTCCTGGGATTGTGGAGAGCTTAGAAGAACCTAGAGAAGGCCGTGTGACCTAGAGAAGGCCGTGTGGCTAGAACACGGGGAGTTTGTAGTGGAGGGAGATGAGCCAAGGTCAGAGCTGTAGGCAAGGGGCAGATAGTGCAGGGCCCTGTAGACTCCGATACGGTGATACGGAATTGTATTTTAATGTTTATTTATTTCTGAGAGACAGAGCGTGAGCGGGGGAGGGGCAGAGAGAGAGGGAGACCCAGAATCCGAAGTGGGCTCCAGGCTCCGGGCCGTCAGCACAGAGCCCGATGCGGGGCTCGAACCCACGAACCTGGAGATCGTGACCTGAGCCGAAGTCGGACGCTCAACCGACTGAGCCACCCAGACGCCCCTGGATTTTATTTTCAGAGCAATATGAAGCCATTGGAGGATTTTAAACAGGAGAGGCACATGGCCTAATTTGCATATTATAAAGATTGCCCAGCTGCTGTGTGAAGAATGTCTTTTAAGAGTGCAAAAATAGAAATAGGAAGACCGGTTAGGAGGGTATTGCGTAATCCTGGCAGGAGGTAATAACTATTATTATCCCCATTTCACGGAGGCCCAGAGAAGATGTAATTTATGCAAATGTATACACAAGATAATAATAATGCTTTACTTTTATTTGCATAGCGATTTCAATTTGAAAAGCCTTTTTACCTATATCACTTTCTTTGAACTCTAGAACCACTCCAAGATGAATTATCATCTGAATTTTTTTAAGTTTATTTATTTATTGAGAGAGAGAGAGAGAGAGAGAACACAAGCAGGGGCGGGGCAGACAGAGGGAGAGACACGATCCCAAGCAGGCTCCGCGCTGTCCCACTTGGGGCTCGAACTCAGGAACGGTGAGGTCATGACCTGAGCTGAAACCAAGAGTCAGACGCTTCACCCACTGAGCCACCCAGGCGCCCCTGTCTGAATTGTTTAGACAAGGAAACAAGCCTCCAAGACGTCGCTACTTGATGAGATTGCAGAAGCGGTTAAGTGCAAGAAACCTGATTCAACTCGGGTCTCCCGACTGCCAAGCCTGTACTTTTCCCATTCCCCTTTTCCTATATCGGCAAAAGGTTCGCATTTATTCACGGCCTTCTCTTGAAAATCTCTGTTCTCATAAAAAACAAGGTTCTTTGAGGAAACATTCTTTTTTGTTTATATGAAACTGGGAAGATGAAAAACAAACAGACAAAAAAACCCAGCAGTGGGCATAGAAGCCCAACGTGAAAAGCAACCTTCCCACATCTTAAGGCCATTTACTCCGGAAGGAGCCAGGTCAGTCAGGTGACACTCAGCAAGGCCCCCTGGGATGCCTTGTTTTAGTTGCTGTAGAAGATTAGAGAACAAAGGAAACAGAAGACATCCCTCAGCTTTCAGGCACTTGCAATGTAGTTGGAAAAATTGGACAGGCGCCCACAAATAATTTAGGAACGCTCGACAAGTTAAAAGTCACATCCAATTCTAAAAAACTTTAGGAAGAACCCAGATTCTTTCCTTGTGGCACACGGAGCTGGATTCCGTTAACAAAGGTAGCTTCTTTAAGTGGGCCTTCAGGGTCGTCAAGGAGAGTCACCAGCCCATTCGTTCTATTGGTGGCCTCATCTGCGGAACGTTCAACTGGAGCTCCGTCCACGGTGCCCTGAGCAATTCACTGCTGCATAGCAAAACGCCCCACAACTTAGTGGCCTAATTCGATAACCATTTTTATTACCCTCGTGTGTGCTGTCGTACGGGAATCTGGACAGGCCAGAGCCGATCTGTCTTGTCTGGGCCTCAGCTGAGAGCACTCCAATGGCCAAGGGCTGGAATCGTCTGACGGCCCATAGGGCTGGTGCTTGGGCTGGGATGACACTCAGAGGCTGAGCTGAGCGAGGCTTCCTTTTTGGCGAGTTTCCGTGTGGTCTCTTCACGAGGCTTGGGGCCTTCACAGCATGGCAGCCTCAAGGAAGTCACGCTTCTTGTGTGGGGCTCAGAGCTCTAAGAGAACAAGGTAGAAGCCACCTGACTTTTTAGGATCTGGCCTCGGAAGTCCCAAGAGTCACTTCCACACCATTAGGCAAAGCATCACAAGCCCATCCACTTTCAAAGAGGGGACCACAGACCCCCTGCCTTTCAAGGAATAACATCAAAATTTGCACAGCTCTGTATTAAAACCACACAGTCTCTTTTTGTGCCCCAAGCAGTAAAATATCACATATAAAGGATTAATAAGATTGTGAAATAAGATTCATGCCAATGTTTTGGATTTTTTTCTTTATAGTCAATAGCTGTGGAAAACAAAGATGCCTTCTTTTTTTAAATTTTTTTTTTTTCAAAAAAAATTTTTTTTCAACTTTTTTTATTTATTTTTGGGACAGAGAGAGACAGAGCATGAACGGGGGAGGGGCAGAGAGAGAGGGAGACACAGAATCGGAAACAGGCTCCAGGCTCTGAGCCATCAGCCCAGAGCCCGACGCGGGGCTCGAACTCACGGACCGCGAGATCGTGACCTGGCTGAAGTCGGACGCTCAACCGACTGCGCCACCCAGGCGCCCCTTTAAATTTTTTTTTTAATGTTTATTTTTGAGAGAAAGAGAGACAGAGCGTGAGCGGGGGAGGGGCAGAGAGAGAGGGAGATGCAGAATCCGAAGCAGGCTCCAGGCTCTGAGCCATCAGCACAGAGCCCGGCGCGGGGCTCGAACTCACAGACCGTGAGATCGTGACCTGAGCTGAAGTCAGACGCTTAACGGACTGAGCCACCCAGGCTCCCCAAACAAAGATACCTTCTTATATCGAATGATTTGGCACCCAGAATTTCGCTGCATTATAATCAATTGAATGCCACTGTTACAGACCATTGGCTGGAGCTCTGTTACAATTATTATTGATATGTGTTGGGGGGGGGGGATTTGAACCCCGACAGTAAGTATAAATTAATACGGAATAAGGTGTGCATGTGAACATTTATGAAGCATAAATAAATGATTACAATTCAGATCGCCTACTTAGGGGGATATTAAGAGAGACATTTTCCCGGAAGGTTTATTTCAGTCAGGTTTTAGAGGTCACAAGAAAAATATTTATTTCAGGCGAACGCGGCTAATTACAAACGAATCCACTCTTTTCGTTAAAGCAAGCCCAGCGGGACTTACACTTGGACGTCCTTAGTGTGAATTAATAGAGTTATTATGTGCTTGAGATAAAAAGAGAAAAGAGCTCTGGCTTGCTAGAGGAGAAAAAAGTAAAGTCCCAGTGTAAGTACCACCAGGGAAAAAGGGTGACTTTTGTCTGCTGAGTCTCCCGTTGGGCTCCAGGACCATCGTCTAATCAATTCTCTGGTAATAAGTACAGGGTGATTTCAGCATGTGTGGGGAAACGAGGGAAGAGGTTTTCTTCTCCCACAGTAGGATACAAAGCGTCTGTGCACGACAGAAGAAAAATATGGGTTGGTTTGACCTCTTCCAAATACTTTCTTTTAAAAAAAGCTTTATTGGGGCGCCTGGGTGGCGCAGTCGGTTGGGTGTCCGACTTCAGCCAGGTCACGATCTTCAGCCAGGTCCGTGAGTTCGAGCCCCGCGTCAGGCTCTGGGCTGATGGCTCAGAGCCTGGAGCCTGTTTCCGATTCTGTGTCTCCCTCTCTCTCTGCCCCTCCCCCGTTCATGCTCTGTCTCTCTCTGTCCCAAAAATAAATAAACGTTGAAAAAAAAATTTTTTTAAATAAAAAAAAAATTAAAAAAGCTTTATTGGTACATAATACACGTACCGTGCAATATACCCATTTAAAATGTCCAACTCATTGGACTGTTGGTTCATTCACAAAAGTTGTGCAACTGTCAGCACAATCTAATTCTAGAACGTTTCCATCACCCCCAAAAGAAACACCGTAGTCATTATTAGTCACGCCCTCTCCCCAACCCCAATCCCAACCCTAGGTAAACCAGGGATTTACTTCTGTTTCTCTAGATTCGCCTGTACCGGACTTTTCATTCCTTCATTCCTTTTTACTCAAGACCAATAGTCCACTGTACGGATATACCACGTTTTGTTTATCTGTCTATCGGTTGCTGGATATTTGAGTTGTTTGCATTTTGGCTACTATGAATAATACTGCTGTGAATAGTCGGGTCCACATTTTGCATCGACGGATGTTTTCATTTCTCTTGGACATATACCTGGGAGTAGAAGGTAGATTCTACTCAGCACTGATTCCCATGAGCACTGTGTGAGGTTTCTAGTTGCTCCATATCCTTGTCCGTACTTGTAATTGTCTGGACTTTTACTGTGGCCACCCTAGAGGTTGGGAAGTGCGATCTTACTGGGATTTTGATTTGCATTTCCTTGATGACTAATAATATAGAACATCTTTTCATGTGCTTATTGGCCATTTGTATATCGTCTTTGGAGAAATACCTATTCAAATTCTTTTGCCCATTTTTAATTGGGCTACTTGTCTTATTATTATTGAAGTTGTGTAAGTTCTTTATATATTCTGGATACAATTCCCTTATCAGACATACAGTTTGCTAATATTTTCCCCCATTCTGTGGCTTACTGTCCCCTTTCTTGATAGTATCATTTGCAACACACACACACAAAAATCTTAATTTTGATGAAGTCCAATTTATCTAATTTTTCTTTTGTTTCTTGTGCTTTTGGTTATATCTAACAAACCACTGCCTAACCCTAGGTCATGAAGATTCACCCATATGTCTTCTTCTTTTTTTTTTTTAATGTTTATTTATTTTTGAGAGAGAGAGAGACAGCATGAACGGGCAAGGGTCAGAGAGAGAGGGAGACACAGAATCTGAAACAGGCTCCAGGCTCCGAGCTGTCAGCACAGATCCCAATGCGGGGCTTGAACTCACAGACCACGAGATCATGACCTGAGCCCAAGTCAGACGCTTAACCAACTGAGCCACCCAGGCACCCCACATATGTCTTCTTCTGAGGGTTTATGATTTTAGCCCTTACATTTATGTCCATGACCATTTTGAGTTAATTTTGGGGTATGGTGTGTGGTAGAGGGTCCAACTTTATATTTTTTACTTGTAGATACCCAGCTGTCTAGTAATGTTGGTTGAAGAGTCTGTTGTTTCTTTCATTCAATCATCTTGGCAACCTTGTGAAAATTCGATTGACTCTAAATATAATGGTTTATTTCTGGACACTCAGTTCTAGTTCACTGATCTCGTTTCCTTATCCCAGTACCATGCTGTCTTGATTATGACAGCTTTATAGTAAGTTTTGAAATTAGAAAGTGGGAGACCTCCAACTTTGTTCTCCTTAAAGACTGTTTTGGCTATTTGGGGTACCTAGCATTTCCATATGAACTTTAGAATCAGCTTATCAATTTCTGCAAAAGAGCTGCTTGAGATTTTGGTAAGGATTAGATTGAATCTATAGGCCAGTTTGGGGAGGATTGCCACCTTAACAATAGTTAAGTCTTAGGGGCACCTGGGTGGCTTAGCCAGTCAAGCATCTGACTTTGGTTCAGGTCACGATCCTGAGGCTCATGAGTCTGAGCCCCATGTCGGGTTCTGTGCTGACAGTTCGGAGCCTGGATCCTGCTTCAGATTCTGTGTCTCCCTCTCTCTCTGCCCCTCCCCCACCTCTTAAAATTAAACAATAAAAAATATTTAAGAAAAAAACAATAGTAAGTCTTCTTACCATAACTTTAGGGAGTCTTTCTGCTTATTTAGGTATTTAATTTGTCTCAATGTTTTATAGTTTTCAGTGTATGCATCTTGGGTTTTTGGTTAAATATATTCCTAAGAATTTTATTTTTTGATACTATTGTAAATTTAATTTAATGTTTTATTTTTAGAATTAATTCTCATTTTTTGGTTTATTGCCAGTATCTAGAAATATAATCGATATCTGCATATAGATTTTTTTTCCTGCAATGTTGCTGATAATTAGCTTAATATTTTATTAGCTCTAATAGTTTTTTGGTGCATTCTTTAGGATTTTTTATGTTTATAAGATTATGCAACCTGCAAATAAAGACAATGACTTCTCATCCAACCTTTTGTTTCTTTTTCTTGCCTTATTGCCTTGGCTAGACCCTTAAACACATTGTTGGATAGAAGTACAGGAGTGCGCATGTCTTGTTCATGATGTTAGGGGGGAAAACCTTCAGTCTTTCATTATTAAATATGCCACTAGCTGTGGGCTTTGAATAGATGCCCTTTTAATGTATTGAAGAAGTTCCTTTCTAATTTTTAATTTGTGGAGTGTTATTATCATGAAAAGATGTTGGATCTTATCAAATTCTTTTCTACATCAAGATAATCATAGGTCAAAGTCTTTGTTGTTTATTTTAGTAATATGGTGTATTACATTAATTGATTTTCAGGTATTACAATATTACACCAATTTTGCCTTCCTGAAATAAGCCCCACTTGGTCATGGTGGATATGTTGGATTTAGCTTACTAGTATTTTACTAATGACTTTTGTGTCTATATTCATGAGCGATATAAGCCAGGTGTTTTTCTTTTCTTGTGATTTCTTTGTCTGGTTGCGCTATCCAGGTAATGTTGGCCTCATAGAACAAGTTGGGATGTATTCTTCTCTTCTATTTTTTTTAGAGGCTTGTGAAGGATTAGTATTAATTCTTCCAATGTTTGCTGGAATTGGGTATGAGCTTTTCTTTGTGGGGAGCTTAAAAATTATTATTCAAATATTTTTGCTTGTTTCATAGACCTATTTATATTTGCTATTTCATTTTGAGTAAGTTTTTTTCAGGAATCTGTTTCATCTGGGTTGTCTAATATATTGGCATCCAGATTGTACCATACTCCTTATTTATATAAGGTCAATAGTTATACCCCTCTTTCATTCTTGATTTTAGTGGTTTGCATCTTTTTGCTTTTTCTCTTGTAAAGGTTTGACAACTTTGCTGTTCTTTTCAAACTGTTGGTTTGTTGCTATTCTCTTTGGTTTTCTTCTATTGTCTATTTTATTTATTTTCACTATAGCTTTTACTATTTCCCTCTGCTCTCTTTGGGTTGAGTTTGGTCTTCTTTTGCTAGTTTCTTGAGTCAGAAGTTTGTTAGTGATTTGAAATTGAATTGATTCTTTTTTGCTATAGGTGTTTACAGCTATAAATTTCACTGTCAGTACTGCTTTGCTCTATCTTATAAGTGTTGATATGTTTTCGTTTCCGTTTCGTTAATCTCAAAATATTTTCTAAGTTCTCTTGGGATTTCTACTTTGATCCATTGGTTATTTAAGAATGTGTTGTTTATGCATATATTTGTGGATTTCTCAGATGTTCTGTTATTGATTTTTACTTTATTTCTATTTGTGGTTGGAGACAATACTTTGTAAAACTTCGGTCCTTTTAAATTTATTTAGGCTTGTTTTATGGTCTAGCATATTGCTTATTCTGGAGAGTGTTCCACATGTAATTAAGAATAATTTGTATTTTGCTTCTGTTAGGTAGAATTTTCTATAGTTGTCTATGAGGTCTAGTTAGTTTATACTATTCTAGTATTCTATTTTCTTGTTAATCTCCTGCCTAGTTATCCTATTCATCACTGAAAGTGGAGTATTAAAATCTCCAATCATTTTTGAATTATCTGTGTTTCCCTTTAATACTGTCAGTTTTTGCTTCATAAGTTTTGGGGTTCTGTTGTTAGCTGCATACATATATATGTAATCATTGTATCTTTCTGGTAAGTGGGCTTTTTATCATTATAAGATATTTTTTTCTCTAGTAGTAATCTTTAACTTTAAGTCATCTATTTTGTCTGATATTAGTATATAATATAATATAATATAATATAATATAATATAATATAATATAATATATTTTGTCTGTTATTTATATCTTTTAAATATAAAGTGTGTTTCTTATAAAGAGCACATAGATTGTTCTTTGGTATCTATTCTGTCAGTCAGACTTTGATTAAAATTTTTTATTCCATTTATAGTTATTATAATCGCTGATTAGGCAGGATATACATCTGCCATTTGAGATTTGTTTTCTGTGCTTTATGTCTTTGCTTCTCTATTCTTTCATCACTAATTTCTTTTCTGTTAAATATATATTTTCCAGGTATCGTTTTAATTCCCTTTTATATTCTTATACTATATGATTTGTAGTTATTTTCTTAGCGGTGGTTCTGGGGATTACAATTGTTAACTTAATTTAATACAATCTAATTTGGATTGACACTAACTTAATTTCATTAGTATGTAGCTCCAGCCCTCCTCACTCCCTTATTGCCTGTTATTGTCATAGGAATTTTATCTTTGTATATTATAAATCAATCAACACAGCTTTATAATTATTGCTCTAGGCAGTTGCCTTTTAAATCAGATAGGAGAAGAAAAGAAGTATAAGATGCATTTATGCTGTCTTCTATAAGTATCTATAAGGTTACTTTTACCAGTGCTTTTTATTTCTTCATATGGATTTGAGCCTAGGGTCTTTTTATTTCGGTGAGCAGGGCCCCTTTTAGTATTTCTTGTGGGGCAGTTCTGTGAGTGATGAATTCTCTTAGTTTTTGTTTACCTGGGAATCTTTTTATTCTTCTTTTATTTTTGAATGATAGCTTTACTGAATATAGAATTCTTGTCCGGCTGTCTTTCAACGCTTTCAATATGTTGTCCAGTGGCCTCCATGGTTTCTGATGGGAAATCAGCTGTTGAACGTATTGAGGTTCCTTGTACGTGATAGCTTATTTTCTCTTACGGCCTTCAAGATTCTCTTTTTTGTTGGCTTTCAACAATTTAACTCTGATGTGTCTAGGTGTGAATCTAGGTGCTTATCATACTTGGACTTCATTGAGCTTCTTGGATATGGAGATTAATGTTTGCAATCAAATTTGGATAGTTCTTGACATTATTTCTTCAAATGTTCTTTCTGCCTTTTTCTCTTTCTCTTCTCCTGTGACTCCTGCTCTGTGTATGTCAGTATAATTGATAAGGTCCCACAGGCCTCTAAGGTTCTATTCCTTTTTCTGCATTCTTTTCTCTTTCTGTTCCTCAAACTGGATAATCTCAATTGATTTATTTTCAAGGTCATTACTTCTTCCTTCTGATAGTTCAAATTTCAAATTGTAGTGAATTTTTCATTGCAGCTATTGTACTTTTAAACTCCAGAATTTCTATTCTTTTTAGTAAGTTTAATACCTTTATTGAGATTCTTCATTTGGTAAAGACCTCATTGTTACAGTTTTCTTTAATTCTTTAGACATCACTTTCTTTAGTTCTTTTAACATATTTATAATAGCTGAATTAAAATCTTTGTCTAGTAAGTCCAACATCTGAGCTTGCTCAGAGCTTGTTTTTCCATATAGGGGCCATAAATGTGCTTGTTTTCCTGTAACATACATTTTCTGTTGACCTGAACTTTTTGATAATAGAATGTGGCAACTTTCAAAATAAGACCCACGTATCCCAGGATTTGTTGGGTTTTGTTTTGTTTTGTTTGTTTGTTTTAGTTGCTGGTTAGTTTCAGTTAGTTTGTTCAGTTAGTTTGTTCTATCACTATAAAGTTGAACTAATTTTATAAGTCCGTTTTCCCTATATTGTGCAACCATTGAAGTTTTGCTCAGTTAGTTTTGTGGTCAGCTGATGACTGCCATAAGCATTTCAGCCCGCAGATATTCCTTTTACATTTTGCTCAGACACTTGTTCTAATTGCTGTCAGGCAGCTGCAGTGTTTAACAATTGCTGCTGATAGTTTTTGACAAATCCCCTGGGGCAGAGATTTTCCTGCAGAGTGAGCTCTCAGACCAAACATCAACAATGCCCCATAAATGGGTTTTGGCTAAGAGTCTGTGAGACAAGTAAATAATGACAATGCTCAGAGGATGGGCCATGTTGAGGATTCTCAGATCCAGTCTGTTTCCCCTTGTGGCTGCAAGGTTCATGGTTTTCACAGATACTTGGATTTTGCCAGGCTGCTGGTTATCAAGGCTGACATGGAACTGAATAGAAGGGGATGCGTATTCAAATGCCACAACCCTGTTGCTTTGACTGAGGCTTAGCAGTTTTTCTTGAACAGATGCTCCTCTGATGGTTGCGAGTCTTTGGTTAATTTCTAGAGTTCTGAAAAAGATTATTTTGACCATTTCCCCAGTGTCTTTGTTTTTATGGGGGAACAGATTCACAGAGGTCCTAACTATGCCATTTTGTAAGTCCTGCCCCTCTTCCATTATTAAACAGGAGCATCAGTATTTTGTTGCACTGGAAAGTCATATTAACACACTTTTCTCTCCATAAAGGTATTTTGGCAAAACACCTGACCAACTAGGTTGCTGGTGAAAAATATTCTATGATCAAACAAATTCAGAAAAAAAAATTTTTTTTTGCTCTATCTCATCCTTGGGGGCTCCCAATGCATGCTAGCATTTTCAAGGTTCTGAGAGAAGTCCTGCCATAAAAATCTTGCTTACTTTTCTTTACTCAGGATTTCCTAAACATATTTTCCCATATAACTGCTTTTTAAAAATCTGTTTAATACCCCTTGGTTAGTGCTTCTCCCAATACACTACACCACCCTTAAAGGTGAATTTCAGGTCTAGTATATGGGACTGCTTTTCAGAACTAATACGACAGCAATTGGGTGTCTGATGAGAGTGGTCAAGGTACCTATAAAATACAATGGGATACTTTGGGGCTTAATTTCTATTTACCTAATACATTGTCTGAGATCTAATAGTGCTGGCTACCTTTTTTTTTTTTTTTATGGGGGTTTGGGGAGGCGGGTCCGGCTCATCACAAACATACTGAATGACCTAAGAAAATTATTTAAACTGTTTATAGTTTTCTTTCCTTCCACCTCAGAAAAGTCATGTGCACTGATCTCCTATAATAAGAAAGTGTAAAGAGTTTTGTGGTGGGGCAAATGACTTTTGTCCTTTTCGGAGCCCCTCAGTCAATAATGGATTCCTAGAGGAGCGCCTGGGTGGCTCAGTCGGTTAAGCATCCGGCTTCGGCTCAGGTCATGATCTCACGTCTCGTGGGTTCGAGCCCCGCGTCAGGCTCTGTGCTGACAGCTCAGAGCCTGGAGCCTGCTTCGGATTCTGTGTCTCCCTCTCTCTCTGCCCCTCCCCTGCTCATGCTCTGTCTCTGTCTCTCAAAAATAAAAACATTAAAAAAAAAAAAAAATAACGGATTCCTAGAAACCACTCAGACTAAGGCAGAAGAGCTTCAGAACCACATAGACTGTCTGTAATCACACAGACACACTTAGACATGCACCCACATCGCTTCTCGGCCTTTTGGCTAAGATCAAGTGTAGACATGCACCCACGCGCACACACACACGTGCACGCACACATGCACATACGCATGCACACATGTACAGAAATCCCTGGTGGGAATGCTGACGCCTGACAGAGGTGACAGGAGTCCCCAAGCAGGTTCCCTGCTCCCGGGAGCAGCCTTATCCTTTTATCACAGGGGGCTGTGCAAACGTATTCTTTATCCTGGGTGCCGTGGCCCGAGGAGGTCTGGGAAGTCCTGCCCAGGAGGCTTGGGAGTCTTTCCAGAAGGGGACAGAGGGCTCTGTGCCCTCATCCCGGGACGGAGGAATCAGGAAATTGGTTCTAGTGCTGCCTTTGTCACTATTCTGGGGAAGTTGCCTTAGTTTCCTGGGTCTTCTTCATAGTACAGTGAAGAGACCGAACATGATTTTTATAATTCTCTCCAGCTCTGGAGTTCTTTGGATTTATGGTGTATATATGTATATATCTTCACGGAGCAGGGAGTCCCAGTGTCCGCATGGCCGCGGTCCCCTAAAGGGCCCCCTCCCCCTACCTCTTGTCAGGCTTGTTCAGGCCACGCCTCTGGAAAAAACAGCCTCTTTTCTGGTTTCCGTCAGCGCAGCAGTTGTGAACTTCCTGCCATGTGGCCCCATAAACCCAGAGTCGGAGCCAAATGTGGAGAAAGGGCAAGCCCGACTGGAAGGAAGGAGCTGTTGGACAGGCAGGGCCAAGCTCCAACTTCCTCCTCATCTGCAGGCCGAGACACAGGAAGCCCCTGGCCCACCTCCCCTGCCAGTGTTCTGTGTGCGGGGCACCCGGTCACCCAGGCCCCCCCTGCGTTTTACCACTACTGCGACCTCTGTTGTGCACGGGAAGCCTGGGACGTCAGGGCGGGTGCACTGGGCACAGGACACCAGCCAGCCCCCTCCCAGCGCTAGCCCCCGCCCCCAGCCCAGCTCTTCCCCCCAAGCGGTGGGCTCCAGATCCCCCCTCTGAGGATGTCCCATGAGCGGTCTCGGGTCAGAGCTGCGGAGGACCGTTCCTGCAGAGGCCATTCCACATTTTCCAAGCCTGAGCGGACGCTCTCGCAACCGCGGCAAGTTGATTAAAAACACACACTCGCACACAGAAGACAGAGAGCTGTCGGAGCTTTGCTTGTTTTGCAAGCGCGGGGGAGTCGGGCTGCGGTGTCACTGCTCACATCTGTTCCCCCAAGCGTGCCTGTGGCTTCTTTCCAAAAAGACGGCTGGGCCCGTGAGGGCCGTGTAGGAACCCGAGAGCCCGGGGGGGGAGAGCCCCCTACCTCTCCCCCTTCTCGATTCCCTTGGCCTGAGGGTCTAGGGCCAGCAGGTGGCCGGGGCCAGGCTGCACCTAGGAGGAAGGAAGGGAGGGAGGGCACAGGTCATCAGAGGCAATCACCGCAGGCCTGGGACCGGCACCCGGAGGGTGTCCAGTCAAGACCAGTTCAAACGTCCTCTTGCCAGAGTTCCTGACTCACCCGAAGCACCTTAGTCAACACCTAGGACGCTCAAAGAGTCTCTATCTTATCCTGTCCAGAAGCCATGCGTGCTTTCTGCCCCAGCTGTCCCAAGCTCTCTCTCTCTCTCTCTCTCTCTCTCTCTCGGCTTTCTCTCTCAGCTGAGAGGGCATTTTTTTAAAATTTTTATTTATTCAGGCTCCTCAGAGACGGCGCCCAGCTGGACACGGGGCTCGAACTCACAAACCGTGAGATCATGACCTGCGCCGAAATCAAGAGTCGGACGCTTAACCGACTGAGCCACCCAGGAGCCCCTGAGAGGGCATTTCTGAGGGACACCTTCTCTCCCACTGCTCCGACCGGCCACAGGTCAGCGGGTCCCACCGCTCCCCTTCCCCAGAGGCAGCAGAACCCGCGACCCTTGGCTCTCAGCACCTGCCCCCTGCAGCGGCCCCGCCTTGTTTCCCCTCTCTTCCCTTTCAGCCTGTTCTCCAAACACAGCAGGCGCCGGGTGTCAAAAATGTAAGTCGGATTATATAACTTTTCTGCCTGAAATCCTGCGCTGGCTTCCCAGTGCTCCTGAGTAGATTCCCAAGGCCTTACGGCAGTCTGAATGCCCTGCCTCCCTCCTTGACTCCCTTTGTTATCATTCTTGATCAGAGTCTGTTTGTTCCAGCCCGAAGGGCTTCTTCCTGTGTCTTTCTGAGCCCACACTCCCGGCCCCTCCACGGGGCTTTTGCATTTGTTCTTCGTTCTCCCTGGAACGCTCTGCTCCAATGTCCCTAGGATCGGCTGTCCTTATCACCACCCCAGAGATGGTTTCCCTGACCACCCAAGGGAGGACTGTCCCCTCCACACCCACCCTTCTGCCAAATGCTTCCCAGTTTATTATTTGCCGCCGTTACTACCCAAAAGGTAAATGATCATTTTTATGGTATTTATGAGCGTTTACGTTAACCTCCCCTACGAGAACGAAAGCTCCCCGGACTTTCTCGTTGACTGCAGCGGCACACGCTAGATGCCCAACAAATATTTGTCGACTCAGTGAGGTCGGGTGACTCGACGCTGACCACCGGTTCCGCTTTCAGACGTCACCTCGCCTCAGTAGGAATTCTCACCATTAAAAAAAAAAAAATAGTAAAAACCAATGAAAGTAAATGGCATGAAAGCCGTACGTAAATAAAAGATAACTAAACAAAAACAAACAAACAAAAAAAGGAATTCCCACCATTTGGAGAAGAACGACTCACCCCACAAGAATCCCAAGGTCACCGGGGCAGGCTGAGGCATGAATGTCCCTCCTGCTTAGTAATAACAATTTACCTTTAAAACTTCCTGAGAGTAGATGAAACCAAGTACACATTTTTATGAATAAAGTTTTACCGGCACACGGCCACACTCATCCTATGGGCTCCATCACGCTACGGCATTCTCACGTGGAGACAAAGACCGCGTGGCCCCACAGCCTAAAATATTTTATTATCTGCCCCTGTCCGGGAAGAGTTTGCTGACTCCCGCCCCGGAGAGAAAGTTCCCTGCCCCCTGGGAATGCAAGCTGGTGCAGCCACTCTGGAAAACAGTATGGAGGTTCCTCAGAAAAACTAAAAATAGAATTACCCTACGACCCAGCAATTTCACTAGTAGGCATTTATCCAAGGGTTACAGGGGTGCTGTTTCGAAGGGACACATGCACCCCCATGTGTATAGCAGCACTATCAACAGTAACCAGAGTATGGAAAGAGCCCAAATGTCCATCGGCGGATGAATGGATAAAGAAGATGTGGTACATGTATACAATGGAGTAGGACTCGGCAATCAAAAAGAATGAAATCTTGGGGCGCCTGGGTGGCTCAGTCGGTTAAGCGTCCGACTTCAGCTCAGGTCACGATCTCACGGTCCGTGAGTTCGAGCCCCGCGTCGGGCTCTGTGCTGACTGCTCAGAGCCTGGAGCCTGTTTCGGATTCTGTGTCTCCCTCTCTCTCTGACCCTCCCCCGTTCATGCTCTGTCTGTCTCTGTCTCAAAAATAAATAAATGTTAAAAAAAAAAAAAAAAAAGAATGAAATCTTGCCATTTGCAACTACGTGGCTGAGTGAAATTTGTCAGTCAGAGAGAGACAAAAATCATATGACTTCACTCATATGAGGACTTTAAGAGACACAACAGATGAACATAAGGGAAGGGAAACAAAAATAATATACAAATATACAAACAAAAATCATAAACAGGGAGGGGGACACAACAGAAGACCTCATAAATATGGAGAACAAACTAAGGGATACTGGAGGGGTTGTGGGAGGGGGGATGGGCTAAATGGGTAAGGGGCACTAAGGAATCTACTCCTGAAATCATTGTTGCACTATATGCTAACTAATTTGGATATAAATTAAAAAAAAAAAAACATAAAAAATAAAAAATAAATAAATAAAATGTGGATGGAACCCAGAAAAAAAAAAAAAGGAAGTTCTCTGCCCCCTGTGCTTCCTGGGGCTCCCTCCACAATGCCGGGCAGTCACCTACAGTTACATCAGGGGCCTCTGCCTCCATATGGCGTCTGTCCGTCTCCCTGCTGTTGGTCACACTCATCTATATGTCACTACAGCGCCTTGCACATTTTGGCCTTTAAGTTAGTTCATATGATATCCCTACAATTGACCTTTGGACAATACAGGGATAAGGCACGCCGACCCTCAGCACAGTGGAAAATCCGCGTGTAACTCTTGCCTCCTCGAAGACTTAACTGCCAACAGCCTACTGTTGACCAGAAACATTACCGATAGCACAAATAACCGATCATTTATATGTTATTGCCTATGTGTTATCACCAATAACGTAACATAAATAATCGGCTGACACAAATGTGTGCTAGGCGTATTATATATCGTATTCTTACGATAAAGTAAGCTAGAGGAAAAAAATGCTGTGAAGAAAATCATAGGGAAGAGAAAATACATTTACAGTTCTGTACTGTATTTAGTGGAAAAAAAAAAAAAAAAAAGATCTACGCATAAGTGGACCCGCGCAGCTCAAGCCTGTGTTGGTCATCCGTTCAAATGACAGTCACCGGGTTCGCGTCTGTAGAACATTTCGAAGCAGACACGGGGAGCATGTCTTGAAACGCGTCGGTTCCCTCGTAATCCGTAGCAAACCCCACTGGCCCAGAACAGGCGAGCCTGGTCTAATAAGTTGAATCTGCCCCAGTCTCGCGTAGACCATGAACGAGCTTTTTAACGCTCTCTTCCGAAGCAAATGGCAGCCGAACATAGCTCTCGGCCGGACCGAAGGATCACGAATCTGGGCTAGCAGACCTCAGCGAGGGAGACTGTCGGTGCGGCAACAGGTCCCATGATTCATCCACTATGAGAAGGGAATGTCTACTGCACCGGCCTCCAGAAGCTGGGTGTGGGTGTGTGGTGGGAGACAGAGAGCTCACATGTGAGTGTATATGCATTGGTATGTATCGGTAGGGGGTGAGAATGGCTGTGAGGGCCCAGCAGTGTTTCAAGAGAGGAAGAAGCGGTTAGGGTGCGTGTGAACTTCTCTTCCTTTGCTGTCTTTCCGCCCTCTGCTCTACAAAACGGCCATTCGATTCAAGGCCGGCCATCCTCCGACTCAGGGGGAGCTGAGAATCCCCGCACAAGCTTGATGGCAACCAAGGAGGATCGATTCCCATGAAGGCCACTTCCCAGAGAATGAACGCCCTCTTGGGTTCATGGCTCACGGCAAATGAACTCATGTGCTGGTCGCTCTGGGGGGAGCATCGCTACAGCTTAATTAAAGGACTGCAGGCGACGGGGCTGGTCAGGGGACATGCGGACCTTGACTAATTGTAATAGCGTGCTCATTAAATTTCTGGAAAGGGCCATAAGCTTGGTCCTTCACGAGCCCTCCACCCCCAGGGCAGGCAGGCCACTGTTTAACGTTTCCTCCAGAAGTCGGATTCCCAGGGAGCTGCCAACGCCGGGCATAGATTCAACGTGGTTGGCACAGGGCGCAGCTTGGCCACGGAGCAGATGGGGGACAGTTTGACTGTCTGCCAGGCAGGATTCAGGGGTTCTCCACCCACCATACTCCAGGCGTTACAGGAGCAGGTGGGGACAGTGAGACGGGGCTTCCCACACCCGGAGGTGCAACTGGGGGGCTTGGGTGAGAAACACTGGTGACAGATCAACGTTTTCTCTGTCTCCTTCATGCCTTCCTGAGTTCCTCCTCCTCCTTCTTTTCCTCCTCCTCCTCCTCCTCCTCTTCCTCCTCCTCCTCTTCCTCCTCTCTCCACTCCTCCTAACTGATCTCCAGGCTGACTACGAGAGCTTCTGGGAAGCCAGTTAAAATGCAGATTCCTGGGGCACCTGGGTGGCCCAGTCAGTGAGGCATCTGACTTGAGCTCAGGTCACGATCTCGCGGTTCGTGGGTTCGAACCCCGTGCGCAGAGCCTGCTTGGGACTCTCGCTCTCTCCTCTCTCTGCCCCTCCCCTGCTCGTGCTTGCTCTCTCTCTCAAAATCAATAAGCAAAACCTTAAAAATAAGTAAATAAGTGAAATGCAGAGTCCTGTTCCAAGTCAGAGGCTGAGGTGGGGGCCGGGAGTCTGAAGCAGGTGATCCACAGACCGCGCCTTAGCAGCACGGCCTCACCTGCCGATGGTTCCCCAGATCCTCCTCTCGGTGTCACCACACATCCCTGTGCTGTCTGTCCTGGGCAGTGACACCCATGTCCGGCTGTAAACTGACCTCAAGGCGGGTCCTTGGTAACCTCTCTCCCCAGCTCCATCACCCACAGTCCCTTTTGATAGTGGGGACTCTGGACCCTGGCTAGTCACATGCTTGTCTGGATTCCAAACTCTTGGAGGGCTCCCGACACCGGGTGCAGGCC
This sequence comes from Puma concolor, assembly GCF_028749965.1. NCBI lineage: Eukaryota > Metazoa > Chordata > Mammalia > Carnivora > Felidae > Puma > Puma concolor. The sequence goes on from NC_141677.1 coordinate 19,159,296, forward strand.
TGGGGAGATACCAGCACTCGTGCACTCTAGCCTGAGCTCTGAGTCCCCAGGAGGGGACACAGTAGAAGCCAAGCCCCCAGCTTCTGTGCTTTTCACGCACAGAAGGCTCTCTCATTCCCGGGCAGGGTCCGAGGCAGCCACATTTCCTCCTCCTCCTCTCCAATCACTCGGTCCTACCCCCCTCTCTCAGTGAAGCAGGAGGAGACTGTCCCCACCCCTCTGGGGGAGCCTGGTCCGCCCCTGACCTGTGGAAGCTTCCCAGCCACTTTGCCCTGAGTCCCCAGGGCCCTCAGACTTCCTGCCCATTCTTGATGCTTCTAGATCCTGGAGGCTAGTGGGATAGAGCAGAGGCTGGGCTCCCCTGTCCCCAGGCCGAGTGTTTGGGGACAGCTGCCTGTTGCTTCCACCTGCTGGCTCCGCGTCTGCCCCGGCAGCTCTATCCCCGCTGCTTCGTAAGTGAGGCACGACCCTCCAGGTGTGGACGTCCAGCCGCCTGTGAGGGTCGCTTCCCTGAGCTGGCGCGTCCTCGCCTGTCGCTTAGGGATCACGACGTCTCCCCTGCGGGGCTGTTTTAAGATTTTGTGGCAGGAAACAGCACCTTACAGGTGATGTTAATCTTTTGCTGTGCCCTGGGTATCTTTTTCTTGTCTGGAATAGGCGTGTTTGCTTTTGTGGTGGTTGTTTTGCTTCGCCTTCTACCTACCGCCACAAAACACCACTGGGCCTGGTGCGCGGTGATTGCTCTAAGTTACAGATTAAGAGAAGAACGTGGGAGGAGCCATCTTGTGCTGGGGGGCACGTGTCTGAATCAAGAGAGACGTAAAAGCCGCTGCTTGGCCCGAAAGCAGCTCACGGTCCCGTTGATGCTATAGGTCTTAACATTTTTTTTTTTTTAAGTTAAGAATATGTCGTATGAGCAGTGGCAGAGGGTGGCATGGAGATACGGAGTGTTGTCAGCGGCGGGTGGGGGGGGGTGGATGGGCGCAGTGGAGGGAGAGATGGCCTGGGGTGGGGTGGGGCGGGAGGAGAAGCCATACACGGCAAGATATGAGACCTGAGGAGGAGAGCAAGCTCGACAAGCACGCCTGATCGTGGAGGTGCGTCACCACAGGTCTACGGTGTCCACGGCACCCAGTCTAGACTCTACTCCATTCTCCCAAGGTCGCCATGGGATGAAGTGATGTGACGTCATGTCGTGTTATTACGTTTGAGCAGGTAAAGTATCGTTCCTCCGTGTGCTCATCACCCAGCACAGAATATTCCACACAGGACCCACCGCGACGTACAATGTGAACCGTCTATGCAGTACAGCTCGATATGCAGAATACGATCATACGTATAACGATACTTGTGAGAACAGCTAACTCCGTCTAAATGCAGCCCAAACAACAAACGTCCCACAGGAGACCAAATGCTGAAGCTCTAGGACCAGAAGATCACTGGGCATTCCAGAAATTCAGTAGTAAAGACACACAGGGACCTTTTTGCCACGTCTTCTCCTCGGCACACAAACACGCTCCTCATATGGCGTCTCAAACTTGCTTTCTGGACTCCACTCCCCCTCCCTGGCTGCGTGTCTCCTCAGAGGCCCCGGGTTAGCCTGTCTCCCTCCTCTGAGCCCTGCCCCAGCGCCCAGCTCAGACACCTCTGCTGTAGAATTTGGAATTGCGACTGGTTGTTCACTCGGCTCTCAGCAATTGAACCGTGGGCTGCGGCATTCTTCAAACTTCTCCTCCTGGCCTCTTAGCCAACCATGAAATCCATGTAGTGAGCTGGGTATTAAAATAAAAGAGTAGAACATATCAGGAGGTATCCCACATAGTACGGATCAGTTCGTTTTGTAGAACTTCTATTTCTTCTGTGTGTGTGTGTGTGTGTGTGTGTGTTCACATACACTGGACCACAATGTAAAATACTTTTTTTTTTTTTTTTTACATTTTACTGTGGATTATGATTTAAAAACTGTTTCAAAGCCCTGAGCTAGAGGCCTGGCATTTTCTTATCCATTTTTGTTTCCCTCAGTGCCTGCAGAGTGACCCCCGCAAACGCTTATTGAATTAATACATGAATTCGTCTGCCAACAAAGAGTTAAATCGATAGCTAGGCAGAGCTGCAGGACGGGGCCTCCTCCTGTGACTTGCATTCACACACTGCCATCACATTTGTGAGGGATGATGGCATTTGCTGAAGCCGAAGCCTGCCTCCACCCCCCGCCCCCTGCAGTGCTGTGGGGGCCTATCGGCAGCGGTACCTAAGCTGGGAACTAGCACCCCCCTGCTCCCCACTTGCACCGATAAGGGAAATCGTCCGATGCGACCACAGGCAGACAGGCCTGAGCCTCACTGTCTTTCCTTTGCCAGCTACCTGCTCTTGCGGGGCTCTGTGAAGGCCAGTGCTTTGCTGGGAGATAGTCCAGAGTCTGACAGGCTGGTGTTTCGAGGCAGTGACTTTGGAAAGACACTACAGTTATCCAGCTCAAAGTGAAAGATGTCAGGCAGTCGGCGAAGTCTCAGCTTCTCTGGGTGGAAACTCCGATGGCGTGTTGAATGGCACTGGTCCGGCCCCTTCTTGAAAGTCTCCCCAAGCTTCCCTCCGGAGAAAACGCTCCCACTTTGATTGGTCCCATTTATCACATGATTTT